>NC_069393.1:16805000-18005000 GCF_027475565.1 Acinonyx jubatus | reverse complement strand
CTTTGGGCAAATAGCCAGGAGTCCAATAGCTGGTCCTACAGTCAGAGGGTGTTCAGCTCTCTAAAAACCCTCAGACTGTCTTCAGAACTGCCTGTACTGCATTCCTTTCTCATCCTGTTTCTTCACAGCCTCACCAGTACTTGCTGTTGTAAGTGTTCCAGATTTGGGCCACCCTAATAGGTGTGTATTTGCTTTCTTTACTCACTGGATCTTCTTAAGACAAGACAATGTTCCTACCAGAATTTAGAAGATAGAGAAACTTCTGCAAGAGTTTTAGACCTGGGGGCAGCTTAACTTTTATGCAAGTTTCTTACTGTTTATAAAAGTTCACCTTAGCTAACCAGAACAAAATTGAATGACAAAATCTTAGCAGAGAACTTTTTTTTAAAGAACAGCTGTCAGGCACAGCAATGTAAGAGTACAGTAATAACTCTGACATCCTCAATTCCACAAAGAATACAACATAAAGGACCTGCTAGACAAAGCTGTGAGCACTGTATACTTAGCATAGAAAACGATGTTTTTAAAAAAGTGTCACAGTCATATTTCACTGAAAGTTGAAAATATGGAACAAGACAATGTGTGCACAAGCATGTCACAGGAAATGGAAATGGAAATGCACTTTCCAAAATGGAAAACACGTTCTAGCACCTTCCAGCTGGGAACTAACAGAATTCAGAAACAAATGCACGATTGATGCGTTTTGCTTCCATGTTCCTTAGCAACATAAGATCAGGGCATGTTGATGGCATGGAGCATTCATTTGTTAGACTGGGAACATTTTAGACAATTTATTTGTTTGCTGTTTTCATCTTGAATAATGTTGAAGAGCCAGAATAAATACATCTACACTTGAAACGGTATGTAAATGCCTTATTTTTGATTCTATAATATACTTTTTTTACACTTTCAATAAAAGGTGAATTTTTATAATTTTATTCAGTAAAATGAATTAGTAGTTTATTAGGAAACTATGAAGATTGAAGGAATTCAGGAATTAAACATGGAAAATGATATCACATGGATGGACCATCTGTCTAGCCTAAGCAAAATAAAACCATTATTCAGTATTTAAAGATTAAGTTAGCTTTCTTTAGTCAATTTATCAATAAAGATCTTGAACATAAGCATAGGCAAACTAGTGAGTTATCAATATCCTGAAACCATAAGCTCATGTTTTTTAATATTGCATTTGACTATTATGAAACTTTTAAAAATCTACATTAGCAATAAAGTACTGTTAGGTTCATAATTTAATGTAAAGTTCAGACCAGTATATACATCAGAAGTACTACTTGGTGAAATGATTTAGAACTGTTGCATTCAAAACCAAAATTTTCCTTTTATTTACAAAACTATGTATATATGTAACTGAACTAAAGACAAGATGGAAGGACTAGGAAGAAGAGGGGGAAGCAGAGGAAGAGGGGGAGGGAGGTGAGGAGGGGGAGGAGGAGGGAGGGAGGGGAAGAGAGGGAAAGGGCAACAGAGGAAGAAAGGGAAGAGATGGAAGAGAAAGGGGAGGAATGAGAAGGGTGTTAACAAAGGGCTGGATAATGAGTTACTGTTGCCACAAGAAAGTATTTTGCAAGAAAATATTTCATTCATAAAGAAAAATAACATATACGTTTACTGCTTTGTAAAAAAGTGTTAACTCTATAACTTAGGCTTTTTAGCTCCAGCTTCTACAGCAGAGCACTGAAACTGTTCTTCTAACTCCTTTAGTAAGATTTTAAAATATTTTGTTGTAAGGGTGCCTGGGTGGATCAGTGGGTTAAGTGTCCAACTCTTGATTTGGGCTCAGGTCATGATCCCAGGGTCATGGAACTGAGCCCCGGGTCCAACTTCTGCTGATGGTATAGAGCCTGCTTAGGATTCTCTCTCTCCCTCTCTTTCTGCCCCTCCCCTGCTCGTGCTCTCTTTCTCTCTCTCAAAATAAATAAACTTTAAAAAATAATTTAAAAAAATAAAAATTTTTGTTGAGTTTTTATCTGTCTCCATGTTGTAGAGATGTATTGCTGAATAGCTATTTTCAGGATTTGGATAAGCAATGAAGAGTAATGTTGAATATTAGTGAATGTTGTGAAACACACTATACCTTCGTGGTGATTCATACTTTCATAGGGTCTAGAGCACTCTGAAATTAACCTTTTGTCTTACTGTTACTTAGAAAAATTCCATATCAGAGATATAAGAAATTTATTACAATTTAATGTAGATTGACTTTTTTCCCCTGGATATATTCTTTTACTGAAAACATTAGGCTCTCAAATATTCTATGAGTTTTTCAAGCACTGTTTATTTAAGAACTAGAAATTAATCATTCAAGATATTTAAAAAACTAAAATCAAATTTGCAAGTGAGTACATTGTGATGGGGGTAGCATGAAATGAATTTCATGACATATATTTTATGTGATGTAAATTAAGTTAAAGAATCAAATATTTTTATCCCTAGAAGCCAAAAGACAAGTTGAGTTTTCATAATATGTAAATATATATATATATACGTATATATATATATATATACGTATATATATATATATGTAGTGATTATCTATTGTTATATTTAGATATAAGTTTGCTTTAGTTCTAATTATAAGAGTACCAATTAAAAATAATTTAAAACTATTTGGAGATGTTCCTGGAATTAGCATGTATTTACATTTGGTTTGAAAAAAGATTTAAAACAATGGCTTAATTTGAGGTTTCAACTGTTTAAAACCTAATTTTTGACCAGTTTGACTTGATTTGGGGTTCTAAGGTATGGCTTTTATATCAATGCCCAGATCTCACCAAATATGGTGAAAACAGTTGAAATTCTCACACTTTTTATCTTAAAAATCCCTTCTCATCAGACTTTTAAAAATGAAGAGAAAGTTTTGCCACACGTTTTCAATCGCTTCATTGATGTTCATTACCATATTACATGTGCTTTGCTTAGTTTTGTTGATATGGAATAGATGGTGACAATTTACTGAATTGTTCACATTTTAGTTATCTTTGCTGGGTCTGTATCATTGCTTCCTCTGTCCATTTCTGAGAGAGTATATTAGGTTTCTGGAATTGGTGAATTCAGTTTTGGTTTTAACAATGCTCCTACTTAATTTTTACATGCCATTCTAAACATCCCTATTTTGATTGTTGTCAAACTATTATCTTAAGTTAATTTTTAAGGATACTATTTTAGATTTTTTAGATTTTAGATTTTTGTTAGATTTCCTCACGTATTTTGGAGTTTGGGAATAAGCATATTCTCATTTTAATGGGGAAGATTTAGATTTAGTTATTTATTCTCTCTCTGAGGGGAATAAGTTTAGGAATTCCCTGAGCCTGCACTGATGGATTAACAAGGCATAAAGAATTACAAAGCCATAGAATGCACTGATGCACACACCCAAGTTTGGGTAAACAAGATTAGGTAAATAGGTATAGAGAGGGTGGGGCCAAGGCCCCAGTATAGAGAGGGTAGAGACCAAGGTCCCAGTATAGAGAAGAAGGGGCAAAGGCCCCCAATACAAAGGTATATGAGGTAAACAAGATTAGGTATTCAGGGCAGAAAAGTCCCCCAACTTAGTACTATAGCAGAAAGCTGCTTTCACAGGAAGGAAGGACAAAATTAGGTAAACAGGTAAATAGGGCTATAGACCACTGCAGGGCCAGAGTGGAGCTAATTAGCAAAAGAAAGGTGCCTCCTTGACCCTGTGGTAGCATGCTCTGTCTGTATTGTCCCCTAGACCAGTTTAGGTAAACAGAGGTGGAGCCTCAGGTCTGCTGTAAATAGCCTTCAGCCCAGCGCCAGGATTTTGTTTTGTATTTAACCAAACCCCTAACCCTGCGTGTCTTCAAAACCCCCTTTCACCAATTCACAGTCCCTTTGTGCACGTCCATCACCATGTTTGTAACCCTTCTGATCCTAATAAAAACAGAGCAAGCACCCTTAATTGGAGCTCTTGTCTTTTCCCAGACATTAGCCATCTCCCGCATTTTAATCCTGCGTCCCACTTTCTTGCTGGACAAGAAAGAACTCCAGACCCAGAGTCTACGACATCTGTCCTTGGTGTTAATCACACTGTTGGAAAGGAAAGGGTAAATATCAACAGATCGTAGTGTCTGTGTTAACTTTCCACTAGGCTAAGTAGCGTATCAAGAGATGTAAGTAGGAAAGTGGGTGAATATTCAGGATGAACAACCTGGTTTTGATATAGGACTAGTGATGTAAGGACTATGCAGACAATAAGACAGAAATGTATCCTGGAGCCATAAAACTGCAGATCTTAAATTCAGGACTAGAGAGTGTGTATTTCACTGTGCATTCCCAGGAGTAAGCTGAGTCTGCGGCTGCCTGTTTTTCCATGGCCTGTGAGCTAATACGTGTTTACTTCTTTAAGTAGTTGAAAAAAAATTTTAAAAGAATATTTTGTGACAGGGGGTTTCTATTAAATTAAAATTCCAGCGTCCATAGTCAAAGTTTATTGGTGCACATCCACCGTCATTTGTTTCTGTGCTGTGTCTGGTGCTCTCGTGCCACAACAGCAGAATTGAGTAGGTGCCAGAGCCTGTGTGGGGCAGAAAAACTAGTGTCCTGTGCCCTGTGCTAGACTATGTGCTCAATAAATGTCATTTCCTTCGTTTGGGGTCTGTTTTTCACTGTAATCTGGACTAAGTCATCTGGGCCTGTGACTTTCATTTCTTAGTAATAGAATAGAGGCATCATTTCCTGAATTTCGTTGTGTTTTTTTAAGTTTATTTCTTCACTTTTCTGAGCTAGACAGAGAGAGAGAGAGAGCACATGGGGGAGGGACAGACAGGGGGACAGAGACAGAGAGAGAAAGAGAGAGAGAGAGAGAGAGAGAGAGAGAGAGAGAGAGAGAGAATCCCAAGCAGGCTCCACGCTGTCAGCACAGAGACCAACATGGGGCTCCATCCCAATAACCCTGAGGTCAAGACCTGAGCTGAAATCAAGAGTCAGACACTTAACCGACTGAACCACCCAGGTGCCCCCTAAATTTCATTCTTCAATTGTCATGATAACTGTTTGTTACTATTTTCACATGAAATATCGAAAATGCCAAAATCCCAAGGCTAAGAATTTATGTCATTACATTCTCAGAAAATTGCCCTTGATGGATCTTCCAGGATAAGTTCACGATGTGCCTGAAGCATCTAGCTGCCAGAATTTCATTTTTATCATTATTTGGCATTATCTTAGTGTATAGAAGGGTCAGCATTTGCGTAATTTGGCAGTGTTATCAAGGAGCTGGTTTGATTTTAGAGTTTCTTAGCCTTCCGGAAAGGAAAAACAAACCCATAATTTTCTAGTGTCTGCACAGCACTTATCTTACATTTATTTATTTGCATGTGTTTGGTGAAGACTTATTATCCCCAAATCCCATCCTTCCTTTTCTCACAGTACTGTACCTCCAAGTCTTAGCTGGATACACCAAAGACTGCACACCTCAGCCTCTTTTGCCTGGATGCTGCCATACCAGTTATGGCCAATGGAATGCAACTGGAACTTGTATGTGCAACTCCCAGGACATATCCTTAAAGGGGAGGGGCTTCTTCTACAAGCGTGTATGTCCTATTACGTGTGGGACTGCGATGTAATGGCTGGAGCCCCCGCAGCTATCGTACACCACGTTGTACTTTTGGGAATAAAAAACATGTTGGAGCAATCAGACACAGGAGCCTAGGTTTCTTTTGCTGTCATATTTCTTGCCAGTTGGGGACTAAGTCAGTCTAAGATTTGACTGTAAGAGAGAAATAAACTCTTATGTTGTTTAAAGTGCTCTTACTTTCAGTTGTACTATTGCTGCCTCCCTCCCTGTGGGTAAGCCTCCCACTTAGCCACAGTGTCAGTCCTCACTCCTAAGATAATCGTAACTAATACATCCTATAGGGTTTTTTTTTTTTAATGCTTATTTATTCTTGAGAGAGCGCAAGAGAGAGGGAGTATGCGTGGGAGACACAGAATCCGAAGCAGGCTCCAGGCTCTGAGCTGTCAGCACAGGGCCTGATGTGGGGCTTGAACCCACAACCTCGAGATCATGACCTGAGTCGAAGTTGGATGCTTTTATTTTTTATAACTCCCCCATGACTTTCTGAAACTTACTGAGTTTTGTTCTGTCCGCAGCACCCAGAACTGTGTTCTGATGAGAAGCGTTGCCTAACAACTGTTAATAGAATTAAACTGAGATAAGAGACCAGACATGATTGACTATTATCTGACATCTCAGTAATTGCATCCAAACAAGACAAAACTCAGACAACAAGATCCCTATCATCTTCAAAATCTTTCAGTGAATGAGGCTTCCACTGCCCAGTGTCTTCTGAGAGCTGCTGCTTTGCACTTATCTCCAGAGTCAGTGCCATTTTGGAACCATACTTTTAACTGATAAATTTTGGTCCACGAGACACGGTGTAATTTCTGCAAACAACTAACATGCGGTTGGAGTTAGGTCTGTTAATTAGGGAAAAAATCTAAAGGGGGGGGGTAGTCATTGTGGAAATGAGGAAGAACAACATCTTCCATTTTGAGAGCAGCGGTGGACGAGGTCTTTGGCCAAACACTGCATGGACAGACAGCTCTGGTATTAGTTGAGTACAAGCTTAGGCCTAGTCATGGTGTTAAGTATTTTACATTCATTTCCTTATTTAATTCTTTTTTTAAAAAAATTTTGTTAACGTTTATTCATTTTTGAGAGACAGAGAGAGACAGAGCGTGAGCAGGGGAGGAGCAGAGAGAGAGGGAGACACAGAATCTGAAGCAGGCTCCAGGCTCCGAGCTGTCGGCACAGAGCCCGACACGGGGCTCCAACTCACGAACCGTGAGATCATGACCTGAGCCAAAGTCGGACGCTTAACCGACTGAGCCACCCATGCACCCTCTTATTTAATTCTTACATGAACTTGCATGAAGTTATATTCCAATTTATAGACTGAGAAATTAATAAATTACATGAGGCATGTCAAATCAGTAAGGCATGTCAATTAAGGGTCAACTCACACGGCCAAGCATAAGTGAAGGTTTATTAGAGAAGACTCCAAGCAAAGAGTTGACACAAGGCACCCATTCATTGAACCCTCTGCTAAATTCAACTCACTGCCACACACACCTGCATTTCCTGTCAAACCAGTATTATTTCCCCCCGTGGACACCCAGTGCTCCTGGGGCTCTTATGGTCCAATAAAGATCGGTACTTAGGCATGACTCGATGTACCACGGAAAGTTCTCCCAGAGGTTCCACACTCCGAACTCCACTACTTAATACATTTATTGAGATTATGGAAGGAAATCATGGGGCTAATACTGCAGCAACAGAAACTTTCTGTTTATAAGAAGTAACCTTTTGGGGCATCTGGGTGGCTCAGTCAGATGAGTGTCCGACTTCAGCTCAGGTCATGATCTCGCAGTCCGTGAGTTCGAGCCCTGCGTCGGGCTCTGTGCTGACAGCTCAGAGCCTGGAGCCTGCTTCAGATTCTGTGTCTCCCCCTCTCTCTGCCCCTCCTTTGCTCATGCTCTGTCTCTCTCTCTTAAGAATAAACAAACATAGGGGCGCCTGGTGGCTTGGTCGGTTGAGCGTCTGACTTCAGCTCAGGTCATGATCTCACACTCCATGAGTTCGAGCCCCACGTCGGGCTCTGTGCTGACAGCCCAGAGCCTGGAGCCTGCTTCAGATTCTGTGTCTCCCCCTCTCTCTGCCCCTCCCTTGCTCATGCTCTGTCTCTCTCTGTTTCAAAAATAAATAAAAACATTAAAAAAAAATTAAGTAGCCTTTCTAGGAAGATGGAATATTCAAAGCCCAGATGTCAGCACCTTAGGGTTTTCTCTGCTGGCACCACTGTGGGCTCGTCACTCCGTAGCCTGTCGGTTCACCTCGCTCCAGGTGCTGAGCTAACTCATGCTACACCATGCAGTGGGCAAGACAGGCAGGACCCAGCGTCATTCAGCAAATCAGTGATTTGACTTTTTCTCTATAAATATACAGCTTCCTGAGATGACTACATGATTTGAATAATTTGGGGGTTTTTTGGCTCATGATTTCATAATCTTAATTTTTCTTATTACTTTACTGTGTACAGAATATTACAAGTGTGCCCCAAAAGGTAACAGATTGAGTTTTCCTTTGAAAATGCACAAGACAGAGTGAGCCAAAGCTTATACCATCCAGGAATCGCCATTTCTTGTCTGTTTCAAAGGAAGTTTCCCATGAATTTCAACTGAGAGAATGAGCACATAGCTCATGGTTATCTTACGCATCTATGGCGATAACCAGTAGTGAAAACTTCCCAGGGTAACGAAAAGACACAAGGTTCTCTGATAGTATCATATTTTCTCTATTTGCTTCTCTGAAACTAATCCAGAAACTGGAATAGAGGCAGTGAGTCATGAGGCTTGATGGAGTCACCTGCTGCTGTCTGTAAAGACGGGTTGGTGCTGTTGTTTAAAAGGACATCTAGCACTTTCGGCAGGAGGCTTCCATTGCGTCTGCCGCTTCTGAACCACTCAATGAAATCACTCTCCCGGTGGCGACTTAGAACAGGGCTCTGTAACTCTGTAACTCTGTGTGCCTGCCTGTTGAAGAAGCGGCCGGAAATTTTCTGTGCGTGCAGCATGTAAAAGATAGCCCTGCTGTGGTGCCATCAAGAAAAGGACAGGACAGCCTGCTTCTGCCTTTCCCTGTGGACCACAGAAAACAGTTCCAGGGCACAGTGAGGGAGGGTCTAGAAGCAAATAGTCGGGGGATGAGGGAGGATAAATGTGATGTGCTGACAGGCACAAATGCTCTGGACCTTTGGCAAGATGTTTAATCTCCTCCTGACTCATTTCTTTATTTGCAAACTGGGGATATAGTGACACTGACATCATAGAATTGTTGGGCAGGTTAAGTGACTTTCTACAATATTTCTACAAGATCTCTATGTGCACTCACCGTAACAGCAATCACATTAGCTGGAATGATAATGGAGATGGGGGTGCAGGTTGTTATCAAGGATAGACATGGAAGGATTGGGCGTTTTGAAGGCAAATTGCCTAGCAGAAATTTGTAATATTCCTCCTTTAAAATGTGATTTTAATGTGTAAAATACTATTTAATGTATTTAATGTGTAAAATACTATTTGCCCGCTTTTCACTCCACAAAGCAGTCAGGACGGTCATGCATTATCCCATTTACAGTTGAGGGATGTGGAACTCACAAAGAAAAATGTGGCTTCCATGGCTTACAAAGCTTGTTCGTGGTGGAGTCAGAATGGTACCCCAGATGACGTGACTGTGACCACGATTTACAAAGGACTCAAGACAGCATGACACAGGGGCTTCCTTCACTTTGGGGGTGAGCGTGGAGTGACAGGGGAAGTGCAGTGTCTCCTGGGAAGGAAAAGCTAGGATGAGGCACCAGGCTGGGGGCCCTTCGGGAGCTGGGAAATGCAGGGTGTGGGCACCTGGGAGTGAGAAGGCAGCCAGCTGCCGATCCCTGCTCAGCGTCGACAGCTGACACGTCACTTCCGAGAAGCCTCTCCTTCCTTCGGACCTGGTTTGGCTGCCGCCTGCTTTTCCCAGAAGCCCATGGTCCTTCCTGCATCACTTGCATGCATATTTTGGGTCTCCCCAGTAGACTTTCAAATCTAAAAAGCAGGTGTTTTCATAACTGCACCCTGGGCCGAGCCCGGTGCCTGGCCCGCAGCAGGGGCCCCGTGCATGTAGTTGCTGAATGAAGGAGAGGGAGGCAGGGGCCGCCTGAATGTCTCTGCCATCCAGCGCTTGTGTGGTCTGTGTGAGACCTCCAGATTCAGTCAGCTTGACTACAGAACAAGAGGTTCTAATACAAAATAACTGGAGTGGCCATGGGTGAGCCAGAGGTGAGGGAAGGGGCAGCTGTCTTTCTTCACCTAGAAAATAGCATCAGGGTCTTCAGAATTCAGGCTAGAAGGTAGGTAATGATGGTCACACGTCTGGAAATCCAGGTTAACCCCAACTTCCCCCAAGCTGAGATGCAGGAAATGTTCAGAAGCGTTCAGCCTGCAGCCTACAGAGCAGAGCAGAGGGGCATTTCAGGGAAAGCTTTCAGGGCAGGACAGGTCGGGAAGCATTGCACGCCAGGACAACACCTCTGCAGGCAGGACCTACCCTCTTCTCTGATGGAGCCAGTCCCTTGAAGACTCCATGGCTGCAATTCTGGGTCAACACAGAAACCTTCAGTAGCCGGTCTGCTTTCCCCTCGGGGGCAAATGGAAGTTTGCAGGTACATTTTATATTTCACCCCCACAGCAAAGATCAGATTTGGAGAACTCGCATTCTTTGTGAAGCTTTCCCAGAACAACACTGCTCACAACTCACCCAACTGTGTTCCCTTAACTCGATCTTGCCCTCACTCCCTCCATAGTATGCTACGTCTACTTTACCTGACATCCTTTTATTTTCCAATTTAAGTTATGCAGTTCTTTTTTGTCTTTATTTGTACTGTTGTGTAGCTCGTCCTTATGTTCTATGAACTATTCCTTTTGTTATTTTTATTACGTGATGTTATATTCTAGTTCCTTATGGGCACTTTAGTTCTTCCTATCCTTCCTACTCTTCACTACACTTCAGATTTGAATGCAATATTTGTGCATAGGAAGAATTCCAGAAATGCATATCAAGTAAGGAATCAGTGCTCTCTATCATGTGTACCAATGATCTCCCATCTCTAAGAGTTCACAAGGAAAACGGTATTGATGTAAATGGATATAGGCAAATGGAAGAGGTTCCTTGCCCAGAGGTCACTAGCCGGGGCTCTAGGCACATTGGCTCCATTGGCTGCTCTGAATGCTGAGGGTATCAGTATTTCATCATGTCCCTGATTCGTGTGCAGGACTCTTCATGCCGGTGCACGTGATCAAGAAACCCTGATGTAGGTGAACTGTCAAATAAAAATTGTGCTAAACAGTTCAAGACTTGCAGGAGGGGAGAGAGATTAAACTCAACTCCACCAAAAGAAACTGAAAGAGAGCCTTTGGCTCTGGGGTGAGCCGGTGGAAAACCCTAGAGGACATGAGTGGACGTGGGCCAGTGTGATTAGCCCAGCTGTGTTTGCTTACCCATCTCTGCCTCCATCTTCACATGGCTTCTCTTCTCCCTGTGTCTCTTCCATGGACATTTGTCCTTGGGTTTAGAGTGTGCCGAGGTAATCAGGATAATCTCATCTCTAGATCTTTAAATTCATTACATCCACAAAGGCTTCCAAACAAGGTCTCATTCACAGGTCCTGGGGGTTAGGATTTCATCATTCCTTGGGTGACACCACTCAATCCATAACCACCCTTGATGTATATATCCTACTGGCTGTTGCCCTGCTGAGCCCAGGCTGACACACCCTTCCCGATCTTCATCTGTACAATGATGGAATGAGTGGACAGAAGGTGATCTTCAAGGTTCATCTGAAACAAATGATTGTTTAAATACCTTGTAATTAAGGAGAGCACAGGTTTCCCAATTCCTTAATCATTGCTTTCAAAGAGTCCTACAGCAAGCATCAAACGGAAGGTCATTAGGAATAGTAAGGATGCTGCTTTTATGTCCTTCAATAACTAACAAAGTAGAGGTCACTGCACACGCAGCACTATAGCACTGGTCACAACAGAGTGTCTAGCGTTTTCTCTCTTTACTGTGCTTTTCTATGCAAACCATGCAGAGAAAGTATAAAGAGAAGATACATTTTCCTTGTCTCTTCAGTTAAGGATCGACATTCTCTCTAGAGAGAGAGATTTAACAAAGATCGGAACTGATTTAGAAAGTACTCCTTCTCAACACTTTCATAAGAAAATAACAAGGTAGTCAAATTTTCTCCCTCCTGATGTGATTAAATATTCCTGATAGGTTCCAGTCCATTTTCTGTTAAAAGGATATTGAAGAGGTAAGCATATTTCCTACTGTCTCATAAAGGCATCTACCAATAAATTATTTGTGCAAAAATAGAAAACACTCAGAAGAATCAATTTTTGATGCAAGAAAAGAATAATTTTGCAACTTGGTGAAAGAATATGACTTCCAAATGTTTGAAATTATAGTGGGAAATTGACCCTAAGGGGCCAAACCAGAGATTCTTGTTAGTAACATACAGTAGTGAAGTCCCACTGTATGATCAAATCGATACCCTTGCAGGGTATGTGATTTTGTGCATTATCTTTTATAGTAACAATTATTTAAAAATATTAGCTGGGGGTGAAGAATGACCATTTTTAGTCAAAAGAAATGTGATAAAACATCCAGGATAATACATCTCATTAATGTAAAGCATTTTATACAGGGTCAGCTGGTCACATGATGCAAAGTTTAAAGCCATTGTGATGTTGTTAATTAAGATTAACTGAATCAATGCAAATTTGAAGGAAATTTTGACTAAGACAATATTTGGGGAAAAGGTGGGTTTTATAAATTTCTTTCACATGCCTACTTACATTCAGAGCTCCCATTAGGGCTTATTTTAATGAATAGATAGAAATAGTCAGCATCCAGTAATCAGTCTACAAGTTTTACTATCACACTTGTGAAAAGCAGTGAAAAGTAAACAGACACTTTTAGAAGGGAAGTAGACGGATTTTAGAACCATGTGGGACTGCGTGCTGTCACCGTCCCAGATCACGTCTGTGCAGGTCACTTCATTTTACTCTGTGTCCAGGTTCTAAGTCCTTTCAGATGAGCCCTGTGCTCAGTGACGACAGAGTGCAAGAGGGTTCACTGTGGCCGCAGGAACAGTTTGCCCTGAATTGTCCACCTCTACTAATGAAAACAGAACACAGAATGGACAGAAATGTTTGCTTCTTAAATGAAGACAAATTTTTTCAAAAATTTTTAAATGCTTGAATGCTATTTTTCCTTAAAAAAAAAAAAAAAAGAAAAGCCTCCCCCACATATGCTTGACAAGGTTCTTGATTTTCTCAATAATTTTTGTTTTCTGTAAACAGGAAAAGGTAAACCAACTATTTTGTGTATTATCATCAGTTTCAATTTGGCAAAATTGAACTTGATGATAGTTGATTTTACGTAGCTAATTGCTGGTAAGAGAGTTTCTTGGAAACACAGGAGGAAGGTTCTTAATTGGTTCTGTTTTGGAATTATTGTTGTTTCCCCGTGTGAAATTCTTCTTTCTTCTCTCACTGCCAGCCAGGAATGTGCTCGGCATTTTCCATGGGGTGGGAGATATTAAAAGATAGTGTTATCCATTCTGGAAAGATGGATTACTACTTTACCTGGCTCTGTAAAAAAAAAAAAAAAAAAAAAAAAAAAAAAAAAAAAAAAAAAAAAAGTGATTCTGTTCAAACAGAAAAACACCTGAAAAGTTTGAAAAGCGACAAAACCCTATCTTTCCATTTCTACCTGCAGTGCAAATGGACTTTGCATAAAGAAAACTGACATACAGAGCAGTGTGAGTGTTCTCTAACATTGATTTCAGAGTAGCTGGCATTGATTCTGTGCACAATAATCCCTCACAATCCACACTGTGGGAACGATGGTGTGTCAAGAGCATGTGTCCCTGCAGCGTAAGGTGACTGGCCATCAAGTTATTCTTAAAAAGTTAGGATACAGGGTTGTGTGTGCACAATCACGCAAGTACACGCCCGTGGAGGAAAGGCCACGTGAAGATGGAGGGAGAAGGGGTCCCATCTGCCAGCGGGAGGAGAGGGTCCTCACCAGTAACCTTACCAGCTAACACCTTGATCTTGGACTTTGCAGGGTCCAGCACCAGGAGGAATGAATTTCTGTTGTTTCAGCCCCCAGTCTCTGGTCTTCTGTCCTCTCGGCTCTGCTGAGCAATGAGGCAGAACAGACTGTGAGTGGTGCTTTGGGGTCTGGACAGGATCTGTATCTCCAGTGAGGGTTCCACTCTACACTCTGGATCTGGGCCCAGCATTGCCACCTCCTGGCTATGTGACACTGAATAAGTGACTTCAGGTCTCTGGCCTTCATTTTCTTATGTAGAAAATGAGAGGCTTCACTGTTTCCTTCCAAGAAAAGTAAGTGTACTGAATCTAAGTTTAGTAAAGGGAAACTTTGTGTTGACAAAATAGTTAAAACATGTCCTGATCTGACATCTAAAGATTTTTGGGGTATGGATTCAGCCGTAAATCTTAATAAATATTTATAAGAATTAATTGGCACTGGGGTGGGTTAAGCATCTGACTCTTGGTTTCTGCTCAGGTCATGATCTCACGGTCTGTGAGTTTGAGCCGGGCACCGGGCTCTGTGCTGGCAGCACGGAGCCTGCTTGGGGTTCTCTCTTTCCCTCTCTCTCAAAATAAACAAACTTTAAAAAAAAGAAATGAAACATATTTTGAGGATCACACATTTTTTCACTGGTCTCTTGATTGCGTCAAGCACCGTCGAAGGGACTAGGGCTGTGGAAAGTAAAACCTTAATTCTGCCCGCGCGAGTGGCCGCTTCTCTGTCAAAGCCGACAGATTTTTGGGTTGGCTTTGAACAGTGGATGGCAGAGAGCTCTTGTTAACACTGGGTGAGTGGCCAGGGAACCACTTTGCCCTTAGAGAAGGAATGTGCTCTTTTAATTAAATAATCATCCGTCCCTAAGAATGGACAGCATGCTGTCGTCAAAGGAGATGTGAACTCTGCCGTCCACAGGGAACTTCCTCCCACATTATCGATGGCTCGGCCCTCTCACTTCATTTCTGTAATGGAATCGAGCCTCTATAGCATTTCAACCACCGAGCCATCAAAGGTGAGAGTTAGATGAAAAATGAACTCTGCATTTAAAATCCCGACAGCATTTTTGGTGCTGAAACTCATTATAAGTTTTCAGGGACTGATATACTTTCTCTCTCAATTTCGCTGCAATATCATATACAATTTTTATAACCACTTTATTGAAATAAAATTAATATACCATAAAATTCATCCATTTAACATGTACCAGTCAATGGTCTTTCCTATATTTATAGATATGCACAAACATCACCACAGTCATTTTTAGGATATTTTCATCCCTTCAAAAAGACATCTTGTTCCATTTAGCTACCAGCACCGTCCTCGCCCCCTGCGCCCCTCCGGCTCCACCATCACTCACCCACAGCCTGTCTCTGTCCGCTTGTCAGTTCTAGACCCTCAGCATAAATGGGATCTTTGGTGATCTAAAAGTCATCTTTGGTGACTGCTTCCTTCACTTAGCTAATCTTTTTGAGGTTTTGGGGACGCGTCTAAGAACCAGAATCCAGTGACACAGTGTTGAAGTTGTCCACACAGATTTCAAGAAGTAAAGGTGTTCTGGGTCCAGAGGTGGAATCACTGGAGGTGGGGACAAGTCGAGCATCTCTTAACTTTGAGAAGCTGCAGATTTCTATCCTTGCAGTGACGTTTGCAACTTCGTAGGCATGAAGTAAGCAAGGTCTTCGGGATCAGCCTCTGGTGCGCTAACTCTCATGACCTGCTGATTCAGGAGCCCGGAAGAGACCCAGGGTTTCCACTTCCCTTGCCTCCTCCAGCCTACTAGGCATCCTGGGACTGCCCCCCCCCCCCCCCCGGCCACCATTGCTGGGCCAAAGCCCACCAAGTTTGCCACAGTTATGTGACATGTAATGCATTGATAGCTCATGGTTTTGCAACCTTTGAGTAGTTCGTGGCATTATCCCACTGAGGGGAACTTGGGGAGATGAGTGCTTTGGGGAGAGATGGGATCCATGCCGGTGCGGTCCAGAAACTCACACATTGTCCACAGTGTCAGGAGACTGCAAGCATGGTGGAGATATTCTATTTCTAAGCACTTTGTGCTTCTCGATTAGATGATTTGAAGCACCCTGAAGCAGGCTTGACTTTATTATCTCGCCTTGAGCTGGCATGCTCACTTCTTTGCGGAGGAGGGAATATAATAATTATTCCGCAGAGGGAAACATGGAGAGGCCGGGACTCCGTGACTGGCGGGGGAGCCAGGCGTTCCCCGTGCCTGGATTGTGGGGTCTGGCGATCGCTACTGAGGTGAGCCTGCTGACTCCAACACACAAAGGGTGGAGTGAAAGGCGGGAAGTTCTGTCGATCAGCTACATGCGCGGGAATCCAATATGCTTGACTGTTATTTATTCCTCTGAGTTGGTTGGCTACAGGGGTTCCCCCTTGTCCAGGGTTATGCTTTCCTGCTCTTGGTTCCCCGTGGCTAACCAGAGGCCGATGTGCATCCTCCTAGCGTATCGGCCAAAGGTCAGTACTGGCCCTCGATGCTCACTTCGCCTCAGGTCACGGCCTCGCAAGAAGGTTGAGCTCAGTACCGGGTATTTTGAGATACCTTATTATAGGCGTCCATACAGGAAAACACATGGTGACTTTGTAGGGTTTGTACTGTCTGCAGGGTCAGGGTCCACTGGGGGTCTTCGAAGGTGTCTTAGAAGGTGTCCTCCACAGACAAGGGGGGCACCGTATTTCAGTGTTACATAGGTGTAAGCTGAATTACCAGTCAATGTAAGACAACTGCATCCGACAACGAGCCAGTTCAATGAACAAAATCAGTAGATTTATTCTGTGGAGACGAGGGGGGCGCGGTACAGAAGCCCTCCAGTCAGAAGTAACTTCAAGTACACACGTTCTCATTTCACTGCCAAGCAGACCCTGCCAGACAGGTATGGAAAAATACCCACACAGAGCAAATTTTTCCATTTGGGGGAAAATCTCCTTTCTGTTAGCTCTGAATTAGCTCCCCACCCCTTACTGTTTCAGTGCATGGCACTAGCACCTTTCTCTGGAGAGTATCCAGTAATGCATTCTTTACTGCACCCCGGGGGGTGTTGGCCAGTCTCTTTGTGTTGGTGACATTCGATATCCTCCAATGTCCTCTGGCTGCCCACCTGGTTGTTCTCAAAACACAGCCTTGTTTACTTTCCAACCTTTACCCCATCTTCTGCATAATAAAAGTAAGAATACAATGTATGGGTGTGGTCTTCCTCCAAGGCAGATGAACACGCATTCAGGTCAGCCAGATTCTTTAAGCTTCGCCTGGTCTGCTGCTCAGGGTGCTTGATGGGAGAGAGTAATTCTTATGGCCTTTCTATCACTGATTGGTGTCTTATCATTTGGAAGTTATGTAAAGTAAAAAAAATTAGCAAATAAAGACCAACTTGCATTTCCCAAACTCGACTGTTCAGTACAGGAATTTATGGAGAGTGTAACTATTTATCGAGGCAAAGTGTCTTGAATATTCCACAGGTGCAAACACATTCTCTTAAAGCTTAGCTCAGAGACAATTTTGGCAACGGACCCTTTTGTTTTCCAGGTTACGTTGCATGCTTTCATTTCTTTTATTCACAAGAAACAGGATTTAGGATTTCTGCTGTTCTCCTGGAAAGAGAACATCACTCAGATGCTCATTGGATGCTGCAGGAATCATAATGTGCAGATTTAAATGTCTGGCTTCTTTTAACGTGATCAGGCGCAGCCCTGTGCTTGTTGGGAGAACGTAGTAACTACAAGTCTGAACTCATGACAGGCTTTGCAGTCGTGGGTTCCTCGAGTATCGCGCGCGTAGGGTGACACAGCTTCATTTAAAATCAAACCTTTACATTTTCAAGGAAGAAAAACCCCAGATTACTCGTGGTTTTGATTTTCAGTGACGACGCAGTTCTAAGTAAGATGGTGTGGGGATTACATGATAATTGATTGAATAGGGAGTTTTGCTTTACTGAGTCTTCAGTTAGACTCCTCTGCTAAGCAAAAGGTGTTTTCAAAGATTAATTGAAATGCTACATTTGATTAAAAAAAACAAGTTTGAGGTATTTGCATGTTGACTCTATGGTTTTGCTTGATAATTATGAACAGTCTTTATCTGGTTTACCAACGCATCAATTTACCTATTTTGAACTAAAAATGCCAGGGGAGTGTCCTGAATCCGATATGAACACCCTGCTCACTATGGATTATCCAGGTTAATGGCATCACTTGGTCGTTTTGAGCTATGGTGATCAGGCCAGCAGGCACTTCTCTTTGGAAAAGAGAAGATTACTAACTCAACCAGAAAGGTTGAGGATAAATAGTGAATAGATCTCTTTTTTTCCTTCAGTCTCTATTAAATCTCAGCACAAATATGTTCTGAGAATTGATCCGTGACTTGTTTTTGAAGTGAAATTAGAGTATTTTTTTCTCAGTGTTTTTAGCCATCCTGTGAATTCCAGTGTCTGTAAGTTGGGCATCCCAGTGTCAGAACTGTCCCACGATGTAATCTGCTCACATATGCTGACCCTCTGAATACAGAAAAAATGTGCTTTTCACATTACTGCCCGGTCCCAATACTTAAAATTTAGGCATTTCTTATAAATCTTCATACTTCTGGCTTCTCTTGGAAGATTGGGAGATTTGGGAAAGTGGCCCTGCTGGTCTGCATGGGAACAGTGGACACATCTGTAGGAGCCACCAGAGTCCACAGCGTCGTTTCCACGGTCTTCCACCCCTCCCCAACCCTCCGAAGGGAGATCGTTATTTCCATGTATTTTCCTGCAGCCAAAGAGGAACAAAGAACGGATGCTTATAGTTATTTATGATAGTTCACCCTTGAACAAATGCAAATCCGCAGGTGGCGGTGTCATCCGTGGTGAGCGCCTCCCCCTTGCGCAGAGGGGATGGGTCCCTCTTCACAGGTGACAGTGTGTCCCTATCTCTGCACCTGAGCCTGTGGGGGATGAGGGGGCAGTCAGTCCCTCGAGGCCTCTGCTGTTGTCCTGGAGCCTTTTTGAGGCTAAACCCAAGGCCACATCACACAGAAGAGCAAAGTTAATCCCCTTTTTATTTTTTGACTTGAATTTTGTTCGACTGTGTTTCATCTTGAAGGGCTGTGCTGCACAGTTTCAGAGCATTGGCCCTGGGGTCCGCCCACCTGGATTTACTAATATTTACCTCCCATGGCTCTGGACATGGCGTTTAGTCTTTCTGGGTCCCAGCTTCCTTCTCTAAAATGACAGTGCTGCAGCGGGGTCATAGAAAGGGATACACTGTTCAGTACAAAGTGAGGCCCTTCAAGAGCTCCGTCAGGCCCAAAGTTCTTCCCTCCCCCATGCTACCTGCAAACCAACTTGCCGAATTATAACGCTATTTGCATCTGAAAAGAGTAAAGTCTAAATATGAAAAACTAGATACTCGATATTAATCTACTAACTAGATATTAATCTAATAACTAGATACTAGATATTAATCTACTCAGGATCACTTACTATGCGCTAGTCACTTTCTGCACAGTATTTTATTAAATCCTCACCACAGCACAACATATTAGGGTTTGGGGGAAGGGAAAGAAGGAGAGAGACAGAGAGAGAGAGAATGAGAGTAAGAGAAAGATTTGTTTCAGGGAGTTGGCTCACGGGATTGTGGAGGCTTCGGAAGCCACAGTCCGCAGGGGAGGCAGCTGGCTGGAGACCCAGGTAGAGGTGCCACTGAGTCCACAGGGAGTCTTCCGGAAGAATTCCCTCCTCTTCCTTATAGGTCAGTCTTTTTCCAGTAAGACCTTCAACTAGGTAGGGTCCAGGGTCCACCCTACATTATGGACTGTAATATAGTTTTTGCAGAGTCTACTGGTTTAAATGTAACTTTCATCTAAAAAAATACCTTCACAGAGGGGCACCTGGGTGGCTCAGCTGGCTAAGTGTCTGACTTCGGCTCAGGTCACGATCTCGCGGTGTGTGAGTTCAAGCCCCACATCAGGCTCTGTGCTGACAGTTCAGAGCCTGGAGCCAGCTTCGGATTCTGTGTCTCCCTCTCTCTCCCCCTTCTCCAACCAATCTCTCTCTGTCTCTTTCTCTCTCTCAAAAATATATAAACATTAAAATTTTTTAAAAATAAAAATAAAAACTGAATTACTTCTGTTCCTCTCCCTCCTCCCCACTCCTACAATCCTATTCATTTCTTTTTTTTTAAATTTTTTTAATGTTTATTTACTTTTGAGAGAGAGTGTGTGTGAATGGGGGAGGGGCAGAGAGAGGGAGACACAGAATCTGCAGCAGGCTCCAGGCTCTAAGCTGTAAGCACAGAGCCCGACGCATGGCTGGAACTCAGGAACCATGAGATCATGACCTGAGCCAAGGTTGGCAGCTCAACAGACTGAGCCCCGCAGGTGCCCCCCATGAATTTCTTTGAAATGGACACAATCGCATTGTGATGCAGGCCATGCATCGGAGTTTTAATGGCCTGCCCTTTGCTGTATTTGATGAAGGTGAGATGCCAAGGCATAACCCAAAATTCAGTGGAACTTTCTACTCGGTATCCAGAGAACCTGTTGTCTTCTCTCTTTGCTTCCTTGAATTTATCCTTAGAGTTTTAAACACTTTAAATAAATAAACTATGAATTTCATTTTATCCCAATGTCTTGCCAGTGGAACCATGGTGCACACTCTGCCCTTTTCAATTTCATCCAGCTCATCATTTTGTGAGCAAGCAACACTTTTCCTAAGTGCTTTCATTCCAGGGGCTTTGCGACCACAGCACATTTTGTGTGAAGAGGGCTAACCATCCTCCTAGAAATTGGCCCTCTTTCCTCCAGGTAATAAGAGTAACAAGGAACATGGCTGGATGAGGTTGTTCCTGTCTGCAGAGTCTAAGTTAGACTCATGGCAAACATGTCAGGAGTCAAACAGATGCTTGAAGGTCAAGATGTCATTTCCTAGTGGGTTAATCAGTATAAACAGCTTCATTATTCTCTAAGCCTCCGGAAAAAAATGGCAATCTCACTTACAGTAAGATACCGCTTTATCAGTTGTTAAATACAAAAGATCAGTTGCAAACAGAATTGTGCTTGAGGCTGGGGTTTTGTCAGTTGATTTGGATGAGGATTAATGTAACTGTATATCTTTCTCTTGTGAATGACATTTATTAATGCTATTTGAGATTTACCTTAGTGTGGACCAACTCAAGATTTTTTTTTTAAATGACCAACACAATGGGCATCTGATTGGGAATTATTGATAAATTTATAAATATCTTTTTTGAAATTTTAATTTATTCCATTTTGTAAGAGAAAAGCAGTAGCCTTGAGGGAGCGAAACTCATCTTATTGAGACTCCTAATAAAACAGGTTTTCTTTTTTTGTTTTTCTGTTTTGAGTAGGACGGGGGCAGCTTTTTATCCTGAGAAACAAAGAACAACAGAGGCTGGGGGGTAGAGAACTGTTTCTCCTCTGAATGTCAATATTCAGGTATGCTCAGATGACTGTCCTTGAGAGAAGCTCTCAGAGAGAACATGCTTAGTCTCCACCATTATCTCTGTGATAATTCCCCGTGTCTGCACATCAGTCAGAGATGGAAAATCACCTGAGTGGCAGGGGCTGTTGGAAATGAGTTGGCAAATTTCAGCAAACGCTGCTTTGGTAGAAAACAGAGCAAGCAGGACAATAAACTTGACTTAATGAGCTTTTGGTTGTAAATATATCAACCGATGGCATTAAAATTTTTTTAAAAAGCTATGATTGGAAAAATGATGACTTTCATTCTAACTTTTCCTAAAAAAGGCCTCAGCTTAAATTTTCCTTTCTCAGAAATTCCTTCCTTCACCCTTTCATCAAAATGGTGGTACCCACATTCTTCATCACACTTATCTCATCTTTTAATTTTGTGCGAATTTGTTTCCTGGCCTCCCCACAATCAGAGTATAAACTCCCGGCCATCAGGGACCTTTGTGACGGTTCCCCTTCTGCCCGTTCCTCAGGGCCTCATGAGGCACCTGCGCAGGGAGGAGCTCAGTGAACATGAGTCAGTGAGTCTCTGGGAAAGCCCCACATCAGCTGAGAAGTTCCCAAGGATCCACTGCGGAAGGTCAGGGCCGTGGGCTCCCAGAGCTGTCTGGCTGCAGTATGCTGACCACACCCTTGCCCTCTCTACTGCCAGGACACCATGTGAAGCTGGCAGTCTTCTGGAAGAGATCTGAGCATTTGACTTACTCCCCTCATGTCTGTGGATTTCACAATGCGTAACTTTTTGGTACCGGCAGCAATGGTGATTGTAACAAACCCGTGAGAAAGACATTAGCTGGCCAGGACTCTAACTGGCATTCTCCCTCCGTGGTCCTCAGTGTTCTTCGGTGCCTAACAGGATTCCTGAGGATCCTTTAGCTGTGATAGTCTATGAATCTATCCTTGCGTTGGAGATCTTTGTTTTATCTCCTACATACTTCAACACGTTACACAGGACAAGGTAAATAAGAAAACATGACAACATCGGCAGTGTAAGTTAAGGAGGCCCAGGTGCCTGAAGGGTGTGGAGAAGAAAACACATGAATAGGTACGGACACGAGAAAGAACAAATCATCTTTTTGATTGCTTGTTGGAGTTGTGCTATCACAAAGACTGTCCATGGAGAAAACGAATGAATGAAAATAAAAGCCTGCATTGCTGAAGACTGTCGCCGTGATTAGCTAAATGCTCTTTACCCCAGATGGTGATTTATTGTCTATAGCCTGTTAGATTGCTTTAAACAATAAACAAAGAAACAACAGTAACAAACCTTGAAAATTCCCTTTCAAGTAGTATCTTTTTTTTTGTTTATTTATTTATTGAGAGAGAGAGAGAGGGAGGGAGGGAAGGAGAGGGGCAGAGAGAGGAGGAGAGATAAAGAATCCCAAACAGGCTCCGTGCTGTCAGCACGGAACCCCGACATGGGGCTCAGACTTGGGAACCATGAGACCATGACCTGAGATGAAATCAAGAGTCAAGACGCCTCATTTCCCCAGGTGCCCCACAAGTAAGATCTTTAACTTAGAAATGTAGCTTATTTACTTTTAGGGGCAAATAGCTAATGAAACTCAGTTTTTCATTAGTGTTAGGAATAGCATCAGATAAACCAGGCACTTGGCAGAGGTATTTCATCCATTTGATCAAAATTTAACTTGCATTTTGTTAAAAATAACGATTTGTTATAGTAATACGTACTTTCTATGAACATTCAGAATATAGAGCTCATCAAGAAAAATATGAAAAACATTATGCAGACATAAGTAACATTCCAATGCAAAACTCTCTGGGATACACACACACACACACTCTTTAGAAAACATCAGAAGTAATGTGAAGTCCAATGAAATTTCTCATTGACCCTAAGTTACATGTCTTTCCTGTTAGATCTGGAAGTGAAGGCAGACGGGGGAGTCAGGCTCCACAAGCCTGAGCTGAGGGAGGACGGAAACACAGGCTCAGCTGGACAAGGAAAGAATGGTTCCCTCACACTGCAGAGCAGGACCAGCTGTCTGATTACTTCTCTGAGTTGCAAATTAGGTTTCTGTGGGAAAGACAAAAGGAATGTGTATACCTAGAAAAATACTTGTTTAGAAGATATTTATTCTTTTCCAGGCCACTGTACCCTTTATCATCATATGGAAAGATCTATTAGGAAGAACAAGACTGAGTATCTTATTCACCTTTTCTGACCTTTAATTAGCCAAGAAAGATTACAAACAGTAAAATTTAAAATATTTTCTGTTATGTGCTTGTGTGTGCGATTTTAGGTAATACAATTTCTAAGGTGTTTTCTAGTGTCTTGAAAACAACACCCAACCGTCTAATATTTCTGATTCCGTGATCACATGTCTCCCAGTACATTCTCTCGTTTAATTCTTGCTGTGACTTTGCGACTTAGGGAGATATTATGCTGCGGCCACACATGAGGACAGTGAGACACAGCAGGCTAAACAGTATTTCCAATGTCATTCTGTAACATAGGTCTTCACCAGGTCTGACCCCAGAGCCCGTACTCTTACTTCTCCCGAAGTATCACCTCTCACGTAAAAGAGTGGTTTGGGCGCTGGAGGAAGGAGACAGGAGCTGAGCTCCAAACAGAAGGAAGGGCAGGGCCCAGGTGGAAAGTTGGAACAGCAGGTTGGAAGCCATGACACTATTCCAGACACCCGCGTGTTGGACGGTGTGTGGCATCGGGTGGAAGGAAGGATGCAGTGAGGGCTGAGGCCTTAGGATGGGGGTCACAGCAGCCAGGTCCAAGCTGTAGAGTCTGTGTTTACCTCATTCCGCACCCACAAGAGCTGAGAGGGGCCAGTTCAATATCCTACACTCCTGTGCTTTCCCTTGGGCAGCCTAAAGGTTAGGCTTTTATTGATGCTATAATTTTGGTAGATTATGAGTTATGAATTTTTCCCTTAATCATAATTAAGTACACTTTATATCTGCTTAGCCATTTGCTCCCTAGATTTTTGCCTTCTCTGGTATTAATAGAACTGGTCCAGCCTCATTTTAGTTGACATTTGCTCAGTGAGCCACCTGACTCCCTTCCTACCTTATCCGTGGCCCACCTGTTTTTCCCCCAGAGCTGCAGGGTGGGGTGTCAGGAGTGCTCAGGGGAGAGGAAGACTCCAGACAGTCATGAATGGGGGCTGCCTCTGCTTCCCCTCATACAGTTGGGTTACCAGAGGTGAATCCTATTCCTGAAGACATTATCAGAGGCTTTGGGTCATTTTCTGTCTGTTCTGCAATACAATTAAAAATTGATAATAGAAACTAGTTTAAAAATCCAAATAATGAATCTCTCTTCTTCTCTCTCTCTCTCTTCTCTCATTGGAGATGAAATAAAAGATAATATAGAAATAAAAGTAATGAAACTGACTCACAATATAAACCCAAGATCCATATGAAAAGCTGTGCACAGAGGACATCTAACCGTGTTAAGCATTATTTAAGAAGAAGGGAAAAGGAAGAATTGAATATTCAGTTAAAGACGATGGGAAAGGCACTAAAGATTTGGGTTTGATTATGAACTGATTATAAATGGATAAACACATAATCATTTGCTTTTACAAGTTGCTGATATAAGGATAAGTTACTTTAAAAGTTTGAGATGGTCACAGAATACAGACAGAATCATCTTGGTACATTTTCTTTCTTTGCTTTGTCTCTAATATGTGAGGATATTAAAGACACTATCTACACATGTAGGAATGTAAAACAGTTGAGAAAAAACTGTGAAATAATGTTCTTTTATATTCAGGCTCTATACTGGAATATTTTTATACTGTCATGCCCAAGGAACCCTAAACAATAGTCTCCCTCCACCTCTCCAATGTCCCAGAGAGTTCAGATTCTTATAACAACAGAAAGAGAGATGGAGAGAGAGAGAGAGAGAGAGAGAGAGAAACAATAAAAATATTCATTTAGAAAACAGAAAAAACTGATACAGAATTTTAAGAGCCAATTTTTTTTGCCTTTTATTTATTTTTTTAATTCTACTTTTTATTTTTTTTAATTTACATCCAAATTAGTTAGGATATACTGAAACAATGATTTCAGGAGTAGATTCCTTAATGCCCTTTACCCATTTTTCCCATCCCCCCACCATCCCCCCCCAAACCCCTCCAGTAACCCTCAGTTTGTTCTCCATATTTATGAGTCTCTTCTGTTTTTCCCCCTCCCTGTTTTTATATAATTTTTGTTTTCCTTCCCTTATGTTCATCTGTTTTGTGTCTTAAAGTCCTCATATGAGTGAAGTCATATGATATTTGTCTTTCTTTGACTGACTAATTTCACTCAGCATAATACCCTCCAGTTCCATCCACGTAGTTGCAAATGGCAAGATTTCATTCTTGTTGGTTGCTGAGTAATACTCCTCTCTGTGTGTGTGTGTGTGTGTGTGTGTGTGTGTGTGTACCACATCTTCTTTATCCATTCATCCATCAATGGACATTTGGGCTCTTTCCATACTTGGGCTATTGTTGATAGTGCTGCTATAAACATGGGGGCGCATGCGTCCCTTCAAAACAGCATACCTGTATCCTGTGGATAAATACCTAGTAGTGCAGTTGCTGGGTCATAGGGTAGTTCTATTTTTAGTTTTTTGAGGACCCTCCATACTGTTTTCCAGAGTGGCTGTACCAGCTTGCATTCCCACCAACAATGCAAAATAGATCCTCTCTCTCCTCATCCTCGCCAACACCTGTTGTTGCCTGAGTTGTTAATGTGAGCCATTCTGACAGGTGTGAGGTGGTATCTCATTGTGGTTTTGATTTGTATTTCCCTGATGATGAGTGATGTTGAGCATTTTTTCATGTGTCGGTTGGCCATCTGGATGTCTTCTTTGGAGAAGTTTCTATTCATGTCTTTTGCCCATTTCTTCACTGGATTATTTGTCAAAGCAGGAAAGACTATCCAATGGAATAAAGACAGTCTCTTCAGCAAGTGGTGCTGGGAAAACTGGACAGCGACACGCAGAAGAATGAACCTGGACCACTTCTTCCACCACACACAAAAATAAGCTCAAAATGGATGAAAGACCTAAACGTAAGACAGGAAGTCATCAAAATCCTCGAGGAGACAGCAGGCAAAAACCTCTTTGATCTTGGCGGCAGCAACTTCTTACTCAACACGTCTCTGGAGGCAAGAGAAGCAAAAGCAAAAATGAACTCCTGGGACCTCATCCAAATAAAAAGCTTCTTCACAGCAAAGGAAACAATCAGCAAAACTAAAAGGCAACCGACAGAATGGGAGAAGATATTTGCAAACGATATATCAGAGAAAGGGTTAGTATCCAAAATCTATAAAGAACTTATCAAACTCAACACCCAAAAAACAAATAATCCAGAGCCAATTTTTTAAAGGTAATCTCATTTTATTTTTTATTTTTTAACTTTTTATATTTATTTATTTTTGAAAGAGAGAGAGAGAGCACAAGCAGGGGAGGGGCAGGGAGAGGGGGGAGACACAGAACCTGAAGCCAAACCCAGGCTCTGAGCTGTCAGCACAGAGCCCGACACAGGGCTCTAACTCACGAACTGCAAGATGACAATCTGAGTGAAGTTAGATGTTCAACCAACTGAGCCACCCAGGGGCTCCCAAGAACTAATTTTTTTAATGTTTATTTATTTATTCTGAGATAGTGAGGAATAGCATGAGCAGAGGAAGGGCAGAGAGAGAGGGAGAGAATCCCAAGTAGATTCTGTGCTATCAGCACAGAGCCCGACATGGGGCTCAATTTCCAGAACCCCAAGATCATTACCTGAGCTGAAATCAGGAGTTGGGCGCTTAAGCCACTGAGCCATCCAGGAGCCCCAAGAGCTCACATTTTTAATGAACCATATGGAGGCCACACTGAATAAGGTATGTGTAGGTAGATTTCATACAAATTATGACTGACACTTGTTAGACTACTGACATTATTTTATATGTGAAGTCACTGTGTATCCTGAGTAAAACATTAACAATATCTTTAGGGTTTTACTTGCCTTCCTTATACCTTTAATCCAGCTTGATGCATTTCCTGAGCTCAGGTCCTTTTATTTTCATTGTAATTGGTTGCCTATAGCCCATTGTGCTTGGTCCCCAGCCCTATTCACATCCTATCTTTACCTTGTCTGGCTCTTGGTCCTTCCACTTACCAAATCAGCATCACTGCAGCCACCAACACGCTGACCTGAGTCCCCTTGGCTAGACCCTCAGCACTGTCTAAGACCCTTCTAGGTGAGAAGGGAGAGTGACTAGTCTTAGTTCAGTCCTCAAACCCACTCTCTAAAACTAATTACTTAGCAAGAGTCTTAACCCTCTTCAAGGTGTTGTTTAGACACTAGCTGTCTTGTGTGACATTCTAGTTTCTTCCTAAGGAGAGTTCATCAGAAGTCTTTACTGGCAGAAGGGAACATTTCTTACAACTTTGTTGATGATGTCTGAAAGGTACGAAATGCTCTTCTCAGATTTATTTTCTGGCATATATGAATGAAAACCAAATCAGCATTTAGGTAGGAAGCAAATGTCACTATTAAGGTGACAAATCTAGGTCAGGAAAACCATCTGGTTAGAAGGTCATCTTAAGTACAAGGACATCTTTTCAGGCTAATGACATCACTGACTTGCACGTCTAAATCCCTCATGCTTATATTTTCTGCATTTTATCTTGGCTAACTTTAACACCTACCTGAGACTCTTGCTGGAGATGCAAAGAAATCACTCACTTCAAGAACGCTTGCGGGCTTCCTGACAAATTCACCATTGGTCATTCCATCCAAGGAGGGTTTAATAATAAATCTGAGTCTCTTAATGGCAATACCACAGGGCTGATCCTCTTTCTGTCCTGCCCGAGATCTATGCCCTGACACAGGATATTGTGTGACGTCCTAACCTTGGTGCACTAAGCAAGTATTCTGTTTGTACGGCAGCCTGAACGATTCACTTTATCAGCCTCCAGAGCCAGAGCTACGAGCAGAATTGCTTAAGGGAATCCGAGTCTTCAGCTGTCCCGCATAAAATGACTTAAATGGATTCAAAGGGCAAAATTTCGGTTCTGATTTGAGCCATGGAGATGGGTCTTAGAGTTCTTCTCCCCCTTACAAGTCACAGGGAGCCGTGAATGTGTGGGACGTGACCAGGAGCATTCTGGTGTGCTGTGATCGGTTGTCTAAAGTATTTCATTATAAATAAGAGTGAACATAGTAAAGGTTGGGAATTATATATTTTTGTAATACAGTGAATTAAAGGCTAACTTTTAATAATTTCACTTGCACTGGTTGCATTCAGATATACTTTCTTGAGAAAAAGAGAAAGACAGGTTAAGGCTACAGGTAATGGTCCAGAAACCAAGCCTTTCTCCCTGTAGGTTCACCCATCCTACAAGTTGTGAAGGGCAGTGCCAGGTAGCTGACCCCCTCCAGCCCTGAGGTGCCCAGCTTCTAAGAAGACGTCTTTCTGTGTCTGCAGAACCAGAATAGTCTCCCCTTAAGGGGACATTAACGACAACAAAATGTTTTGAGCACCATGACCATTTAAAACCACATGTAAATCTATAAAGACAATTAACCTATAATTCAATTGTATGTTTTTCCTTGGGTGGGTGGATGGGAAGATCTTTTCATAGGAAGATAACTAAATAAATTAGAGAGTAAATTAATTAATTAGTAAACATGAAAAATCAAGAATTTCTTATTTTGTTTTGGACCCTTATCTGGTGTTTTCTTATTAGCTGTTTGGCCTCGATGAGATGAAAATAAAGTAGTCTCATTTATAAAGTCTCATTTATAAAATAAGGTAGTTGAGTTAGATTGTTTCTAAAATGTCATTAATTTTTGCTGTCACATTCTCATTCAAAAATCCAGCACCTTATGAATGTGCCCAATTTCTCCCTGTCATAGTGATGGGTCCAGAGATGGTATTAGTGTTTTCCAGACCTCTAACATATATAAATGTACTTCCCATTAGAAAAAGTTGATTATTATTGTATCAAGTATATTATTGTAACAAGAATTTTAAAAATATGGTCAAAACAAGGCTGTGGCCATAACAATGACCTAGGATTCTAGATGATTCTAACAAACACTATCGAAAAAATTAATGACTTGCACTTCCCCCACACCAAATTGAGTAAAAGCACTAATTTATATTCTATAACTACTAAAAAGCCTATTTTTTTAGTGTTTACTTACTTTTGAAAGAGAGAGAACATGAGCAGGGGTAGGGCAGAGAGATGGAAAGAAAATCCCAAGCAGGCTCCGCACTGTCAGCACAGAGCCGGATGGGGTCTTTACTCATGAAGCCATGAGATCATGACCTGAGCCAAAGTCAAGAGTCAGAAGCTTAACCAACTGAGCCCGCCAGGAACCCCTAATTTTCTTTTCCTTCTATGATCACAGGACCCAGAGAACAGTTGGTTACATTTTAGTTACAAGATAACTAACGGTGATGATCCACAATTTTCAGATCTGATTTTACCCAATGCTCTATAATTCTTTCAAGCACTCTAAGATATTTGGAAAAATTACCTAATTTTTCACTGCTTTTGCTTAAAATGTTCACCAAAGTGCATTGCATGCCAGCATTTAGGTTTGGAACAATCTAATTGGAGTTATAGTTGAAAACAGAAAAACCTACAATTTACAAAAATGGTTAGGACTCATTATATTGGATGCAGTGATCACACTTTTCAGTCTTTGTTGGCTTGGGCCAGTATATACCTGAAAAGTATAGGGATCTAATTGTTGGGAACTAACTCCATGTTTAAAATGCACACACCCACACAAATGCAAATGAAAGATTCAGAGATACATTTACCTAACCTACGTGATACTTTCTGTTGTGTTCCATTTTTAAAAAATTCTTTTTATAACCCACTGAATTAATTTAACACCACATTGATGGATGTAACGGATGCAACCTTCAGCGTGAAAATCCCTAGACTAGAAAGGGAGGCTGATGAGGGCACGAGTACTTACAAAGTGTCAGCGTGTGCCCTCGTGGAACGCACAAAGTGCCTCCAGGACAAGGGTCGTGTCAGAGTGGGACCATCAGGAGGATCCTCCAGAAACGCTGTGTTGTGCTGATTCTTCGCACGTGCACAGGGAGCAGGGGTGTGGAGTGGGGCGTGGGGGGCGAGGAAGCAGGAAGGAGCACGTCTGTCTGCCTGTAGAGAGCTGAACTCCGAAGGAGAGCTGTCCCCAAGTCTGGGGGCTCCGAGTTATACAGCCTCGTGGATCACGCCTGTCGAGGAGCCCGGGCTCCCTCCTCTGACAAGCGGCAGGATGTGGGACATAGTAACGTTGTGTGGGATCCGCCCGTGGACGCCGAGGTCCTCCCGCTGCCGCCTGCCGCCTGGCCTGCAGTCTCGCCAGTCCCTCTGTGGTTCAGCCCCTCGCGCACACACGGGGACAGGAGCACCTCTTACCCCATGAAGCGTGGAGGTTAGCACACCTAAAACCGTGTCTAGGCTCACGAAAGCCGCGGTGCTAGCCAACCACATTACAGGAGGAGGCCACGTGGGGAAGCCAGAGGAGATGGGGGCTCCTGCTGGCTGGTCTTCAAGGTCCAGGGAGCAGAGTCGGCAAACTATGGCCTGGGGACAGGTCTGGCGGTGGCCAGTCTCCGGGTCTGAAAGCTAAGAATGAGTGTGATGCATTCGTGAGAGTCGCAGCAAAGAAGACCAAGAATACAAGACAGAAACTGTATGTGGCCAGAGAAGCCTGAAGCATTTCCTGCCTGGCCCTTTACAAGTCAGCTTGCAGCCCCACTGTGCGCAAATCCACACACGCCCAAGGTGATGGGGTGGCAGTGAAAACCAGTACACAGAGTAGCACAGACACCTCCCAGATTCCCAGACCTCCATAGTTTCTCTCCTTTTTCCGGACTCTGAGGGATAGTGTGCCTTGCTGCCCAGGTTTCCATCCTGACTAAGGATCTTATTCTCCAGCAACAAGGGGAGCGGCTGCTGAAGGCCCAGAGTTGGACTTCCCTCCGGGAACCACCACAGCAATAGGTAGCCCCCAGTGCCCAGGGGAACCGCCTTCCGGGAGCAGTCGGAAGCCAGCGAGGGGTTAGAATAAGGAGAGGAACCCGGAGCCTGGCGCTGGGCAGTGGGAGTCCCAGATCTCCTCTTGAGAACTTCATTCGATAGTGTCACATTTCAGTCTCCCTCTTTGCCCAAGCTGTTTCCCTCAATTCCTTCCACAAGCTTTGTTCCTGAGAACCCCCCCTATAGAAGTCCTACCTATAAACTCTTAAGAGTCTGTTTCCTGAGGGACCCACACTAGGCTGTGGGTGTCAACAGTGGTGCAAGGAAGCAGACCGACAATGGGATTTTGGAGCTGGATTGAGGAAGATATCAATCAAAGTCGAGGTCCTGAAAGCCTCGGCTTGCCGCGCTGGTAGAGCTGGTGGCATTTACCTGGACTGAACTGGGATGGAGTAGCTCCGTAAGGGACGCACACTGGTCAGGGAGAATCACAGATGCTCGGAAGCCTTGACAAAATGGAGGCCTGCAGGGACCCCAGAAGGTGGCTTTCCATCCCCAAAGTTGATCAACTTCTACAGCTGCTGGATGTCCACTGACAGTGACACAGGTCAACACCAAGTTCAGGATAGCACCTCCCTTACTCGGGCCAATTGGTTACCAGGAGACAGGTTAATTTTATCAGACATTTTCTGTCCTGGAAAGGGTGGCCATTTACCTTGACTGGGATGGACACGTATTCTGAATATTTTGCCTTTTGTTTTCAGACTCTCGGTTATACCTGCTGGAAAACAGTGTTTTCTATCAACATATGACTCCATATCAAACCAGGGCAAGGGGCCCATTTTAAGGAAAGGAAAATGCAGCTGCATGGAGTATTAGCTGTGCGCACACGACACAACAGGGGCATGCCCTTGTAAGGGTTTAGCTGAGGTGACAGCTTGGAAATGAGTCCTTCCAAGCATGGGACTCCATTCTCTGAGACTGAACAGACACGCTCACAACAGAGGCTGTTGTTGTCCAGCAGGTAGAACCCCAAAGCCCAAGAGCCAAGGGTGAATGCCGGAGTGACCTTGCTCACCATTGCTTCTAGGGACCCACTGAGGGATCCATGCTTCCCAAGTCTGCAACTCTGGACTCCAGTGCCTAGAGGTCCTCGTTCCAGAGGAGGCCCTCCCACAAGGGGACACAGCAAGCATTCATTAAACCTCAGGTGTCTCCCGCCACTGTCTACCTTTGTGCCAAGAGACCAACATGCAAGGAAAGCATCCTGCCAGCAGGGACTGACGCTATTTGTATTGTGTGCAGTACACAATAAAGTTTGGGAAATCATGGCTGGCACATGGAGGAAATGGACCAATGTAGCAGCGACTTTGAGAATCTCCTGTTGACCAGGGGTCGATCTCTGGGGGAGGGTGCAGCAAGCAGAGTTATGACCCCCAGGGCACCCCATACCCCGATCCCTGTGAATGTGACTATGAGGACACACTGCCATTGGGAAATAATGGCCCTGCAGTGAGGGAATTAAGGCTACGAGTTGGTTGAAATAAAATAGACGATTCCTGACTACTGAGGCAGACCCACTGTAGTTGACCCTAAAATGTGCCTCAGAAAGGAAGACGATCAGAATTTGGGGCCCCAGGTGGTGCAGCTGAGAGCACGCATTTGAACGGGGACCCTCCCAGTCACCACCTGGGACCTCGGGCACATCATTGAAACTTGCTGCACATGTTTCCTTACCTATATTTGGTTTTTGCTATGAGAAATACATTTTTTCTATGAGAAATAAATGAAACATAATTTATAAAAGGGGCATACAGAAGGTTGTCAACAAATATTAATTTCCTCTCTCCTCTAGTAGTAAATGCAAAAAAAATAAAAAATAAACTATGACAGACAATAGAAGGGACAGATAGAATGTATAGGGCTCTACCTCTGTCTGATGGGGAGTAGATGGTATGATAGGTGCTGCCTAACAAGTCATAGATACATATTTCAGAGGGGACATTTTCCAACGGTCATCCAGACTTGTGCAAAATTCTATCTCTGAAATTAACATTGGAATTAGATCCAACATTACAACTTTGTAGTAATTCTTTTCAATATCATGGCAGGGCTCCCTGTGTTTGTTTTCCTGAGCACTGACCTTCACCTCAGGACGCCTGCGACACGTCTCAGCCCGGCACCCAGACCCCTCAACTAGTTGGTGTGTGTGTGCTGGACAGAAGGGGGAGGGACGGACAGGTGGAGGTGGGAGGGACAGGTGGGGGTAGGAACCAGGTGCACAGAGCGAGGGGTGCGCACAGGCTGGGGGAACCAAGGATCTGGGCACGTTCTGGGACCACCCCTGCTAGGGTACCGCGCTCAGAGGGGGCGGCCTGTGGGTCCCCTGGACTCTGGGGGAAGGACAAGAAGTCCTGCCAGCCGCCCCAGAACAGGGCCGTGTGTCCCCCCAGGGGAGCCCTGTGCTCTCAGCCCTGCCTCTTCTTGGTTCATGGATGGCTGGATTCTCCTATGTCCTCATTGGGGGGAGGGGAACAGAAGGGGCAAGGGATCACCCCAGTCTCTTTTATAAGGACACAGTCCTATGCATGAGGCTCCACCCTGTTGATCTGATCACCTCCCAAAGCCCTCACCTCCATATACCATCACCCCACCTCCAAATACCATCAACATATCAATGGTTTTGCTAGGGCCAGGGAGGGATTCAAATACATACAAACACACAGTCTGCAGCAAAGGTCACTCTGGTCCTTCCCCAACATTCCAGAGTGTCAGACACCTGAATTTTTGCCAATCTGATGGATGCAAAAGAGAATTTCGTCACTGGCTTAGTTTGAGGTTCCCTATTAATGAGTGTGTTTGATATGTATCTATGTTTTATCTTCTCTGTCTTCCTCATTCTTATCAGATATTTTCACTGGATTGTTTTCCTTATTAATTAATTAACGAGAAAATATATGTGCGTACTTATGGTACGTTTTGTTGTAGAGAAGTTGTGATGTTGTGATTTATAAGAAGTACAGATTTGGTTTTTGTCCCCTCTGTGGCACAGAGCTCCTAAAGTGTTGAGAGCTGTGAGGTGCCTTTTGTCCTGTTACTCAGGTGACACTGGGAGGCACCTGACATGGGGGCTGGTTGCCAGGGACACCGACCCTGGGATTAGAGGCTTGGCTCTCTCACCCCAGACCGCAGGGGAGGGGGGAGGGGCAGGAGCTGCAGACTGAGTTCAAGCATCAGGTAAATGACTTAATCATTATGCTGGAGTAGCGAAGCCTCCAGAGACTCTCAGAAGGGTGAGCTCAGATGGCTGGTGAGGAAGGGGAGACTCGGAAGCACACTGTCCCTCCCCACACCTCTTCCTGAGCATGGCTCCCCTCTGGTTTTCCCCAGCTTACATCCTTGACAACGAACCCGGGATGGAGTAAGTGAGACTCCCTGAGCTCTCTGTGCTGCTCTAGCAAACTGTATTCAGGCCCCGGGAGGGGACCCGGAGGGGGCCCAGGGAACCTCTGATCTCCTGCCAGTTGGTCAGAGCACAGGTGACAACTGGGGGGTGGTGACAGGTGTCTGAAGCAAAGGGCGGAGCAGCCTAGCCGGTGGGATCTGATGCCGCCCCTGGGTGGGCAGAATCCCATCCAATTCTTCCACACCTGCTGGTGTCCTGAGATCTGGCTGGTAGCGAATGGGAAGCGTCCAGCGCATGCACACACGTTAGAATTGGGTCCAGGAACCCAAAATAGAAGTGCTTCCAGATTTATAAATTTTTTCCTCTTTCTTTTTTTTTTTAATAAGTCTTATTTGACAAATTTTCCTATGCTCTGAGGTCATGAAAGTATCTTCCATATTTTATGTTTTGTTTTCCTATAATTAGGATTTGAATTTACTTAGAACCATTTTTATATATAGATATAGGGTTAGTCTGCTCTTTTTAAAATTTTTTTAATGTTTATCTATTTTGAGAAAGAGTGAGAGAGCAAGGGAGGGGCAGAGAGACAGGGAGAGAGAGAATCCCAAGCAGGCTCTGCGCGGTCAGGACAGAGTCCAAAGCAGGGCTTGAACTCATGAACCGTGAGATCATGACCTGAGCCAAAACCAAGAGTCCGACGCTTAACTGAGCCACCCAGGTGCCCCGGGTCAGTTTTATCTAATGTGAGTGATTGTACCCATCAGGATGGGCTGGTTTTGCCATGGGAACAAAGGAGCTCCCAAATGCGGTTGACCAGGCAAGTGCACTTCTTGATAAGTGTATGTGCCCCGGGTCAGGGGCAGGTCCTGCCCACAAGTCAGGTGCAGGCTGAGGCTGGTAGGTTGTGCTGTTATGCAACGGTGTCTTTTGGACCCCGCGGCTCCTCGCACGAGCTGCACACACTCACATGGCTGGAGGGACTTGCAGGCACCTTGAAAGTAACGTCAGTCTCCTGGACAGAGGGGACAGCTTGCAGCATCTACCACACAAACATCTCCCAAGGCACTTTTCACATCAGGCTCCTCCTGATTGCACTGTCACAAATACATGGCGTTTTCGTATATGCATACGTTTGTATATTCATCCTGGATCTTCTGCTGTTGTTCCCTTTGGGAAATTTCGCACTGAGAGTATATAGTTATATTATTGTTACTTCTCAGTAAGTCCTCATTGTGGGAGGGCAGACACAGACCTTCCTCTTCAGTGTTATCTTGGGATCTGTCATCAGCCCCTTAGTAGCACGCACATCTTAGAAGAGTTTAGTTCCGCAAAAGGTCATGTTGGGATCGCAGCTGGACTTTGTAGATTCAGTTGGGGACGAGTTACACCCTTGAGATGGCAAGCCCTAAGTTGCATGAACACGTGTATTTCTACATGTGTAGGTTCAGTCCTTCTGTGATGGTTTGCCCTTTTGTCCTTAAACATCTGGCAAATATGTCACTGCATTTATTTCTAGGTACTTTGCTCTTCCCTTTCCTCCCTTCTTTTTTGTCACCTTTTCTATTTTTAATGATATATTTAGTCTTTATAGAAATGCTGTTGACTTTGGGTCCAGCAAACTTGCGGACCTCTCTTTTCATTTCCAGTTGCACAATCTCTTGGCTTTTCTGCATAGGTAGTCGCATCATCTTCACAAGCCATGCCTCTCCCCCATTCCTTAAAACTTTCCTTTCATTCTCCTCCCTGTTCTGACTCACTAGTTAAGATCTCTGTCCCCAGGCTGAGTGGAGCCATTGGCAATGTCTTCCTAGGGACTCTCCAGTATTTCACTATTCTGCGTGTTGCCCTAGGAGGTAATATACCTGGTATCAGGTTAAGAATTCCCTCCTTGTTTCCTTTTCATTCCTCTTTGAGTTATAGTATCAATAATTAATGTTGAATTGATTACACCATAATTTTATTTGAACAAAATACCCCGTATCTTCGCCTTTTTTTCCAAAGATTAATTAAGATGTGTTTTTTTTCTATGTGTCAATTATTTTTATGTCTGGCCTTTACATTAGCCTGTGATTAAGTTCCTAAAAATGTTTCTAGTTGCACATGGCACTTTAATGGTTTTTGCCTCCAATGAATTTATGACCACAGATTAGTTCTTCTTTAAAGCTGATACATTTTTGTGTTTCATGCTCGTAAATCTATGTGTGTGGGGACAATACCATACACCATACACATTTTGGCTGATGATATTGCTTGCTGGCGAAACCGGTTCAGAAGTCAGAATTTTACGTTAGGCTGATAATGTCCCATTATTTTCAAATTCACGATAATTTGATCAATTTGAGCTGAGCTCTCAGAATATTCAGAAGACCATTTTGCTAAGATGACGTGAGGCATGAAAAGTGAGCTAAAGGAAGGGATGCAATCGATCCTTCCCTTCCCCTTTCGCTGTGGCTGTAAAGGCCTTCCCGTTGCCGCGTCCCCGGGGTTATAGATGAGCTGCAGCTATTCCGGGGCGTGGACGCCCTGCCCTGAGCTGTGCTCACTGGGAGAATCCGTGCCAACCTGTTTGTGCTGCCCCCTCATTCCAGACCCTGTCTCCCTCTGCAGGGTCTCTCAGTTCACCAGGTGACTGGTGAGGCTGCTTAAAAAAACAACACAAAGCAGAAAAAACAAAAAGCTGAGAGCAGATTTTTTTCTTTCACATGAAAAAGGGAGAGAAACCATTAAATTCAAGTCAATAGCTCGTCTTGATTTGGGGCATTCCTCCTCGAGGCTCAGGTCCAGATATGTTGGGGTGAAGGACAGAACATTCTCAGACTCCCGTCTCCTGGCCTGTTTGCTGGTCCAGCTGGAGCACGTGGCCACTGTCGCTTTTACTGAGAACGGACTCTGCATGTGTACGAATCGGCGGCTGTGGGGTGAAACCCGGAACGCCTGGGTGGTAGGAAATATTTAAAATATAGTCCGATCTCCGTTGGCCACTGCCTACGTTTCAGGTAAACTTGATGAACACGGTGTAACGTGAGATGAAGGCTTCTGAACGGGTCAGCAAAACATCGGGCCTCATTGAAGATCTTTGGGAAAAAGGGAAATAATCACTTAGTTACCGCTTTTCCTTTTTATGGAAGCTTCAAAATGACCGTTAAGGAAAAGGGAGTCGCCTGGACTGTGTTGCGCGTTCACGGCACTCCCTACCACTGCCACCTCTCTGCCAGTTCTGCACCTGCGCTTCCTATAATTACTAGACTGGGGACTAATTAACTTCCCAGGTATCAGCTTGTCTTCCACACTGTATGGCTTTGTAAGTGAGCAGTTATCGAGTCTATCGGAAGAAGTGGATACGCGTCCTGTCCCCTCAGCAGACGGTGCTCTCAGGTCAGCTGCCTGTGCGGCGTCTCAGCTAAGACGTGCGAGTTCTAGGCCAGTCAGACAGTAAGTACCGGGGACACTGAGCGAGTGGGGCTTTGCCAAGTCTGCAGACCTTGCCACACACGGTCTCTTCTTCCTTGGACTTTACGTCTCCATTCCTCTGGCAATCCATCTTCTTCAGTTTGCAGGAATGTTGTAGCGTTCCTGATCGTGAAACATAACCTCGTACAGCGCCCTTCTCATTTCTCCCTGGGGAAAGCAGAGTCATTGCCCGGGTGGCCATAAGGACTACTTCCGACTGTCGGCTGGCCAGCCTATTGGAATGTCTGTTTACCTCTCATCACACTCTCATCACATTGGTTGAAGTCACTTGTTTGGTTCCACTGGACTGGACTTTAACCTCACAGAGGGCAAGAACTTTTTGTCATTGTGTCTCCGACCCCAGTCATGTAGATGGCGTCCAGTGAATCTGTTCATACCTCGGTGCTCATTACAGCATCAAACAATGATCTCTTCATCTTTGGTTTGCCCAACAGTGACAACGTTGGCCGGTTTTGTAGTACACTTATTAAGAGTAATTCCCTTCTTACCCCAAAGTATCCCAATTTCAGTGATAAGTTATATGGTCACACTACTTATATGTCCAGTGCTCCCACTTGGTGAACTTCCTTCACGACGAAGCCAATGCCTCACCCACCCCTGTATCCTCAGGATTTAGCTCGGCATCATAGTGGGCACTCAGTTAAGGTTTATGGAAGAGATTAGGTGAAAAAAGAAAAAAAGTAATGAAATATCATAGGTAATTTTCTACACATGCACAATCTATAAGAAAGAATAAAAGAAAGGTATCTGTGCCATCCAGGAAACCGGCAAGAAACAGATTGCATGATGTGAGGAGAACTTAATAAAGGGAGTCTGTACAAAGACATGGAAACAACACTGGGGAAGGAATAATGGTGACCTAAAATTAGGGAGGAGAGAGACATGCGTACTCTAGGCTTTGATGGGAGCAGGAAAACACTTGAATCCTGGGAATGGCCCCTGCGTGGATAAGGCTCCATGTAGGTGCTGCAGGGATGCGGCTGACCCATGTCGATGCTGCAGGCAGAGAGCCAGGAGATACACAGCCCACTCTTACTCTTCTCCCTCTCTCAAGTCTTTTCCCAGATATTCCTATTGGCTAAACCCAAGAGAAGCCAGAGGGCAGTGAAGCCTGTTGACATGTGTACTGTCAGTTTCTTGGAATACGGAACATGGTAGAGAAGGAGTGGTGGTGGGGGGGGGGCGGTCTTTGGAATAAACAGCAGAACCAGGAGAGGAACACACAGTGCTGTGATGCTGGCAAGGAAGGACTGGGATGCTGGCAGGGAAGGGCTTCCCTGTGCGAGCAACACCATCTGTGGGCAGCTAATTTCTAAGAGGGGCTGCCCTAGTGCACAAGCTGACACATAATTCCATTCACTGATGGCTGAGGAAAGACTGGTTTCTTCAGAGTTTTCAGAAATAAAAATAATATTCTGGTGCTTTCTACATTTATAGATTCAATGATTTTCCCTCTGCTCATCTCTGACTTTTGAGCATGGGAAGATAGTAATCCAGCGGCTCCTGAATCTGCCTACTTATGAAGTGGAAATAGTTTTATTTCTCTGTTGAAAAAGTAACTGAGCCATCATTCCACCATTCGGAGACAGCTTTCCTAAGCATACATGTCTGTATATTTATACATTTGATAGTAATGTGGGTATATAGACATACATATGGTATAAAAATTCATCACTTAGTATGCATTCATTTGTAAACAAATATTTCCACGTAGGTCTTGTCCCATTTCACCTAAGAAAGACCTGAGATTGAAAGCAGCCATTTGGCAGTTCGGGGCTCTACACCAACACACATCTGAGTTCGAGCCATGACACTCTAAGGAGGTGGTCACTGGAGCTTTCATTTCGAAATCTCATATTCTGTAGTCAGAGGGTTTCCCGAAGCACGGGCTCTAGCCCATCTTTCCTGTGCCTGATCTGTGACTCCCGGTGCTGGTGCTGGTGAGCAGTCAGGTGCGAGCTCTGCGGTTGAACTGCTGGCACTCGAGATCATTCAAAGATGACCACGAGGCCGCAAACGTGCTAAAGTTGTCTGAATACGTTGTCATGATTTGGAATAAATCAGAAGCTCTATAGCCAGTGTTTCTTCAGTAAAAGACATATAGCGAAACAAGAATCAAAGACAAAAAAGAAAAATAAAACAATCTAAATTCTGATTTTTGTCAGAATTTTTAGGTTAGGTGCACTCAGCATTTCTTTCCGTTGTTTTGTCAATTTCTTGTGCTTCTTTTCTTCTTTCTTTTTTAATGTTGAGGAAGAATCACAAGGAAATCTTACCAAATAACAGCAAATTTACGTGAAGTATCAGCGATGTGTGTAATGGCAGGTGCAAGAAGTGTATTAGGAAATTGTACTGGGAATTACTTACTTGATAAAATACACGTTTGAAATAAATGGTAAGGACTTGGTAATAAAATGCTCTATGTCTTAGATATTACAAAATACCTTTCATTTATGGCAAAAAAAAATCAAGATATTACTGCTGAATTGCTCAATCTTATACCTGTCTTTTCTGAAGTACAAGTGTTGATTTTGGCCAGTTGGAATCGTTTGCTTTATTTTGGTTGTAATTACATGGTAATCTTTTAATGAAAAAAAATTGGCTTCGAAGTTAATGTAACTTTGGAAAGTTATAACTTCTGAAAGGCTCAGTTTCCCAATCTGTAAATGTAGAGAAAGAATCAAGTATCCACATTCCCTGTGACTGGATGGAGAGAGCCGAGCGGGTGTGAGATCCACGACCCCGTGCCTGCCTGGCCTCCAGGTGGGGACAGTACTCTCCTCCCCTCGACCTGGAGCTTGACCAAGTGACCTGCATATGTGGAGAGGGTGGGGGGCACTAACGCGTATGACTCCAGCCGTGGCTTCCCGCGGGCCTTCGCTGTCAGGCTGGCCCTCATCGTCTCAGTGCCACCTGAGCCAGGATGGCACTGCCCTCTGCCCCGCAGTGAAAAGTTGTGCCCCGTCACCCACAGACTCTCCCCTTCAAACACCGCCGTCCCCACTGACCTGGAGACAAACCAGTGCTCCTAATGTGCCACTAAAATGGCATCTTTTTGTGCCGTGAAATCGAAAGACACGGTAGGACAAGTGAAGCACAGAGTGTCTCCTCTCCCGGGTGTGTGAGCTCTTCCTAAGGTCACCATCCTGAGTCCCTGACCAGAGATCTGTGTCCTCGCCTCCACACTCCCTAGGAAGGGAAGCAAATCAGCTCCTTCAAGGAACCCTTGCTTTCTCAAAGAAAGGACAGGCTGTCTGGTCCAGTGCCACAGGGATCCATTTCCCAAAAAGGTCGATAGAATGAAAACTTGCCCTCCCAAATAAACTGTGCCAGACCAAGCCATGATGTGCACCACACAAGATCAAAGCTCAAGCCCTCTGAGAAGGGTTCAGTCAGACCCGTGTGGGCCTCGATGGGACCACAGAGGTCTTATCTAACGGTGACTCTGCTTGGACATACATATTCTGAAATCAAGGTCACTGGCCTCTTCTAGCCTGTGTCCAGTGCACGAGTTCTGATCATCCTTTGCCATGATCATCCTGGGCTAAACTCTGACCCCACATCACATAGGCACTCAACCTCTCACGTCTGATATTTATAGAGGTCCCCATGGTGTGTGGTCTTTCTCGCTGCACCAACTCATAAAACTAACTTTGTTGCCCACGCATGCATTCCTGCTGGTCTTTGGATGACAGCATCCACAAAATAAAACAGCATTTTGGCCGAGGCAGTTCGTGGCTTTGGCTTTTTAAAGTTTTAGCCCAGTGGACATGCAGCTTCTATCAGTGACGTCCATAGGATCAGAGTAGCCTCGGGGTCATAACCTTTACTTTCTCACAGATGAGATTCATGATAATATTAGAATTCGATAATATTATTCTAAGCAATTGTTTCCCAACCTGTGTCCTTGGAAAGGTTAATAGTTATTTCACAGTAAAATATGTTTGAGAAATTTTACATGAAATATCTCATTCCATGAGGTTCATAATGCATGGTGACATACAAAAGGTCCTGAGAATACTTGCACACGTTTATTTGAAGCTTGATTTTACCTTGACCCCAAATTATTTCACCAATATAACTTGTTCTTAGAGAACATCGACAGACTTCTCTTTTCTGTGGGAGTCAGCGTCTGCCAACTTGTTCCAAGCAAGTCGCTGTGATATTTCGCTGCCATTCATTCACACCGTAGTGTTCACCCCTCCCCCATCCAGGTCCCATCTAGTCTCACCTGGGAGGTCCGTAGAGGTGAGCGATGGATCACACTGTCAAACATGGCCTGGAGGATTGTAAATATATGCGCTTCAACTGCAAGCCTGTGGTGATCCACAGGTTTATGGGACATAATTCATACAAGCGGAGGTGGAAAATTACAGACCAAAAGTACTGATGGGGGCACCTGAGTGGCTCAGTCAGTTAAGTGTCCGACTTCAGCTCAGGTCATGATCTTACAGTTCATGGGTTCAAATCCTGTGTCGGGCTCTGTGCTGACAGCTTGGAGCCTGGAGCCTGCTTCTGATTCTGTGTTTCCCTCTCTCTCTGCACCCCCCGCCCCTGCTCTCTCTGTCTCAAAAATAAAAAAACATTAAAAAAATTTAAAAAATATACTGATGTAAATATGTATCACAACTCTTGTCGAATTAATCCATATACCTGCTAGAAACAATGTTGACAATGGTAGATGTAAACTAATAGTCATCTATAATTAAAAAGAAAAACCACAGTGAAACCATGAAAGTCTCAAGAAAACACTCAAAATGTATTGATGAGAAGTTTTCCTAAAATCTTACGAATTCCCAAAATTCATGTGCTAGTAGGAACTTCGCTATGTTGTTAAAATTGCCAGGATTTAATGGAAGATTAATGAAACAAGTTCTTTAGTAAAGTCTTGCAACCTGCAGCATTTTGTGCTCATTCAAAACTCACTTCGCGGTCACACAAACAAGCAGCTTTCAGTTCCTCTTGTAAATGAAACTTATGCTTTGCAGTAAGTGAACTCACAGATCACCTGACTCTCTTCCCCAAAATGAGTCTATAGCTCCCTTGATCTGAAAATAAAATAAGAAAAAATGAACGGTGGAGGCTTCCCAGGGATTTATGACCACCACAGTGTGCCACAGGTCCCTACCTGCTGAGCACGAACAGGCCACATGGATGCTTCACCAACACCTGCCCAAGGGCAGAGATACTTTGCCTTTTTAGGGTTGAAAGTTTCACACAAAGGTGACACTTTGCCTCAGAGATGCTTGTGTTACCAGATGAACATGCACTTAGATAGTTGTCAGAGGACAACTAAAGACCGGGAATGGTCATTTCTTATAAAGTGGGTTTTGATGGAACATCGTGACATAGGCCAGGTCAAGCCACACCCCTTCCAAACGCTAGTCATGCTAAATTGGAGAGCCGTGGGTGCAGAAGCATTCAGAAGCGTTACAAGACTCCTGAGATAACTTTGCGCTTGAGTCAGGCATCCAAGTGCAATCCACCTAATGGGGTTTCCACGGCACAGTCCGGTGCGCTGAGTCATGCCGCCGTTTTCTGGAGCTTTCTGCTGAGTTGTCTTCTGCCCGGTTGACCCAACACTTATCGGTAGCTCATAAATTCCATAATCCATATGGTAAGTGCAAAGTACACTGATCTTTAAGAAATCTCAGGGTTTGGGAAGAATTAGGAAAAGATTCACTGATTCTTTATTTGCTTCTGGATGCTGACATTTAACTTGGATATTGAGGGAGATTTACTAGTTCCAAAGTGTTTACAATGGAGAGATTTTATTATTTAATTTTTATTCTTCTTTCTTTTGAAAAAAAATGGCTTCATCCCTGTGGTCTACTTAATGCCTTGGATATCAATAGGTTGTTAAGATGTGGCCAGTCATTGATTGGACATAGACTTAGCATATGTGGAAACAGACTGGGTATTTCTTCACAGAAACATCCATCCACCTAATACTGTGCCTGGCAGAGCCAACTCTTATCATATAGAGATTTGCTTTCTGATTTTAGTTTCTTAAGTGGTACATGTATAAGTATGTGCATATATGTAACCACATTGGCTGGCCTCATTTCTTAGTTCTGCCCTTAATAAGTGGGGCAACTTTGGGGCGCCTGGGTGGCTCAGTCGGTTAAACATCTGACTTCGGCTCAGGTCATCATCTCACGGTTTGTGAGTTCGAGCCCCGCGTCAGGCTCTGTAGCTGACAGCTCAGAGCCTGGAGCCTGCTTCAGATCTGTCTCTCTCTCTCTCTCTCTGTCTCTCTCTGCCCCTCCCCTGATCACACACACACTCTCTCTCTCTCTCTCTCTCTCTCTCTCTCAAAAATAAATAAACATAAAAAATTTAAAAAAATAAGTGGGGCAACTTTGGACGCAAGTACTTCTCTGTACTTCATCGATAACTTGGGGGCGCAACTAATATTATTAGACTAATGTTAGGAGCCTCACAGATCTAATAATGTTAATACTATAAGAAATAGCTTAAAGCAGTGCCAGGCATATAGTAGGCCTCAATGGATTTAATCCATCATCATTCTCACTGTTGAGCAAACGTGGCATGCTCACACACATGCTCAGATTGGACTGTCCCTGGGAGCCACAGCTGCGCCACAGCTGTCTTCCCAACCACGTGGCCTAGCCTTGGACACTGGGCCTGATGTGAAGATACAGCTTCCTTTGTGCTTTGGGGAATGGAAACCACCACTGGAGAGCCCATTCTGGGATTCACAGAAACACCTGCCACCAGAGGACTTTACACAGAGGGCTATTTAAAGGCATCACACTGCTGATAATTTCTTCTGTTGAGATTTTGGCAAGGAATAGTTCACACTTTTTGGAAGGACACATTGCCTAGCCAGGTGAATAATTTCCTTTCCAGTAAGTCTATAGTGCCCTGTTTGAAAACGTAGAAGTCCCATCCATCCCTTTTAAATAATAATGTTTTGGGATCCCTGAAGGCTGGCACTGTTTCACCCCTCACTTTATCCCCATTGCCAAGTGCATTTCCTGGCACCCAGGAAATGTATTTTGAGTAAAGGAACGTGTTCATGTATTGTTTGCCTGCGGAGGGGACTTTGGCTACCAGCCCCTTGGATGTCGTCGGGGAGGATCCCTGTGAATTCTCTGGCATGGATACTTCTGTGATGGAAACGTAGAACTTCTGGCCTCTTAACAAAACCCAGGGATCTACAAGACTAGATGTAATTGCTTCCAAAGCGTGCAGGGGACGCAGCATGTGTTGTGCACAGTGTCTCCTTTGAGCCAAGATGCTTGCTGATGCGCCCCTGGACGGTGCACACGAGCTCCCTTCTGAGCGGAAGGGGCCGATGCGCACCATGGGTACTTTGAGGGTTGGTGTTTGTGGTTTGGTTTCGACCGCCCAGTAATTGATCTCAGCAGGAAAACTAAAATCGTTAGAAGAGCTTCTTACATCTTAAATCAATTTTTTTTTTCTGGAGGGGAGGCTTGGGAATTTACAAATGTGGAGGGAAGGGGATAGATGGTCACTGATGGGGCAATTTCAAAAGAAAGCAGTAGTAGAAATTGGAAGAAAGAAGTTAGTAGAACCGAGCAAGGTAATGGGTCAGGAGAATTTGTGTCCAGCCCCTGTCCTGGATCTCCTCTCCATTTCCTACCAGACCTGGTGAACCCAGTTCCCTCGGTACCCCGGGAACTCCTACACTTCCCTCCCTGTCTCTACAGCAGGTCCTGAGGAAATAGGAGAACGAGTCCCTAGACTCCTTCCTCTCCAAGGATGCTTTCATGCTGACAGGAGAGAACCTCAGGATGGACGAAGGAGTAATGGCCCCTGAAGTATCCAAGGCCGTGGGGAGGGGTCTCAGGTTCCAGGAGGGGGCCTGACGATGATGGGGTCCAGGACCCCGCTGGGATGATGCGTTGGGAGCTAGCAGGGCCGTGACATCTTCCTTCTAGAGCCACCTGGCCCCTCGCAATGGGAAGCTGGCGTCCTTGACCTGTGCCGCGCTGCTCAGCTCTCCCCAAAGCAATTGTCTCCTCTGGACTCAGATGCTTTCGCAAGGTAGCAGCAGAGAGTGGAAAAAGCGATGCCGTGAGGAGCTCGAGAGATCCCCGCCCACGGGGGCCCCACTTCATCTCCGTCCAGTGACACCTGGCAGACGGCCCACCCCAGGGAGGACTTCATGCTCACGCAGTGCTCATGTCTCTTGTCACTTAACCCTTTGCACTTGGGTGTTCATGGAGGACGGGACTTCGCTGCTGCCTCTGCAAACCCAGGGATGAAACAGAGCGGCTCACCAGTTGCTCAATAAATATCTGGCCCAGTGAATGGATAAGCACCCCCCATGTGCAGGGTGCTAACACGGGGAAAGTGGTGATAAAATTCACTAATTCTCCTCTAGTCTGTGTATAAGTACGTCTTTGGTTTTTTCGTTTGTTTGTTTGTTTAATATGAAATCTGTTGTCAAATTGGTTTCCATACAACACCCAGTGCTCGTCCCAACAGGTGCCCTCCTCAATGCCCATCACCCACTTTCCCCTCCCTCCCACCCCGCATCAACCCTCAGTTTATTCTCAGTTTTTAAGAGTCTCTCATGGTCTGCCTTCTTCCCTCTCTGTCACTTTTTCCCCCTTCCCCTCCCCCATGGTCTTCTGTTAAGTTTCTCAGGATCCACTTAAGAGTGAAGACATATGGTATCTGCCTTTCTGTGTATGACGTATTTCATAAGTGTGTCTTTGGAGAAGCATGGCACACGGAGGGATATACGAGAGACTTTTAAAATTCTCTCTGTTGAGTTTTTCTTCCTCTGGTCTATCAAATTCTGGTCACTTGAAAATAAGATAATATTCTCCAGTCAGTAAATAAGATGTTCATGCTTGTGTTAGAGTCAAACTTTGAACTTTTTTGCTTTTAATGTGGAGGCTCCTTCTCAGGGCTGTTACAGGGGTAAGAGCGGGGGAGTCCAAAGGGCTGGATTGGCGCAGGGGCTGGGAGTCTCTGAAGGCTGGTATGTGCAGTGGAGGGGCATCTCAGTAAAGGCTTAGGCATTGTGGAAAAGATGCTACGGTCTCAAAAATTCATTCCAATCCCGTGCATTTATAAAACACCTTGCATTTGCTTTTCGTGCTGCTAAGAAAAGTGCTCATTCCCCGGGAATTTAGATACTGGTTGGTTTATCAGGGGTGAGCAATCAGCTCACATCTTTAGCCTGTTGTGGGGCGCTAAGCTTTTTATCATCATTATTTTACTTCTTACTATTATTTGAAGGTGTTTTCCTCATGGCCTTGGAATGGCGGGAGTTGATAGTGGCCGGCAGGTTCAGGTCTGGCTGGGAGAGCTGAGCCTCCTTGGCTAGTCCCGAGGGGTTGGGAGGCCAGTGAAAGACCTTTCCACCTCTGCGACTCTCCCTATCATTCTGCTCTGTGGGCTGTCTGTTCTGGTTCAGACACACTGTCCCTTCACGAGTCACAGACAGGTAAAACACAACCCCTATTTTCTGAACGCTGACGTCTCTGAAGAAGCTGTGCCATTCAGGACGCAGATGCACAAAGGCTGAGAACACAGAGGCTGACCTATTAGGAGTGGTGGTCCCTTTGTAGGATGGTGGGTGTGTGTGTGTGTTTTTTTTACCTTATTTTTGCTTATTTAAATGTACTAATGTTTCTAAAGTTACTTGTTAAAATGATTACAGTAATAAAGTAAATGATACTTTTAGACATTTCGTTTTTTAGCTAGAGTTTCAGAGAGCAGTGTCCCCAGTGAAGGCTGCTGTAAGTCCGGCAGCATTTTCTGCTGTGCGTGGGGGGAGAGGGTCCCGCGGGGCCGTGGCAGGGGGGATACAGGGCAGGGAAAGGGCAGAGCGGCCCGGTGTCTGACGCTACGTGCAGAAGCGGGCGTCCTGCCACTGGTGTTTTCATCACTGTTGAGCTACTCGTGGTTTTATTCCCTAAACAGGGTCCTCCGGAAGGGCTTCCGCGTTCAGATCTGACCTGACTCAGACTGGGAAAGAGGCGCCTTCACCCCCCGAGCGTCTCTCGCTCTGGATCTGGAGTCCTGTCTTTAGGGGGGGTTTGGGGTTTGGCAGATTGTCAGGCCCACGGCTCGGGGACAGGTCTGATTTGCGCCCTCCTGCACCCACAGTGTTAGGACAACCCCACGCGTGTGGCCGGATATGAATGAGACATGCTGGATGGAAGAGGCCAACTGCTCTCGGACATACTCATGTGAACAACTCCGCCAGTTTCTTCCAGAAGCAGGGTTGTGATGGAGGGACATGGGGGAGGCCGCGAGTCCTTGTGCAGCTCTTCTGTCAGTGGGGACACGGTGCTCGTGGAGCTCAGACAGGCCCTCCGTCTCCGTGGGTGTTCATGGGCTGCGGGCAGTGGAGACGGATTCTCCCCCCTGAAAGGAAATGGGGGATTTGTTGGACGTGTTTCACCGAGGGAAGCAAACACAAGACTCAGAAGGGCAGGGCGGTTGACCGACCCCAGGATGGTGAAAGCTCGTCCTCAGTCTCGGCACTGAAACACTTTTGGGATGGGTTTACTCACTTTGCTCTGTCCCCTTGGTGTCTGCGTTCAAGGTTCACAAGCAGCAGGAGTGGGACGCTGGCCCAGCTTGGGTCCCGTGAGCACCGTGGTGGGGTGGGGGGACACAGAGCTTGGCTGGCTGGGTCTCCAGACAGGACTCAATGGTGGTGGCAGGGGGGGCGGGGGGGTATGCCCCTCACTCCAGCAAAGCCTGGAGCCATATTCCTGAAGGGAAGGAGCTGTTCTATGGAAGAACACCAGTAGGTATTGTCCTCGGCCACGGGACTTAGGACGGTCATGATGGTCCCATGTCTGGTCTTTGGAGACCTGGCAGGACAGGACCTGCCCCTTTGTAACTCTTGCTTTGAGGTCGAGAGAGGATGAGTGTCACGCAGAGGTGTTAGTTAGTAAATGAAGCTGGAAATTACACCCTGCAAAACAAGTAAGAATAATCACTGTTCTCCCCAGAGTTTAACCCCCGAAACAAAGGGCCTTTATCTACCCCAATCTGGTAAAGAACAGGGCAATCTCTAGGGACCCAGGGTTTTTATCTTCCCAGCCTATCCTGTGGGGCAGGCTCAAACAGGTGTGATAAAGGAAGTCAGAAATCATTGCTCAGGATCCCAGCTATTGTCTCTTCTGTCTCTCTCATATATCCTACTCGCCTAAATATGTTAGGGAACATTCATTATTTAATTTTAGTCTTACAAGGGGCAGAATCCCTCGATGATATTTCAAGAGAGCTGCTAACTTTGTAGAAACTATGTTCCTATGCCTCTTTTCTATTATTCAGAGGGGGCCGTGATGATGAACATCTACCCTGACATCTTTCAAAGGAGCTCCCTCAGAATGGAGTGACTCCGATGTGGAAGAACATTTTCTATCTTGTTCTGAAACATGTTGTTTTAAGAGAGAGAATTTTGGATGGAAGTTTGTCAAAGAGGTCACGGTTGAACCCAGAGACAGTCGAGAGACAGAACGCTCTGAGACTTCCTGAAAATCATTTTTTGGTAGCAATGTGTGGGTGTTTGGCTCTTTTAAAGAAATTTACAAGTAGTAATTTTTTATTAAATATTTTCTACAACTTAATTTGTATTCCCAACAATATACCTCTGAAATTTTTCAACGTCAGTATATATAGTTCACCTTATTCTTCTGTTACATAGCATTTCATGTCTGGATATGCCATAATTTGTTACCGGATCCCAGCTCTGACAGTTACTTTGTTTCTCGGTTTTCATTATTATAAATAATCATGAGATGAATTTTCCTCTACACACCTCTTTGTGCAGGTGCATAAATACCTTTCGGGGTGAATGTGTGCAATGCAGGCACACGCACGCGGTTCTTAGTCAGTCTCAAATTTATGTTAGTGAATAGATAAACAGTCTTCCCACACCATTCCTGAGCTGTCCACTGTTTCCACTAAATGGAAGCTAAGAGTCACTGTGTACGAAAATCACAGTGTAGCCGCACACACCCACGTTCACACCCAAACCATGTAACCTGGTCCTTCTATTTATCCGACTTTATCCCAGTGTCACATTACTTTCATTACTGTGATTTATAATACAATAATTTGACCATTGTCTTCACTATTTTTGCACATACCCACTTCTGTCAGAAATGCCATAGAGATTTTTGACTGGAATTGCAATCTTAGATAAGTTTGGGGAGGACCACAATCTTTCTAATATTGTCTTTCCATCTGTAAGTATTTTAGCTTATCGGAACCTTCTTTTGCATTTCTGAGCATGTACAGTACTGACTATAATTCAGTGTCCACATGTTCATCGTTAATACAGAAATCCAACTGATTTTTGTGTGTGGATCTTGTATCCTATCAGTTTGCTGGACTCACTCATTAATTCTATGAGTTTTTTTGTAGATTACTTGGAATTTTCTACACAGGCAACCATTTCATCTGGAAATAAAGAGTTTTGTTTTTTCCTTCCTAATTTGTGTGCCTTTTATGTATTCCTTGCTTTGACTCCACATCCGCCACTATGCTGACCAAGAGCGGGGAGACAGGTCCTTGCCTTGCTCTTCATCTAACAGAGAGATCGTTCTATCTCCCACACTTATGTTAGCTATAGTTTTTGTTTTCTTTTAGGTGAGGAAGTCGTCCTGTACTCCTTATTTGCCAAGACTTTTTATCATGAACAGGTATTGATTTTGTTATTTTCTGCATCCGTTGATAGGATTATATGATTGTTGGCCCATAATCTGTTGATTTGTTGAATTGCATTGATTGGTTTTTAGATGTTGAAACAGCCTTGCACATGTGGAATAAATCTCGTGTGTGTGTGTGTGTGTGTGTGTGTGTGTGTGTGTGTTATATTAGCTTCTCAATGTTAGATAAGGAGAATTGGGAAGGCTTCTCTGAGAGCTGACTTTGGAGCTGAGACCTGAATGATGGAAACAGGCAGACTGGAGTAAATCTGTGGAGACCAGACAGAGGGAGCAGCAAAGACAGAGGCTGGGGGGCTGTGTGTGGTGTTTGCAGAAAGGAAGGAGGATCAGTGTGGCTACAGCACAGGGACAGGTGGAGAATCACAGGAGATACAATCCCAGATGGAGGATTCACAGAGGGTCTTGCAGAATAGCTTTTCTTTCCTTCCTTCCTTCCTTCCTTCCTTCCTTCCTTCTTTCCCTCCCTCCCTCCTTCCCTCCTTCCGTCCTTTTCTTCCCTCCCTCCTTCCCTCCATGCCTCCTTCCTCCTTTCTCCCTTCCCTCTCTCCTTCCCTCCTTCCTTCCTCCCCTCCTTCCTTCCTTCCCTCCTTCCCTTCCTTTCTAAAAGTAAAGTACAAAACCAAGAACATAGAGAGTGTCAGGAGGTGAATGAAATGCTCTGATGCACTTTTGTAAAGATTCTCTGGCTGTTACAAGAATAGCTGGTTGCTACAGGGTGAGAGGTGAATGGAGGCAGGAAGGCAGATGGAAGGACACTGCAGGTGTCAGGAGGGGTGCAGTGGAGCCACTGTGGCCATTTCCATTTCATGACTGAGGAGTAAGAAACACAACTCTACTGGACGAATTCAAGTCTCCTTGGAGAAATGTTTGATTCCAGGGATGAACGTGGAAAGTGCAAGGTGAACCTGGAAAATCTTGTGGTGGACGTGAATACTTAAAAAAAAAAACAAAAAACAAAAAACAAAAAAGATGGGAATATATCCAAGAGGCATGGAGAAGCCATCCTAAAAGGGCTCACCCTGAACACATCTAGCACAGCGTGAGCATCAGGACAACGACAAGGTCACGGTGCAACCTGCTGAATACAGGAGAACACAGCTCCACTGAGCTCGTGGTCATAGTATAAATACACAAATAAGGGAAAAGGAAATCTTTTCAGAGAAGATCCCAGCCAAGGAGTAACTATACCCAGGGGCTCAGTACCCACTTATTAGCTGACAGCAAACCGCAGGAAAGTTGCATAACAATAGCCTTTGAGCTTTTCTTTCTCTCTCCATTTCTTCTTGACAGGGAGAGGGGAGAGAGAGATTTATTCGGTTTGATTTCCCCACACAAAAAGTTTTCAATCAACAAAGTTTTCTAATAAATGGCCATAAATCACAGTAATGATATCATCCATTTGGATCAGTTCTTTATAGCCCTGATTCCCTCTCCAAATGAGTTAATTATAAAAATAAAATTATTTCTGACTGAGCAGAAATTAGGCTTCTAATATTGAATTTATTGACAAAAATCAATAAAGATAATCTAATTTTGCTTGATGTACTTCTGTGCTTTTAACGACCACAAGAAATAATTTGTTAAGTCAGAGCTAAAGTTGATGAGGCAAATATTTTGTAATAAGTTTTTTATTACAAATTATTTTATCTTATAATATAGCTTGTTTATTTCATTACATGTTAGCATATATATAAAATTAATTTTCTTAGCAATTTCTCAAAAAAATGACTGTGCTGTACTGTAAGAATTCCTAAGGAGTCATTTACTGTAATTGTTCTGGTAATTAACTTATAAATGCTTATTTTCAAAGACTTCCCTACTGAACAAGTAATAGCATATATGTTCTACCCAAGCAAACGGAGGTGGTGATAATGATAAATTGATAAGCAAAACAATTCCTTCTAATGTAAGGTTTCCCTTTCAATGAATATATTAGGTGGTATCAGAAATAATCGTTTACCAGAAGCACATTAGTGAAACAAAGCACTCACAACTGCATTTGAATTTTAATTGAATTCCTTGGGATTCCAGAAGCCAAGTACTTGCTAACCCATAGCACTTCCTTTCTCTATTTCACCACTGACTTTTCCATTGGCAACTAACAAACCTTTCCTGTGTTTTTACATTTAGGGAAAATGATTTGCAAAGTTATTCCTAACTAATGAGAATCCTTTTTATACTGCTGAATTCTTTCTCCCTTGTAGAAGCTGTTTAATGCCATCGTCTGAGAAAGGTATTTCAGGAGGACTGTAAATTTTTATATATGTGTATTCGTGTATTGTATTCCTTCTTTTCTGTCTTCACTGCTCAATACTGCTAATGAAATAAACAAGCTGAGGGACCAGAAAGTGTGGACAAAGATTTATTGGAATAACTTACTTATTAATAACTTAGCTCAGATACCTAGCTGCTTGTTATTGTATTAAAATGCATTTGCTTCCTCAAGGGCAAATCTTTATTGCAAGTAAGATTAAATATTTTTGAAAATACAGAAAAATAGTGCTATAGGAGCAGTTTTCAAAAATGTTGCAGTAGATTATTCACATGAATAAATTGTTAAAATGCAGATTTAAGAAGCCAAGTTTCAATAGATGTGGGACCTGCATTCTGTATATATAAAATAAATGGGTTCCACTAAATCTTCTCTTGGCCTCTAGAAACTCAAACATTCTATGGACATCGGCAATTCTAATTTTAAAATTTACGTTTCTTGTAAATTCCATAACAATTTTGCTTAAGCCTGGGAACAATTACTTATTTAATGATTGTAACTTCATAAAGCCAATTCAAAATACCAAACTTTATGGCAGACCTGTGATGAGCAAGGAATAATAAAAACTATCCTTATAGATCAGGTGGATGGTATCAAAAAGCTGGACCTGGACCATTGGCACAGAGGGGACCTTCTTGCTGGTCTCGTGGGGCTTGCCTGTGTCGTCTCAGGTGAAGGGCCACATGGCTCAGCCCTGGACTCTTCTGTCTTTGAGCCAGGGGCCACTTCTCTCATATTTGTGATTGAAACATGAGGCACTACCCCCAATACCGGGAGTACAACTAAAAACCAGTCATCTAATTAGAAGTAAAGGGAAATCTATGCCCTTAAAAAGGGCGTGTTGACCTGGGGTGGTTACTGTTGACGGTCTCAGATGAGTCTGAAGCCAGTCTGGACTCAGGGTGAACTTCAGAGGGTTGCTCCGTCCTCCACGTGTGTGTGCTCCAGAAGGGTGAGCAGGCTCCAGAGACCCTCGGGGCAAGCGTCCAGCTGTCCGTGGCCCCAGTGCCCACACAGTGCCCACAAACTCCACACTGCCTGCCTCCCCTCAGGGCCATGCTCGGTGAAATGCAGCGCGGGGGCCTGATGGAGAGGAAGAAAGGAGGCAGATCCCCCCCCCCCACCACCACCACCATCCCCTCAGGAAAGTACTTCTCAGCCCTGCCTTCACTCCCTCCTTCTTCATGCAAGTCTCAGCCCTGGGCTTTACTTAGAACCTGGCTCCATCTGGGTGATGAAACATCAGCATATCTGCAGTCAGTTTTCCCTTTCACATGTTAACTGATCTTTGAGTCTTTACCAATCCACAGACCCACTATGGTTGCCAAGAGGCACAGAGTGTGCCGATCAAGAATGTGGGAAGACATGGAAAGAAGCTTCTTCCCTCATCGTCCTATTTTTGTACATACGATGCATAAAGTGGTGTGGGTGGTTAGTTCAGAGACTCCTCAGTTGGAGAGAGACTGTGAGAATCTCTTCTGCCTCCCAGAAAAGAGAGGAGAGAAACACTGGTCAGAGGCAGGAATTTGCACAAAATAATAACTAGTGATGATGTGGGAAGAGGTCCCATGTCCAGTTTGCTCCTTGCTTAATACTCTTGGGAGCACTTGACTCTGCAACTCAGCCACTGCCTCTCCAGCAGTCTCACAGAGACCATACTCAAAAACTCTGAAGGGATGTTCCAGTAAGAACCTTGCTAATAGGCCGGGCTCCACCGAGTGGCATTTTACACTCAGTAGTTTACCACCAGGAGATAATTCACAGCTGTCCTGGTATTTAGATGATGTTTTATAAAATGCTCCAGAGAATTAAACACACACACACACACACACACACTTAAGGAAAATATGTTTTTCTTCAACAGTATCTTCTATTCTTCTTACCAAAGGCCTCAATTTAATATTTAACACCCTACCATTAGAGTTGATTTGCACTGGAAAAGGAAACGGAGAAAGCTCTATTTCTCTGAAAAACACTTGTGCACAGCTACTGCTATCTACACGCTCTTGGGAAGATAAGCATACTGTCTTGCCATCCAAGCAGTTTCAAAGACTTCCACCACTTTATTCACACCGAGAGGTGGATTAAGGGCACAGATTTGAAGTCCAGTAAACCCACGTCAGATCTTCAGTTGGCTGCTTATTAGTAAGTGAATTCAGGCCGGTCACTTAGCTCTTCTGGGCCTCATATGCAGATGTGAATTTTCTTCCTGCTTCTTGATAGGAATAATGAGGGTACCCATCTCATAGAGTTGTTTAGGAATTAGACAGCATAGTAAGTGCTAAGTAAATGGTAGCTATCATCACTATTAGTTTGTGCCAATAACCATGAAGTGTTGGAGTGTGATTGAAACTCAAGCAGTCTAGTTCGAGAGCCTAGCCTCATAACCGTGGTGTTACTCTGTATATAAGACATGAGGGAGTTTGGAAACAGGACAGAGGCCGAGTTGAAAGAGGAAGGTGATGTTGCTCAGTGAGGTACCAAAGAGCATCTCAGACACAGAGGCATTTAGCTTTTTAAAATGTTTATTAAAACATTGAAAGTTTACGTGTAAAGCATGTGAATCAGCCTACAGGTAGACTGGCTGGCCAGGTTAAAATTACAAGTATTTGAAAAAAAAATGGAAATGTTGCTAAGGTCACCAGATTGTCTGTTCCAGTTGGGACCCAGTGGCTGCAACATGTGGGTCATAGTCACAGAGGTCATTCCAAGGGTCTCTAGACAGCTGCAAAGCCAGAATCATCAGGGCTTGTCTCTGCCAGAGTCCCGGTTTATGGAACATATTTAAGGTTTTGTTACTTTGAAACCAAAAATCATTAGGGTGACCCTGTTTTTGTTGTTATTGTTGGCGTTGTGATTTCTATTGTTTTTGATTACTCCTCTGTTTTTTTGTTCTATCTCAGGATGAAACTATCTTTTTTTCTTTTGTATTTGTTTGCGTATTTATTTACCCATCACTGGTAGATGACCTGCTTAGTGGTATTGGAAGGAGGCCACATTGTCAGGTCTTCCTTTTCTCCAGTGGATTCCACAGTGCCTTGGAGTAACACCATGTGTGGAAGCAGGGAGACTTAGTGTGGTTTTTAAATTTAATTTTTAAATCCTTAGCACCCAGTATGTCATAAACCTGTGTAGCAGTTTGGTAATTATTTATGCAATTGCCTGTTGTTTGATAAAACAGCTTATGTGGTTGGCAACCGTTCTTCATTCCTGTTCTGTATCCCAGCTGGCTGTCAATGGTATTTGTGCTTATGACACATCATCTTATTTTAATATGCACATGTAGTTGCTTATGCCTTGACTGTTTATCCCAAGAGCACATTAGCAAGAGTATTGATTTTTTAAAATAATTATTCATTTATTTTTCAGAGAGAGAGAGAGAGAAAGAGAGAGAGAGAAAGAGCATGCACAGGAGAGGGGTAGAGAGAGAGGGAGAGAGAGAGAGAGAAAGAATCCCAAGCAGGCTCCATGCTACCAAGCACAGAGCCCAACACGGGGCTTGAACTCATGAACTGTGAGATCATGACCTGAGCTGAAACCAAGAGTCAGACACTTAACTGAGTCCCCCAGGCGCCCCGGGTAAGACTACTGATTTGAAGTGATGGCCTCCAAGGAGTCTCCTCCCTCACCTCTCCCTCTTTGCTGCTAGAGTTGTGAATCTCCATACTTCCTTACTTTACTCTGTTTTCCGTTAGAAGAAGTGGGTATAGGGAGCTGCCTCTGATTTGGGATTGTCCCTACTGAGCATGTTTCGTTCACAGTCGTATGTCAGTTCTAATCAGGGCCAACCGCAGCACAAAGCTGAAAAAGCTGCTGACAGCTAAGAGAGATATAATAATTACTATCAGTTGTATTTGATGCCCAAAGCTATTCATTATTAGAAGAAGACAAGGTGGTTTTATTGGAGCAAATATTTTTACAACACTAACATTCTCGCCTCAGGGCAATAAATGACATGTCTCTGGGCATGTTCGTGAGTGGAAGCTTCAAAACAAAGTAATAATAGACTACATATGGGATGTCCCAGGAAATTCACCCTCAGAGAGGAAGAGAGGATGTCCTAGAGGAAGAAGTAGGGATGACTTTTTTTCAAAAAAGATGCATTGCAGTCTTTTCCTGTGAAGGACACTGGAGACCGTCCTGGCCTGACACGGTGCCTCTTGTGCAAGTGGATCTCAATGACTCAAAGAAACAAGAGGGGACAATGCAAAAGGGAAGATGTATGGGGACCAAGCGGGTCAGTGGTTGCTGGTTTCTGGGGGAGAATGTGTGCAAAGGGACACAAGGGAACTTCTTGTGTGCTTGAGGTCCAGATAGCAATGGTGGGTGCATGACTGAATACGTGTGTCAAAACTCACAGAGTTATGTAATTAAACTTAGTGAATGTATTGAATGTAATTAAGCCTCAGTAAAGCTCTTGCACAACAGCAAAAATACAAGGAAAAGGTAGCCTGTGGTAAGTTCTTTGGCCAAACACATTTGCGTGACACAGATCTTTATTTGCTAATTGATTGTGTCTATTAAATCAGATGTGTAAGTACTGGATTTTACTCCATCGGAGGATAGCTGGGAGGAGAGGACATTCTAGGGAGAATCAAGTAGCGGCAAAGCAACGAACACGCAGAAGAGTGTGGCACGTTCATCACATCCCAGGCTTCTGGGCTGTCAGCAGGCAGTGGCCACAGTCGCTCCATCAACAAAGGCACCGTACAGGCTCTGAAGGGCATTTTATTCCTTGCTAAGGAAACTGTCCATGTCCTTTTGGCAATGGGGTCCATGAAAGGCTTTGAGCACCTTCTTTCACGGCAGTATCTGCATTTTAGGGCACATACCGTGTCAGAGTAGATGCTTAACTGAAGGAAAAAGCTACCAGATGTGCAGAAAGTACAAAATGTTTCTTGGACGAATCGAAGTCAACACTGATTCGGGTTCACGTTAGAAACACTGCAATAGAGATGGAGTGATTTGGGGGATTCGTTCGAGGTGGATCCAGCAGGAGTTGATGAGTGTGGGCCAGAAGGATGAGTTCACCAAGCCGCTGGGTCTGTTGTGCGGGTGGTCAACTGGGTGGGTGGTCGGGGTGGTAGTGACTTGAGAGGGGGAAGGTAGAATTCAGAACAACCTGGAGAGAGGTGAGTGAAAACAAGGAAATGAAGTGCAGCTAGATCACATGGCTCAGGAAAACACATTTGTTTCCAATCCCCACGATGCCTTTATCGAAAGGAAATCGGGCTTAATTTGGCATAAAGGTAGCATTAAGGTGAGCATATACTTTGGAGCTGGGAAGGATCAGGTTAGAATTCTCTGAAATGGAGTTTATTATGTAAACTCTCTGGATGTTAGAGTCCTGATCTGTGAAATGGGGATAAAAACACCTACTGTGTGTGATGTTGTTGGGAGCTAACAACTTACAAGAGCCTGACGCAGAGCCTGGCAGTTAGGAGACTGCCAACAAATGCGAATATGAGAGGTTAAAACTCCCTTACTGTCCTGGGAATAGTTAAGTTTTTAGCTACTTCTTCTTTGGACCAGATCAAATGAGCATCTGCCCAGCTCCAGTTTTTGTATAGTCATTCGTTCTTTCATTGACTCAAACATGCGACAAATCTTTTTGAGGACCTCCTCAGGGCCAGACCCTGTTGTAAGTGCCGAGGATGAAGCAGTGAACAAGAGGGCTCCGTCTCTACCCTGCAGGGTCGTATGTCCCAACAGGACACCATGAAGGCAATCCCTCTGCTAACATGGCATGGACAAAACGGGGGGCAATTGTAGCCTAGCAAAGATAATATCTTCTCAAATAAATAATTTGGAAAATCAGCAGGTGTTTGGGGGTGGGAATTAGCTGAATAGAGCTGTTGTTGCTCTTGAAAAATTGCAGTCTGTCATGAGAGCCTGAGGGAACAGAGGAGTGGACAGCATGCAGGTGCTTAGGGCCTCACCTTGGCCATGGGGACACTCAGGAGTGTCACGACACAGGCTGAGGCCGGATGGCCAGAGCAGCCGCTGACACTGCAAAGTGCTGCAGAAGAGGAGGTGACAAGCGGGTAGGAAACCTTCAGGTCCTTACTTTCTATGTGTCAGCATGCAGTTCCCAACACTTGCCATGTCTGTTGCCTTGTTACCAAAACCTTCCATTTAGAAAGGGGACAGTTGATAGGAAGAGAACTCCCTGACTTTTGTGACTTCAGCAGGACTGTTCCTGATCTGCCTTGGCAGGAGAGCATGGAAGTTCACAGGGAACACATGAAAAACAGGTGGCTCCCATATATTTTCCTGCTTGCAATGCAATGCTCTGGGTTTGTTATCCATTAACTTCAACAGACTTGAAATTGATCTTAAGATTTTGAGCTCATATTTGAAGTTGGAGATTTCACGCCTTAAAAGCCCAGATGTCTATTTTCTCTGGAAAAATCTTGAAATCTGGCACCCTGTATCTGAATTTCTTCATGTCAGCAATTGTCCGGAGCTGTGTAACTGCCCTATTTAGGGGTGGCCTGTGTTCCCCGATGTGGTCTGCTTCCTTATTTACGGTACGGCGGCCATGGAACCCGCCTGGTCCACAGGGAGAGCAAACACACTGCTGTGAATGGTCAGTTAGCACTCAGAGTACTGGACTTTCCCTTTGAGGCCAGTGACCACATTTTCCAAATGCCTTTATCGACTAAGTTGCAGATGCATTTTCAGCTTTCAGATATGACGTGGTCACACGAGGGTTAGGAGAGAAGCACAAAGGAGGAAATAGTGGCGGACAGATGCGGAAGTGCACAGGTGTCAGATACGTTTTTTCAAAATTTCTTTCAGTTACAATTTACAGATTAACAAATGCTAAGACTTTTCCATGTTGATTGGTGGGTTTTGACAAATGCAAACACTGCAGGCCATTCAACCCTGTGAAAATGCAGAGCATCTGACATCACAGAGATGCCCTCTGGCCCTTCCCAGTCACTGTCACACCCACCAAGGCCTCACCCACCAGTCACACCCACCACAGTCCCACCCCCATAGTCTCTCCCACCACGGTGGCGCCCATCAGGTCTCACCTACTGTGGTCGCACCCACCAGGGACACACCCCCACTCCACTCAGCCCCCCAGACAACACTTCTGTTTCTTTCACCATAGACCAATTTTCCCTATTCTGGAAACAGTGCAGTCTTCTGTGTCTGACGTCTTTTAAGATTCATGCACCCGACTGTGTGGACTAGTCCTTAGTTTCTTCTCACTGATGAGGAGAATGACATTGCATAATTCTGCCACAAATTGCTTGCGGCTGTCCCCAGTTTGGGGCTTTTATGGATTAAGTTGTTGTGAACATTCTAGTACAAGTCAGGTTATGGACATATGATTTCGTTTTCTTTGGGTAAAAGCCCAGAAGTGAGACTTCTATATTGGACAGGAAGCACACCTAACAATCTTTAAAAAGGCCAAGCTGTCTTTCAGAACAATCGTAGCATTTTACATCCACCAACAAGACAGGGCAGTTCCAACACCTCCACTCTGGAATCAACATTTTAAATATTATTAATATCTGAATTTTTTTAAATACTAACCAATCTAATGAGTCCGTATCAATGTTGAATTATGATTTTAATTTTTTTTCCTCTTGATTAAGGCTGTACATTACGTTTTCATGTACTTATTGGCCTTCCGCTTCTCTTTCTGTTGAAGTGTCTGTTGAACACTACGTAAGCTTTTATGACTATACGCTCAACATTATATTTTTAGACTCATTTATGTGTATGAGTGAAGCATTACTTTATTACTTTTTGTGGGGACAGAGTTTTCCATTATCTGGCTACACTACAACGTATTTATCAATTTTCTTGTCATTGGACATTTTTTTCCACTTGGTAATACAGAAATTGCTACTGTGAACGTGTGAGGGCCCGCCTCCTGAAACACATAGGTGCGCCTCGCTCTAGCGTATTCGGTTAGCGCTGCATTTCCGAGCACGTGGGGATGTATCGTGCTGACTGCACTCCCTTCCAACAGGTCTGTAAGTCCGCACCCTCGTGGGCTCGGTGGCGGCTGCGTTTCGTCCTCACCGTGTCCTCCTCCTCTACTACCACCGTCTGTGCTGCAGGAACTCAAGACCTGCTTCACAGACGGTATCTGTCGCTCCTCACTGCAAACGCAGGAAGCCGAGGACAATCATCCTAATTTAACCACATGACACCTGAGGTGTGGGGAGATTAGACTGGTCGGAGGTTTTCCCGGAACGACAGCGAGAACTTTCTCGTGTCACAGGTAGTGTGTTGCACACCCCGAGTGAGATCATTCAGTCCCCATACACCTTCCGAGGCACTTTTGGGTGTCAGCAGGGGCATCCTTCAACAGGCTCTCAGGTGGTCCATTCCTTGCCATTCACAGCCCCCAGAGCCACGTCCACTCCCCCACTGGGCCCCCTTCCTGGGCTTTCACGGCCACAGCAGGCCTGGCCCTTTCTCTGGCTGTCCCCGGGCCGCTCGTCTCTACCCTCTGCCCGCTAGTCCTTCCGTCTTCATGGACCCCGTGACCACGCTGGCCCCACTCCCATCATCCAGGGTGGGCTACCTGTCCTAAGGTCAGCTGTCCATCCACTTGCTACTTCTCTGCCGTGTGACAGTGCAGTCACCAGTTCTGGGATCAAGACGTGGACACTACCTCAGAGGCCATGACTCTGCTTATCACACTGTGGGACCAGAACTTCAACCCAGGTCCACGATCCCCTTGGATGTCCTCATACCTCTAAATCACAGGCTCTTCTTTAGCCGCTGACCCCCGGCCAGGATGCAAGCGTGTCAGCTCGTGAGGCTGGCGCGTGGGAGGGTTTCTTTCAGGCATTCAGTTCCCTCATTAGCACCAACTGCTGTGAACACACAAAGCTGTGGAGAGGCAGAGGACTTTTATTTACCCCTGACTTGTTGTCTGTCCTGTCACCTCTGACTATTTTCTGCTGTGTGAGCTCTCGTTGGCCAGGCTCTCTGATTCATTCTAGAAACACACAACACACTGAAATGCACAGCACAAAATGACCCAGATGAAAGGCCTCCTTCAAATCTCGCAAATGGATCCAGTTCTGTTCCTTAGAACATTTCCCAAAGTACGCTAAAGGCCAGTGAGTAGGGACCAACAGAGAAGGTTCCTTGGGTAAATCTTTTCCAGAAGTAATTTTGAGGAATGCTCCCCTTTCTACATCCGCACTGCGGCTGATCATATCCGCGCTGGGAAGCCTGGAAGAAAGGAGCCCGCTTAGCCTTCTTGTTTCCACAGATAATTGGATTTGGAACCCTCACTTTCAGGATGTGCCTCTTGGTTCTTGCATCACTGTTTCTCGTGGGACAATTTGAGGAATCCCGGGGGAGGGAATCTTCTCTCCTATATTGTCGGGACGTTGTCCAATATTCTGGCTTGTCAGCTCATATCCAGAACAGGTTCTGAGGTACCTTGACCAGGCTGGGAGATGTACCTGGAACAGGTTCACCTTCCATTTACAGAGCTTTCAGAAGTAGGAATTAGTGGAGATAGACAATGTTCCTTTCTGAAGTAACATTTTAAGTGATGAGGTCTTCTCTGTGAGTGACCTTGCCTGAGCTGCACGTAGAGCTCAAAGGAACTTGAATATTCAGTCGGAGGATGTGGTATTTTCCAAATAAGTGTTGTAGCGGCTCACATCTTTCCTCTGTTTCTTCGAAGAAAAAAAAGCACCTTTTCTTTCTTTAATATTTCTAGAAATGATTACATTCAGATCTTCCATACGTCAAAGAGCCAAGAAAATTATTCTCCGGGGGTTTGTGTTTTGAACGTAAGAATTTAGGTGAAGACATAGGACAAAGACGTCGTAAAGGTGTAGATCTCGAGACCCGCACATGCAGAAATGCCTAGGTTTTTCATACCAACAACTGATTCACTGTGAAAAATTTGGAAAATTCAGAAAAGTGCAAAAAGAAAGTAAAAATGACCAGATGTAAATATTATCACTTTGGTGCACTTTCTTCTAAATGTGTAGAAGACAGTAAAATCAAAAACAAAACACACACAAGAATAACAGTGGTTATATTATGAGTGCTGATTTGTTCAGCAAAATCCCTTGCAAACATGGTTGTCAGGGCTGAAGTATAACCTCTCCCCTATTTTCTGAATATACCGTCATTTATTTCACCTTCACTTAAATTTGTAAATTAGAGTAAATCACAGGCTTGACTTGCAAGATCTCACCATCTCTCTTTATATCCCAAAGTGGGACTGGAAGCAATATTGAAGAAATAGTAACTTGTGAGTGCAGAGGCACAAGGGTTGACTGTCTTGTCTCAGACCCCAGCTGTCCTACGTCAGGGTGGGAGAGGCACTAGACCCTCCAGTTCTGTTTCAGAGGCTCACACTCCCCAGCAGAAATTCTGGAAGTGACTGTTATTTAGGATCTGTCTGTCTGACAGGACGTAGCCCAGAGCAGCAGGGCAAGAGGAGAAGCTTCTGTCGAATTGGAGTCAGTGGAGTGTCGCCCTCAGACACTTTGCAGGGGCTGAGGCAAGGTGGGCCCCCATTTCTCAATGTGAAAGGAAGTGGGCAAAGCGGGGCCTATAGCAATTACCACTCTTAATTGCTGTAAAATGCTCAAAGCACTTCTCTATAGACTTTCCACAGCGAGGGCTGGAAGATAGGTTTACAAAAACTGCCTCCATCATAGGCTTCTTTTTTAGCCTACGCTGCAATTTAAACTAAAACTGATCTTTTAAAGAAGTAAGTGAGCTTATTTTACAAAACACTTTTGAAAACCTTCTCATCAATGCTCAGAAGCAAAAATCCAAGCCACCAAATAATTTGCATTCTGGAAGCCACCTGACCGTGTCCAGATCCAGCAGCTGGAAGCCAGGATCCTCAGTGGGGTCGTCCTGCATTATTCCCCCTGCTCAGAGGAACCATGATCCCACACAAGGCAGTTTTGGAAGACAGAAGATCCCACAGAGAAGGAATTCATTTATTTTCTGCAGCTATTCAACTGTTCTCTCTTTTTAGATAGAAATAAAATATTTATAATAAAGTTCCTCTTTTGTATCTAAGAATCTTTCTTCCATAGTGATTTTAAAAGGAAATTTTATTCTAAATCAGAGGACTTTATTAAAATTGGGGTGTACTGAATCATTTCTCCATTGACCAGGAAGATAAAATCACAGTTTATGAAATTCTGTGCCTGGGAGAGCAAAAAGAAAACACTTGCTTTCAACTGCAATAAAATTCATATTTATGACTCCCAGTTTGCACATCGAAGAGCTCTGCATCTGTTTATATGAAACCTGTTTACATCGACTCATTCCGTACAAAATCCATAGCAAGTTGGTCAAATGTAAAATAATTTTATAAGACCTCACCAGGCACCACATACTTGATTCCCATTTTTTCTTGGGAAGAGTTCTCCAAGATTGTAGTCAGCCAAACTGGTCATGACACTGATCCAAGAGATATTTTCTTCAAACTTTCTTAACGTAGCAAGGAGCCAAGTCATTCTGAGTCCCTTGTGACCCGTATTTCCAGATGCTTCACAAAAGACTATCTTCTTTAATCACCGCGACGTTATTGATTATTATTGTGATAACCACAGTGACAAAAACAATAAGCAGTTAGTAAGCAGATACTGTATGTCAGTCACTGTGCAACTAGGCATTTTACATATTATCTTGTTTCAGTTAACCAGAAACCTGAGGTTCTGAAGCACAAAGTTCTCATTACTTACATGACCAGATTTGGGCTCGCTCTTTGGGGACTTTTGTCTGTAAGATCAAAGAACTCCACAAAGCAAGAGCAAGAGGAAAAAGGGGGGACATAAATCACTACTACAATTCTACACTTTTTGAAGACAAAACTTGGAAAGGGTAAAATAGGGTCTTTTTTCACCATTTATCGTAAGGTATTTTCTTCCCCTCTACTCCACTGCATCAACAATTTATTCTTTACTCTCTAACACAGGTGGACCTCTGGCTCTCAATGAGCACTGTGAACAAAGCCCTTGCCACTTTTTCAGAAAAATCACCTGAGATTTTGTTGAAGGCTCTTTGCCAGTTCCAGAGGTGTGGGAACTTGGCCAACAGGTAGACTCGGCATTATGAGTGCTACCATTCTTGAAGGATGGTTATTTTGAGCACTAAAGGTGGGTGTCTAAGGTATTGTCTCCCTAAATTCAGGATAAAATGCCCTCTAGGTCCTAAAAATTTCAGTTAATATATGCCAGCATCCACCATCATCACAGACTGTGTGCCAATAGAAGAGTTGGTCCGAGAGTCTGTGAAAAACGTCCTCTTGTTTTGAGTCTACCCATAAGTCCATCCGCTATGAGGAAAGTAAGTGGTGGTGTGCCTACGTGGTGAAGTGAATCACCATCATCAGCATCCAGACCATTAATTACTACGTTTTCACTGCCACCATCATTGTCAGTACCGTCATTACCGTCAACAATAACTACGTCCATAATAACGTGCCGCTTCATGTTCAACAATGGTACATGTTTTTACCTATTACCTCATTCAATACCAATTACTCGACTGGTAGGTCTCACTGTATCTCTTTCTGCCCTGGGATGTAGAAGTTTGAAATAATGGACTTAAGGCCACGTAGCTGGTAAACCAGGAATTTCTTAAAATTTGAACCCTGGCCTGTAACGACAAAGACAATACCATTTCTGTTGCACCTTCAAGGCAAATTAGAGAAAAGTTTCGCACTTCTACTGTCCTTTCGGGCCTGACTGCCTTTCAAGGAAGATCCGTGACAATATCCTACCAGTAACCCCTCTTGAAGTATGCTGTTACTTCTGAACTGATCCCCCCTTGAAAGCACATTGGATGAAGGACATTAACGTGCACAGCTCTTAGATTCCTTAGATCAACAAGCCCAAAGAAATTATTATTAATTGTTTTTCCTTTTCCTTAGTGCTGTTAAGTATGTAAATAATGCTGATTTTATAAAGTATTTTTGGAAGGTTATAGAGACCTGCTCTTTGGCTAAGCTACATTCAAGACACACATATTAGTAGAAGGATGTGCATCTGTCCTTGCTTATTGAACACTAACAAATCTTGGTTTGCTGAGTAAATACATATGTTTTTTCTTTTTGTTTTTGAGAGAGAGACACAGAGAGAGAGAGAGAGGGAGAGAGAGAGGGAGACACAGAATCCAAAGCAGGCTCCAGGCTCTGAGCTGTCAGCACAGAGCCCAATGCGGGGCTTGAACCCATGAACCATGAGATCATGACCCAAGCTGAAGTCAGACGCTTAACTGAATGAGCCACCCAGGTGCCCCATAAATGCATATGTTTTAATATGTGTTTTAATTTGCGAAGTGCAGATTATTTGGAGGCTTTGATTTTTGTTTCTGAGCATTGATGAGAAGGTTTTTAAAAGTGTTTTGTAAAATAAGCTCACTTATTTCTTTAAAAGATCAGTTTTAGTTTAAATTGCAGTGTAGGCTAAAAAAGAAGCCTATTGTGCAGGCAGTTTTTATAAACCAATCAAAACATGAAGTGTTATTTCTAAAATAAATAATTACCCCAGAAAACTATTAGGTCTAGAATCTCGAAAAACCTCCGAAGGCTGCATAGGATCCCAGGGTGGGGGGGGGGCATGAATCTGGGAGTCAGCCCCTGTTCTGTCAGGAGTTTATTTAGTACATTGTGACCTTGGGCAAGTCACTTAATCTGTCTGAGACTCATGTTCCTATTTCAAATGACAAAGTCTTTGACCTGGAAATTTCTATGGTCTCTTGCAGTGGAAAGCTGTAAAGGACGTGTGGAGTTAAGCATTTACCCAGTAATGAGGATATTTATTTTCTATTTCAGTTGTATTGTCTTTAAGAATATGAAAGACAATGAAATAATTCTAATTCAGCTAGTATTATTCTTTCAAAGAAATAAAATCTTGTTCATTTGTTAAATCTTCATTGACATATTATCCATGTTATGTATGTGTGTGCTTCTATACTGTTCAGGAAAACTAAATAGGTAATAATTGCCCAAATAGCGTTGGCTTTGTTGGTATAAAATGGATTAGGCCATAGAGATTACCTTCATTCCAGACAACTAATGTTGTCTGAACAGTTGTCTTGGGACATAATTTTTATTTTAGTTTGCATGAAACGCTTAGCTTTGTGGCAAAATGTGGTAAGCAACTTCCTGATTACTAACCTGTCACACTGTTTGGTATCAGATGTAAGACTTAGAGAGTAGTACAGTCAGAAAGATCCACTAACAATTCCTTGACCAAATCTATGTCCTAAAAAAAGAAACCAGCACCTTAAAAGCACGGCAAGGCATTCTCAATGATTAGAATGGTTTACTTTTTAAAATTATCTTACCATAGCGCCCTTTAAAATGCATTGGCCATATAGAAAATAGTTCCGTTGAACGTTGGTCTAATCATATAGTGTCGCCTACTTAGGTCATGGGAGGAGGTGATATTTCAGTTCAGTGGATCCTCTAGAGCTAAATTGTGAGTGTGTTACTCTGACCCTTAAGCTATCGTGCCAGGAATGAAAGTCATAAATATCAGCTTCTTCATATTTATCACTCATGGCTTTGAACGTTTTCTGTTATATTTGAAAACGATCGTATTTTTCTCCTTAAAACATTTGAGTTTTAAATGTTTTCACTTTTTGAAAATATCCAAAGTGTTCTCCCCCAGAGATAAAAGTTTCCAAGTATGGCCGGTATTATTAAAGGATTTTTTTCAATACAGACAATTGTTATTTAGGAAATATTTTCAGGCACGTGTCATTAATACAACGTGAGACATTACTCCTAACCTGCATCAGTCATGTACTTTATCTCCTACTGAGTGCTTAACAAGATCTCAAATGTTGTTCTGAGTGACTGGTACATGATATTTGTAATTCATGCCAAACCTTCTAAAGTCAGCATTATTATTCCATTTCATGGATGAAAAACTGACTTTTTTAAAGCAATGTGTCCCAGTATATGTAGATTCTAGGTGACACCTGGAATTTCAACCTAGATGTCTACCTACTGTCCCATACACCAGACAGCTTTCTTATGGTGTTATTGCCTACCTGGGAGAGAGGTGAGGTTTCTAATTTGTGGAGGAGATATGTATGCTAATTTTCATCATTTTGGGGGAATCAACTTATGATTTCAAATGCAGGTTAAGTGAATGTATTAGTATGATTTGACAATCTTAGTATCAAACCATGATAATACACAAGGAAAGACTTCTCAAAAAGTAATTCATAGGCACTATCATCATTTTGGTGATTGTAGAAACTTGCTTAAAGAAAAATACACTGAGAATATATTTTAGACCCCAAGAGTAGTTCCTCCTCCTAAGCGATAGGATATCCTGGAGAGAGGTAGAAAGCAGATGCATCCAGGAGACATGGATGAGGCCCTCATTCAGTTAGGTACATGCTTGGTACCAAAGGTGAGGAAAATCAACTAAGCAACCTGGAAATCAAATGAAACAAATACGCGATTATTCTCCTAATACAACAAATTGTTCAAAACACTGAACTTGGTAGTTGGGGGAAGATGAAAACCTAAAATGGAGCATAAATTCATTCTAGGAGGGGGACTTCCATTTTCATTTCACAGATGTTCATTGAAGAGCCACAGCTTGGCCTGCACTGTGCTGGATTCTGGAGACATGGGAGCCTGCAGGGAAGGAGGGAGCCTGCAGGGGAGGAGGGAACCAGTAGGGGAGGAGGGAGCCTGCAGGGGAGGAGGAAGCCAGGAGGAGAGGAGGAACTGTGCTCAGGTCCTTCTAAAGCACACCTCCCAGATGGAGAGGCCAACAGTGGATGGCCAGTTGCAAGTGTTGATAGACTAATAGAGGGAGAGAGAGCACTGGAGAGAGAGGACTGGTACAAGGGAGGAGGTGGAGGGCTCTGGGTCCACAGTGGGCATCTCCAGGCAGTGTCCCAGTGGCCACACCATCCAAACTGGAAAATGAAGAATGAGTGAGAGTCAACTAAGTGGCGAGAGGCAGAGTGTGCGTGAAGCAAGCTGCCTCTAAGGTGAAAGCAACTTCAAGGTGAAAGGAATTGCGTGGAGAAGGCCAAGAAGGGACATGAACAAACCAACCAAAGACACCTGCTACAGCCAGGAGCTCAGGCTGTGGGTGCCAGGAGGCCTTGTCAGCTGGATTCAACCTTCTCTTGGGAGACACAGGATACGCACTAAAACATGCGTGGTCACTGTGCGATGGACACGCCGCACCTTCAAACACCACAGGCGGTGTCCCCCTGGCCTGGGTCACCTGACACACCACCACTCTCCCGAGGCCCAGGCCGCCCTGTGGTGTATCCGACTTACCCACGTGAGTGTGCGCTTGTCATTATGTGACCATTTTGGTGTCCAAAACAAATCGTGCTTTAAAATAAAATCCGTCTTAAATGTAAGTGGCAAGTGATTGATTTCATGCCTCCAGGCTTTTTTTGTAACATCTTAGATTAGCACAGGAACAAAGTGCATGGAAATACAAACTTCTCAGCAAGTTGGTTTTAAAAAATGGCTATAAACCAAAGCTGTACCCATCAAAATGCACTGATCCTGCAGCGAGATCCCTAAGGCGAAGCTCGGCTGGGATTCACATTCACAGGGAGCACTCCGGAAGGCTCATCTTCCCTTCCCATCTTGCTGCTGGGACGGAGTCACTGTTCCTTTCAATCTGCTCCGTTCTTCTCTTCCACCTGGGCTTTTCCACGGAACCCCATTGTCTTTGACACGTGGACCTTCTCACATCATTGCAGAATACTTTCCGAAGCCTTGCGCGTCTTTCTCCCGGAAACACGAGTGGATGTAGCGGAGGAGAGATGCAAAGTCACCTCTGCTGTGAGGCAGCGAGAGCTGGCACAATCTGTGTAGTTCCTGTAGCTGCCTCTGGGCGGAGGGAGAGGAGAGACATGAGCCAGCGCGGTGGGAAGTGCAGACACGTGGACCCCTCCTCCTCGCTGGGTCTTGGTTCTGAACCCCGCAAAGTGCGCCCCTTACCTGAACCCCAGCCTCCATTCTGTCCAGGTCCCTGATGCACCAGGGCGCTGCCAGAAAGACGTCAGCGCTTACACACACGATGCTTGCATTTCCTCTGCTCTCCTGGACGGTGCGTCCTCTGTAACCGCGTCCCCTTGGCCGGTCCTGGCACATCCTCTGACACAGAGTGGATGCCCAGCATGTGCTTTGGGGCTCAGTGGTCACCGTGGAGATCCACCAGACAGAGGCAGGTTCCAAATCCCAGGTCAGCCTCCTGCGCCATGTTGGTGGGCAGACGCTTAAACCCTCTGATCCTCAATGTAAATAAAGACTCTGCAAAGAGGATGAGGTGTTTTCAGGGTTGTTGTGAACATTGGATACTTTATAGTACACACCACGCGTTTAGCTTTTTACGACAAAAGTGATGTGGCCTCAGTTATGATCCAAGAGTCTGTCCTCATTTTCTGTCTCGTGTGCTCAAAGCAGATTTGGGCTGGCCCTGAATGCAAATTAGCTCGTGCTCCCATTCAGGCCTGGTTCTCTGAGTCGCCCAGTTGTCTCTTCCGGGTTATGACAGGCAAGTGAAGACTGATGAATAGTATGATCTGCCTTTCAATGGAAAACTAAGAAGCAGAGCCAGAAAGAAGAAAGATGCAGGGGGAACAGAGTCCAGAGAGACCAGGCAAGCCTGGGGCTTTAAACCACTGTCTCCACAAGCTAAAAACCCACCTCTTAGCACTGCTACTTTGGTGTATCCCTGGCTTTGACCTTGGTCAGGGTGCGGGAGGAGGCACGGCCTGCCTCAGATACATGAGAGTGGCCTCAAGTGCGCCATGAAGAGAAGATCCACCACAGGTCCTCCAGAAATAACTTCCCATCAGGGAGTCAGCAGGTCTAGAAGACAAAGAAGTTCTCATTCCTCTGTGCAAAGGAGAAACAATTGTCATGTAGCTGTCGGCGGGTTCCCAAGCACAGGGACCGCCTCAGAAAAGAACAGAAAGACTCCCATCTGTCAGTTCTTGGGGTCGATTTTAAAGGTATTTAAAGGCCTAAGGTTCTCGTACTAAGGGGCTGTGCTAATCTGTTAGTATGACCATCATTTCTGTGCGTGTGCATGTGCGTGTGTGTGTGTGTGTGTGTGTGTGTGTGTGACTATTGCAGCTAAAATCAATCTGGCCATCAGAATCAAAGAGATTCAGTACAACGTTGGATGTACAGGTTTAACGCTACTCCCATCAAAATCACAGCAACATTAATATGGAAAGACTATGAGACAGGATAGCTAAACAATTTTTTAACAGAGGAATAAAGTGGGAGGACTTGGTCTACCTGATTTCAGGACTTATTTTATAACTGTAATAATCAAAACTCTGTGATATTGGCAGAGGCAAAAAAAGATTTCAGTCAATGGAACAGAATAGAAAGCCCAGAAATAAACCCATAAAAATATGCCCAACTGACTTTTCACAAACGTAAAATGCAATTCAAGGGAGGAGTTATAGCCTTTTCAACAGAAGGCAATGGAATAATTGGACATCCATAGGCAGAAAATTAAGCTTCAACCTGTCCCAAATCCTATACAAAGATTGATTCAAAATGGATCACTGACTGGAAGGTAAAACATAAAATTGGGGAATGAAACAATAAGTTGGAGAGAATCTCAAGTTTCTGGGGGCTCGGTAAAGACTTCTTAGCCATTAGCCTGATCCATAAAGGACATTTTTCTAAATTGGGCTTAATCAAAACTAAAACTTCTGCTCTGAAGAAGACTGATAAGAGCTAAAATAGACCAGCTAAACCAGGTGAAAGAAACATATCTGCAAATCACACATTCAGCCAAAAGAACTCATCCCTCAACTACATAAAGAGCCCCCAAAACTCAACAGTAAAAAATTTTAAATCCAATTAGAAAATGGACAAAATCCATGAATGGACATTTCACCCAAGAGGATACACGGTTAGCAAATAAGTGCATAAAAATACGTTCACCATCACCCGCCACTAGGGAAATGCACAAGAAGATATCACTACACAACCGGCACAGTGAGGAAAGCAAAATCTATTGACGACACCAAGTGCTCATAAAATCTGTATCGCTTCTCTTTGCTGGTGGAAATGTGCAATGGCATAGTCACTAGGAAAAACATATCTAAATGTGCGACCAACATATGACTCAGCAATTGTGTTCTTGGGCATTTGTCCCAGAGAAATGAAAATTATGTTCACCCCGAATCCTGTACAAAGCCGCTCATAGCAGCCTCCGGACTGGAAACAATCCAGAAACCTTTCAGTGGGTGAATGTTAAACAAACTACATCCATACCATGGAATGGCGCTCAGGGACAAGCAGGAACTAAACGTGATACACACAGCTGTCTGGATGAATCCCCAGATTTACACACCATGTGAGTAAAACTAATTCCAAAAGATTGCATAACATATGATTCCATTGATACGACATTCCTGAAGTGACAAAATTACAGAAATGAAAAACAGATGATTGTCAAGGCGAGAGAGGGGTTGCGTATGTGAGGGAAGCCTGTATGGTGAACACAGGGTTGTATTTTCTGACCAGGGTCAACATCTCAGTCATCATGTTGTAAGATGGTTTTGCAGGAAGCTACCGTAGGGGGAAACTGGGGACAGGGTATACAGGATTCTACTGTATCATTCTTATAACTACATGAAAATATGCAATTATTTCAAAATAAAAAATAACTTATTAAAATTTTGGAGAGGCGGATTAGTCTCAGTTTTCAACCCAAGTTTATGTGATAAATGAATGACTGCCCATTATACAATTGTGATTTTTACTGGAAATCCTTAAGTAAAGGCTGAGTGGTCAACTCCTAAGGAAATGGTTGAAATGTTACACAAGAAGAATGCTGGCCTTTTATAAGGACTTGGGCCTTACAATGACTCCAGTGTCAGCAGTAGGGAAAATAGACTGTACAAATGTCTTAGAAGAGATGTGTTGAAGATGATACAAGGAAACGTAGGACGGAGGATATCCTATGTAGACCAACAGAGTTCACCTGGCACTCCCCTTACATCTGTAGCCCAATGACCATAGCTGTGGTTTTGAGGGGCCAGGTTTTGGTCCCCAGTCTTCCTGAATATTTTCCCTACCAGTTAATGCCAAATCTCTACAGTAGATTTCTATTTTTTATAAGTCGCTTGGATCATTTTACCATTTGATTTCCCAGAGTCATATGAAATAATTGAAAACAAAACCAAACAATATTAAAATATCTTACAGTTTAAATTTCTCAAAGTCTATGACTATATCCCCAAACTGCCCAAGTTTTCAGAAGCAAAGAGATGAATAGAAAAATCAATAAAAATCAAAACTATATTGGATATATGTCTTTATAAACTGAATACCTGGATAACAAGGTCAAGGCTACTTTCATGCATTTGCAATCCAGGGGTGCCAGTGGAGATACTATAACACAGAAATTTTTAAGATTAATTACTGTAGACCTCACAGGTTCAGCAAAATAAATGGGAAAAGTTTGAAGGACATTGCAGTGGAAGTAAATTTAAGACCAAGGACGTAGAAACTCCAGGGAATACTAGGCTATGGTGAGCAAAAACACTGTCACTATTTCATCAATTTTTGTAATGACAAAAATAAGTTAGAAATCTTATAAATCATGTTGCAATTTATTGGCTCTCACTAATTATGTTCACTTAAATGGTTTATTTATATTCCTGTTAGACTGAATCCTAGGTACGTAAAGTATGGATGTGCTGCTGGTAGAAGCCATCCGCTGTGGGCCCTAAGCCATGTTCTTGCTGACTATATCAAGACTGCAGGGCTCAGACTACCTTTTCCCAGGTCATTTCTCAGGATTGTACTTGCAACATGCAAAGTTGAGGGGTGACATGATGTCTTTCCTTGATGCAAACAGCAGACTCTCTTAGCCATGACTACAAAAGGGATGAGTCCTCAATCTCAGTGTTTCCCAGGTTTGGTACATTTATACCATGAATAGCACTTGGCAATAAAAAGGAGTGAACTATGATACACGCACCCCGTGCCGGTGCACCATCCACCGGGGCCCCTCTGCATCACTCCCATGGGGCTTGAGGATCAGTGGGCCTCAACGCAGACGTTACGCATGCACTACTTGCCCTGCTATGAGTAGTAACATCCTTGGTCTCTGACCCGGGAGCCTCGTGTCTTCTGCCAGCATCCATGAAACTATACTAATCTAGTTTATTACCTTGTAAATAAGGTCAAATCATATCCCAGAGCCTACGGTGCATTTTGTCTGAGATATATGAAACTATTTGATTCCCTAATTCAGATGATAGTACTGAAAATGTATCCTTTTGTTTGGGACTCAATTTGCTTAAACTCCATGGAGAGACTATAAAGGAAAACAAGATTTTTAAACATTTAGGAAAGAAGAGCAAGAATTCTGGAATAGTTCTTCACATGAATCACTTAATTGAATTTATAGAACATACACATATATATATCAAAATATACTTCTGCATTCAATTTTAAGAAAGAATAGCTTCCTTTTTTAATCCTATGATTAAAATTAAAATAATATAGTGAAATGTGGAGGGGGTACCTTATGAAGTATATTCAATAAGATGGAGGTCTTATAAATTTTAAGAATTCTATTTCTCCAGCTATAATAAGGATCTTAAAATTTCACTTTTCTTTCATTTTATTTACACCAGAATGAGTGAGTACTACAGACACTCTCATTGAACGGCCTAATGATGACAACACATACAGGAGGGATTTCTACAGCCTGAAGCATAAGTATAATGGGATAGCAGCTACTTGTGAAGTCACTAAAATATGTTTTCACAAGTGACAAGTGTTTTCTTGGTATCCTGTGATGATCTGTAGAATATCCATTTTGGTGGGAGCCAGTAAAGTAGCCCTTTCAATACTACCAACACGTTCCCAATTTATCTACTTCCTTCCATCCGCTCTGCTAACACCTGTCACAGCCTCTGTTCTCTCCCCCTGGACGGCGCTGCTCCCCCAGGGCCTCCACCCCGTCCTCACCACCCGCTCCACACAGCAGCCTGGGGTCCACCATCCTGCCGACAGGCACCAGGGATTTCCTGCTGCATTTAGAACGAAACTCAAACTTCTTCAGGCTTCTGCCTTCCTGTCCCTGTTTACCCCACCCCGCTCCAGCCACACCATCTCACTTTCAGCCTCTTGTTCAGATCAAGGTCGTACTTTCCACTGGAATTTTTCATCCCTAGTTTCCAGGTGTTTGACTCCTTCCCACTCCGAGCTCTGTCAAAACGACCCTTTCACAGACAGGACTTCCCTGGCTCCCTGCCCACAGAGTCTCCTCCCTCTTAGCACATCATCCGGCCTTATTCTCCACACACAATATACTATTTCACCGTATTTTTAAGTATGCACATATTTATTTATTTATAGGCCAGCCTCGGTACAATCCTTGGAGTCACGTTCATGTTTCTCTTACCCATCACTTATTCCAAGTCTTCTATAGAAGCATCCGTCATGCAGAGAATGATCCACAAGTATCAAATGAATGAATGAAAAGGTTATGCCTGTGAGTGTTAGCTCTGCTCAGACAGATCAGAGTCAAATCCTGCACTCTTCATTTCACTAGCTCTTTGACTTGGGCTGACGACCCAGCCCTAAGACACCTCAGCTGTGTCACCAGGAAAGGGGAGAGAGTCACAGTCCCTACCCCACACACAGGCGGTATGAAGAAAGAAACACAGTAAATACACACTGCTGAACTGGCCGCCTCCGGAGATAAAGCCTCTGGACAAATCACAGTGGGACCCACGCCCCAGAGGTCTTCTGTAACACTTGTGGTCCTTGGAGTTTCTGAGCAAGTGTCGAGCATGAACAAGACTGGGGGCCAGTGAGCCTTAGGAAGTGCTATGAAGCACCACTGGGTGTGGGCAGCGTCCTGCTGCAGTCCACCGCAGAGAGATGTTTTCAAAAGATTAAAATATTCACATGCTTCCTTTCAATCTTCTGGTCTCTTTCCACCGTTGCAGCTGTGCCCATAACTAATAATAATAGGGAGAAGGTGTTCCTGATCCTAAATTGTCCAAGGAACTTCACTCACCCTTAGGTATTCAAAGACTCAGATTTCCACCAAAGCAAGTTGCTTCGCAAGTGGCGGTACATAAAGTGGTCAGTGGGACTGCTTGAGAGCTGAGAGCTCATCGGGACCGTCTAAAAAAGCCTAGGGGGCACTCAAAAGAACAGAAGGAAAGAATGTTATTCAAATATTTAATTACTCTTTATGGCTTTCATTCTTAGAGGGCTTACAAGAAAGGCAGATATTGGAAGATTCAAAGGTTTTATGAGATATTAGACTTCCCCCTAATTAATATGGTCTATTTGTGACTGCTGATGTTATTATAGAGCATCTGTTATTAAAGTTGTTAAGTGGTGGTGTGTTGAAAAATCAGGTAAGTCTGTTGAGATAATGCGGACACTGGAGAGATAATAAAAAGAGAACCTGTTTAGAAGGCAGGAGTGAATTTGGAATAATGTTGGTAGCTACAGATTCTGCTTAGGTGGACAAAAAGAAAATAAAAAAACCTCAGTCCTTACTGTCCACGTAGAGCTTGTAAATTAACTCAGCCATGAAACCTACCTGTCAGCTCTAAGAGTCAATCAATTCCCATTAGTGGTTAAGCTGGTAAATTGTTTTCTGTTTTCTACAACTTAAGATGTCCAAACTGACGCACTGATGTAGAAGCTAGTCAAGTGGAGAAGAAAGAGAATAGCATGAATTAAGAAGAGGAGTTATGGTCCCTGGTACTGTGACAGTCACGTGTGGTGACATGGTAGCCACGCTTGTGGGGAGCTCAGCGTAACACAGAGAGATGTTGAATCACTATGTCGTACACCTGAGACTGAGGTCACACTGTGTGCCAACTACACTTAGATTGAAAACATTCACATATCAAATATCAAAGCAAGAAAAGGAGTTAGAGGAGGGGCTGGGTTGTTTTGGGAATATTGATAAGTAGTGACTCCACCAGGGAAGAGGTGAGGGGGGTGGGATGGGAGGAGATGGAGTCTGAACCGTGGCATCAAGATTATAGATGAAAACGATCTAATCAGTCATTTACATGAACAACTCAGGGATTGTTTCCGTCAGAAGGACAGGTGAGTTGGGCTATAAAACAACAGTATGGATGAAACCCTAGTGTAACGAAATCTATCGACAGTTTTGGAGTAAAACTGCCACTACTTTATGTCAAGTCTTCATTATTTGTTAATTACCATTACTTATTGATTTGTCATCACCTGGGAAATTACAAATGTCCAGTCCCTGCAACACTCAACTTCTCTTTCTCTCTCTTCCCTCCCCCTACTCTGTCACTGTCGACAGATTTACAACAATACAACATGCGCTGATTATGCCAGTCTCTTGACCAAATCCCTTTCAGTGACTTCTCAATTCTTTATAAATACATCTCAGAAAATTTCAACTGAAATTCAACCTCTTCTGGGCTCAGCATCTACAGCCATGTTTCCATTCATATAGTAGAGCATTTCCCAAATTTTCTGCGTGCTTGACCACATTTATTATTTTCTTCCTCGAATGTACTTCTCTGATCCCTTCACTCATCTCTGCCTGTGAGAGTCATATCCACCTCCGGGGGTCTATTTCAAATGCCACATCTTTCATTTCTGAGTTGCCCTTCCTCAACGGGCTTTCCTGTTTCCTCTCTTTGCTCTGACTTAGTTCTCTTGGTATTTTTTTTTATCAGCATCTAATTTTGTTCTATATATCCAGTTGTCTTATTTTCCCTCATAAATGATGAGCTAATTTCCAGCAGGGTCCATGCTTTAATCATTTTAAGGAACATATTGAATTATTTATTGTAAATACTCAATACATATTTGATGACTAACTAAATAAGTGAATATGTGACTCTCACCACCTATATGTTCTAAATATTTCAACATCTAGAGAAATAGTTCATGCCCTGCTTTTAGAATTGCATAGTAACTGGAAAGTTTCCATAAAGGGAGAAATACCTCATGAACTGCCTCAGGAACTGAGGCTCAGACACCCTTTTCACACATTGTTTTCAGGTGCAAGGTGATTTATACCCCCTGTGAGTGGGTAGACCCAAGCCAGCCCAGGAGATATGGCCCAGCCTTATATAGAAGCAGGAGAAAAGAGGCTAGAATTAATGAGTTTGCACAAAATGCAGGAACTAGTGTGAAAATAAAAGGAAACAATCAGGAAATGAAGAGCCAAAGTACGCCTCCGAGTTTTCCCAACTGGTTTCTGATACAAGGGATGCGGGAATGAATGTGGGATTTTCCTTTCCCTTGAAAAGATGATGCATGTAAACTCACATAATTTCAAGTGTGCAAAGTTGATATGTTAAAAATTGCACACATACCTCCAGTGATTGAAAGGGCGGGCCTACGTGGGCCGACTCCATCTTGTTCTGTGTCCTCCACCTTGAGTGACTATGTCCTCGACATGACCCCTTTTCCAGGAAAATCGCAGAAACATCAGACCTCGCCTCCTCCCCTTGAGTAACCTCCCGCTCACCCGTTCAAACTTCCTGATCAAAACACGCCCAGCGACCTGTGTAACAGGACTCCGACCCTTCCCCAGCCAATCGGACGAGGCCACGACCCTTCCCCAGCCAATCGGCTGAGGCCACAGCCATTACCTCACCAACTGCCCCTAGGCCCCAATAAAACCTTTGTGCTTTTGAAACTCGGTCTCTCTCCCAGGTATCTCACCGCTGCGTGGGTGCAGGTTGGGGATTGAGCTCAAGCTAGCTTGAATAAAGGCTCTTTTGCTTTTATATCAGACTCGGCTCCCTAGTGGTCTTTGGGGAATCACGAATTCTGGGCATAACATGACCACATGAATCCCACAGCTGTTAATGTTGAGAGGTGAGCGGGAGATAGTGACTGAATGTAAAAACTGCCTGTATTTCTCCACAGTTGTTCATTTTGGATAAAAGTTAGGATTAACAGTTGTAAACTTAGACCTGTGTCAGTTTTTAAAGATTGCATACGGCATAAATATGTGTTTAAGGATATTGTGCATGTCTGACTCCTCACTGCCTTCATTCAAATATTAGTATTTTAAGATTTTTAAAAGCGACTGAGAAGGAACCCAGAGAAACTATAAGAAATACTAACGGGACTTGAGAGATTATATTAGACTATGAAAACCGAGGAAAATTCTCTGAAACCTAAGAGAGAAAAATACGTAGTAGAAAACAAGATGAGTGAGACAGGCATCAGGCATCAGAAATGGCGATCCAAGTGCCAAACCCCAACTTAGAGAAACTAAGTTACAGGTATAAGCACAGCAGAGGATTTCAATGTGTTTTTCCTGCTGTGAGTACGTACAACAGGTGATGCTTTCTTGTAATGAGTTTTTCCGCTAGCCATTAATAAGTCAAACAAATTGAGACTGTTTCAAAGGGATCATGTTGGTTAAATGTAATGTAGACTGCTGTAAAGGGTCTGAATATTAGATATTTGGTCACAAGCCTATTAATTTTTTTCTTAAAGTGCATAAACGAGTGCACTAACATTTTATTAATAACAACCATGATAATTTAGAATGTCATATTACTGTTAGTGTAAATAGAAATCGAGGGCTTTCATTCAATAAAATATAATTAATTGTGTAGATTATTAATTTTAAATTAGTATATAGGCAATTTATCAGAGACAGACTCATTTATAGGTGGTTAGCAGATAATGCCACAAATGTGCACGGGATAGTAAGTCGAGTGATGCTTCTAAAATTAGTTATGTCCTCTTAGATCTGCGTGAAATGAAAAAAGCTGTGTCCTTATTTTAGAGAAGATGGAGATCTGGAGTATAAAATTTCATGTATTTTTCCAGCTGAAATGAATAAAAATTATCCTGTAGTTTCTATTTAAAATTAAATGGACGACTTTAATTTTTGGTTCAGTGCTTCGAAATAAAGGAGGCAGTGACTGACTAGTTATAGTTCCTCTCAGACGTATAAGCCTGCCTGATTCTGTGATTCCGATTATCTATAGTAGCTATGTGCATCAGCATGAGGTAGGTTTATTCCATATACTGATGACCCTAAAGTTTTGAAAGACATTTCTTTCTTACAGGGCTGTGCGTCCAAACTGGGTCACCAAGGAGGTTCTGCTAATCTGTCACTCAGACACTCCATTTAAAAACATGCCTTCCAGAACCACGCAGCCGTAGGAAGAGGGGTGGTAAGTCTTGCTTTGAATTTTCACTGTTCACAAGGGGTACCTCTGCTAACATTTCATGAGGGGAAAGTCACATGACCGCATCTAACTTCTAAGGGGGCAGGGAAGAATAATTCTACCAGATACTAAAATACGTTTGAGTTAAATTTTTCCAGCTTTATTGAAATAGAGTTGACATATAACACTGTGTAAGTTTAAGCGGACGACGTGTTGATTTAATACACATATATTATAAAATGATTAGCGCCATAGTGTGAGCTAACGCCTGCATCATGTCACATAACAGGGTGAGAAGATTTGGCAACATCCCCTCCCCCTGCTTCATGGTAACCACCATTCTGGTCTCTTTCTATGAGTTCTGCTTTTTTAGAACCCAGGTATAATGGATATCATACAGTGTTTGTCTTTCTCTCCCAATACCGTGAAGGTCCACCTATTTGTCGTAAAGGGCAAGAGCTCCTTCTTTCTCATGACTGAATAATATTCCACTACACACGCGCGTGCACGCACACACCACATCTTATTTGTGCGTTCATCTGTTAAGACACTTCGGTTGTTTCCATATTCTGGCTCATGTGAGCAGCGCTGCAGTGAGTATGTGAGTACAGGGAACTCTCTCATCTCCAGTCTTCATTTTCTTTGTGCAAATACCCATCAGGGGGATCGCTGGGCCATACGGTAGCTCTATTTTTAAACATTTTGGGAACCTCCACACTGTTTCCCGCAGAGGCTGTACTGATTTATATTCCCGACAACGGTGCACAAGGGTTTCCTTTTCTTCACACCCTGGCCAACTCTTGTTATTTCTTGTCTTTTTTATTTGTACCATTCTGACAGGTGTGAGGTGATATTTATACTTCCCTGATGGTGAGTGAAGTCGAGCACAGTTTCATGTCCCCGTTGGTCATTTGTGTGTCTTCTTTGGAAAAATACCCAGTCAGTTTCTCTGCTCATGTTAAAAACCGGGTTATCATTATTATTTTTGACACTGAGTTGTATGAGTTTTATTAGCCACTTACCAGACAGGTGATTTGCAAATATTTTCTCCCACCCAGTAGGGTGCCTTTTCTTATTACTGGTGGTTTGGTCTGCTGTATAGAAGCTTTTCTAGTTTGGTGAAGTGCCTCTTCTTTATTTTTTTCTTTTTTTGCCTTTGCCTTTGGTGTCAAACCCAAAAGATCATTGTCAAGACTGATGTCAAGAACCCTTTCCTCTATACTTCCTTCTAGGAGTTGGGTTAAGAACTGAACATGGTAACAACTAATTATTTTCCTTTAATTACTCAAGATGTTGTCATGTCAAAAATGTCATTCTAAGACAGTGATATCATTTAGCTCCTTGTTAAAGGGCAGAAAGAGGCCAGGAAAACCATACGTAATGAGACAAACTTCCAAAAAGATTGTACAACAGAAAACAAGCTGGTTCTGAGATTACTGAATGAATCAGATGAGGGGCTTAAGCCTAGGAGAGTATTCTGTTTCACAGAGAAAGAATTGACTCTGGGTAACCAGTCTGAGCAAACTGGCCAGAGGTACCACACGGTTGTTAAGAGTAGAAATGTAAGCAGAGACTCTGACCAGAATGGGCAGAAAAAAAGATAATTGGGAGAAAGGACAGATGTTAGAACAAGAAGCTGCAAGATGACCTGGGTTAAAACAACATCCCACAGAAGACTGCCAGATAAAATCCAAGATTCCCAGTTGTATTTAAATTTTAGACAAGTAATAAATGGTCAGATAGATAGATAGATGATAAATAGATGATAGGTAGATGATAGATAGATAGATAGATAGATAGATAGATAGATAGATAGATAAATGATAGATATTAGAAAGAAAGGTAGGTAGATGTATCTCTAATATTACATCGGACATACTTATACTAAAACCTTTTCACTTGTGATATGAAATTCAAATTTAACTGGATGTCTTATATTTTTATTTACTAAATCGGATAACTCTAATCACAAAGTTACAATAAATCGTACAGTTCATAAAGGATAAATTTTGCACTAATGCTTATGGATAATTTTTTTTAAGTGAGTGCTCAGAATTTTTTTTAGTGAGGCTACTCATTCTGGAATGTCTGTCCTAACCATTGCCGAGTTTCGACCATTGAGAAACTTTCGGGAGGGCTGAATATAAGTAGAGATCTTCAAATACCCCAGCACGTATCCTGAGGATGGCATTCACTTAGATTTCAGTCACTGGGTAAAATGAGAGACTTAGGCTGGTGAGGCTAAAGGTAAATGAGTAAATTTATCAAATAGAAGCAACACTTTATTAATCCTAAATTGCAACATTTGGATTTGACATTTAAAATAGTTGAGAGCAGGGGCGCCTGGGTGGCTCAGTCGGTTAAGCGTCTGACTTCGGCTCAGGTCATGATCTCACAGTCTGTGTGTTCGAGCCCCGCATCGGGCTCTGTGCTGACAGCTCAGAGCCTGGGGCCTGCTTCCGATTCTGTGTCTCCCTCTCTCTCTGCCCCTCCCCTGCTCATGCTCTGTCTCTCTTTGTCGCAAAAATAAATAAAAACATTATAAAAAAAAATTTAAAATAGTTGAGAGCAATCTTTGACAGACTGGGTCAAAGTACCTCTAAAGTACACATTGGAGTACACAGTAGACTTCTCAATTATTTTTTGCCTTTCTTGTTTTTATGCGTTAATACACAAAACAAAAAATATATATGGTGGTTTATTGCCATTTTGTTAATTTTTTAACAAATGGTGAATCCGTTAAGCTCCTAAATAACAATGTGCCTTGATCAAATGGCAGCACTAAGTTGAGGCAAAAGCACAACCCAATAGAAAAGGTAACCTGACACAGCCATGGAAAGGACACAATTTTTTCTCACTTTTTTTTTTTTTTTTACAAAAAGAAGCCTTTACTTTTTAACCCTTTTCAAGATTTTTATTTTTAAACTCATAATTTCTCATGAAACAGAAAACGTCTGCTCATAGAACTCCATCATTATGTTAGCTACATCTTTGGATTATAGAGCATTTTAAATGTAAGATTTATATTTTGCAAATTTTAATGTTAAAATTGGATTACCTAAATGTACTTTCTTTTATCTCTGCTTTCATATTATGCAAAATAGGAGTTTTTTCCTAATGCTAATGAGTGTTTTACAATTTCCTTCCTCTCTGTTCAGGGTATTTTTCCTTTGTGCTGCACTTGTAATTACTATAATTTTATATAATAATAGGATGAAAATATACAGAAGTTTCTCACAGTTTATGGCTAATAACTATTGATTTAAATTTGTTGTGTCAGATTAAAATGCAGCAAAAATCTAATATCCCAAAGAATAAGCCCTCAGTGGACTTTCAATATCAGATTTATAGATCCTTTAAAGGAAGTTTCCCTTGTACTGACCTCCTATATGTGTTGTATATCATCATTTTATGTATTTTATGTATGTATGAATTTTCAAGTATACTTTATTTAATGACCCTGTACTCCTATAAAATGACTCTAAAAGTTTATGGAAAATTTGAAGGCATATGAAATAAGCAACCGTGTTATTTCATCACAAAACCTCGAACATAAGTCCCATTAGTCACTGTTTAAACATTTGATAAAATGCAACAGACCTGAACACCTATTTTAACACCTACTGGGGGAGGCCAGCAGCATCTGAAGTCATTTGCTCTGTGCTATCAATCAAGAGCCCTCTGAGAGACTGCAAAAATAATGTGCTGACGTGACCCAGAGACCACACTAAAGGCCCATTTACTTTCGTTAGCTTTAAACACACAAATTTAGATGAATGATTGAATGTTCCATCCATCTCTAAGGAGCCACCGAGAGCTCTGTCAAAACCTGCTCTTCCATGGGTGAAAGCCCATAGATTTGGACCATATGTTATTTCCGGGATGCCTGGCTGCCTCAGCCAGGAGAGCATGTGACTCTTGATCTTGGGTATGTGAGTTCAAGCCCCATGTTGGGTGCAGAGATTACTTAAAAAATTAAAATCTTTAAAAAAAAATAAGTAAATATGTATTTCATGTGTGTAGAGAATGATAATGTTATGGTAGAAGAAAAATGTGAAATGAAGGTTTTTTTTTTTCCAGCTGACTTAGAATGAGGTAAATAAGAACAAAAAAGAATAGAAACTTACTTTTTCATTATTCTGATAAGTACCATCTTGCTCCTTGGAATAGTAATTGGATTGGGGGAAGAAAATATGGGTCCTCTCCTAGATTTCCCTTATACCACTGGTTACTGTCTTTTCTATGCTCCTGCCTCCTTCATCTGGATATGTCCTATTCTTCAGGACTGAGTGTTGACATTACCTCCTCCAGGAAATTTTCTACAATTTTAAGACTGGGCTACAGTCTGTCATTACAAAACCTATAATGCCTTATTTTTTACACTGTCACATATGACCCATTGTAATGATCACACCATATGAAAATTGCTGTCTACAAATTTCAGCCTCTCTCATCCATGTTTTTGGAAAAAGCAGCACACTGTTATTTCAGGCACACAACCATTTTGACTAAATGAGTGAGCATAAATCTGTCTAGCAGAACTCAATTGACTATCTGGACTGTCAAATGCGGTTTAGTACAAGAGTCCTTAGGAAGAGGTAACAAGAGGCAAGAATACAATTTCAGAGACCATTAAGAATTTTAGGTCATAACGGTTGAGGTTGAAGGTAAATGTCTTCCTCTTGCTTGCTACTTTATATTAGGTCACTAGTAAGATTATTTTACTAAGCATTCTGACAGTGAAGCCTCATCCTATGTAATATCAGACAAATCTGACAACTCTGAAAAAAAAAGCTTCTGTTTTTATAAGTAGAAGATATTTTTCCTTTGTAAATTTCCAGGTTTCTAGTATGCACCAAAGTTATGTGATTATGAAAAAAGTATCTTGATTTACAGGGCAGGGAACTAAGAAATCAAGAATATTACTACAAAAAATATATAATTCTGTAAGTAAGAAATGTACTGGTTCAGGTAAGGCTGCTGTAAGAAAAGGATGCAATTTAATACAGCACAAAGAACAAAGAGGCACATTTCTCTTTCAAAACAGTCCTGAAGTCTGTGGATGCAGTTCTGTCCCTAAGAGACTCCGTCTCTGCTGGGCGGTTTTGTCCCCGCATACTGGGTGCCGGGATGCCGAGTTGCTACAACAGCTCTGCTCCCGACAGAGGAGGGGGGTAGCGAGCAAGGAGAGTGATGGGCGTCACCAACTCACAATTCCACCACATGGAGCTCCCTGCAGAGTTCCGGCAGAGGACTACTAGCAGCTTCTACCATTGACAGGGAAAACATTCAGGAGCTTTCAGTAAGAAGAACAGGAATGACCACATCATTCAGGGTACACTTTACCTGGATCATTACTACACTCTGGATCCATTAATCTTTACATGTACATGATTGCACTGTTAAACACACACTGCATACTTATGTAACAATTAAATTGAGTTCGAAAAATAGAAATAAATTAGTAATATGATTGTTAATAGATTAACGATAGGTTGCTAATTTTAGAAAATATTATGGAATTTCAAATAAACCATACACTATTTTGCTATAAATCATGGATGCAACAACTGGAAAGATAATGTCCCAAATGTTAACAGTGATTAACTTCAGTGCCGGGATTATGAAAGGTACTTAGCTTTCTTTTTTAGGTAACAACTGGAAAGATATGTCCTAAATGTTGACAGTGATTAACTTCGGTGCTGGGATTATGAAGGATACTTAGCTTTCTTTTTTAGGTGTCAATATTTTCTAAATTCTCTATCATAAAAATGAATTTATTTCTGATGTGCTTAAGAAACAATACATATCGGGGCGCCTGGGTGGCGCAGTCGGTTAAGCGTCCGACTTCAGCCAGGTCACGATCTCGCGGTCCGTGAGTTCGAGCCCCGCGTCAGGCTCTGGGCTGATGGCTCGGAGCCTGGAGCCTGTTTCCGATTCTGTGTCTCCCTCTCTCTCTGCCCCTCCCCCGTTCATGCTCTGTCTCTCTGTCCCAAAAAAAAATAAATAAACGTTGAAAAAAAAATTAAAAAAAAAAAAAAAACAAAGAATAGAGATTGTCTTCCGAAAGCTGCTGAAGTGTCACCACGATGGCAATTTTGAGAGTTCAGGGACTTTCCCGTGATGCCTCCATCCCGCACCTGAAAAAGGTTGAGATTGGTATTCATGCAAGGGAAGTTGAGGTGCAATTGGAAATTCAGATGCCTGCATACTCACCGTTCAGATCTGAGGTTTAAGAACAAAATTTCAAATAATTGTCTGAAACCGCGAATGCGTGGAGAATGTGAGAAAAATTAAGTAGTGAGGACAAGACTGTTTCTGGAAATAGAAAGCATCTTCTTAAAATGCACGAGGTCGGTATTCGGGGTCGCCTCGATGGAACTGCACGTCACTTCTGACCAGGAGTCACAGAGCTCGCTGTACTCTGACCTTTAGCTTGGTGGCCCTCATCGGAATGAGAGCGTGTGGGCAACAAGGAACCCACAGAGCTTGGGCTGGCCGGAATTCTTCCTGTGCTCCCGTTCGGTGAGCATTCAGGATGGCATCTGCAGAAGTCATTAGCAAGAGACGATGCTGGACTGTGCTTCCTCTGCCTTTAATACCAAACTTCTAAAATGTCGCCACCACACTTTGAAATAATGACACTGTGACACCGCTTCATGGTGTTCAGACATATTTTTGGTTCATTCTGGTGTCTCAGATGTTCATTCTGTGATGGCGATATTTTGCTTCAGTCTCCACTTTGGCTGAATGTGGAATTTAACCCTTGTCCTTCTTCATTTGGACAATGTGGTTTCACTGCACTTGTAAAGGTAAGTGTAAATAATACTTGGAAATAACAACATTTCTCTGCTGAAGGATTAGAACAGCTTTAGACCTGAATTTAATGCAGGAAGTTAAAGGCAAAGGTTTTAGCTAACTTGGCCTTTCTTTGATCTGAGTCCTGAGGACAATTTTCCTTATCCTCACCTGAATTTTGTCTTCAGTTTGGACATATCTCTTAAGCTACCGTTTCTTCAAGCCCCTCAACCTAAAGCTCCATTCCTTCTCCAAAATGAGAAGTCCCCTCCCTGAGGATTCTTGTAGGGTCTATGCAATGACCCAGATCTGGGTTATACAATCTCAAGAAATGTCCATCACTTAGGGTGTCTGATCCTGGGTTTCCGCTACCAGGAGTGGATGTTGGGTAGGAGAAGTAGATGCCTGTGCTGATCCCGTGAGTCAGAGAAATCTGTTCCTTTAAATTCAAGTGTCCCTTTCAACACGCCCACCAGTGGGAGCTATAGGCCTACGAATCCTTCATTATCTATGCAGTAAAATAATACCCTATTTAAATAATAAATTTTCTTACAAAGGGAAACATTGATTTTTAAGGGACAGTGAAATGTTAGCTCATAGTAACCAAGTTTACTGCTTTAATAAGGGACCTTCCCCATGTCTGACACCCTGTGTCCTCACCAAAGGTTGGTTCCTATTTCCCCCATAGCTCGGAAGATTCAGAAAGGAATCAGAGGAGGCTTTAAAAATCACGTTTGTTGGGCCCCAGGGACACACTCTCACTTCCTGTGGTTATCAGCCTGCCCATCCATGACCTGCACACTCCTGGTTAGACACCTGCTCCGTCATTATTAGATCTCCCGGCACCCGGCACGCAGGGGGAAAGCTGGGAAGGAGCAAACAAGAAAATTCAGTGTTGGTATTCAGACAGGCATTTCAGGACATTTCGCGCTAGCAGGGCCCCCAGCGGTGAAGTGACTGCCCTGCGGGTCTCCTCACGGAGGGCCACAATTCAGCAACTCCCTTCCAGGGCTGGGTTACTGCACTTGGCCTGGCCTACCTGAGCAGGACCCTGTGGACTCTGAGACCCCGGAGCCCCATAAGAATGAATGGACAGCAGAGATGCCCAATGAGGAGGAGAGGCTGCAAAGTAAGATTCTGAGCACACTCCTAGGTCACCTGGAGGGCCCAGAGGACAGTTCTTTGGCCTCAACTCCCAAAATGTCCCTGTGTCCCAGGAGTGGTAGGGTGTCTGGGGTAGACCTGGTGTTCACCAGTGTTTCACTCACTCATTCCTGTGTTCAACAAATGATCGTTGAACTTGTCGTCTGGGACTAGGGGAGTTAACACAACACAAATTCTTGCCATCAGCACACTTCCGTTCTGCTAGCAGACAAGGGACAAAACCCAAGGGAAACCTGTAGTACCCCAGACTATAAATGATCCGTGGAAAATTAGATCCCAGTGGAAAGAAAGGGAGAGTTGAGTGAGGCACTTGCATTGTCGCTGTCAGTAGAACGAGACTTGAGAATGTACCGAAGGAGGGAGGGGACCAGGTATGATTGTATCTGGGATAAGTAAATCTCAGGCAGAAGAAACAGCATGTTATGGACTGCATGATTTTTTTTTACGAAAATGTCCTGCAACGTGCATTTTATTCCACATCATCATACAGCATGTATATGGAGTCATAACTCTTAAAGAAAATGGTTTTTTTTCTCTACCGACTTTGTGGGTAGGGCTTAAACCTTTCACTCTAATATGAAGCAATGCAAAGAACAGAAACCCACTTGGATTCTATCTTGTGGTTGTGATGCACTTCAAGTGTGCCAGGTAGAAGGAAAGAAGAGCCTTGAAAGAGCACTGTGACTTACAGCCCTGGACCCTCCACAGTCTCGTCCCGTTGTGAACCTCAAGACAAAATAGAATTCTATACCATGCAATACTGAACAGAAGACCACAGTGGGACCTTGTGTTCAAAGCAGCACCGACCCACACCTGATGGTGTTTCCAACGTTAATCTTCTGTTGGGATATATGACCAGAACTTTAAGTACCAACAAAATTCCTATGTTGAAACTCTAAACCCCAGGGTGATGATGTTTGGAAGGAGGGCCTCTGGAAGACAGTTAGGTTTAGGTGAGGACATGAGAGGGGTGGGATTCACAACCTTGTAAGAGGAAGAGACCAGCACTGTCTCTTTCACTGCACTGTGAGGGTGCAGCGAGGAGATGGCCTTCTGCAGGCCAGGAGGACTGTCTTGTCAGGAACCTAATCTGTAAATACCTTGGGCCTCCCAGCCTCCAAAACTGAAAGGTGGGTTCTGGTTGCTTAAGCTGCCTGGTCTGTGGTGTTTTGTCCAAGTAGCTGACCCTGACTAAGACACAGCATGGTCCCAACAAGGCCCCAAGCAAGCATGATGTCTTAGACTAGCGGTGACATGGCAGTGTGACCGAAGCTGGCCCCAGAGAGGCCAGGGTCAGAAAGGAGCATGTTGGAGAAATAACAGAGCAGGAGAGACTTCATACTATGTGAGCCATCACTCAGACCGTGTCCTTTGAGCAGCTGTAAGGCTTTGGGCAGAGTAGAAAATAATCTTATTTTTGTGGAAAATCTTTCTTTATCTCATTACTGTAATGTGTGTTTTATCAATATAGCCATTCCTGCCTTCTCCATGTTTGTATACATGTCTTTTTTTATCCCTTTACTTGTAACTTTTTTTTTTAATGTTTATTTATTTTTGAGAGAGAAAGAGACAGAACACAAGTGGCTCGGGGCAGAGAGAGAGGGAGACACAGACTCCAAATCAGGCTCCAGGCTCTGTGCTATCAGCACAGAGCCCGACGTGGGGCTCAAACTCATGAGCTGTGAGATCATAACCTGAGCTGAAGTCAGACGCTCAACCGACTGACCCACCCAGGTGCCCCTACTTGTAACTTTTTAAAGTCTGTCTAGCGTAGGCAGCAGATCATTGGGTGATGCTTTCTCATCCATCCTGACCATCTATGACTTGTAATTTTTGTATTTAGACTATTAATGTTTAATGTAATTGCCATTGTGTCTTTTTAGTTCTATCATTTTGTCTAATTTTTGCTGTATGCTTTCCTGACTCTTTTTAACTTATTTCAGTATTTAAAAAAAATACTCATTTTAATTTTTCTATTGTTTGTATGTGTATGTGTGAACATCATTATATTGGTCTTTAGAATTTTAGTTATTAAAATATGCTTCCTGAACTTTCATAATCTTCTTAGAGCTAATGTTCTTCTCCTATAAACAGCAGAAACCACTTCTCATATGTGTCCCTTTAATCACCCCATCATCTTTCACTGTATCTACATACTTTTAAAGTGCAAAACACAATGAATAATTTTTATTTGTAAACATTTATATTTTAAATAAAGAAGAAAATGTTTTTTTATAAATGTTCAGATATTTGTCAATATTGGCAGGCCATTATTTCTTTAACATTTTTTTTCTGCCACATTTTTACTCTCCTTTTCTTCTGAGATTCATTAATTATTAATCTGGACATTAAGTCATTTGCTATCATTCCATGCGTTTCCAAGCCTCTGTTTCCTATTTTAGTGTCTTTTTTTCTTTCTTTTCCTGTAAGTTCTGTTGACCTACGGCTACTTCAGTGACTTTCATCTACTATTTCCATTTGTTAGTGGCCCATATGCTGCAATTTTTATTTCAATATTTAATTTTCATTCCTAAAATTTTATTTTAGTTTTTTTTCCATCTTATTTCCCTGAAGAATCTTTATTTGCTTTGACAGCATTTTTCTTTCTTTACTAAACATATTCATGATAGAGTTTGAAAGGCTTGTCTTGATCATTCCAACACATGACATTTGATTGGCATTTGTTGATGACCCTTTTCTTTGGAAATGGGTCACATTTTTTTGTTGTTTTGTGTTAGGTTATTTTGAATTTATATCCTTAGCACTGTGGCTATCATTTTGTGAAGATTCTAAATCTTGTTTCATTCTTTTGGAGAGTGTTGATGTTTTCGTCTTAGCAGGTAATTGCCTAGACTTGTATGAAGCTCCATCTTTCCTACTGTTGTGGATGGAAATCCAACCTCAGTTTAATCATGGAAGCCTTTGTGAAGCACGTGGTCCAAGGACCAACCAGAAACTCGTGGGGTATTTATGTATGTACAGAGTTTGGGGATTCTTCTCTAGCTTTATCTCTCCAGCATTCCCTACACTCTGGCAACCAGCCACAGCTGCCTGGGCTTCTTTGCTTGGCTTTACTTCTAGCCAAGAAGAAAATCTATTCTAGAAAACAGATGCTCTATCAGAGTTTTAGCAACCTTTGTCACATCCTACATAGCTTCAGCCTGCCTTCTGGGCAAAGACCAAAAAGCAGAGGAGAAATCATTGACATGCTAACTACTTCTCCACAGTTTGACTCCCCTCCCCCCAAAGCCTGCTTTTGTTTACTCTCTAGAATACTCAGATTTCTCCAGAATCTATAAGCGTTATCTGGTACAGTGTTGGTTTACAGGGAATTTATACTTCCATACTGGAAGTGTCACTCTGTCTTTTCCACTGAGATTAGACCAACAGAGGAGACAATTAGAGGTCGGGTACAAGGTGGGCATTGAAGTGGTTCAGGTCATAGGGCTTGGTGGTTTTGATCAGTGATAGAGAGGTACAGATACTTCTAGAATACGTTTTAAAGAATGAACCAATAATAATTATTAACAGATTGAATTATTGGTGTGAGGAGGAGAGAAATCAAGAATAACTGCAAATGTTTGTCCAAAGTAGCTGGCATTGTTAAGACACTATTGATTGAGATGAAGAAGACTCCAAAAAAAGGAGATTTTCAGGGCTGGCAGAGAATGAATTAGGGTTTTAAGTGTTGATTATGCTATTAGATATCAAATTAGGGATAATGAGTAGAATACTTAAATATGTCCACCTTTCTAGAGAATTGTTCAGAATTCAGAATTCAATTCCTCAGAATATTCAGTGTTTTGACTTATGACTAAGGAAGTCTAATGCTGTAGAAAATTCAGTAGATGAGGATATTTTGGCATTCCTCTCTTCCTGACATCATGCATCTGAACCCACAACCATTCTTTGGTGCTGTGTAAGCCTGTGCTAGTATGTGTTTATCGTGACACAGGATGTTTTACTGAGTGACAGCACAGGACTTGGAGCCATGTTTCCTAGGTTTTAATCCCATTTGCAATCACTAGCTAAGTGACCATATGTATGTGCCTTGGTGATCTTCTGTGTAGCAAACCACCCCAAAGCTTACTGGCTTAAAATGGCAAGCATTTTATTAGTTCTTATGATTTGGTGTGTTGGCTATGGCTGAGGTGGTTTTTTTTTTTTTCTGCTGGTTGTGTTTGGGGTGCCTTCCAGGTCTAGTGAGATGGCAGTTGGAGGAATAACATTAAAGATGGCTTTGCTCTCATCTGGTACCTTGATGGGATAGCTGAAAATCTGGGCTTAGCTTGTCCATGGGACAACTGGACTTTCCTCTCTCAGGATGGTTTTTCACACGGTCTTTCCATGTAGGATCTCCAGTAGCATAGCCGAACCACTCCCATTTGTTGCAGGACTCCCCAGAGTGCAAAATCAGAAGCGGCTAGGTCTTCTTGAATGTTATAACTGAACTATCTCTGGGTCTGTTTTCTGTTGGGGCATTATACTGGCTAAAGTGAGTCACAGCATCTGCCCAGAATCGATACACATAAGGATCTAATAAATGGTGGTTTACTGGGGTTACTGCATCAAGTTACTTAACCTCTCTGTGTCTCAATATACAACATTTAATTGAGAGTGTTAATGTAAATATTACATAAGAGTGTAGTGAAAATCACAAGAATTGATTTATGAAACTCACAATGATACAATGGCATACATCCAAAACATGTTCATTATTTATTTTAACTATTTAAAAACTTTATACTTTGTACAGCTTAGTACTGGAGTGTATTGTTTGCCATCTGACAAATTTTTCTCTGGTCCACAATGCAACAGTATTTTTGCGTTTCCTTTATTCATTATGTTTTATTATGTGTGACTTCTGTATTCCCCAACTTAAAACTAATGAAAGAAAAGCTATTTGGCATGACTGAAGGCATCAGATCCTCAAAACAAAAGGCTCTTTGAAGGGGATTTCAAAAGAAAACTTCCAAAAACTTTCCGTGTATCATTTTTAATCTAATTGATTTATTCCATCATCTAAGCAACTTTTTGATAATGTTTTATACAGCTGGATGCTGGATGGATTTTATATCATAAAATGCCCTTGTCTATTTGTGGCTCTTGACTTCTTTTTTGGAGTAGGTCAAAAATTCATAGAAATCCTTCAGGCATCAAAGTTCAGATAAAAAACCGAGTAGATGGAAAGGCTTTTAATGCTGATCTCTTCTTGGTTCTGTCTCCTGACAGAACATCTGTGGGCACGAAGGACTTCCATGGTGGGTGAGAATAGGTTGTGTGTATTTGCAAATCTTAGCTCATTTTCCGGGATGCAGGGTGGTGATTAGAACCTCTGCCTACTCCCCTCTCCTCCACTGACTAGGCAGACTTCAGTCATTGTCCCCACAAAGGAGGTTGTACTCGGGGAGACAACACAACTCAGGCCCCTGAGAAGTTCTCTACGACATCTCTCCGATGTCTTCCCTCTCACTTCAGCAATCAGCCTGGATTGTATGTATTTTGTATGTTTTATTTCTGTGTAAGATTTTTTGAATAAAAAAATTGCCAAGCTAAAAAATAGTTTTAAAACTACTTTTTCCAAACATCTGTTGTAAAATTTAATTATATATTCTTATAATTAGGATTAAAATGCCTCTGGTAGGGTTGAGAGAATTGGGCAGGAGGAGCACCTCACATTATAAATGATTTGCTTCCTAATAATGTAAATCCAGGCGAGGAAGGGGGAGTTCTGTGAAAAGGGACAGAGAGGCATAGTTTTGAGACATGTGACACTGTAGAGTTGGGCAAACCAAGGAGATTCACATGGAGAAATGTGTTAGTAGGCAGGGTGATATGATGGTTAAGTTCTCAGGAGGAGGTGACTGAGTGGGTATTTGAAGACATGACTTGTATAATGACAAAGATACAAAACTGACAAAATTACTTTAAAAATATGCCTTGAGGAAACATTCTCTGAAATGACGTGGCTCTCTCTCCAAACTGCACAGGCTCTAACTCATGACCAGCCCCTGATGAGGTCAGTTTGGCCCCCAGAGGGCCCGTAGGTGCTGTGGGATGTGTGTAGCTTTGGGGAGATGATGATTGGCTTCCGGGTTGGGGTTGGGCTCACCGGTGACTGAGTGAGGTAATAGTCAGCTGGGTCTGCTGTGACAAGATTTCATAGGTTGGGAGGCTTACACAATGGGATTGTATTTATCACAGCTCCAGAGGCTGGGACATCCCAGATCAGAGTGTCTGCAGGGTCAAGGTCTGGCGAGAGCTCTCCTCCTGGTTTGCAGAGGGCTGCCTTCTTATATCCTCACAAGGAAGAGGAGAGGGAGAGAGAGACAGCACATTTTCTGGTTTCTCCTTGTGAGGATACTAATTCCACCATGGCGCTCCACCTCCTGACCCAATTACCTCTTGTTGTGATTTTGTTTAATTAGCATTTGTTAGGTAATGCCCTGGGGTATCAGATGGTGTGCCAGGGTTCAAAAAATAACACAAAGGAATTGAAATAGAGAAGTCTGGTTAAGGCCAAACTGGTCAAATGAAACCAAAAAGAGAGGGGTTTTCTTAAGGTTCATCATAGTGGTCTCATATAAGGGAAGAGCCCCAGGAGGAGGTGGGAGGGATTATCGCAATGGTGGTTGGTGGGCTCATATCTGGAGCGTACATTCACCTGTCACTCTGTTTGCTCATATGCAGGGCATGAGCTGAGTGGAGGTCCAGTGACAGTTCAAGGCCACTCAGAGTGATGCTGAGGTGACAATGTTGTAGAGTCGTTTAGCTAAACTCAATACCTGGCAAAGGTCTAATCACCAAATACCCCTACACTGGGAGCTGGGGCTACAACAGACGAACTCTTGAGGGAACACAGTTTAGTCCATAGCAAGTGCTTATTATGCGAAATATATACTGTTAAAAAAACCCACAATTCAAATGAATATATTTTAAAGATCTTGCTGGTTTTACCCAACAATTCTTGAATTGGGCAGTATCCAGTCTAGCAGCTAGAAAGGAGCTTCGAGGAGCTGTACAAAAGAAAGAGTTTTATAGACAGACAGGAACAGAAACAAGGAAATTATACGAGGCAAAACAATCAAATGAAATGAAAAGCAGCTTCGTTATTGCAGGGCCACTGTCCTAATAGGGCATGGCAGACGTGTCACCAGTGCTGGTCAAGCAACCTAAAATCCGATTTCTGGGACAGCCAGAACCAAAGTAAGGTCTTGGGTTTAGCATAAGCGACTCTACTGTGGGCCTGTTGTCTTCTTTTTAACACTATAGTCCAAATGCTGTATTTCTCTCATTGGCTATTTTGAAGACAGAAGAGAGATTTATTCTTTATGTTTCTTATTAGGAGACGTTCAGGGCTATTTGAGGGACCAAAAGCAAAAACATTCCGCAGCACACACCCAAACGGTGTATTGTAGATAATGTTCCTAATCAGGGACTAATCACTATACCCACCTTCAGTGGTGTTCTTAAACCTCAGAAAAAAACAAAAGAAAGGAAAAGTAATCCACGGAACTAAATGGTTAGCAAGTTTTCCTTTAATAAAAAAAAATAATAAGTCCCTGCAGATGAGTTTTATACTTTGGATGTCAGGAGTTAAAGCAGTAAATATCAGCGGCATAAAGACTGAGGAAACTTCCAGAATTCTCTTATCTTGCAGCTGCCGGGTGTGAGTCAGCATTACCATATGCAAATGGGCGTGGTTGTGCTAATTCGTCCGCAGGCGTTTTAGGCACAGGGAGGTGCTGTGCAGAGTTTCTGTGCTCCTCCAGAGGCCCCAAGGCGGGCTCCCCACATAAGTCACTTTCTCCGGGACTGGCTCCTCTGTGCGACTTCGTTCCTCACGGCAGGGACATGTTGGCGTGGTGTAAGCGAGGGACTCTCACTCACCCGGGACCCTCAAGGTTGGGCAGGTGCTCCGAATGTTTATGAAATGTTTGGAACTACAATTGCTAAATTATACGCCTGGAACCATACGGTCAAACAGAAAAGGCTTTTATGAAACCAAACCTCTGCTGTTACTCACTGTCTTGTATAAGCTAATAATAAAAAGAAGATATTTCATATTTGGTCATTAACACATATTAACACATATTAATGTGTCATTAACACAGATTAGTGGAAGAATTTTCTCTCTCCAGCAGAAAAAAGAGCCAATATCTCCTGACTGAATACTTACTGTGATGGTTAATTTCATGTGTTGACTTGGTTGTGCTGAGGAAGGTTCAGACAGCTGGTAGACCGTGGCTTGTGCGTGTGCGTGAGGGCTTGTCTGGAAGAGACATTAGAAAGCCATCAGCCGATCTGTGGATAGCTCAAATAGAACGGGAAGGCAGAGGCTGGTGACTTCTTCCTTTGCCTGATAAGTCGTGCATCCTTCCTGCTCCTGGACACCAGGCTTCCTAATTGGGGCTTTTGAACTCAGCCTGGGGCTTCCACTCTCCCCACACACCCCCAGTTCTCAGGCCTTTGGACGGGGGTTGAATGCACCTGGCTTCCCCGCTCTCCAGCTCACAGAGGGCGGAGTGTGCCCTTCTCAGTCTCCATAACCGCCGGACTCAATCTTATAATAACACCCTCTTCCACATGTCTGCGCTTGTATTCATCCTGTTGGTTTGGTATTTCTGCAGAACCCTGACTCATGCACTTATGGAGCTTCAAGTACCTGAGTTATGAGAAGAAGTTTCCCAATTATTTTTCAAGGCCCTCTGATAACATTTTGACTCTTAAAAATAGACTCGAAAGTCTTCACTTCACTTCCCAACCTGCCCTTTTCCTGCCCTCAGTGTATGGATTCTGGGAGGGTTGAGTGGTTTTGAGTGATGGGCAAGGAGTGAAAAGAAGGCCCGGCTTCTGTTTTTGGTGTGGGGGAGAGGGTCCTCCTACTTGCAAGCATTGTGCATGCGTACACACACACACACAAGCAAGTGCACATACATGCATGCACACACACTTTTTTCGAAAGCATACCTAGTTATTTTATATGCTTTGCTGTTATAACTAGATCTAGTAGAGCTTACTGGCTTAAATCATTATTTATCTACCATCTAATTACGTTTATTAGAATTCTGGAGTTTTGGAAAGCTGTGTGAGAACATCGCTGCTCCTAAAATCGTAGGCATAGCTGGTGGATGTGAGCAATCCTAGTCGGGTACAAATAACTGATCCATCCACACGTCCTGCTTTAATCCTAAACCCAGACCGGCTACTGCCCTTCTGTCTAGACTTGTTCCAAACCAACACCAGATTTTCCATTCTGATCCCATGATACTTCAGATAGATTTGGGCAACCAAGACAAGGTCCAAGAACATATCTTGAAAGACAAGATCACCTTTTGTAAAGCTGATCAGTAACTCAACATTTTCTCTCCGTGTTTAATGGACTGAAAGTTATTTACCTTCCCCTTTTCAGGAATCACTTAATAGGATATGGGGTGCATGAGGGCAGGAACTTTGTCTCTCTGATTGCTTGCTGCATTCCGACAACCTAGCAGAGAGCTTGGGTCCTACTCAGTACTTACTACATATTAACGACTGCCCGATGTTCTGATGGCATCCGTGCAGGATAGACTTGAGCAAGGTCCCGGGGGCCTGTGGTGACTTTTCCTGACAGCATGAGAAGGGCAAGGGCCAGCCTTTCTGGTCGGTATTGGTGCTGTAGTCTGAGCACACCCTGTGGGAGATGCGCATGCAATTTTCACTGCTTTTTCTCTGCCGCTGGGATAAAACTAGCATGAATAGAATTAGAATCAAATCTATTTTCAATGTCTAGTGAAATAATGAAACTAGCTAATGATCTTCAGTGGGCCCTAGCATCACAAAAATGAAACACACATAATACTTAACCTCTTGATTGATACATACAGGATCAGAATGACACAGTATATCAAGAACGAAGGAAGGAAGGAAGAAGGAAGGAAGGAAGGAAGGAAGGAAGGAAGGAAGGAAGGAGGGGAAGGAAGAGGGAGGGAGAGAGGGAGTGAAGGAAGGGAGGCAGGAAGGAAGGGAGGGAGGGAGGAAGGAAAGAAGGGAAGGAGGGAGGAAGGAAGGAAACAAGGAAGGGAGGGAGAGAGGGAAGGAAGGAGGGAGGGAGGAAGGAAGGGAGAAAAGTAGAAAGGAACAAAGTGTAACTTCCAGTTTAGAGAAAATGCAAAGTTGGGAGAACATATAAATGATTTCTTGCAGGGATGTAATAGACAAAATCCAGAACATAGGGACACTACAGGAGAGATGATCCAGGATCTTTAACAAATAAGTTAAAACAGAATTTCATCAACAGATGTTGGTGCATGAAATTTCTTTGGACGCAATTGGGAAAATCTGAACTCAGGCAGCATATTTCATGGTATTAATCACTTATATTTTATCTTTAGTTTTAAAATATTATTGAATTTATGTTTTTGAAATAGGTCTTTTCTTTTAAAAATAAGCACATACATATTCAAGAGAAACTTGTTAGGATTTGTAGAATTTACTTCAAGACAATCCACTTTAGAAATATAAAACAAGACTGGATTTTTTTGGTCACTTGGTAATGGGTATATAAGGGTTTGTTGTCTATTTACTCCAGTTTTGTTTGTGTTAGAAGTTTTTCCATTGAAGGGGATACCTAATATTAAAAAACTATAACCGCCAGCATTATCTTCAGGGGGAAAAAGCTTAGTAAGAGCTGAGCTGCATAAGAAACAGTCATAAATATATATTTATTGTCTAGGCTTCATGAATAATGCCTTGGAAATGAGCAAGTTTCTTTATTATTAAAATAAATAACTTCTCTGGAGATTTTCATGTGTTGCCAGAAAATTGATATTAATTAAATCTAAGCCTCCTCATCTAACATCTAGTTCACAGAAAATGCAGGGCGGGGGGTGGAAGGGAGCACGTTAAATAACCCCCTGAACGTGCCACCAACAAATCCACAGTGAAGGGACTTCAGAGTACGGCTGATGTAGTGTTTGTCAAATATAAGTCCGTAACTGTGCTGGTTTAGGGGAGACACATCAACCAAATGCAATATTCAAATATTGTTCGATCGATTCAGATACTTTTCTCATCTTTGGAAAAAAAAAAAGAAAGGAAGAAAATACTGGAAACTAATATTGTCCTTCCGACTACAATCATCCTAACCCCTCGTCACCTTGTTTTTCCCTAAACAGAGACATATTTGTAACCAAGTTTTTATCTACTGTGCATTCCAAAGGACTCTCAGTAAGCCGTATAACCCCGGGTACTGAGCATAAGCTAGTTTTGTAGGAGATTCCCCCAGGAGAGTAGTATGCAGCATTTTAACAATAAAGAGCCTTGTCCATCGCCCAGAAGAACAGAGGCATTTCTTTTCCACAGCATCCCCAGTTCTTTGGGAAGCGCCTGGCACATAGTAGGTGCTTAGTAAATGCTTGTTGAACATCCACATAAATTGAAAGATAAATGAAGCCTCTCAAACAAGGAGAGTCCCTTCCTGAGCCTTAGTGTATTCTCCGAGGACTCCTCAGTCTTTGTGCTGTGTATCAGTTTGACAAATGCTCCAAAGATGCCTTAACCCAGTGGCTGCAAGGTAAGCTCGAGCTGGGCGCCCACCGCAGACAGTGCTGGGGCTATGGCCAGGAGTCCACTCCCGGGACTCAGGAGGGATGTGGACGTGTTGCCATGGCTACCAGCAAGCTGTCTCCTTCATTCTCCTCCCTGTTGTGTGAGTAGTTCTGGCTTTACCGAACTAGGGGCTGGCTGAGGGTAGTCACCTGACTGGCTGATCTGCCATAACGCACAGTTGAGGAGGTCAAGCAGTCAATGTGAATAAAACACATTCTGTGTTCACAACATGACTAACCCAGTGATATTTGCATTGGAAATTCTGCTGTGTTATTCTAGACATTTTGACGTGAGCCGTTATGTAGGGGATGGACATGATCTCTGGGTTTGGAGGGCAGAGACTCGGTCCTGAGTTCCATCTCTGCCATTGCATCCCTAGATCATCGTGTTCTGCTTATTTCTTCTCTCCTGGCCCAAGGTCCTAACTACCAAAAAATAGAAGTTTGATGTAGGTGATAGCTCAGACTCTATTTACTCGTCACATTCCCGTCACTATTTCACATGCTGAACCATTCTCCTGAAAATTATACTTAGATTGTCAGCGAAAGTAGAATACAGAAATTTTTGCCTTTTAATGACCATTTAAAGTACTTGGCCCAATTAAAAGGAAGTGGGCAGGTTCCCAACAAAGTTGAACTTTTGTAAACCACATGGTATGTTGGAGAACAATAGATGTTGGTATCCTGTGGTGTCTCACGGCAATATACGCAAAATGCATTTCTTTGTACCGTAAAATTCATGAAAGAAAGACCAAAAGTGGCCCCTTTCAGATCAGATACAAAGCTGAAGTTCATATCAGAGTTTGCTTTTCTTAAGCATTTTTTCAGCCAATGGCATTGTATCAACATATGGAGGAATCAATCATGAAAGAAAATGAAGACAACAAGGAGAGAGAGAGTAGCATCTTTTTTCTCATTGTTAATAAGCAACCACCTGTTTTCAAAACTCCCTTTGAGTTTAATCCAGTGTAAGTGGCTTTAAGATATGAGTTTTCCAGATCCAGCTTTCAGAAGGTTTAGCTGCTGTCTTGGAATTAACATGTCAGCAACCCGAAATGAGTTTTTCTACTGCTCGGAGGGCCTCAGAAGCTGACTGATAGAATATTAAACATTTGAAGTTGTGTTATCCAGTCCCCTTGGTCTGATCACGCCTGCTCTGAGATAAGTACCTGACCCAGGTGACATAAAGCAGTTTAGTGCTGACTTCCTGACTTCAGTGCAATTCCCTAGAAGAATCCAGCAAAACACCACTTGTGTTTAAAAGAGATGATTGTAAATTAACCTTGGAATAGCTGAATTAAATAAAATGCATCATCATTAGCCAAATTTCAACTCATGCTTTAGTGGTTCTGAACTAATTAACGTCAGCTGTGACTTTTTTTTTTTTAAAGTCACAGTGTAGGTGCATTTGGAGAAAATTAGCTTTTTGTTGGGTCCTCGTAATACTTTACTATCTGGTACGTAACTATACCAAGAAAGGAAAACATATTTGTTTTATGGCTCCTTAAAAATGTATTTCTGGATGTAGGGCAATAAATCCTTTGCATATTTACTCATTATAATTCCACATTTCCTTACACTATTCTTCATGAATTAAAAAAAATCAATGTTAGGGTAAGAATTTTTTGCAAGCTTCTGATTCTGAATTCCAAAATTTAAGATTCGGGGGATAATTTAGTGATCATTATATCAAACTAACTCATTTCAAATATGAATAGAAAGGGCAAATGTGGATGAATGAGTTGCCTAAGGTTGTATATCCCTAAGTAGTGAGGTTTTCAGGCTTGGCAAAAAAATATCTAAAAGGAAGTCCAGGGCTAGTCTTGGTTTATCAGGGTGTTATATCTCCCCAAGCCAGACTGCTTACCTTGATATCCATTTACCGTCTTCCGGGAAATTATCTTTTCATCGTCCCGACCTTCTTCACTGTTCCTGACGCGTTGTGGTTTACCGCACAGAACCCGGTCTCTTCTGGCTTCAGATCGCATCACCTGCCAGCTGTGTGACCTTGGCCAAGTTACCTAAGTTCTCCATGACTCATTTCCTTCTTCTGCTCAATGGAAATAATTATAGACTTGAAAATGAAATAGATTCATGTATGTAAAGCACTTAGTACAGAGCAGGGAAAGTGACAAAAGGTAAACAGAGTAATGACGTCCTGATCATGGTTGTGGTCATGATCTTCATCACCGATTTGTACTTATGAGCTACCTCCAAATAAATCCTCCATGCTCACACTATCTTCCTTTAAAATATGCTTTTATTTTTTCTCTATTTATTTATTCATTTAATCCAAGTTAGTTAACATATTGTGTAATAACGATTTCCAAATGGAATTTAGTGATTCATCACTTACATGTAACACCCAGTGCTCATCACAAGTGTCCTCTTTCATGCCCATCACCCATTTAGCCCATCCCCCCACCCAACACCTCTCCATCAGCCATCAGTTTGTTCTCTGTATTTAAGAGTCTTTTATGGTTTCTCTCTCTCTCTCTCTCTCTCTCTCTCTCTCTCTCTCTCTCTGTTTTTATCTTATTTTTCCATCCCTTCCCCTATGCCCATCTGTTTTGTTTCTTTTTTTTTTTATTTTTTTTAATATTTATTTTTGAGAGAGAGAGAGACAGAGCATGAGCAGGGGAGGAGCAGAGAGAGAGGGAGACACAGAATCTGAAAAAGGCTCCAGGCTCTGAGCTGTCAGCACAGAGCCCAATGCACGGCTCGAACTCACAAATGGTGAGATCATGACCTGAGCTGAAGTCAGACGCCTAATTAACTGAGCCACCCAGGTGCCCCACACAGTCCAACTTGTAACTGGATTAATTCAGACAACTCCCCACTCCCACACCCCAGCACTAACATCACCAGCAGAGGAAGATGCACCCATTCCAGGCATGAAAACTATTGGCAGACAGTAACAGATCAAACGTGTCTTTGCTGGGCTGTTCAGTAAACTCAACAAGGCCGAGAAAGGAATCAGAAACTTGAAGATAGGTCAATAGAAATTACCCACACTAAAATACAAGATGAAAAATGAGTGAGGAAAACAACAACAATGGAGTACTCAAGACCTGTGGAATGATAGATATTAAATCTTCAAACATGTAAATAATCGAAATCCCAGAAGAGAGTGATTATAGGGTAGGAGGAATATTTGAAGGTATAATGACTGGGAATTTTCTAAAATTAATGTCAGACAGCAAACCACAGATCCAAACACTCACGGAACAAGCAGGATTTTTTTTAAGTTCATGTCATTTCAAACTTCCTGAAAAGCCAAGACAAAAGAGGAAATTTGTTAATTGTGTTTCAATTTTTTAATTTCTTCACTATTTCTGCTTGTTCCATATTTCACTGAAAGGTTTATTAAATCTTCCATGGTACTTTTTCTTGGTTTAGTACTTTTTCTTGGTTTAGTACTTATTTTCTTGGTCAAGGAAATATATAAAATATATTTTAGGCCATGCTATTGTATACATAGGGGTTTAAAACCACTGTCTATTCCTGATAGGTTGTACCTTTTATATTTATCTTATATATTTCTGTATCTATTTTGGTGATTTTTGTCTTAAGGTCTCCTTTAACATCAATCACTAAGCTACATGAGTTTTCTTTGCTCACTAGTTGCATGGAATATCTTTTCCCACTCCTTAATTTTGAAGTTTATTTATTCATATTTAGAGTTTGATTCTCATACCATAGTATGTATTTTCTATTTGGTCTGAAACCTTTGTCTTTTATCATTTAGTATAATTTCTGGTACACTTGGATTAAAATCTACTATTTATTTTTTAAATGTTCATTTATTTTTGAGGGAGAGAGAGTGTGTGAGCAGGGGAGGTCGGGGAGAGAGGGAGACACGGAATCTAAAGCAGGCTCCAGGCCCTGAGCTGTCAGCACAGAGCCTGATGTGGGGCCCAAACTCACGGACCATGAGATCATGACTTGAGCTGAAATGGGACACTCAACCGACTGAGCCCCCCAGGTGCCCCTATTTAATTTTTTTAAATTTTTCACCTCTTCTGTATTTCTTTTTACCTCCTTTTGGATTAATCAATTATTTTAATGTTACTAAATTAAAATTTAATATGACTACATTAAATTTCTAAATTAAATTAATATTAATAAATTAAACAAATTTGTCATATGTACTTTTTTAAACTATTGTTTTAACATTTCCTCTAAAAAACAAACATATTTAACTTATTAAACCTGATATAAATTAGTACTTTTACCGTATCTCAGATGATGAGGGGATCTTACAATATTTTAAGTGCATTTGCTGCCACCCCATCTATTTACCATTGCTGTCTTGTATTTAAATTCCACATATATTTGAAATCTCACAAGACATTTTCAATATTTTATATATATATATATACCTACACATTTATTCTTTTCTTTCTTAATTTCTGCATTTCCATGGTTTCTGTCTAGTATTATTTTCATTTTGCTTAAACAATTCCATTTAGTAACGGAATTATTAAGTTGGTGGAGAATCACGGGCAGTGGAGTTGCTCAGTGTCTGTCTTCCTGAATACACATTCCAACACTACCAAAATCGTAATAATATTTTGTTTAAATATCACCAAAAGAAACTCTGACTTCAGTTTTTCCTTAATTCTACATCTATTATTGAGATCAAACAAGTGATACAGAATTATGAACAAGTAATATCACCTTTTTTTTTTTCTCAGCCAAGGAGTTGTTTCTGGTTTTGTTTTTTTAAAATATCAGGCATAGTTCATCATAAAGACACAGTAGAATTTTGTGGGCAGCTCCTAAGGAAGAGACCAAAGACATTTAGTGTTTGCTTGAAATAGAATCTCATTCTAAAATTACGTTTTTTTTTTCTTCAGCGAATTAAAGGTGTCCCTTTTTTGCCTGTCTTACATGATTAGTGACAGCAGATATACTGTGATAATAATCTTTTGCTTTTTGCCTTTTGTTTACTACGGTTTGAACATAATACGCCTAAGTATGGATTGGGAAGGTATGGAACGTGTGTGTGTGTGTGTGTGTGTGTGTGTGTGTGTGTGTGTGTGTTGTTTGTAGTAATTTTGAGGTCTCTTTAGAGCGTGAACAAGTTGTATTTGTGTGTATATGGGGGCTTAAGTGCTTTAGGTGAAAATTCTTGTTACGTCTGCTCTCTTACACACAAAACACACAATATATATTCTTTTTTAAACTGTCAGTATATTTAGGAGATATTTATAAATCATTACATTAAAAAACCCTCATTAAAATGTATTCTCCTGGGGCTCCTGGGTGGCTCAGTCGGTTAAGCGTCCGATTTTGGCTCAGGTCATGACCTCTCTGTGAATTCAAGCCCCGCATTGGGCTCTGTGCTGACAGCTCAGAGCCTGGAGCCTGCTTCAAATTCTGTGTCTCCCTCTCTCTGTCTGCCCCTCCCCCTCCCCTGCTCACTCTCTCTCTCCCTTTCTTTCTCTCTCTCCCTCTCTCTCTCAAAAATAAATAAACATTAAAAAATTTTTAAATAAAACAATATGTTCTCCTATTATTTTATTTTGTGGATATTGCCAAGCACTATTAATGTCTGCCATAGTTACCAATATTTATTGTGTAACTACTATATGCTAGGCTCAGTGCTAATAGGCTTAAATCTTGAAGTTACCATAGGGGGTAGTTATTAATAAATAACTGTTTAAAAGAAAAAAAAAAAAACTAAGGCATATGTAGGTTTAGAATTTGCCCCTAGGCCACACAGCCAGTACGTGGCTACAAGACTTAAATCCACGGTCTGTGTCCTGCAGAGTCCCTGCTTCCATCAAAGAAGTTGGCGATAAACAACTGTTGGTTTGGATAAACATCACATCCAAACGCTTGTGGATGGTAGACTGTCGTTCAGCTTCCTTGGGGAAAACAATACTGTTAACTCAGAGCGGGCTTGGAAAACATCAACAGAAGGATACGTCCCGTGTCATGTGGGGAATGAAGCTTTGAGTGCCGAGTTCGGGAACTAGCTACTTATTTATTAATTAATTAATTTTTTTCTGATGCCTGTGATGGTGGAGGAGAAATTGCCTACGACCTGTTAGCTGGGATGTTTCAGGTGGAAAACCTGGCGCCTGTAAAACAGCTCATGCTGCCAGATGAGAAATAAAGATGGTGTTCTGTGGATATTTCATTGTACTTGCTATGAGATTTTCGACATTCATAGCGTGACATTGTAGACATTATGACCGGAATAATACACATTTTGTAGTAAAGACAGCCTGTGTTACAAAGCAGTTAAAACTTGTTGGAGGACACAATTAGTCTTAAGTAACTGAATGTTTTGAAATGAAGCCAGACACGTGGCTTACAAAAACATGATCCCAAGGATCGTCGTCTTAAGTTTGGTCCTAGCGTATTTTGTTGGGCGGATACTGTCTGAAAACCAAAAAGAAGTGATTTTTGAAGTGGTTCTGCCATCTGATGCACATTTATAGTGTTTCTCAGAAGTTAGAGCTGACATTCCAGTAAAGAAAGTGTGAGGTGGGACACATGTGCTCTTATGTGACACATTTTGTTTGGGACTCGGCGGGCGAGCGTCTGTCGTGTGGGAGATGCTGTGTTAGTGCTTCACCCGAGGTGACATAGAGGCGTAACGGGAGTTAGAACAGAATCGAGATTCTGAGGGCTGCCCAACTCAACTAAGTCTTGCTGAGTAAGTTTTGAACTTGGAATTGTCGTGCCACCATGACACTCACCAAGTGAGCGTATCCTAGGACTCTAAACCAGACTGAAAGAGACCAGCGAAGGGTGAGGACCGTGCTGGCTGTTTTCGTGTGCCAACCTGATGGGACCACGGGTGCCCAGGTATTTAGTAAACGGTTACCCTCTGTTATCTGTCAAGGTGTTTTTAATGAGATGAATGCTTGAATATTTTCCTCAGCAGACCGACTGAAGTCGCTCGCCTGCCCCTCTAATGTGGGTGAGCCTCACCCAAGCAATTGAAGGACTGAGTCGAATACAAACGCTGCCCCTTCCCCGGAAAAGGAGAGGGAACTCCTGTCCCTCTTCAAGCTAAGACATTAGTTTTATTCTTATTCTTTATTCTTTATTCTTTGAGTCTTATCTTATTTAAGTTATTTAAGCATGGCGTCTGTAATTGTCAACTGTCTTTATAACCATTTATTTATACACGTTTAATTTAATTATATACATTTTTGGTGTGTACCTATTTTATTTAAATCCTTGAACAGATTATTCCCTGACATGAAACATTTTTCCTGATAATTTTATTTCCCTCCTCATGGAATCCTTTAGAGAAGTCACAGTGAAACACTGTTATCAATAAAAAAGCAATTGGTATTTTAAGCCATAATCACATAAGAGCCTCGTTGCTGCCACTGGCTATTGATTGCAGCCTGAAGGGTCCGCCCCTTCTTTTCTGGGGTCTTATGGCCATTGCTTTCTGCTGTCAGCGAGGCTGAGTCCACGTCTGTGCCACGGGCACATCCCACGGACACAGGGGACTGAAAACTGAGTTTCCTTCATTAAACTCCCTTGGGTTCCCTGGCCCAACTGTGGGATCACCAGGGAATTATACTCCGTAGAGAGACTTCACTTCTTTTTGAAGACAGTCACTGCAGAAGGTGTGTTTAATTCACTGCAGTTACTGTTGAATGTCACCCAAGGTAACACATCCACTGGTGGGAGCATGTGTTCTACACAAAGGCGTGACAGACGCAGGTCTGTGGCAGCCTCAGTCAGGATGACCAGGTCATCTGAAGTTACATGGGGTCCTTACGTCCCCAGGACCAGATAAGACAAACGTTAATGCTTGCTCATACCGTCTGTGCATCACTAACTGGCTGGAGGCCCCTCTCCCTGTTTTCCTCATTCTGAGAAGGAGGCAGATGAGATGTTCAAGGTGGCAGGACAGAGAAACAGGGGACGTGGACCGTGTCCCAGCTCCTGACCCCACCCGGAAGTGACACCTGCTCATATTCCATTGGCCGGAGAGAATCATGGGTCCACACTTCACCTGAGTCAGGACAAGGAGAATATTTGTTCACAAGTATTTCCCAATGACTACTAAGCTGGGTATGTACTGGGCATCTTTTAGGGACGTCTTTTCTGAGGATAGTGACTGTAGTAGTAATTTATATCCCGTAATTTCAGGGCGGTAAGGGTCCCCGACCATAGCCTTTTTAGAGGAGAAGCTGGACTCCGAGCCCACCACTGGGAATGTCCATTCAGGCACCAAAATCTCCATGAAAGCTCCCGTTCGAGTTCCCCCTGGTTTCAGTGTCAAGTTTTAAAATGTGTGAAGGGGGGGCTCCTGGGTGGCTCAGTTGGTTGAGCAACCAGCTTCGGCTCAGGTCATGATCTCACAGTTTGTTGAGTTCGAGCCCCACGTCGGGCTCTGTGCTGACAGCTCAGAGCCTGGAGCCTGCTTTGGATTCTGTGTCTCCCTCTCTCTCTGTCCACAACCCCCCCTCCCCCCCGAGCTTGTGCCCTGTCTCTCTCTCTCTCTCAAAAAGAAATAAACACTAAAACAAATTTTAAAAATGAAATAAAATAAAATGTGTGAAGGGATCCTCTAGTTTGGGATTTTAATAATAAGTATTACTTGTGCAACACAGAGTCCACGAAGAGACCCGGGGACAGTTTGCCGAACCTGTAATAATGGTGGAGGACACATCACAGTAAACCTAGTGAGCAGTCTCCCCCTCATTTCCAATCCCAGGGACCCTTGGCACCGAGTGGCTGATGGCCCCCAATCTCTGCATCATCTCGACGTTGCATTCAGGCAGGTGCTTCCTTTGTGCAGTTTACTCCTTACATGCCACACTGCTTCAGCCAGGCTGTGGGTGTTAATCCTGAGAATTCCTAGGATCTCCAGCCGCACACGCAGTCAGAGGCTTTAGCAACACCGTCTTATGACCTGCAAACTTCCGCTCACCGAAAAGAATGTGAGCTTCCCTTTGTCCGTGCATTCTGAGAAGTGTGCACGCTGACCCTTCTCTCTACTTCCCTCTGTATTTCTCCTGTCCCCTCAATTCCTTCCACTATGTCTCTATCTCTTGACATTTTCTTTAGTGGAAAAGAGCAGTTTTCATACTGTGAACATGATCTAAAAAAACCCACTTCCCTTCCATTGCTTGCAAATCTGACTCTGAGGCATTGGCCAGGTGGCAAAATGAGTATCTTGGCTGAACCCAAACATTTTAGGGTTTTTTTTGTTTTGTTTTGTTTTTAACACTTCACTGACTGTTGTGGGTAAACTCTTTTTGTTCCCAAGCTAATGCTACTGATTTATTTTAAAAAATACTATTTAATCTAGTTCATGAAACTGCAGACCATCTTGAACATCAGAATTTTCCATGATATTTAAGCCATTTTCCTTAGCCCCCCATCCGAGAGAATCTGTTGGAATGTGTTTTTGGTAGAATCCTACAAACTATATCTTAATAAAGTTGTTCAAGGTATTCTCACGACAGCACTGCCTTCCATCTGTATGCTACCCTGGGGGTAGTCTGATCACCATGTGTCTCCTGTTGTGAGTGCAGAAAGGAAGTCACAGGAGCAAACTACAGATCCAGAGTTGAGGAGTACAGGAGGGGAGATCTTCCCTGTGATACGGCAGCTGTGAGGTCACGAGCGACCTACTTAGCCTCGCCAACCTGGCTCACCTCTAGTGGCCACATCACAGAAAGCAGGAATATCTTACCACACCAGTGAAATACTAAGTTAGCTAATATATCCAAATATTTAGCACATTTGTTGGCACACACTAAGCCTTCAATCTATATTGATTGTTTTTATTGTCTTTGACTTTTTCCGCCCTTTGCTCTCATCTTTCTAGGCTTCTTGGCCAACCTTACACAAAACTACATTCAATAAATTATGGGACAAAACTGCTGTAAACCCATTTGTTTTGAATCAGACCATGTGGCTCCTCCCTGAGGCTCCATCCCACCTATTACACTTACAGCCATGGAGCTCCTGTCCCCCCAGGTCCTCTCTGTTGACCTGCACCCCTGTGTCCCAGCAGGCCAGCAGTTCATACCTTTCCTGCACAATACACTTGGACAAAGTGAGCCAGCTTCCTTGGAAGTGTCTAGTAGGCTCCCCCATGACTGATGGATGCTGGGGCAAAGGCCCAGCCTTCTTGCCTCCGGGGGGACACGAGTCATGTCTGGATCTGTGCTTGGCGTCAGCTGTGTGTGGCGTCAACCACGTATGTGCGACGTGCCTTCCCCAGCCTCCCTGCAGATGTCCCCTCGGCGAACCGTCAGCTGTGTCTCCAGGGAGCCTGACTCAGCATGACGTGCACAGTGTTTTCTTGGTAAGACGGGCTCAGGGGCAGGCATGTCACCCAAGTGCACACAGTTGGCTCCGGAGCAAGAATCCCATGGCTTGTTATCTGCCACGTGGCGAAGATTCAAAAATACTCCTTTCGTGAACACCAAAGAGCCCTTCCTTAAATGAAAATCGAATCCCAGCGTTTCCCCAGCCCTGGCTCTGCGTACACAGCCGGCTGACACTTACCCCTGCAAATGAAGGTCCCTGGGACCCCCACCCACCAGCAGGCTCTACCCCCTCATTGAGGAGGGTCTGGGGTAGTAAAGCCTCCCACAAGTGGGTGCTCGCCTACCGGGTGCACGGTCTGACCGCATGGCTGCTTAGTAAGAGTCTTGTAGGTACTTGAGCTGAGTTCCCCTTGGTTCACAGATCCCGCTAACATCGGAGAGACCAGTGCTGGCAGAAGCAGGTCCATCACCCTGCCTTCTTGTTCCTTCCTGCACCTACCCTGTGCCCTGGCTTTGGCTGCATGTACTTTTCCTGAAGTTTAAATAATAATCATAATGATGAAGCTCATACTTAGTGAACATTCACCAGGACCTTACATGTCTTATCTAATTTAAGACTTTCAATAATGGTATGAGGTAAACACAGACTATGGTTTTGGAAGAGTGTCAACCTCTGTGGAAATAGTTACAGGGACTCTAACAAATAGTGACAGTGGGAGAATCTGTGTTCCACCCTGTGTGAGATGATGGATACATCAGTGATGAAGTGAACAGAGCAGTGTGGAAGCTGGCATCTGCATGCAGCCGTGGTGGCCTGGTTTTCCCATCGGTAAAAACAAGGCAGGCGCTAGGCTGGCCCCAGTGTGCGACATGAACTTGGGAGGAACAATGACATCATGTCACCTGTATCTCCTTACAGCACTGGCTGGAAAACGGGCTGTCATTTCTGATACGTAGGGTGTTGTCACCACGTTGTCTAGTGGTCGCATGATCCACAGTAATGAAATTGGCTTTTCTGCAGTTCCCCAAAGGATCATTTAACTTCTGGACTGCTATTAATTAAAATAGGGGAGCTTACACATTATGCATCAAAATTGGATTATGATTTCTGGGAAAATGCCCATATTGCTCCTAGAAGTCATTCCCCGTAATGTCCGCAGTCACAGATTTTAGGTGGAAGGAGAAAGAATTTGTGCTTGTTCTCAGGGAGTTTTTGTTTGGAAGGAGATGCAAGTATTTTAGGACACATGCATTAAACCAGTTGTTTCCGAAATTCACGTAAGGTTTTTTAAGTTAAAGTTTTGATGTGTTTAGACAAGACACATATATGATATTTTCTTGCAATATTCCTTATGCTAGACAGTTACTCTGACTTACAGATAAAGGAATTGGGATATAGAGAATTTCAGGGCTGCCTTCTCTAGGTTCAGAAGTATGAACTGGGGGTGTGATGTTTGAGTCACTGAGTATTTCCTAGAAAACGGGCAGAATGACTGCATTACTGAGTTCTGTTTTTTCCCCAGTTACTAGGAATCTGGAACACATTCAAAAAGAGGTGTCACATCAAGCCATTAGTGGCTTGGCTTCTAACACGTGCTTTCTTATCATTTGGTACAGTTGAAATAGTATTCACACCAGGAAAGAACATTCTTAAATCTCTGCTGTGGTACAAAGCAGAAAAAAAAAACACACAAAATTAGATACTTTGGTTTTCACATGCGCCAGAATGTAAGAAGAAACAGGTTACATCAGGACAATGGCGATCCTTCCATACAAGTCCTGAAGAGGTTTCTGGGAAATCAGCGAGTCCTTGGGGGTAGAAAGCACCAGCTACTGGCCTCCGCCGGGGTGCAGGCCAGCTCTGCTCTCGGGCCCTGCAGTCAGAGTCACACAACGAAGAGAGAGGGAAACAGTGAGGAGGAGATATATTTTCTTGGAGAAATCAAGTATGATTTATAGAACAAAGGAAGATAATCGAAGAGGATGCATGTGCATCTGTGAAGAATTGCTGGGAACAGAGGAGTTAGTGATGAACGAGCCAAGAAAGGAATAAAGTGTGTCAGCCCAGAGAAGTCCCAGCTGGGCCTGGCACCCGCCAGCAGGGTGCTGGTGTGCGGGCTCTGGAGGAGGGAGGCGGGGGGTGGTTCTGTGCACCACCGGCTGTCTGTGCACACGGGCTTTCCTCAGTCAGGTGGGCATCATCCAGGGGGGCCTACGTCGGAGCTTAGATGTCCAGGTACGACTGATTGATTTGTCACCTTGCAAAGAAAGGATGTGACAGGTTTGAAAACCACTGACGTGGACCTGCCAAGTTCAAGTTGTCACTGGCCCCAGGGCTGAGAGCTGGAAGTCAGGTTCCTGACTCCAAGCTCAAAGTAAGTTTTACTCTGTTGTCTTAGTTTTATTTTTATTGGGAACGTTTTATTTTAAAATAAAATGGAAAACAAGATTGACATTATGAAAAAAGGTACTAAATTTAGATTCAGAACACGGGTTCATTTTTAAGGCTCAGCATTTCCGAGCCATGAGGCATCGTGCAAAGTAGTGGTCGTTTCCTCACCTGCAGCGGGTGTGTCTGTTAAGAAGGCCAGCTCTGCACATTTAGTTTGAGTGACCGATGAAGAATGTACATGAAATGCTCAGCACAGTGCTCGCACACAGTAGGTGTGCAGCCAAAGCACTGTCATGATGACCTACCTGACTTTCACATGAGTCCCGGGCATGCTGTCTGATCGGCTCCAGGGCCAGAAGATTCTAGAGAGGCCTGTGCGTTTGCAGCACTCGGCTGTGTTTGCATCAGTGAGCCTTCCCCAAACCAGCTCCCGAAAGGACTGTCTGAACAAAGGAACACAAAATGCAATATAAGGAATTTTGTAATTATTCTCAGTGATCTCTTTGCATGGATAGAATATTAGACAGCAAGGATCCCTAGGCCGGAAGAGGGAAACAGAGCAGGAACATGGAAGTGAATGCTTGTGGTGCTCTTGTTATGTGTTCATTTTATGTGTTAACTTACTTCATCATCAATATATTCAACAAATATTTATGGTGGCACCATAAGGCTTGAGCTCTGATGGAATCTACGTTCTAGGTCTAGGATATAGAAACAAATGCATAAAAAAAGAAAGTGTTACACACATGCTACGTGGAGATGAAAATGAGGAGAGGGGTCGTGTAGGGAGCAGTAGGGGCTGGTGTTGACTGGATGGTGTGAAAGACTTGTTTGCAGAGTTGTCTTAATCAGCATAGCTAATTCCTCTGGAAAACAACCTCAAAGATGCACGAAGATCCACTTCTTGCTCGTACCAGTCCACAGAAAGCTGCAGGGAGCTCCGTCATGTGACTCCAAAGTCGGACCACATATTTTGTCTTTTTGATATGACAGCCTTGCACTTCCAGAGGCCGACTGCTATACCGGTTAGCGTTCACACAAGAGAACAGCAGACAGTATGGAATGGGAACTTACGTGAGCAATAACAACTCACACGATTGTGGGATAAACTGTGGACGTGAAGGTTCAAACTGATGAGTTGGAGGTGGAGACGACCACTAACCCAACTTCCTGAAGCAGACATCCAGCTGCCAGAGGGCGGCGGTGAGCAAGGCTCCCCGAGCTCAGTGTTGGCAGCAGGACCGGCAGGTGGGACGAAATCTGGAAGCAGGATGGAGAAGAGCAACACGTAGCTGCTTCTGGCCGGGCAGTTCTGTGTCTCACCTAAGGACCTTGAAAGACGAACGCTGACTGAATTCTCTGTTCCAAATTTAGAGCAAATACATCGTTTTGCTAAATAAAACCTGAGGGGACTCAGGAAAGGGGGTTCTGGGAAACAGTTCCCTCTTCCTCAGATCGACATAGTACAAAATCACCGTAACTACCGTCGGTTCTGAGATACGGATACACAGAAATCTGGCTCCCGAATATATTGATTGGGATGGAGGCAGAATCTTGGAATGATGTCCTTCGAGCAAACGTTGAAAGGAAGGCAGAAGTGAATGCAGGCTTTAGAGGGCCTGAAGATTTTACATTTTAAGAGAAAGGTTTTAGTATTATCTATGCTGTCCAATTGTACGAAAATATGTAACTGTGTGTGCAATTCCTTTAGCACGTCTGGAAGTCTGTAAGGAGGTCATACAAAAAGAAATCTTAAAATGTAAGTCTCATTAGCTTTACATTAGATGTAATTTATAAATATAACACAAAGTAAAGACAGTTGTATTTACTGTTGGGAGATTCTTACATTTTATATTGAGTACTGTCATGTTAACACTAGGTAGATTGTCATGGATTTGGATACTCAAGGGAAACCACTAAAAATAATAATGTGGGAAAGATACTGTTAAAAAACAATAGATGAGTCAACAGGGTATAAATATACATTTAATTAAGTCCAAATAGGCAGACAATCTCTAATAAAGGAATAAAAAATCGTCAAGAGATAGGTAGGTAATAAAAAATGTTCAATCTAAATAAAAACTGCTGATATTTACATTAAATATAAATAACTAAATATTTATAATCAAAAAATTCTAGGAATCTGGTTATTAGAGTAAATCTATGATTTATTTATGAGAAACATGCCTTAAATAAGACAAAAATAGGCTGAAAGTAAAAGGAGATGAAAAGGTATTTAATCCATGATAAAAAAATCAGGAAACTTTTATTTTCAGACAAAACAGACTTCAATAATGGAGTTTTATAAAAAAAAAAAATAGAGAGGCTTGATAGAAATGAAGAGTAAATGAAGGAAAAACTCTTAAATATATATGCAACTAATATCAGTGCATGAAATATATGAAGTGAATACTCAAACACAAAAGGAGACAATTTTAATCTATGTTTTTTTTAATCTAAGTTTGAGACTTTACTACACTTCCTTCAGAAGCTGATGAAAGAATTAAACAAAAAAAATCAGGAAAAATGTAGACGATATTAATGACAGTATGACCAGTTGGCCTAGATGACAAATGTGGCACATTACCCCTAATATATAACATATACATTCTTTTCAATCAGTCTTGATCAGTGTACTGTTATATACCTTTGGATGGTCCACCTTCGTCCCACCTGCCGGTCCACAAGTCTCAATATATTTCAAAAGACTGAAATTTATTAATAGTTTCTCTGACCACAAAAAATTAGGTACTAAAATATAACATTCTGGAAAAGACACAGGCATGAGAAAATGAAACAATATGTTTGAAACTCCTGATTCAAAGAATAAGTCACAAAGGAAATTAGATAATATTTCAAAGTGAGTGACAGTGAAATATAACATCTCAAAATTTGAATATATAACAAAAGCAGTTTTATGTATCTAATGTTACTTTCAAAAATGCTAACTGACAGTGATTGAAGTTTTTTCTTAAGAAAGTAGAAGATAATAAGCATATTAAACCAAAATAAGCAGAAAAAAATTTTTTAAACCTAAGAGCAGAAATCTATGAAGTAGAAAATAGACAAAGAAAAGAGAAAATCAGAGTTAAAATTTGGGTTTTTGGAAAACTAATAAAATTGCTAGGATAAAGTTGATCACCTAAAAGATAAAGCAATAAAAATCACCAACATCATAAATGAAAGATGCAATATTACTATAGATTCTACTTATACCAAGAGCATAAAAAGTGTTATAATAAAATTTTATGCCAAAAAATTAGGCCACTTTGGTGAAAATGACAAATTCTTTGACAAACCTTACTGAAATTGACTCTGTGTTGAAGAGGGAACCCTCAAGCACTGTTGATGGAAACGTAAACTGGTGCAGCCACTGTAGAAAACGATATCAAGATAACTCAAAAAATTAAAAATAGCATTACTGTATAATCAAGCAATCCCATTTCTGGGTATGTAGACAAAGGAATTGGAATCAGGGTCTCAAAGAGAGAATCTGTGCTCCCATGTCCATTGCATTATTATTCACAGTAGTCAAGACATGAAAGTAACCTAGATATTATCCATAGGCAAATGGGTAGAGAACATGTGTTTGCACAGTGGAATACTATTCATGAGGAGAAGGAAGTTTTCCATTTGGGACAACATGGATGAACCGGGAGGACATTAATCTGAGCCAAATAGGATAGACACAGAAAGACAAATAGCAGGATATCATTACATGAGATAGCTAAAATGGCCAAACTCATAGAAGTACAAAGTAGCATGGCGGTTGCCACTGGCCAAGGGATGCCGAAATGGGGAAGTGTTAATCAAAAAGTGTTAAGTTTGGGGCGCTTGGATGGCTCAGTTGGTTAAGTGTCCCACCAGCTCAGGTCATGATCTTGCGGTTTGTGATTCCAGCCCCACATCAGGCTCTGGGCTGACAGCTCAGAGCCTGGAGCTTGACTGGGACTCTCTCTCTCTTCTTCTTTCTCTGCCTCTCCCCTGCTCATGCTTTCTCTGAAAAAGTATTGAGCTTCAGCTATGCAAGATGAGTGAGCCCTAGATACCTTCCCTATAACAGAGTGCCTATAGTTAAGAGCACTGTATTATACACTTAAAAATTTGCTAAGAGGGTAGATATTATATTAAGTATTCTTATCACACACAAGATAGTAGTAGTAATCATTTCGTGGATATACTTATCCTCAGGTTCATCAAGTCTCATCAAGTTATATACATTTTTAAAAATTTTTTATTTATTAATTTTTTTCTTTTCAAATTTTTATTTAAATTCTCATTAGTTAATATACAGTGCAATATTGGTTGGTTTCAGGAGTAGAATTCAATGGTGTGTCACTTACATAAAACACCCAATGTTCATCCCAACAAGTGCCCTCCTAATATCCATCACCCATCTAGCCCATCCCCAACCCACTTCCCTCCATCAACCCTCAGTTTATCTTTTAGAGTCTCTTATAGTTTGTTTCCCTATCTCTTTTTTTCTTTTTTTCCCCTCCCATATATTCATCTGTTTTGTTTCTTAAGTTCCACATATGAGTGAAATCATATGTTATTTAACATTCTATGACTGACTTGTTTTGCTTAATATAATGCATTCTAGCTCCATCCATGTCATTGCAAATGGCAAGATTTCACTCTTTTTGATAGCTGAGTAATATTCCATTGTGTGTGTGTGTGTGTGTGTGTGTGTGTGTGTGTGTATACACATATATACACACACATCTCACATCTTTATCCTTTCATCAGTCAATGGACATTTGAGCTCTCTCCATAATGCTGCTGTAAATATTGGGGTGCATGTGCCCCTTTGAATCAGCACACCAGTATCCTTTGGATAAATACCTAGTAGTGTAATTGCTGGGTCGTGGGTAGTTCTATTTTTAACTTTTGAGGAACCTCCATACTGCTTTCCAGAGTGCCTGCACCACTTTGCATTCCCACCAGCAGTGCAAAAGAGATCCTCTTTCTCCTCATCCTCGCCAACATATGTTGTTTCATGTGTTGCTAATTTTAGCCATTCTGACAGGTGTAAGGTGGTATCTCATTGTGATTTTTATTCGTATTTCCCTGATGATGAGCGATGTTGAGCATCTTTTCGTGTGTCTGTTGGCCATCAGGATGTCTTCTTTAAAAAATCTCTATTCATGTCTTCTGCCCATTTTTGAATTGGATTATTTTTTTGGGGTATTTAGCTTGATAAATTCTTTACAGGTTTTTGGATACTAACTCTTTATTTGATATATCATTTGCAATATCTTCTCCCATTTTGTCAGTTGCCTTTTAGTTTTGTTGACCATTTCCTTCACTGTGAAGAAGATTTTTATCATAATGAAATCCCAATAGTTGAATTTTGCTTTTGTTTCCCTTGACTCTGGTGATGTGTCTATTAAATAGTATACATTAAATATGTACAGCTTTTAGCATATCACTCATACCTCAATAAAGTGGTTTAAAGTATATATAAAATATATACACATATACAAATATATGTGTGTTGATAAAGTATATATACATATATATGTATATACTATCTCTAAAGAACTTTACAAAAGTGAAAATAAAAGAACAAGTCAAGAAATAGAAAATTTGAATAACCCAATTTCTATTGAAGAAACAGAATTTCTTTACAGAAGCTTTCAAAAAAAAAACTTCAGATCCAAAAGGTTTTACTATTGAATTCTATTATATTAAACAAGGGAGGAATAAACAACACCAGTCTTATACAAACACTTTTTACAAATGCTAAAATAGAAGAAGATGTAATACTTTCTGGAAAATTATTGATATTTAAAAATTATAAAGACATTATAAGAAAAGAATTTATAGGCCAATTTACTTAGACCAATGAGCTTAGAAACAAAAATGTTCATTGAAAATGAATTCAGTAATCCCTAAGAATGGCACCCTCTTGTGATACTGATGGAAGGTATCCCCAGAAGGGATGCTTGGTTTCACATTTGAAAATTCAATCAATATATTATTAACAGAATTATTAACAGAAAATAGTAGAAAACAATATCATCTCACTAGATAAGAGCAAAAGCATTTGGCAAAATGTAACACCCTTTTATGGTATTTTTTTTAGAAAAGTAGGGATTCAAGGAACCTCCTCAATCTGATAAAGACCCTGAGATAAGTCATACATAAAAACAAAACAGTGAATGTTTCCCACATGAGATTAAATAGGGCATGGGTGTCATTCTTGCCACTTTTATTCACTACGTATGAGGTGTCCTTACCACTACAATAAGCCAGTAACAGAAATAGAAGCATAGATTTTGAAAGGAAGAATTAACACTACATATTCACAGATGACATGACTGTTTTATATTATATACGTTATCCCAAGGATTAGAAATTTACCGTAACATGAGTGAGCTTAACATGCTCTCAAGGTTCATATACAAGAATCTATTTTACCTTTATATCCAATAACAATAATTTAAATACAAAATTGAAAATAGTCATATTTTTGAAAATATCAAGAAGAAAGATATCTAGATAGAGAAATCTCAAGATAGGAAGAAAAATCTCGGGGCACCTGGGTGGCTCAGTCGGTTGAGCGTCCGACTTTGGCTCAGGTCATGATTGTGCAGTTTGTAAGTTCAAGCCCCGCGTCCGGCTCTGTACTGACAGCTCGGAGCCTGGAGCCTGCTTCCAATTCTGTGTCTCCCTCTCTCTCTGCCCCTCCCCTGCTCATGCTCTGTCTCTCTCTGTCTCAAAAATAAAAATAAAAACATTAAAAAAAGAAGAAGAAAAATCTCTACCCTGAAATGGAGAGGTAGGCTATGGTCACTGAGATGTTATGCGTGACCCTATTTTCAATACTTTAAGATTACAATTCTCCCAATTTAATCTATAGATTTAACACAGTTCCAATCACAATTCCAGCAGTTTATATATATATATATATATATATATATATATATATATATATATATAAACTATATATAAACTCGTTCTACAATGTATATGAATATGCAAGTGACATAGACTTGGTAAAATATTTTCTTAATTGGAACATTTGCACTGTCTGAACTCAAGACTTACCATAAAGTGAGAATAGTCAGCAGTTTGATATTTGAATTATATAGACAGATAAGGTGACAAACCTGGGCAGTGAATTCAGAAAAAGATTCACCCTCTCAAGGTTTATTGTCAACAAAAATGCCAGAGAAATGCAATGGAGGAAGGGCAATCTTTTATATCATCAGTGCTGAAACTGCATCTCCAAAAGGCTATGCACATGGGGAGAAATGAGCCTTGGCCTCCAGGACCTCACATCATACATGTTGAACTTTACCAGAAAAACGTCATCTTACAATGCGGGGCAGGCAAAGATTTCTTAGGAAGATTCCAGAAAGATCCCACAAAAGGAAGACAATGATAATAACTAAATGTCTGCTTATCAAAAGACATCATAATAAATGCACAGAGATGCCAAATAATGGATGAGAATATTTACACTAAGTATATTTGATGAAGGACTTGAATCCAGAATACATGAATAACTCATATAAAAAGTGTATTTTAATCATAGAAGTAATAATATCAGGTCAAACCATCCTAAGTATATAAGGTAAAAAATAAGACATCTTCCACTTCCCTAGACTCCTCTCCTCAAAAGCTGGTGCACTCAATAGTGTGAGTTGTAATATGCTAGACCTTTTTCTGTTCATACACAGTCTATAAGTTGTCTTACACACTATGTAGATATTTGAATATCTAAGTTGTTTTAAGCCCTTATTCATTCTTGAGCCATATAAAATTCTGACAATTTTCACAGTATTTATATATTATTTTTAATAAACACACTAAAACCCCATCAAGTGCATCGAGAATAATATATATACATTGTCGGAGTTTTGGCTGTTATAAATCATATCGGACCTAACAATTTCTGAGCGTAAATATTTTTTAATTGCATGCTTAGCATACATTTCAAGGCCTGGAATTACTGGAAAGAAAGCTTTCATTCTCTGGTGCCGAATCGTTTTTCAAAGCAGTTATTCAAAGTTACATTGTCCTAGCATATTTCAGAGTAATTGAATCTTAATCATTGAAGGATTATACATAGAACAACAACACACTCTCATTTATAATTTAGGGGAGAGCAGTGAGACGAGGGACAGTAAATGTAGTTAGGACTTGATTACATTAGACACCGCAGGAAGTGCCGGGAATAGATGCAGCCACCGAGCAGCCCTTTCATTTGTTTCCCCACTTACTTAATAAATATTTATTGGTCACCCACTCTGTTCCAGGCAGCGTGCTTGATAGAGAAATGATTTAAAGCCCGGCCCTTACAACCAGCTTACAAACAAAAACGGGACGAGCTTCTATTTGAGACGTAGGGATGCTCAGTGCTGCTTGGAAGGTCTTGGAGTCCGTTTACTACGTTTCTTGCTTTCTTTCCCGAATCCTTAAGCTCATCATTTCACGCGACTAACTCTTAAACCTGCGAGTGTCAGTGAGATGTCTCCCGCAGGGCTTTGTGACTCTTTTCCAACCCCCCGCTGTCCTGCCTCCTAAGCACAACATGGTGAACAATGTCTCCGACAGAACCCCTTTGCAGGAAGCCGGCCACACATCTCAGCACGCGAGGGCCAGACCTCAGACCTGAGTACAGGGTGCCTCTTGTCCCTAGGACTGCCCTGCCCGGCCCGCGTGCCCGCCGCAGCGCCCTGTCTCGCCGCCCCGCGCTGGACCCAATCCCGTTTTCCCTCTGCTCTCTCCGAGACAACAGCTCCCGGTCTTCTGTCCTCACGACAGGCCGGGGCAAAGTAGTTACGGATTTGAATGGACGCTGGATCAGGCAAACAGATAAGCCTTTGCCCGAATTTCATCAGGTATTGACTCTCTAGGGTTCGCCCTGAAGTTGATTCAGAGAAACACAGTTACTGCTGTTGAACTTCATTTGAAAGTGTTTTCAGTAACATAAAGCGCTGTTTTAGAACCCATGGTCTTTTGGAGGACTAGACCTTAACGTATATTTTTGAAGTTTTCTTGCGTGTCAACACTTAAAAACTGAACCGTAATTAGTGTCTGCTTAAAAAACAGTTTGTTTTCAATTGACAAGGAAGAAGCCATTCTCCACTCGTCCTCTTGTAGTTTTATTGTTCGAATGGAAGGTCTGTTTCTTTAGTTTTGATGGCATGATTCTGACAGAATATATCGTGTGCTGTGTGATGGATGCGCTCACACATGCTCTTTCCAAAATGGTTTCTTTTCTTTTTCCTGAAACTTTCTTGCTCGATCATATAGCATTCAGAAATAATTAGCAAAAATGTAGATAAATCACTGAGTTGTGACAATAATATCAGAATTGCTTTATATCTTTGATAACTATTCATAACATTCTGACAGTGTCTTATTTTCAATCGGAAGATGTTTGGGTGATAAAATTAGTTATTCTTATTCCTCAGAGAAAAGGAAAGTATTTCCAATGCAACTTGATACACGGTTATAGCACTGTTTGTTTTAACATCCGTGGGAGCGAAGCTAGCATGTTTTGCCTATGAGTGCCCTCACGCTAATAAACCACCACCCTACAGGGTCTACTCAGGGTCCATGACAGCGGCCAGGAAGGGAGTTCTTACAACACAGCCATACAAATTTCCATACTAAACAGGTGGAATAGACACAAAGAAATATACGTTTTCACATTGTTTTGGTGAATAGATCCCTATTTCATTTCTGTATTTGTGACAGAAAAATTGGGAAAACAAACATTTATTTCATTCTGTTTTACAAGAATATGATAAACTTACCAAATGGTAATCTGGCTTTATTATACAATCACCTTTGGTAAATATCACATATAACAATTCAACCAATGCTTGGCCTCGGGATAGGGAAACAATAGACTAGCGATGACTATGACAATATGGGGTCTGCCATATAGGGAGCAGGGCCAGTGCTGCTGGGCACACTAGTTATTTAAAGGAAGAATGGGACACCTGGGTGGCGCAGTCTGTTAAGCGTCCGATCGTGGCGGCTCAGGTCATGATCTCGCGGTCTGTGAGTTCGAGCCCCGCGTGGGGCTCTGTGCTGACCGCTCAGAGCCTGAAGCCTGCTTTGGATTCTGTGTCTCCTCTCTCTCTGCCCCTCCCCTGTTCATGCTCTGTCTCTCTCCGTCTCAAAAATAAATAAAACCATTTAAGAAAAATTTAAAAGAAGAAGGAAACGTGTCAGTTTATATGGGATTTCTCCTAACATTTGAATATTCATACATAATTAAAAGTAAATTTTTCCGAAAGAATATCTAGCATGCCTACACACAGAAAATGGGCGGTAGTCCAGAAATTTGTAATCTTCCATTCATAAATCCAGCACATGAAAATATCTGCTCAAGAAATACACCCCCCTTTTTTCTCAGTTTGTTTCTCATGTGGAACTAACTTTGGGCTGCATCACTTGGAAGGCAAGGAGATAAAACATGTTGAGTTAATTTACAAAAGTTATCAATCTTTGCGTTTTTCTTCTGCAGAGGAGGTGATGATCATTTTCTCTTCACTTTAAACATGTGCCTACCCTGATTCATTTGGTGGAAACACACTAATTTAATCATCCTGCACAGAGAGGGGATTTGAATGGATTTGTGGCAAATTCTTTTGATACCAAGTTTTATTATTTATTTAAGTATCTCAAGAAGAGAAGCAGGTTATTATTTTCTTGTAGAAAACATGTAATTTTTACTGAAAGGAGACTGAAACCCACTGCCATTTGTGCTCATCGGTCAACCGTGGTTCGCAGTGAGTGCTGAGATCCAGCGTTAGATTCTGAGGACAGGACCGCAATTCTGGAACCAAGGAGGGGGTGCCCAGAGCTGCCCCTCCCTCACTCGTGCACAGGGTCAGGCAGAGGCTGGAGGCTAGGGCTCCGGGGTCGTGAGGATCGTGGTAAGAGTGTGGGGACACCCCTCTGGACAACGGGAGGTCCGAAGGTGAACCAACATCTATGAGAAGTTAGGCAGGGTCCAAGCTGCAGGACGTAAAAGGGGAATCACAGAGCTGGCCCAGTGGGTGGGTGAGTGGAAACCACATTAGGTGAAGAGGCAGTCATCAAACCTAAAAGTGCAGATCGGTCAGGATCAAATGGCAGGAAACGTGGCAGTCTGGCAGGATTCTGTGTGGACACAGACCTGCCAGGGCTGCTACGAATGGATATCATCTAACGGGGATTCCATGACCCTGCAGGTAAATGTGAATCCAGGTATGTGGACAAGCCTTCGTAAACATATTTATATTTATATACGAGGTCGATATGATCCGAGGATTATGATAAACAGTTTTAAAATTATAATAAATTTTCTAAAACAATTTGTACATGAACCAAGGGTCTATTTTCAGGTGTTGCACAATTGGGAGTAGATTATCTTTAGTACCTGACAAACAGCCTCTCCACACCCACATGATATAATTAACCTAAAAACATAATTAAGCACCAAGCACCTAAAAAAGGAGGGAAGCCAATTTGGGGAGGGTCACCAGGAAAATGGTGTAAGCGATGAAACGTGCGTTACTCATACGACCGCTGTTTTGTCTCTGCTACCCGGAGAAGAGACATCTCAGGAAGAGGAATGTTTTCTCAAGATTTTAGTTGCCTCCAATGCGTGGGTATAAAGGGCTCTTCTTGATTGCTTCTGGGACCCTGGTGTTTGACTTTTTCACAGAGGAGAAGTTGTCAAATTTGAGCTGGATCTCAAAGAATGCTCTGAAAAGCAGGATGCATCCCCAGGACTCTCTCAGTCATGACGACCTGCTCTAATAGACGCTGCACGGCATCCTCACTGGCTCTTTCCTAAGGCAGCTAGACCCCAAACAGGCTTATTTTTCAGTGGCTTCCTTTCTCTTACATCTCTGTCAGAGCGGGTCCAACTGCTTTATTTGACTTAGAAGAATACACTTATAAAATAAACTTTCTGTTTAGTGCTCACATTTGTTGGAAAAGCCATCTTTGGTTCACCATGTGTTTTGAATGGAAAGGTGCTCAATGCTGGTACATTAAACACAACAACGTGATTTTTTTTCTTTTATGTCTTCTAAGGGGGGAAAAAACCTTAACATTCTTTAAAAGAAAATCCCACGCACAGGTGGGTATGTGCTTTACATTTTTATGCCAAACCCTCTAGGTTAGAATTTTAAGGGATATCCTCTATGTGTGGAGATGAACAAAAGACTAAGAAAATCTGACTTAGACATGAACGCTGAGATGGGCAGGCAGCACTTTAAGCAAACACTCTTTAGGTTAAACTATTGTTTATATACTTCAGAGAGGCACATCACGTAAGACGAGGTTCAAAAATTCCTTTTGAGGGGCTCCTGGGGGGCTCAGTCAGTTGAGCATCCCGCTCAGGTCATGATCTCACGGTTTGTGAGTTCAAGCCCCATGTTGGACTCTGTGCTGACAGTGCAGAGCCTATCTGGGGTTCTTTCTTTCTCCCTCTCTTTCTGTCCCTCCTCTACTCCTGCTGTCTCTATCTCTCAAAAATAAATAAACATTAAAGAAATCTTTTGAATGATGATATTAGCACCTGGAAGCTCTTCAATTTTATATGTCACAAATCAGTCACACCCTGGCCCCTCCACCCCAAAATTGTTTTCCAGAGTCTAATTTACCAAAGTCTGGAGAAAGGACTGTGGGGTCCAGTCCGGGTATAGAACTGGGAATAACACAGGTTGTTTAATAGGATGTGGGGGTCCACATTAACAGAACGGAGTCAGGGGGCGAGCAGCAGGGACACACGGGAGGGAGGGTGACAACCACCGTGCTGGGTTCCTCCCGAGACACCGTTTCTTCCTTCTCCCTGGGTCATCTGAGATGTGACAGCCTGATCATAAGTCACACACTTGTGCTAAAGTCAGTCCTAATGGCATGGGAGCCATCTGAAAACAAAGCACTCATTAAACACAGTTCCTTGTGCGTTTAGCAGCCTATAGAACTGGTCGTAAGCGTCTGTTGTGTCTAGTGTTTTCTATGTGGATAACAGGCTCTGATGAGGTTATGTCTCCCAGCTCCTCAGGGGTGAATGGCATACCTGTATGAGAAGGGGGATGGTCCTGTGTCAATAGGGCAGAAACTAGGACGGTGTGATGAGGGAAACAAAAGCAAGAGAAACGTAGCATAAATTAAGTCTTCTTACAGCAGGCAGCCCACTGAGAGGCACCTGCCTTGAGGAGCTTGTGGCTGCCTTACTTCCCTAATGTTTTAGTTTTATTAAAGACTAAAAGTAACCTTATCTTAACAGCATCTCGCCCCTCAAGGTCCTGAAAGCCTGGTTTTCAAATTCCTTGGAGACTTATGCTGTCTCTGACCCCACTAACTTGAGTTATAACCTCTCACTCCTCACAACCCCAGCGCAGCTCTTTCTGCCCACAGGTCCTGTCCGCTTGCTTTAATAAAGTCACCTTCTTGTACCAAAGACGTCTCAAGAATTCTTTCTTAGCCATTTGCTCAAGAACCCCACCAAGTGGAAGACGAGCCATTTGGCCTCCTGACTACCTGCCCACACGTGCAGTGGGGCCTTCTCCAGGCGGGTGGAAGATGGCGGCCTTCACAAATGGCACCATGAAGAAGAAATACATAGATGGGAAGACTACGCTCTAAGCCTATTTGGAAACCGATCTTTTATGAAATAGCACTGCAAGTGTACTGGGTTGTAAATCAAGAGGAGGCTGCTCTCTGACTTTGTCATACGACGTATCTAGATGGAACGAAGTTTTATAAGCTTTGCCCTTTTTACAGCTCAGCAAATATCAATTCTTGTTTCTCCCTGCAGAGGAAATTGTTTCCCCAGAATATCAGGGCTAGTAGATATGTTTTTACAGGCTCCCACACAAAGTTAGAATTACCATTGTAAAATGAAAACAAGTGACAGATGACAAAATCATTTAGTTAGGCCGCTCTCCATTTAGGAGTCAATAATGTGAGCTCTCATGTCTCAGAATTGCCTACATGACATCCTGTTGATCTGTGTGATTCCTGATCTGGGCACTCTGTGTGTGTAAACAGAAGTAAAACTTCTGATTATATATTAATTATTAGACCACTCATGTCTCGGGGGAGAAAACACAAACTGACCTACCGTAAAAATTATGTTAGTGTTTCTTTAGTAAGAAGTAGGGCTTTTAAACCCAAATTCATGATCTTCAGTAATGGAAGTCTGTAAAGAAATAAATGGCTGATCTATAGATAAACACATAGAGTGGTTAGAATATTTTAAAGTCCATTTTTATTATAATTGGGTGAGAGAAAAACAGAGATGTGTTCTCAAGGGTTTTGATAACAGTAATGGCAGGAGTAAATACGTCTCCCACAGAGCACTTTTCTTAACGTTGAATTAAAAAAAAAATAGTCTCTGCCAAACCCAAACTTCATCCTAAATGTCTTTAAGTAAGAAGATTAGATATTGGCCGTCAAATTCTACGTGCTGGAAAAAGTATTTGACCCGGAACCAGGAACGTAGGGGACTAGCAACAAAATCCTAGGAGGCCAGTATTTTGGGTAAAACAGAGCACTCCAGATGCTTAAGGACAGTGGCCGTTATTCCCTTGTTGTCTCTAGCATACGTGCAACGTTAGCCTGACTTCACAAGCTGTAATAACCACCATGCTTCTCAGATTTCTGTTCCATTGGGATGACCTCTATTTCTCTTTTGGATTCTGTCTGCTGTTTCTTGGTAAGCTGGACTGTTCTGAAAGAGGTCATTTATAAACTTGCATCAAAGATTTCAAGACTTCCATTCTGGTGAGTTAACTGAGAAACTTTTGGGCATGTACCTATAGTCGTGTCAAAATTGTAATTTTGAAATTAGCATAAAAACATTCCCATCTGAATCAAGCTGAATTTCACCTTTTTTTTTCTTGTAAAGAAATGATCCCGGCATGTTCTCTAAAAAGCAGATATTGGCATGAAATTGGGAGGGTCACATCATATGAATTGTGACATTTTTTCAGCTGCTTGTCCTGGTGAAAAATGGTTGGCAATTTGAGAAACTACTTGTTCACTGCATCAAACGATGAGGAACGTTCTAGTACTTTATGCCTTCAGTGTTGCTCCCTGAAGATTCCATGTTTATATCTTCCCGCTATGCTTGATATTTTGTATCTGTTGCTGTCATAAAAAAAAAATCCAAAAAGTATGCTCAGAAATATTTTTAGTCCCTGTTGTAAATTGTGTTGCATTAATATGATAGACATAGAGGCAAGTGGTCTGTGGAGGGACCCCGCTGAGGTCTGCAGAAAGAGGAAAGGGGAGGATGTCTAGGGACTGGCCAGGGATGACAGCAAATTAATACAATTCACATGATGTGTTTGCTGTCCACGAAGTATTTTGCAAAAATAGTGCACTGGGAGAACAGGGACTGCTAATTTAATTTTGAATTGGTAATGATTCTTCTTTCTGTTTGGCACTGGGATAAAATGAATGAACTACAAATAGGAGAAACTATAAGCAAACAGGTCACGCCCATAATACACTCTAACGTAAAGCAATGGTAAACCAACGATGAATATTTTCTTAGTGCACAAGTCCCGGGATATATGACCATGCTGTACTCACTTGAACACATAGCTCTCCATATCATAACTTACTTCCTTACTTTAGCTCAGTCAGATTCATTGGGAAGGCCTGGAAATAAAATTTTTGAGGCATGGGAATATGCGGACTGTAATAGTTAATAAAGACTACATTTATGCGACTGAATATACATAAATATTGAATCTAAATACAGGAAATGATAGTATTTCAGAACAAGAAGACTAAGATAAGCCAAACTGAGGCAGGAGGGAAGGGAAACTTGGGAGACAAGTTGACCAAAGTAAAACCATTTTGGCTTTAGGCTGACCCTGAACCTAAAAGTCAGCGGGTCACAAAAAGAATCACAAGACCCAACTCATGGAACACTACCAGACCCCACTGTCTCTGGCACTAAAAGCCACAAAAGCTGGACATTCATTTTATTTTATTTTATTTTATTTTATTTTATTTTATTTCATTTTATTTTAGAGAGAGACAAAGAATGAAAGAGAGAGAATCCTTAGCAGGGATGGGATCTCGAGCTCAGTGTGATGTGGGGCTAGAACCTAGGACCTGGGTCAAAATCAAAAGTTGGATGCTTAACTGACTGAGCCGCCCAGGCTCAGTGGAGGCCCAATAGTGAAACTAACACCTAATGAAATGACCAAGGCGATCAGTTTTTACACATTTTAGACAAAGACAATAAATTTGGGAAGAATTGACAGGATAAAGAAAACATGTTTGCACACTTTATTTTTTTTATTTTTTTAACATTTATTTATATTTCAAGAGACAGAGCGTGAGTGGGGGAGGGGCAGAGAGAGAGGGAGACACAGAATCTGAGGAAGGCTCCAGGCTCTGAACTGACAGCACAGAGCCCGATGTGGGGCTCAAACTCACAGACCGTGAGATCATGAGCTGAGCTGAAGTCAGATGCTTAACCGACTGAGCCACTCAGGTGCCCCTGCACACTTTAAATAGTAAGTAATTCTAAAAGGAATTTGGGCTGAGGTAGGAGATTAGACAAAACGTAACAAGGTTGTTTCTATAGCTTTAAAGTATCTCTGGTGTTAAGATGTCATTTTACTTCTTACTATAGAGACAGTATCTTCCACAAAGGAGATTTAATTCCTGCTTCAGGAGGACAGAGGAGAATGGGTGTGTCCTTTCTCCAGCTATTTCTTTTATTCTTAACTTATTAGTCCATTTTGTAAATTCAACTATAAATAACATACAATGTTATATTAATTTCAGGAGTACAATATAGTGATTCTACCATTGTCCACATTTCTCAGTACTCATCACAATAAGTATGCTCTTGGGGCGCCTGGGTGACTTAGTCGGTTAAGCGTCCGACTTTGATTCAGGTCATGATCTCAGAGTTCATGGATTCGAGCCCCACGTTGGGCTCTGTGCTGACAGCTCGGAGCCTGGAGCCTGCTTCAGATTCTGTCTCCCTCCCTCTCTGCTCCAACCCTGCTCATGTTCTCTCTCTCTCTCTCTCAAAAATAAATAAACCTTAAAAACTAAAATAAAAATAAATGTACTCTTAATCCCTTGATCTGTCTCATCCATCCCCTTACCACCTCCCTTCTGGCAACCATCAGTTTGTTCTCTCTGTAGTCAAGAGTCTGGTTTGTTATTTGTCTCTTTTTTCTTTGTTTATTTGTTTTGTTTCTTAAATTTCACATATGAGTGAAATCATGGTATTTGTCCTTCTCTGATCGACTTATTTCATTTAGCATAATACTCTCCAACTCCATCCATGTTGCTGCAAATGCCAAGATTTCATTCTTTTTTATGGCTTAGTAACATTCTGTTGTATATATGGATGTGTGCGTGTATGTGTGTGTGAGTGTATAAATATAAAAATCAAATAATACTGCAATAAACATAGGGGTACATACATCTTTTTGAATTAGTGTTTCAATATTCTTTGGGTAAATACCTCGTAGCGGAATTACTGGATCATCTGGTAGTTCTATGTTTACTTTTTTGAGGAACCTCCATACTGTCTTTCACAATGGCTGCACCAACTTGCATTCCCACCAACAGTGCATGAGGGTTCTATTTTCCCCACACCAACACTTGTTTCTTGTCTTTTTTCATTTTAGCCATTCTCACAGGTGTGAGGTGATATCTCATTGTGGTTTTGACTTGCATTTCACTGATGACGAGTGATGCTGAGCATCTTTTCATCTTTCTGTTGGCCATCTGTGTGTCTGCTTTGCAAAAATGTCTGTTCAGGTCCTCTGCTCATTTTTAATCAGATTATTTGTTCTTGGGGTGTTGACTTGTGTAAGTTCTTTACATATTTGGATACTAACCACTCATTGGGTGTATCGTTTGTAAATATCTTCTCCCATTCTGGGTCGTCTTTTTGTTTTGTTGATTGTTTTATTGTTGTACAGAAATTTTTTATTTTGATGTAATCCCAAGAGTATAATTTTGCTTTTGTCTCCCTTGCCTCAGGAGACATATCTAGAAAAAATGTTTCCACGGCTGATGTCAAAGAGATTATTGCTTGTGTTTTCTTTTAGGCATTTTATGGTTTCGTGTCTCAAATTCAGGTCTTCAATTCATGTCGAGTTTATTTTGGGGTTATGGTGTAAAAAGTGGTCTGTTTTTATTCTTCTGCATGTCTCTGTTTAGTTTTCCCAGCACCATTTGTTGAAGAGACTGTCTTTTTCCCACTGTGTATTCTTTCCTCCTTTGCCATAGATTAATTGACCATGAAAGCATAGATTTATTTCTGCTGTCTCTATTCTGTGCCATTTAGCTATGTATCTAGGGGGAGAATGTTTCCACTGGATCCTGCAGGCAACTGTGTGTTTATGCTGGAGGGCAGGGGAGAGAAATGGTGCCCACCAGCTCTTTTGTTCTTAGAGAAGTCTCCCAAATATTCCTGCCCCTTTAGTACACATTCTGAGATTAGTCAATAAATCTTCTTTCCATATACCCCAGGCACTTCTCAAACTGCTGCTTCTCTGCTGTATTTCTGCTGGGGGTTTTATGCTGGCTCTTTAAGGGTGACCACTCAGTTTCCTATTATTCTCCAGCTCTTCCAAAGCTGAGCCCACTGAGTTTTAAAGCTCTAGGTGCTAAGCCCTGCCCTGATCGTAAGGACTCCTGGAGTCAGGCTCCACTGGTGTTCAAAGCCGAATGTTATGGGGACTCATCTTCCCTGCAGACCACCCATGTCTTGGGCACCTGGAGCGCGGTCTGCTCCCCTCCCTTCTCTGTGCTGGTGGCCTCCCTCCATTTGGTTCCTGATGGCGTCTGTTCCTCTTCTACCCTTTCAATGTGGCTTCCTCTCTACAGTTAACTGCGGCATTCTACGCTAGCCTTTGCCCATGACCTTGACTAAAGTGGGGACTGGAGCTGTTGCCTGGCACAAAGTGGAGATCTTGTGATGCCCTACAGGCCAACCACGGAGAAGATGAAGGAGGTGGTGACACAGACTCCGTGGATGAGGCAGGATGCAAAGAGAGTCAAGGGGAGGCAGAGAAGAATCTCAAGGAAAGTCTCTGCTTGGAATCTTGCGCCAAAGACAAGATGCTCCAGGTTACTGAAGGCAGTGAGAGAGAAGACGAAGAGACACAGGCCCAGCAGGCACCCCTGGATGCTGAGCCCCTCTGCAGAGGCTAGCTGGAGGCTGTGCATCTGCATCCCCACCAACAGCAGCAGGGGTGGGAAGGAGGAGAGGGCCAGCAAGGTACCCGGACCAGCGCCATCACGACCCGCCCTTGCACCCTTTGGTGCCTCAGGCCAAGAAAGAGGAAGCCAGACCAGATTGGTTAAGTGCCAGTCTTCCTGTCATTTCCTGGACTTGTTGAACTGATGTGGCTGTTCTCTAGGTGGGTCCATGGAGGAGGTGGGCTCAGGATCCTCCTGTTCCACCCTCTTCCTGCACTAGCTGTTTCCCAAGTGACTTAAAAGAATCACTGTGCCAGGGCACCTGGGGGACTCGTTGAGCGCCCAACTCTTGGTTTCAGCTCAGGTCATGATCTCACGGTTCATGGGTTCGAACCCTTGGTCAGGCTCTGCACTGACAGTGTGGAGTCTGCTTGAGATTCTCTCTCTCTCTCTCTCTCTCTCTCTCTCTCTCTCAAAATAAATAAATAAACTTGTTTTTAAAAAATAAAAATAATCACTGTGCTAAAGTGGCATGTTTGGGAGCAGTCTGCTCTTGGCCACGATGATATGATACATACATTATATACCTATATTATACTCCTATTATATACACACACACGCACATGTAACAGATATTTATATATTCATGTACACACATTTTTTTCTCCCTCGTGGAAAGGCACTTTTACTATTCTGAGCATCTTCATTTATCTCTACTATTTCTTGCCTTAAGGGGCTTTGAAGCAGGTGTAAGCTGTGTTGCAAGCATCTTTCTTCTGTCGTCACATAACCCACTACCCTTTCATACATCAGATGTGTCAGTGGTGGAGAAAGCTCCATCTTTCTTTACTTAGTAATGGTTTGTGTATCCTTTCCTAGCCTTCTACTTTTGCATTTTCCACGTCCTAATATTTACATCTCTTAGAGTATCATGTTGTCTTTTTTTTTAAATCCTTTCTAGCAATCTTTATCCTTTACTAGACTGTCCTAGTTACATTCAATGTAGTTATTAGCCTTTTCTGGTTTGAATATACTATTTTGTATCCTTTTCATGATTTCATCGTGTTTAAAGCATTTCTTCTTGGCTTATCGTGATTTGCTATAAATTACTTATCACTTCTCAGAAAATTCAAAGTTTTGAAACCTTTTACCCTGCTGTCTTCAAGAGATTTTTAACTTTGGTAGAGTCAAATTCTCTAGATACTTAAAACTCACTGGTGTTCCTATTATTTCTGAAGTCATTATTAATTAGATGAATCAATGCTTCACACTTTCTGTTGTGCCTGCACCTCTGTTTTCTCTGAGATTATTTTTCATTGTTTCAAGTAATACTCTTTATACTTCATGTAATGTGGGTCTACTTGTGTCAGATTTTCTCAGTTTTGGATTGTCTATAGTTTTGTTATTTAATATCACTATTAATTTTAAAATACCCATAGGATATATATAGAATTCCTGGTTGACATTTCCTTTTTCAGAACTTTGAATATATAACCAAAGGCTTTTAGCTATTACTGTTTCTTGTGAGAAATCAGCTCTTAGTATTTTTGTTGTTTTTTTAAAGTAATGTATATATATATATTTTTGCTTTAGATTTGAGTATTTTGCTGTCTTTGATATTTATCACTTTAGTATGCTGTGCACAAGTATACTTCTTCACATTATCATTGTAATGCATTTGGTAGTTTTCATGAGTCTTTGGGTTTTTTTGTATTCAATTTTGAATTCAGTTGCATTCCTATTTGATATTTATTATGAACAGCATATATGTTTTAATTTATGAAAACACATAGTTACGTTGTTAACATTTTTAATATGAAATTTATTGTCCAGTTGGTTTCCATACAACACCCAGTGCTCATCCCAACAGGTGCCCTCCTCAATGCCCATCACCCACCTTACCCCCTTCTAATCCCCCATCAACCCTCAGTTTGTTCTCAGTTTTTAAGAGTCTCTTATGTTTTGGCTCCCTCCCTCTCTAACCTTTTTTTTTTCCTTCCCCTCCCCCATGGTCTTCTGTTAAGTTTCTCAGGATCCACATAAGAGTGAAAACATACGGTACCTGTCTTTCTCTGTATGACTTATTTCACTTAGCATCACACTCTCCAGTTCCATCCACGTTGCTACAAAGGGCCATATTCCATTCTTTCTCATTGCCAAGTAGTCTTTGAACAGAGAACCATTTCCTAAAACATTGTGCCAGTTGCATCTGATTTCTTGTCTCCTTTTGGGACTATAATTCCGTGTATCAGGGCTCAGCAAGCTTTCTAATTTAGAAGACCAAGCAATAGGTAATTTATGCTGTGCAGGCCTCAGAAGGTGTCTACCACGTTTTCTTCTAACCCATTAAAAATGTTAAAAAAACAGGGGCGCCTGGGTGGCTCAGTCGGTTAGGCGTATGACTTCAGCTCAGGTCATGATTTCATGGTTCATGGGTTTGAGCCCCGCATCAGGCTCTGTTCTGACAGCTCAGAGCCTGGAGCCTGGTTCAGATTCTGTGTCTCCCTCTGTCTCTGCCCCACGCCCACTCCTGCTCTATTAAAAAAAATTTTTTTAATGTTAAAAAACATCCTTACCTCAAGGGCTGTACAAACACAGTGCACATGCTGTATTTATTTCTAGGTTTTTTTCTCTTACTTGTTTCTGAACAAATCTTGTGGTTTTTATGACTTTTATTATTGTGTGAATGCTATACAGTGTTTATAAAACATACAGATGATAAAAGCTCTCAACCAAGTCAATACAAAGGAAACATACCTCAGCATAGTAAAGGCCATCTAAGACAAGCCCACAGCTGACATCATCCTGAAAAGCTGAGAGCTTTTGCTCTAAGATCAGGAACAAGAAAGAATGCCACCTTCACCCAGCATAATACTGGAAGCCCAAGCCACAGCAATTTGGAAGAAAGAAACAAACAAAAACTTGAAAGAAAGAAAGAAAGAAAGAAAGAAAGAAAGAAAGAAAGAAAGAAAGAAAGCGAGGAAGGAAGGAAGGAAAGTCATACAAATTGGAAAGGAAGAAGTAAAACTGTCACTATTTGCAACTGTCATGGTATTGTAGACCTAGAAACCCTAAAGATGCCACCAAAATACTGCTAGAACCAATAAACAGATTCAGTTAAGTTGTAGTATACAAAATCAATACAAAAATCTGTTGTATTTCTATACACTAATAACTATTAGAAAGAGAAATAAAGAAAACAATCCCATTTGCAATTGTATCAAAAAGAATAAAACACCTAGAGGTAAACTTAACCAAAGAAATGAAAGACCTGTACTCTGAAATTACAACACATTGATAGAAGTCAAAGATGACACAAATAAATAGAAAGATATTCTGTGTGCTTGAATTGGAAGAATTAATATTGTTAAAATTTCTATTCTACCCAACACAATCTACTGATTCAGTATAATAGCCATCAAAATTCCAATAATAATTTTCATAGAATTAGAACAAACAATCCTAAAATTTGTATTAAACCACAAAAGATCCTGAATAGCCAAAGTGATCATTGGCTTTTAATGGTCCAATATTCATAGCTGTCTTCTTCCTGCATTTATGGCTACATCGTCACTTCTTCTCAAAGAAATCACTTGCTGTGCTGGGCTCCTGATTGTAGTAGATGTTAATACCTTACCCTGATATTACCAGAAGAAAACAATTGGAAAAACGGAAGTAAATAGTTATCCATAGCTGCAAGGAATTCTGAATTCTTTGGAATATTGTCCATTTTGCGATCGATCTCCTTAATCCGTATAATTAGTGAAGCTATGCTTTGGCAAAATTGCTCATTCAGGGAAATTATTTATCAGTAAAAAAGTAAATTTGAAAAATTTGTGACTGCAACAAAGTTTCATTTGATCAAACTAACTCTTCAGTCTGCTGAAACCCAGATGAATTTTGCTCATGCTCTCGCAGAATTCAGTAAAACTCATACCCTAAAATAAAAGTATTGGTTAAGTTGGTGTTAATGTGAACAAGATAGTGCACTTCTGGAGAACCTTACGTGTTCTGCTGGAATACTGTTACCGAAGTAGCATTCCAGCTGGCATCTTTCTTACTCAACTGTGGCTGATTGTCTTCCGCAATCATATTAAAATATTGAATGCAGATTCGGCACAGTCACCCTAAAGTTCTAGCTTTGGCATTAAAATCCAAAATTGAATCCCACAAATGCCTAAGAGTCATGACCCTCATTCTCCGTGAATGAGCAAAAGAGCTTGGGGTGCACAAAAGGGAATGTTGTCTGGATTCTCCTGGACAGTTTCAGGCACAATACTTTTGTGTGTGCATAATTCTCATGAAAAAAATCGACGGAAAAAACAATTTTTCTTAAAACATATACACGGTGAGATCTTGACTTTTAAATTCTGATGCTGATTCATTTTAAAGGGCCAGTGATCCCTTGAAAAGCAGTGCTTCATGCATCAATCGTCTAAGGTTAAGTATGAAGAAAATTACACACAGGTGTGCATATGTGCACACACTGTGTGTGTGTGTGTGTGTGTGTGTGTGTTTGGGTGGGACTTGGGATGGAGGTTTTTCTGAAGGAGACGAAGATGGAGTATCCACCTTATTTAAGGTCTGTGATGCCATTTCATCACTGTATAACTGATTATGTCAAAGCCAATAATGAATTGTGCTTAACAAAAGCACACACTTCAGCCGTCTGTCGCCTGAAGGCTGACTGTTTTATTTGGCTCTAAGTAGAATAAGCACAGAAATACTTTGGTCTTTGAAGATAGATTGGTATGTTTGCAGAACACAGATTCTTTGGATGTGATTTCTTTTCTAATTAATTTTGTATTGAGGCGTGGCTGACGTGCCCCATGATGTTAACTTCAGGTGTGCTACATCATGATTCGATATTCGTACATGTTGTGAAATGTTTGCCACAGCCCGTCTAGCAAACACCCATCATCACGCACAGTTACAGAAGTTTGTTTTTCTTGTAATGAGAAATTTTAAGATTGCTCTCTTAGCAATTTTCAAATAGGCAATACAATATTATTAACCACACTTGTCACGCCGGACATGACATTCCCTGGATTTACTCATTTTATACCTGGAGCTTTGTTCCTTTGACACCTTTCAGCATTTGCCCAACACCCACGCCCACTTGCAGCAACTGCCAATGTGTTCTCTGTATCTATGAACTTGGTGTTTTGTTTGTATGTTTTACTTAAAAAAATATTTTTTAGGTTTCAAATATAAGTGAGTCATACGGTATTTGTCTATCTCTCTTTGACTTATTTCACTTAGCATAATACACATCCATAACAACATCCATGTTGTTGCAAATGGCAAGATTTCATTCTTTTTTTCTTAAGTTTATTTATTTATATTTAGAGAGAGAGAGAGTGCATGTGAGCAGGGAAGGAGCAGAGAGAGAGAGGGAGAGACAGAATCCCAAGCAGAGGTCAGCACAGACCCTGACACAGGGTTTGAACTCACGAACTGTGAGAGCATGATCTGAGCTCAAAGGAAGAGTCAGATGCTGAACCAACTGAGCCACCCAGTTGCCCCAAGATTTCATTCTTTTTATGGCTGAGTAATATTCCATTGTGTGTGTATATAAAGAAATATATATATTTCATTCATCTATCGATGGACACTTAGGTTGTTTCCATATGTTGGCTATTGTAAATAATGCTGCAGTAACGTGGGGGTGCAGATATCTTAAAATTTTAGTGTTTGTTTTCTTCACATTAAAAACCCAGAAGTAGAATTGGGTCACATGGTAGTTCTATTTTTTAATTTTTTGAGGAACCTCCATACTGTTTTCCACAGTGGCTGCACCAGTTTGCATCCCCACCAACAATGCAAAAGAGATCCTCTTTCTCCGCATCCTTGCCAACATCTGTTGTTGCCTGAGTTGTTAACGTTAGCCATTCTGACAGGTGCGAGGTGATAACTCACTGCAGTCTTGATTTGCGTTTCCCTGATGATTATGATGTTGAGCATCTTTTCACATGCTGATTGGCCATCTGTATGTCTTCTTTGGGAAAAAATGTCTATTGAGGTCCTCTGCCCATTTTTAATCAGATTTTTTTTTGCTACGGAGTTTTCTGAGTTCTTTATATATTTTGGATATTAACCCTTTATCGGATATATGATTTGCAAGTACTTTCTCCCATTCAGTAGGTTTCTTTCGCTGTGCAGGAGCATTTTGATTTGAAATAGTCCCACTTATTTTTGCCTTGCTGCCTTTGCTTGGGTGCTATCTTTGAAAATGACAATTACAATAGTTGAATAGGACGGTGTCTCAAAATTCCTTTAATAATTTATCTTATTGTGTAAATTAAATAACAGTATATTAATTGATAATACAATAATTTTGATTGATATAACTAATAGATATTGTTTGGTAAACACTGAAATTAGTTTTCCTCCTACTGGAAATAACAGAGAAGGGGTATACTATCTTCTGAAACTTAAAATAACTTTAGAAATGAAATAGTCCATTTTTTTGTAGTTGTGATCATTTGCTCTCTTTCTTTGTGATTGAGCAAGACGGTATCCAAATCAACCAGGACTGTGAGCACGGTGTGTGTTGAGGGTCAGCCCCAGTGTTACCACACGTGGAGGTAATAAGTGAGAAGACAGTGAAACGGGATGGAAGTTATTACATGTGCATTACATCAACAAACCTGAACGCAGAAGCACGGAAGGTGCCCGCCACCTCTTCCCCTCTCCACACCAAACATTTCGTGGCTTTGGGGTGGTTGAAATGAGGTGATATGTGAGGATAGAAAACTGATTTTCAAGCTTTTATACCTACTCACATAAAGAAAACCTGCTCCTTTAAGGAAAAAGCCTATAGATAAGCTTGTAAGGAAGAAAGAAAAAGTCACATAAATTTGTGTGGAGGTGACTGCAGCTGTTGTTTTGAGGGCCACCCTGTCCCTCATTTCATTGTGTGCACAACGGGCATGTGTATATATTTACGGAAGTGGGTTCCTATCCCATATTTGAGAGTAATTTCACTTTCAAATTATAACTGCTTTATTCTTTTTTGCCACACTGTTCTTTGGCCCTGTTTTCTTCTCCGTCCACCTGACCGTAACAAGCTGGTGGGCATTTTTAACAACTTCTGCCTTGATCCCACCATATGACATGTGTGCACACGCACAGTTTCTCTTTACATTTGGTGCTATTTGTTTAGCCAAAAAGGCAATTGTATTATATTTAGTTACTTTCTCCTTGCTTTTCTCACTTAACATCATGAAAAACCCTGGACAAGTATTAGAAAGTTGGCTTATGTTTGTAGTATGTCGAACCATTACCTAGATCTCTCCAGTCTCTCCACATATTTTTCTTACATTTGGCCCGTTTGCCTCTCTGGGCTACATTCGACGTAATTTTCTCACTTACCTTCAGGTTCATTCATTTGCATCTTGTAGTTTTATGTTTTCAGTCTGTATTAAAAAGAAACCTTTTTCATTTATAAAAGTATTCTCATTCTTTTTCCAAAACGTGTTTTTTCGTGATGTCTTTTCCTTTATGATAATTTTTAAAAATTCCCTTTTTAGTTGTTTAAATGTATTTATTTTATAGTTTCATGAATGATGCTTTCTGTGAGGATCTTAGCCGTAGCTGTTCTACCTGTTGTATCTTCTTTTCCTCTCTTATGGTGGCTTGTTTCTTTGTGTGTTTAATGATTTTTATTTATACATTAATTTTAAGCATGAATTATTTTTCCACCTGATGAGATTTTCACAAGGAATATTGGCTAAAGTTTCCCCACAGAAATTTTGAATTTGTTTCTTGTAGGTACTCTGTGGCCATTACTCCCCTGCACCGACTTAAAAGAAACATCAATGTCAATATTTTAAAAATTGTGTCTTAGTTTAGGACATCCCTGTCCCACTCAGGTTGGGTAAATGTGGACTTCACATCAATGGGAGAAGGAATTTTCCACTTTTCCTCCTCAGATCCACTGTGCAAGTGTCCATCTTAGTTTGGACACCTCCAGAACCTGGAAATGAGACCTCAAGTTCAAGTAGTCAGTTTGGGAGAAGATGCCCAGAAAATCAGCAGGATGGGGCAAGAGAGCAGGTCAGTGAGGTCTGGGTCACCAAGAGTTTCACCTCTGTGGGTGACTGGTGCTCAGTCCTGTGTGGGGGACTCTAGGGGCATGTGTGGTACCCTCAGGCAGGTGAGTGAGAAGGCAGATGCGTCTGTCTGCCAACTCCCCATTTACCACGGGTTGGGTCTTCTCTGGGGCCTTTCCAGCACCCCCAGGACGTAGAGCTGACAGCCTGCATGGTGGCTTCTGGGGACGTGGCTGGAGGGCAGACTTACAGGTGCCGGTTGTGTACAGACCTGTGCCCGGGAGATACGGATGGTTCCTCGGGAAGATCATCTGTCTGGGTGGGTAGAGTGATCCTGTCTTCCTTCCACTGGACTTGTGAAAAGTTATTGGAGGATCTGGTCTCCTATCCCCGTGTGGTTTTAAACCCTAACCTAATCCTTCAGCCAATACAAGGTTCAACTCCGCTTCAGGGCTGCTATGTTATCTGCTCAGCTGCTTATTCAGCTTTTGCTTCGCATCCGGCACTTGAAGATTTCTTTCTTTCTTGTACATGAGGACACAGGTTTAAAAACATATATATGGGGAAGCAATTATACTTTATCTAATATATGCAGGTGCTCGTAGTGAGAGTGTTTGCGACCAGTCTAGGTCAACATTGTTCCAGAACTGGAAGTCCCTCATCCTTTTGAACAGCTACTTAAGATCTTGCAGTAGAAAATGTATTTAATCGTTCATCTGACACTGGGCTTTTACTTTTCTTCCCATCCCACCCCTGTAACTGCAAACATAGTGCCAAGTAACATGTATCTGCATGTAACTTTTAGAATAATGTTTTTCTCTTTGGGATAGCATCCCTGGAATAGTATTGCTTTGTTACAAGTTATTTACATTTTCAAATTTTGATGGAATATTACTTTACTGAATTTTTAAAAAAGGCTTTAATAATTTGTATTTGCCCTACTGATACATGCTGAAGGAATTATTACCTCGCCACATGGATATCAGTAAATGCGTAGTGTAGACACTACGTGTAGATGTGTGTGCGTATGCGTGTGCGTATCTGAGCAGTAACGTAAACATTTTAGTTCTTCAGGTCTTTGATGGAGGAGGTAATTTATTTCATCCTTCTTTTGTACAGAAAAGAATTATAAAAATAATAAAATGAAAAGGAAAGCACATGAAGAGTACAATAAATCTGAAACCGGTGTCTGGCAAACCAGGAAAGTTGAGATTAAATGCACCATCATTTAGACTCAGAGAAGAGGAGACAAATCCTCGCAAATAAAACTAACTCCGTGCACACGGTCATTCAGGTGCTGGGCACAAATCCTCAGGGAGACATAACCTGGGGTCACAGCTGCCTGGAGACATCACTAAGGAAATTAGGACATGCTCATGAAACCAGATGAAAAAACTGCTTCCTCGGAATGTGCTAATGCTGCCTCTTGAAACTTATAGCGTCGGAGTCATCTTGGAGATGCTTGAGTTCACACATATCAGGCACTGGTGACTGGACAGGCTCCTTCCAAAATCAGCCTGGCTTATCCCTGTTAAGATGAGTTTCTATTTCTGACATATACCAAGTGACAAATGTCTCCCAAGCTGTGTTATATGGCTGCTGCTTACGAACTTTCTGCAAGAACCGAGAATGAGTTGTTTTAGACAAAAAGGACCAACCCTGGTGACTGTCTGATTTCATTACATTAAACCACTTTTCCTTTCTTTTTTTCAAAGAGTAAAAATGAGGTAATATTCTGTTTGAATAAACTACAACTACATTGCAATATTATTAATCAGATATCGTCAATTGAGAATTTTTATTTTAAGCAGAGACTGCATTGAGTTTTTTGACTTCATAGTATTCATGGAGAAAAATTGGTTGAATATATAATTAATGTGAAGGTGTATAGAGGGAATATTTATGAAGAGTGGAACAAATAATTTTCATGCACTCCAAAACCACACTGTACATAAATCATTGATATATTAATACAAAACTCCTTTTAAATATTTTAAACACACACCAATAGCATTAATAAAATAGTAGTCTTTTTTCTATCTTCTATAGATGCTTTAAAGTTGAAAAACGATCTTTTAAAAATGCAGATATTTGCTCTGTGGAAAGGAATTTCCATTAAGTATTCTAATTAAGAAAATTTTAAGTATGTGAGTTTGAGAAGTGAATTCTGGCTTGCATGAGAATGTTGCACTTATATCCAAGCAGGATGTTTGTAAAATCAGAATTTCTTGTGAGTCGGAATACTTATCACGCTTTCTAGTAGAGTTTAATTTCTCTGATTTTTGCCTTTAGAGGAGGAGAAGAGTGCCATTGATTTCTATAAACTGGTAGCAGTTGCCCTGTACAGACTTCCCTTAACCCTCAAGGGAAGTCAAGGTCCAAGTAAAAATTCAACCTTCCATATAGAAATTTCCAGAAATTAATACTGCAACACATAAGCTCTTTGTCCACTATACCTTCTAGCAATTATTTCATTATAATGCTCAAAACGTGTTTTGTGTACTCTCCTAGCCTATAGTTCTGCACATATAATCTTGGGAAGGAGACATTATCTCTCCAGTGGTTTAGTGTCCTCACTCCATCCACTGTATCAGCGCGGGACTTTCACATGCTACGAGTGATATGTGTTGACTGCAGTTTTACCTGTAGTAATGTCAGGGGGTTGGCTGTGTCACAGCAATGTTGTAACAGCAGCAATAATGGGTGTTGAGTGCTTGCTGTGTACCAAGGTGTGCTTTACGCGTCTCCTCTCTTGTAATCTTCTCAGCAACACTATTGGGTAGAAGTGACGATTGCAATCTTCTCCCAATTTTACAGCTGAAAAGCTTGGGGTTGAGTTTACATAATTGATTTAAAACCATATCACTTCTAAATATTGATGCCAAAATTTCATTATAGGTTTCTGAATCCTCGCCTACATTCTTATTATTATTTCCTTTGAGAGGGTGTGAGCAGGGGAGAGGAGCAAAGGGAATGAGGGAATCTTAAGCAGGCTCTACACCCAGCATGGAGCCTGACACGGGGCTCGATCCCACAACCCTGGTATCACAGACTGAGCTGAAATCTAGAGTCAGATGCTCAACCAACTGAGCCACACAGGTGCGCCTCCTCGCCCAGGTTCTTAACCACCATTTAACGATAAAACTTCTCTTCTTCATCATCTTTAAGCCCCTCTTGCAATTCCAGGGTCAAGGGGATATTAAAAAATTAGGTCAGACTTTAATATATGTTAAGAAGGAATAGCATTGACTGAACAATCTGACCTGATTTAAATATAAAAGCCAAAGCCAGATTGTGTTTAATCAATCCTTTATTATCTATTCCTACTATGTAATAGGTATTGGTATGCACAATACGTCAGAGGAATATCATATATTAAGTGCGTAATACGTAATAAGTGCCTGTTTTTCTATTAAACTCTTGGGAAACGGTGATTAACACGCACTAGTAGGATCCCTATGTTTCTAGAGGTCACCGAAACCTATCAAATAGTTATAAATAAGTATAGAATCAAAACTCTGGCAAGTGCAACGGTCACTAACTGTTGTGACGGAGACCTTGATGGGGCTCTTTGGCAACGTGGCATACGGGAAGAGGGACTTCTCCCTGGGGACAGACACCTGAGCTGACATCTGAAGATGAATAGAACCTAGCAAGTGAAGAGGAAGCAGGAGGTACGTTTTGCATGCGGAGGTCAGAGAGTGTCAGACTCTTCTTGGTGAGGAGTAGCTGGTGCACAGGGCTCGTTCTGGGGCAGTGAAGCTTTGTTGAGGAAACATAGAGCCTGAGGCAGAGTGGGGAGGACAGTCAACACTCAGAAAAGCCATTTACTCATTACCGCTAACTTTGTAGCACATTTCCATCTTCACTACTGTCCTCTCATTTCTGTCTCATATTTTCCACGTGAGGCAGACACAAAGGAATACCAGAGTGAACCCGTTTACTAGTCAGAATTTCAAGTCATTACCTGAATCCTACAGCCAATAAGGCAGAAATGAATTCCAGGCCTGGGCATTTGCTCTGAGCTCGAGGTAAGAATGAGTTTGACTGCATAGTTTGAATTTCTTCCCTTGAACATAAACAATAATAGTTGATCATGGGTCTAAAACACACAACAGTGACATAGTTTCATTTTTAGTTTTGAACTGACAAATAAGATTTCTCATCTTAGTATTTTTGGCTGGTATTTCTACGTTTTTGTTTGTTTGTTATTTTGAGAGAGACAGACACAGTGAAAGTGAAGGAAAGGCAGAGAGAGAGGGGGAGAGAGAGAATTCCGAGCAGGCTCCAAACGGCCAGCGTGGAGTCCAATGCAGAGCTCAATCCCACAAATCGTGAGATCATGACCTGAGCCGAAGTCAGAGGCTTAACCACCTGAGCTACGCAGGCGCCCCATGGAGAAGTTCATTTCATATCGCCTAGCATGGGGATCACTTCCATATGTCTTTTCTAGAGGAATCCTTCACTTCATGCCAGGAAGTTGTGTCAAACTTCACTGTAAGTTCACAGGAACTCAGAGACACATGCACACACATGCCTGAGACGGAGTCACATGGTCTCTAAAAGCAAATGCCCAGAATGAAACACACACCATTACAATCACAATGTACGTATGGCTTTGCTATTTTAGGAAAATTTCAAGCTTATGTTTCTAAATCCTTGTGGTATAGTTGTTTCTACAAGCTAGTTTTTACTACCTATTTTGAAGACTACATTAAAAAAAACAGTAAAATGTATGTGTTCACAAGTCTCTGGCTTAATAATGAATTTTTTTTCTTAGAATGGGCATTGTAAACATTTTGCTCAACTTTAATTTTGAATAATGTTTTATATATAAATACTATCTTATATATATAATATTTTATGTGGACTTTTATATAATCATAAAATATTAAGTAATACATACATAAGTTATATACATATATAAATATTTATTCATGCTAATATTTTGGCCACTTATGTGGTTTGCTGTTTTCTATATTGTGATGTGTACCTCAGTCCTATAATTACTTTATATGTTTAGCCTTTACATATAATCTCAACAGCATGCATTTATATAGTCATCAATAGCATATTCTCTTATATTTGTCATATTATTCTCAAGGGTTTTTTTTTGATTTTGTGATCAAATAGGCATTTTTGATCCTTTGTGTTAAACACACATGACTTGAATGTAAGATTCATTGACATGTCAGTGAGGTTTTCAGGAACCTGAAATAATGGGGAATTCTTCTCAATTCTCCATTATTGAACTCCTTGTTATCTAGCTAGTATGTCTATCTTTTGTGCTCTTGGAATGTCAAAGTAGCACGTGTCATAATGAACAATACAGGAAACATTCCAAGTCAGGACTCACTTACATAGACACTGCAGAATGGCACTTGAAAAGTTCTAGTGAGGCTGTTATGTTTTTCAGTGAGACTGTGCTCTAAAAATAGTACACAATACGAAAACTAACACATTTAGAGTCACAATATATGTTGCTAAGTTACAAAAATCCAGGGAAAGATAAATATTATGATCCCATGTTCACACCTGAGGGAAAAATACATTTGTGAGGCATAGGGAGGTCCAAGCAAATTTTATCTTTCACTGTAAACAGATGTTTGTGTTTATTAATCAATATTTATTGAGTGCTTACTATGTATCAGGTATTGTCCTACATACTGATGGTAGAGCAGAGGTCAAATGAAGGACTGCCTTTGCTTCATGAAGGGAACTGACAATATAAAATATTCACTACTTGTGGGTAAGTGGATGATGAAATCTCAGTTTTCATTAAGCTCAGGCACTTAATGGAGAAGCATCCGAGAGTGTGCTCGTCGCGGCATATCCTAAGTCCTGGAGGCCGTCTGTGTATTTGGGGCATGGAAAGAAATTTAGTGCAGCTAAGCGTATTAAGCTTATACTCAGTGCATGAGCCACTACAAGAACTGATAGGCCCAAACAAGGAATTTATTTCTTTTTCTGGGAACAATCCGAATCTCTGAGAGAATTGAGTAGAAAAAAATACCTCTGATAATTCCTTTGAGAAAAGGTGAGATCCAGATCAGAGAAAATGTGGGGAGACATAGTGTGAGAATATCACAGTTGGCAAGAAGGAGTGGGGGATGGTTTCTGGTTAGAGGAAACAAAAAGTCTGCAGAATACACAAGAATTTAGGGCTTAGAGTAGACAAAATGCGCTGCCAACTGTGATATGCATAGACGAGTGAGCAGGAGGATTCAGGAGCAATTTCTGGGTTTCTGGTTGACAAAGGTGCATGGGGTCCTGCCAGCAGAAAACCATAGAAACAACATTTAGAATAGCGATGTGGAGACGGAAGATAATGTCGTACTGGTCCAGGGTGTGTAGCTGTCTACATAAATACGGGGCCTGGAAGTGACCACAACCAGGTGACTGCAGGACGGAGGCCAGAGCGAACAGAAGACAGGAAATTGAAGAAGGTCTGAGGACCCACACGGTTCGGACACAGTTCAGGAAGGAGAGCTGCACAAAGAGAGGTACAAGCGGTAGAACCAGTGAGGGAAACCTCAGAAGCCATGCGGTTTTAGTTTTAAAAAGAAAAAGCACTTTAACAAGGAATGATATAAAAGACATTCAGGAGATTATAAAAATAGTTTCGGGATGACAGGGGCATTTTGTTAATTAAGCGCAGAGGATTAGAATAGAAAAATGCAGGGGCACCACTGTATTTTTCTTATTGTTTCTAGTCAGTTGCAGAATATCTCATTCCATGTCAAATGACCCCTTTTTAAGATGACTATTAAAAATTAGAGCAAGCCCAGAAGATGGAAGAAAATCTGAAAATCATATACAGATGAAACACATAGGAAGAGTTAGGCTGCAGGATAGATGTATTGTAGAAAATATAGGTGATGTTCTCAAATGTTAGGAGAGCCGTGCTATGGAAGAGAAGTTAGATTTATTCCATGCAACCACAAGCAATTTAACCAGCACCCAAAAATTGTTATCATAGGGATGTGTCTTGTGACTCATACAAAGGAAGAACATTTTTTACATTTAGCATACTTTGGGTATGCTAGTAATTTAAATATTACGTCAGGATGAATAATGTGATTGCCAAACAAAATGAACTTTAAGCAGGGGCTTTTTCTCCTTGCTACAATAAGGCATTGGGTTGAGAGAACAGTCCAGCTTTCTTGACTAAAAGTTAACACACTATTGCACTTTGAAATATGATCCAGTAGGAATGTCCTTAGACGTTGCCACAAAATTTCAATAACGACGATCATAGTGCGATTGTTGCCCATAATGTTAGTTGTCAGGATATGGTGTTATTGCAAAATGGCAAAATCAAACGTCCGTATAATTTTGGTTGTCCAGAGCTATTTTGTTTTTTTAGAAGATTGCCAGACAAAGCATCGTCGGAACGTGTGCCTCTTCCTGAGAAAGGGTTCCCAGCTGGGCTGGTGGCTGTTTCTCACTCAGAACAGAGGCTGAGGCTCCAAACCCAGTGGCTGGAGCAGAGGCATCTTAATTTGAAGGAGGGATGGCTCCCTTCCTGGCCGGTCCTGTCACATGTCTTTAGTCAGTCCCTTTGGGAAGCTCCTCCTGGAGTCTATTACCTCCATCCTGAGGATTCTGTAATCCATTCCGATTCCGAGGTAAACCCTTCCCTGCTTGTGCTGAACAGGACGTGATCTCTGCACCTAACAGACCCTCCACATTGTAGTCGGTGGCATCCAGAAACAAGCTGTCTGTTAGCTCTTCTCTAAACACATTCCCTTTGATCACTAAACATCAGCTTATCAGATTTCTGACCCAGAGATTTCTGACGTGTTTATTGAAATGCAAGCTATCCAGTGATTAAGCTGTGACCAGAAGAACATCCTCACAGTATGAAAACAATGAAGTTTGTTTACAAAAAGGCCTGGTCTTTAATAATGGTATTTACTGCCTTTATCTTGTTATAAATATAGAACAGTCATAGAATATTTGAAAAGGCTCTAAAATCCAGTGTGGGTGCGGCAGCCGGGTCCCATGTGGCGTGTGTTTTTCTTCATTCCAAAAAGACAGACTAATTCCCACCACCAGTGCAAGAGGGTTCTCGTTTCTCCACATCCTCTCCAGCATCTATAGTTTCCTGATTTGTTCATTTTGGCCACTCTGACTGGCGTGAGGTGATATCTGAGTGTGGTTTTGATTTGTATTTCCCTGATGAGGAGCGACGTTGAGCATCTTTTCATGTGCCTGTTGGCCATCTGGATGTTTTCTTTAGAGAAGTGTCTATTCATGTTTTCTGCCCATTTCTTCACTGGATTATTTGTTTTTTGGGTGTGGAGTTTGGTGAGTTCTTTATAGATTTTGGATACTAGCCCTTTGTCCGATATGTCATTTGCAAGTATCTTTTCCCATTCCGTTGGTTGCCTTTTAGTTTTGTTGATTGTTTCCTTTGCAGTGCAGAAGCTTTTTATCTTCATGAGGGTCCAATAGTTCATTTTTGCTTTTAATTCCCTTGCCTTTGGGGATGTGTCAAGTAAGAAATTGTTGCAGCTGACGTCAGAGAGGTTTTTTCCTGCTTTCTCCTCTAGGGTTTTGATGGTTTCCTGTCTCACATTCAGGTCCTTTATCCATTTTGAGTTTATTTTTGTGAATGGTGTAAGAAAGTGGTCTAGTTTCATTCTTCTGCATGTTGCTGTCCAGTTCTCCCAGCACCATTTGTTAAAGAGACTATCTTTTTTCCAGTGGATATTCTTTCCTGCTTTGTCAAAGATGAATTGGCCATAGTTTTATGGGTCCAATTCTGGAGTCTCTATTCTATTCCATTGGTCTATGTGTCTATTTTTGTGCCAATGTATTGGCAGCTTTGTGTTGATGATTACAGCTTTGTAGTACAGTCTAAAGTCTGGGATTTCAATGCCTCCCGCTTTGGTCTTCTTCTTCAATATTACTTTGGCTATTCGGGGCCTTTTGTGGTTCCACATAAATTTTAGGATTGCTTGTTCTAGCTTTGAGAAGAATGCTGGTGCAATTTTGATTGGAACTGCATTGAATGTGTAGATTGCTTTGGGTAGTACTGACATTTTAACAATATTTATTCTTCCAATCCATGAGCACGGAATGTTTTTCCATTTCTTTGTATCTTCAGTTTCCTTCATAAGCTTTCTATAGTTTCCAGCATACAGATCTTTTACATCTTTGGTTAGGTTTATGCCTAGGTATTTTATGGTTCTTGGTGCAATTGTGAATGGGATCGGTTTCTTTCTCTTTCTGTTGTTTCATTATTAGTGTATAAAAATGCAACTGATTTCTGAATATTAATTTTGTATCCTGCAACTTGGCTGAATTCATGTATCCATTCTAGCAGACTTTTGGTGGAGTCTGTCGGGTTTTCCATGTATAATATCATGTCATCTGCAAAAAGTGAAAGCTTGACTTCATCTTTACCAATTTTGATGCCTTTGATTTCCTTGTGTTTGACTGATGATGCTAGAACTTCCAACACTATGTTAAACGACAGCGGTGAGAGTGGACATCCCTGTCCTGTTCCTGATCTCAGGGCGAAAGCTCTCAGTTTTTCCCCATTGAGGATGATATTAGCTGTGGGCTTTTCATAAATGGCTTTTATGATGTTCAAGTATGTTCCTTCTGTCCCGACTTTCTTGAGGGTTTTTATTAAGAAAGGCTGCTGAATTTTGTCAAATGCTTTTTCTGCATCGATTGACAGGATCATATGGTTCTTATCTTTTCTTTTATTAATGTGATGTATCACGTTGATTGATTTGTGAATGTTGAACCAGCCCTGTATCCCAGGAATGAATCCCACTTGATCATGGTGAATAATTCTTTTTATATGCTGTTGAATTCAATTTGTTAGTATCTTATTGAGAATTTTTTTCATCCATATTCATCAAGGATATTGGCCTGTAGCAGCCGCTCTGGAAAACAGTATGGAGGTTCCTCAAAAAATTAAAAATAGATCTACCCTGTGACCCAGCAATAGCACTGCTAGGAATTTACCCAAGTGATCCAGGAGTGCTGATGCATAGGGGCACTTGCACCCCAATGTTTATAGAAGCACTTCCAACAATAGCCAAATTATGGAAAGAGCCTAAATGACCATCAACTGATGAATGGATAAAGAAGATGAGGTTTACATATACAATGGAATAGTGCTTGGCAATGAGAAAGAATAAAATCTGGCCATTTGTAGCAATGTGGATGGAACTGGAGAGTGTGATGCTAAGTGAAGTAAGTCAGGCAGAGAGCAACAGATACCATATGTTTTCACTCTTATGTGGATCCTGAGAAATTTAACAGAAGATCATGGGGGAGGGGAAGGGGGAAAAAGTTACAGAGAGGGAAGGAGGCAAGCCATAAGAGACTCTTAAATACTGAAAACAAACTGTGGGTTGATGGGGGGTGGGGGAGAGGGGAAAATAGGTGATGAGTATTGAGCAGGCACCTGTTGGGATCAGCACTGAGTGTTGTATGGAAACCAATTTGACAATAAATTATATATATATAAATTTTAAAAAAAGACTAATTGCATAAACCAGGGATGGCTGTGCTCAAAAAGGTAAGTTATCTTATACTAGCTGTTCTGTCAGTAGTTGTCCACCCTAACTCTGTTGATATTTAAGTCTCAGTATTTCTCCTTTTTTGTGAAAATTAACTTCTGTGTCACAATATGTACTGTCCCTTTTAGATAGAAACTCAACGACAAAATTAGGAAAAAGATATTGTAGCTTGGTAGAGAATTACTTATTTCCACAGTGTCACCAGCAATGTTGCCTTGTCAGTATTATGATGAGAAAAATTCTGCAGGGAATACTCTTATTATGCTATAAATTTCAATGTTATTTCCGAATGAATAATTTGATTTCCAAACAAAGCTTCAAGCAATGACTTTTTCTTTGGATGGAATAAAGCTTTGGGTCAGGGAAAAGCTCTTTGACTTTCTTGATTAAAGGTTAACAAATTACTTGCAGCCTTGAAATATGATATCCACTGAATGTCCTTAGAGGTTGTCGCACGAAATTAACAACAAAAAAGTGACCGTGTGCTTCTTGCTGATAGTGCCAGTGACTTGATTCCATTTCAGCCAAGTGAGACTTTCTTATCTCTTGGGGCGATGATATGCTTCCGTTTATACTGCAGATGCTCAAAAGCTGACTCCCTTCATGTTTCCGAGGGAGAGTCGGGACTTACCTGACTGAAAAATCACAGAAATACTGCTTCTTCCAAGAGTGGTTTTGGCCATTCTCTGCTGAATTGGAAGAACTAACCCAAGGGACAAAATTCTGTCAAGAGACTAATGTCTTCTTGGAAATGAACAAAAAGCCTGGATCATTGAGTCCCCACCACATCTACCTGTGTGACCAGTTTGACGATGGTTGTATGATTTGGTGGCAATATTCTAGAAAATGTCGTGAAAATAAACGCCATGGAGGTCTTGATTATATAATCTATGGTTTCACGTGAAGGAAATTAATCACTTTTTGTCAAATCATTTGGAATATTACTGACCAATGATTGCACTACCAATATAGTGACCACCGATATGGAAGCTGGAAGAGGGGCCACTGTGGTCTCTGGCCTTTTTAGTTGACTTTGTTTGTGTCAGTAAATATATTTGTGAAACAACAAATTTTAAAACCTAAATGCTACTATTACTACCAACCATGGTGATAAGAATTATAGTAAAGGAAATCCTGCTTTATATACGTAGACCATTTCCAAGTCACTTTTGCATTCTTACCCCCACCTGATCCTCGTGGTAGCTCTGTGACACAAGACAGGGTGCCTATTATGCGTATGATGAAACTGAGGTCTGGTGAGATATGACAAAGTTCTGGGGGCAAATAAGTGGGAGACAGACCAAACCTATAAGTTTGAAGGCTGTATCCCTATCTGCCCTTTTGTGATTTGCAACAAGGCAAAGACTATACTACAGTAGGTCATAAAAATGCTGATGCTCCAAGATCATCCCTCTGTTCTCGTGAAACCTCAGAATGGCCAACTCTCACCATTGGGAGTGTGTCATGACAAGCCAATGACTGAGGGCAGAATACACAGTGAGGACCAGAGACATGCGTTACTTATTGAGTCGTAACTTAGGGCCATACAGCATGTAGGTGAAGTACATACAACAGGAGGTGCATGTATAGAAATACCGTTGTTTTTCGGAGGAAATTCCAGCTCCTTGAGCAGCCAGACCATCAGAGATGAGACCAAGAGAGGAAATGGCAGAAATTCACCTTCAAGTTATGTTTGTGTTTCAGATGAGACTCCCATACAGTGTGGCCTGCAGGTCAGTAGGCATGTCAGCATGACTCAAACAATATGTCATATGTTCTGCCATGTCCGTTCCTTCCTGAGGCTCTCTGCTGGCAGCCAGTGGCTACAGGAGGAAGCCCAAGCTTCTGTCCAGGTGCAGGAGACACCCATGAATGCCAGTGAATGCAATTCCCCCTTGGAGTTGCCGCAATCTCAGAATGTTATCATTATGGATCCAGAGAAGGCTACTCTAATAATAATAACACTTTTATATCACTTATCAAGTATCAGGCATGGATCAAAATACTGAAGTGTAAAATCTTGTTTGTTCCTCACTCCCACACGAAAAGACCAATTTATCTGCCATTCTCATTTTGAGGGAAAAACGTGCCCAAGGTCTCTATAGAGGGTAAGCTGAAATTGCAGTCCAAGCAGCCTGTACCCAGAGCCTCTGACTATAACGACTGTGCTGTATTGTGGCTTAAACGGGAGACTTGGGGGTATTAACACACAATGCCTATTAACGTAAAGGATTTTGTGGTGAAATATGATTGACACTAACACCATTATGCAGATCTCAGGACCTTTAGTTCGCCATGGCCATGGTGTATCTCTGGCAGGAGAAGAACGTATGTATGTAGTGCTCCCCAAAATTGTTTGGTGGGGCATCCTGTGGGACCACACTTCAAGAAAAGTTAGTATAGCCTATCAGAGGAGCCAGTGTGTGCATATATTCTTGCCAGAAAGGAGATTCGTATATAGACCACAAAAGTACCCTTTGGTAGGAAAAATGTTTTTAAGTCTAACCAAAATTATTTTCTTGGCAAATAGTCCATAAGAAAAACCGTTGCCATTTGGATGAAACTGCCCCTTACCCAGTTGTAAATTTCCCCACATTACACGGTGACGTTATTTTCATTGTGAAAGAACCGATCTTCCTTTGGTCCGAAGCCTGTGCCCCGCCCTGTGATGGCCCAACGGTTTCTGTCTCCACCTCACATATAATATCCATTGTATGCTGCCTGGGAAAGGAGTCAAGTGTGTGCATGATTTTAACTCCTCGGTAGGATCATAGGCTCCAGAAGGTCAGGGGTTCTGTTCCCGCCTCACAAAGTGCAGTCACGACAGCCAGGGTAGTGGACGCACGCTGATTAGGTTAACGGACAAAAGGGAAAACACATAATGAAAACTGACTTTTCTTTTGGTGATATATCTTTATCTTCCCCAGCTTCCTCCTCCTCGTACGTTACTAACTATAAATTGTGGAAAAATTAAAAACAGCAAGAGTTCTTTATGCCCTTTACTCCAGTGTGTAAACTCTTCTTATTTTTTTTATCTAGTTTTTTTCCATTAAATTCACATTTAGCTTTCTACAATTTTTATTATAATGTGGCTGTAATTTTGGTTTTAAATTTCACTTTGATATAAGTTAACATTTTCACTGTAACATGAGATAATTTCTTACATTTTATATATTATTTTCAATCATCATATTTAGTTATTGCAAAATCGTTTAAGAAATGCACCATAATTGCTTTAACTTACAGCATTATTGGCACTATTATTGGACATATAGGTCACTTGCTCTTTCCCCTCTAGTATAGATATCACTGATACTGAATTAAATCCATGCAATTATAACCAGTTCCAAGAAGGGCTCATAGGGAGTAGAACAATGTGGTCAAAAATATGCTGAAACATGGTAGAAATATTGTAAAAGATTTTGGCTTTAATTGTTTAAAATGCACGTAAGGTTTATGTAAAGAAACTCCCCTCCCACAATGTTAGAACACAACTAAATCAATAAAATTTATGTAGGAAATGGTTGGTTTTATCCCAAATTGTAGATAAAAATACCGAATGTAGTTGGTCGAGTTGAATTTTACTTCATGCAGGGTTATTCATCATAGTGAAAGGAAATAGAGTTTTTTTTTTTTAAAAAGAAATGGATAGAAAGAGGACTAAGAGACCACTGGGCGTCGTATAAAGTCAAGAAATTTTTGAGTAGAACAAAGGAAAGTGAGACATAAAAGGACAAGCATGGTGTGAACCGTTAGTAAAAGAAATCGGCAGTCCTGGTGGGTTGATCCTGACTCTGCACAGCACGGTTCTTCTTCAGAGGAAGCACCTTAAACGTAAAGTCTGAAGTGGGTTTTCATACTGCAAGAGTCAACAGAGTAATAACGGAATTTATTGGACGGCTATTTGTTTTCTGTTTTCCCCTGTAACGTCCACTCTCCCTCCTTTGCCTCATTCCATCTCCTGGCTCTTAGCTTCATTATCTTACTCTCGAGGGCCACTCAGTAGAGTTAGATCCCATCCTACGTGCTGGAGATACAGCAAAGAACAGGGCAAGACACCTAATAGCAGGGGAGACACATAAAGCAAATAAACAACCAGAAGAATAGTGACATAGGATAGTACAGAAAAGAAAATAGAATTCTGTGGTAGCAACCGGCAGGGTTGTGAGTGCATGTGTTGGGTGGAGAAGTGGATTCTGCTGTTTTAGGTGGTGTAATCTCGGAAGGCCACTCAGAGTGAGCAAAATAAATGTTCTAAGGCATCAATACTACAAAAGATTAAGCTATAGGAAGATTGAGGCTAAAATTTTCCAGACCCAAGGCAAAAAAAAAAAAAAAAAAAAAAACTCAGCAAGTGCAAAGATATCATGACAGGCATGAGGTGCTGATTCACAGCATCGGAGGAAGGCCAGTGTGGCTGAGACACAGTGACCACAGGTGAAGGGAAGTGAAGCCACATCCCCCCTGTCCTCTAGGAACACAGAGCTCTCCGTATGGCAGTTAGAAATCACCAACTCAAACCGTCAAAAGCACGCCCAGAAAGCGCGATTAGAAACCCAACCGAAGTGAAACCAGCTTCTCAAATTAATTAGACTGAAAATGAATAGGTAAAATTTAAACTGCGGTGCCCAAAAAGCTGTGTCAGTTTTGTCAACATGAATGACATCACGACCCACATGAGACCTGACTGCTCCTTAGGAAAGGATTCTGGACGCACTTGTGGGATTTCCAGTCGTTCCAAAAGTTCACAAAGGATAAATCAGGCTTAGCTTTTTAGCAAATTGATTTATTATCCAATTTGCTAAAGCAAGGCATAAATAGTATCTAATTAAATAGTGTCTAATTATAGAATTATTTAAAAAAAAACCTAACAAATAAGATTATGAGAAGGTACTTTGCATTTTCCAGATGTTTGGCAAGGGAACCCAGCAAGAACATTTTTATATCTGTCTCTTACAAATAAAAACCGGGAAACAACATGTATTAAAATTGGTTAGATTTTATATGGAAAATTATATAATTCATTGAGAATGAATGATTTCTTCTTTTCTTGAAAAACACTAGAATTTTAACTTTTCATATTGAAAGAGAAGAGCTGAAGCCCATAGAAACATGACCAAAATGGAACTGATCTCACTCTGAAAAATTGTACATTTGTATTTTATATAATTGTGCTCAAAGTTGGCTCTAATTTGATTTGGACTGCAGATCATATGTGATTTACCATTGATCCTGTGTTCTGGTTTTTCACTTCCATAAGTTATTTTATTCAAGATATTTGATCAGATTTTACATCCCATGAGAGCACAGAACATGCTGTTTCTTTCCCCTGATTTTCTGCAGAGTCTGGCTGCAAGAAAACACAACAAACTTACTCTAACAAGGTAATTTCTCCCTGACATTAAAATAACTTTTTGTTATATCACTAGGACATACGCTTCTCCTTGTGAAATTATAATAATTTCCTTTGAGAAATTATACTAATGGCCACCTATTTTTTTTTTCTAGTGCTGTAGTGATTTTTACTTCACATATAAAACTTTTTCGTATAAGGTGGAAGATACAAAAGCAACTTTATTTATTTACCTTTAATGAATGATGGGTCCGTTACCCCAACACTAATTAATGGTTGGTCCGTGTGTTCAATACGAAACTTCATAATACATTCGATGCCGGACTTATGCTAACAGCATTGCCTAGCATATAGGGAATATTTACAATGTTACAAAATCTTCCTTAAGTATTTTGCCATTATTCTATTGCTCATTTACAAATCTGTAAGGGTGGTACTATTAAAATCCATGATAAAGATGAAATTCTTGAAGTCTACACATGATCAGAAAACCTGTCCAAAGTCCTGCTTCTAGAACATAGCAGAGAAAGTAGTTTGCACAAATGAAAGTGATGGAAATGGTAATTACACAATATTTGTTGGATAAAGCTTAAACAAGCATATAAAACTCTTAAATATTCTTGAGATGTTTCTGGTTTTTTATCCTATGTAGTGTTGGTATTTTCTTAAAAGTTTAAGTAATACCAGACATTATTCTAAGCACATAATAAGTTTTAACCCATTAACCTTATACACACCTTTAAAAAAGTTACTATGGGGAAACTGAGGCAAAGGGAGGTCACTTCTCACCCCTTGGTAGGTCAGCAGCAGGGCCAGGACTGGCTTCCAGGTGGAATAACGCTGCTGTGCATGTTTCTATGTCCTGCTCATATCCAAATTTTCCTTTCATTTTGTCTTGACAAGCAAGGTATTTTCCTATAAAAATGAAGAAATTAGAACATGCAGAATATAGCTATATAACTAGAAATTTCACAAAAATTCACAAAGCCAGTTAATATTAAAGAAAGTAATTTGGTACCCTATTTCCAAATGCCAACAGTAGTTACTGACTACGATTTTTTAAATTCCAACCCGAAGAACAAATGTGTGTAATTTTTTCAACAAAATCGTATGCGTATGCGGGCTGGATACATTTATGTCATTCACTTAGCCTCTGACATGTGTTACGATATCATACGCAAGATCTTTTATTCAAAAGAGCCCATGTTCTGAGACCTCCAGCGAGGAACACACAAAATACAGGGAGAGAAAGAGCACGAGGCCAGTCCTCAGAATAAACGGAACCTCAGGTGATTCACAGAAAAGGAGCTCCGTGAAGATGCGAGGTGGGAGGTGGAGACATATGTTAGCAGAGCAAGTACCTATGGGAAACGCAGCTTAGGTTTTAGTCAGAAAAATAAGTTTTATTATTTTAATGTTCATTTTTCAATTAGTCCCACTTTCTCCTTTATTACTATATTTCCTTCTCATACTTTTTAAAGGATTTATCATGTTTTGGTTATCTTAGTTCAAATGCCTATTTTTTGCAAAAATGTTTTTCTTGAATAAAATCGGTATATAAGACTATGCCTTTAATTGCAGCTTTAGTCGTTTTTGCTTCAAGTCTTGACAAAAGGTTTTCAGTTTGTAATTTTGTAAGTATTATGTGGTTATGGATTTGCAAACTTTTCCTTAAAAAAATGTTTACCTAAGATGATGCTGTAACAGTTTGGAGTGATTTTTTTTTCTTAAAATTTAACTACAAATTTCCAGATGTTTTCAGTTGTCATTTGTTTTGTTGTAGCTTTATGCTAAATATTTTAAAACTGTTAAATAAATGTGATAATGTTTTTCTCAGTTTTGAGATTTTATGAATTATCAGCATTATCTTTTTTAAATGAAATGTTTCACCTGTGGAGCACCTGGGTGGCTCAGTCCGTTGAGCCTCTGACTCTTGATTTCGGTTCAGGTCAAGTCCCAGGATTGTGGGATCAAGCCCCACATTGGGCTCTGCTCTCAGCATGGAGCTTGCTTGGGATCCTCTCTCTCTCTCTCTCTCTCTCTCTCTCTCTCTCTCTCTGTCCCACCCCCTTCATGCATGCTGTCTCTCTCAAAATAAATAAACATTAAAAAATATCAACTCATCTTAAACTAGGACATGCATAAGTTTCCCTAAAGGATTTAATTTTGACAAATATGAAATTAAGGGCATTGAGAAGTGTGTTAAAGAACAAACATTGTTTTAAGTTTCTAAACAGTAAGAATATGAAAAGCAAATATTTTCATGTCATATTTATCCTATAAACTTTTGATTTAATTTTGGTAAAACTGAAGATGTAGCTAAAATTTAAGATACACTGATCAATAATATACACATAATAATATGTTTCATAAACATGTGAGAATTGGCTGTTGACCCAGCACCATACAATAAATAATTAAGGTTAATGCCTATAATTATGATCATTTCACAGCAATTAATTAAACCTTCATTTAAAAAGGTTATAAAAATCTGATGTCTCTCATTAGCAATAACTTTTTTCTTTTCTTTTCAGCACAAAAATCACCTTTAAAATTTTTGTTGGCGGGGCGCCTGGGTGGCTTAGTCGGTTGAGCGTCCGACTTCGCTCAGGTCACGATCTCACGGTCCGTGAGTTCGAGCCCCGCATCGGGCTCTGTGCTGACAGCTCAGAGCCTGGAGCCTGCTTCCGATTCTGTGTCTCCCTCTCTCTCTGGCCCTCCCCCCGTTCATGCTCTGTCTCTCTCTGTCTCAAAAATAAATAAATGTTAAAAAAAAAAATTTTGTTGGCATATTTTTACCTTACCTGTCATATTTAGTCCAACAAATAAATGCCTTATCTACTCTAATTGGACTCCAGAAAATTCAAGTTGACTTACTAGAGGCTTCAAAAGTAGTAAATGGAAAAGCTGGTTTACATTGAATAGCCTTCTGGGATGAAGGCAGGAGTGATACATCATCTAATTTTTTGAAAGATCTCCTGATACTTCTGGAACCAGGATCTTTGATGCTGTAAACGGCATGCTGATTAACCATTCTGATGATAAAAAAAATCGTAAGCAACATTGAGAACAAATATAAAACAATATTTGAGAATTCATAATAGCCCTAAAAGTTATCTTACGTAATAGTGTTGGTCAACTTTGCTATCTAACCTCTCAGCAAGACAAGAAATGTACAGGCTCACAAATGACTCACTCAGCCATCATTCGGGTGTTCTTCCTCATTTCCTTTACACATTCGTGTCCTCAAATAAGCAAGAAAGAGAAGGGGAAGAACTAGAATCTAACTGGACCATCAATTGCATCCTCTCACAAGAATCTAGAATTAAATGTCTAGGCTCAAGAAACCTGGACACTTAGTGGAACAAATTAAATAGCCGCTAAAGCAGAGCGCCAGAACAGGGTCGTGTCCCAGGAGGAGGAGGCGGCTGGGAAGCCCAGTGACTTCAACTCGGTGGCTCACAGCTCAGGGAGCGGATCACAGTCTCCAGGCTGTTTGTCTGCACTTCGGGAAGGAAGTGGCTTCTGGACAGACTCTTATCAGCCAGCTCCACAGCGACATGGATGGGTATACACAAAAATGCCTTTGATGACTTACACAAAGCAATAAGCCCATCAGGTGGATCAGAATGTTGAATTCGGCCTCTCCAGTCACGTGCCCTCTCTGCGGGGAAAACACATTGGAAGCAAAGTCCTTAAGAAGTTCGCGTAGAGAACAATGAATCGGTGAGCTGAGCTGAGTACCTCTCAGGTGCAGTAGCCTAACCCGTGCGATCGGATGGCACACGCTGGCTTGGCCAGAACACCTTGAATGGCCCTAAAATGGGCAGTCAACACGCTCTCGAGTTCTCTTTCTCTTTTCTGTCATGATGGGTCAGTTTTCTACGGTTGCATTTTCCCTCCATGGAGAACAGAAACCAATTTTCTGCACCACACTCCGTGAATTCTCTTATCAGAGGGAATAAAATGCTGTGCTCCACCAAAGTGGTCTGTTACTCAATCACAGTGTCTTGTTTTCCCCTCTCTTGGCTAATCCTGTATTTTGGATACACGTTGTTGTTCTTGGTTTAGATTTAAGAATAAAGTCTAATTCTGACTTTTGAAGGCACTTCAATTCAGGCCCGTATTAGTTATTCATCTATTAAAATGTGATCCTCTTTGTGTTGATAATAGCTTCATAAAGATCTTAGAATATTTTGAGAGGTTGTAGATACGCACAAATGTTTATATTGATACATATTTTGATATAGACAGACAATTTCTGAGGAAGTCAGAAAATGTTCCTACAATTAAATAGTATGAATAACATTTTTAGCTCAGCAGTGGTCATGTGGGTATATGTATCTTTTTTTTATTGACTCAACTGGGGTGATTCAATTAGTATGTGAAGAGTTATACATAGTTTATTCACTTATTGAAAAAAGTGGTCTTCAGTTCAGTGATAATTACATGCTGAATTAAATTTTCTTTTTAGTCCCTTTCCCTCACCAAGCTTTAATTAGATCAGCTGGAGCATTTGAAATGCAAAGGGATATTGTGTAATGAGAGGCAAACATTTTTATGGAGCTCACTCTCCTGCCTTGGGATTCTCTCTGGTGAAGGTTACTTAACCTTAACTTAGCCAAATAAAGACATTTTCCTTTGGAGAGATGCCAGGTAGCTGCCTACGAAAGGTAATTCACTTTTTATTTTTGTATGTCACAATGTTTCTTTGTTTTAACATTGGCTAGCTGCACAAATGTTACTACTCTTCAATCACACATATGACTTTAAAAATAGAGTGTTTCCAAGGGCGCCAAAGGCTTCAAGTCACAGCAGCAGTAACTACTATAAATTAACCAAAAAATAGCGTTTCACATACACACTTTATGCTGGTGTCAAACCTGTTGCCTTTTCCTCCTGGGCACATGACCCACCGCAGCGACAATGACGGGCCGAGCTGCTGTCCCGGATCTTGGGCTATTTCCTCAGGCAGGCGTCCGTGAGTATTGGTAAGTGGATGTGAGCCCTGAGGGGCGCAGAAGAGGAAGGGCACCTCCAGTGGTCCATGAACCTGGTGGTTTGTTTTCAGTCATCTTCACGATTGCCCTGTAATCACCCATGTTCATATGGGCGATGTTAGGTGCCTCCCCAGGACGGCACGGCAGGTGGACCCAGCACTACTGATGTCTCAGCCCCACAATCTGGCTCCGCTGTGCATTTGTAGACAAGTTATTTATAATTTCTCTCCTGGCTTTTCACCTAGAAACTGAGAAAGATGACAGTATGCGTACGATAGGATTTTTCAACGAGGTCTACATGATGAATTCTTTCCAAGTTCTTGGAACAGCACCAGGCCGATAGTAAGCTGCACAAGCCCTCAGGTCTCCATTGCTAGGCTGCGCCACGGTTCCTACTCCCCCCGCACCCCCATGCCACGGCTCTCCCTCCTCACCCCCACAAGTGAAGTTAGTTTTACCCCAATCTGTCCGTCGTGCCTTCGGTGACTGGGGGAGACTGATGGGTGTTAGGCTCTTGTCCAGTCTCCTCCAGGCTCAGCACGTACCTCTTCTGGGGGTATTTCCAGTGTTCCATGTCACATAGTAAGTCCACGGGGTGGGCATCAAAGGCAAACTTTAATTCCTAATTCCTCCTCCTTCCTCTCCCTCTAGTCGTACTGAACTGCTTCCGGGTTTCGGTTCTTGGGTTATGCACCACATTTTCTCTGGTTTCCAGCATTTTGCATTTGCTGTTCCCTCGCTTTTGACGTAAAGCCTCCCAGGAGGTCACCTTAAACCCTCTAAGCTCAGACACTTTCTCCAGTTCTGTTGCTCTGAAGGCTCACCTGAAGGGCAGGGATGGGATGGTTGCCTTCAATTGAAAAATCTTCCTTTTTTTAAATGAAATTAATGTTTAAAATAATTGCATAAATTCTACCATTAAAATCAATTAAAAGTAAATGTAAATACATAAACAGTTTAAAGTAATGATATAACAATAATATTTTAACATATTTACAGAATATCTTAACTAAACTCTTTTGTAGATTCTTCTAAATAACCATTCTAAATAAGAAATAGACATTTTCAAAGGACAGTAATCTATATTTACTGAATGTGTCTGAGACCATTGTGCTGTGTCAAGCTAGAAGTACTTGTATTATAGAGAGTACTTGTATTAATAGCCTACTTGGTAAATGCCTTCTAAATATCTCGAATTCTTCAAATATGCAAAGAAGCATATTTGTTTAATTGACTAGACCCTATTCCTGAAGACTTAAAGAGAGATTTTAGAGAAATCTAAAACATTCATTAAATGCTAAAAATCCTCCTTTTTTTCCAAACTGGTTCTTTCAAGTACAGTGAAACCAAATTTTAGGACTTTTCAAATAATAATAACTTGTGAATCCTGTATAAGCAGCATTGATTTCAGTAATAGAGATAATTTTGGTAAGCTTCTGGTTTTGAAAATAGAGGCACCTCACTGACATTATGCCTCTGGACAGTTCTTAGATTAAGAAAGGCACGATTTGGGGATTCAGAACTGGGGTCTGGGGTCAAAATAAACACAGCAGAATGATAATGCTAGCTACTAAGAGTTTCTAATGAGTAATGTTTTTACAATAGAATTTGAATTTCTCTGAGAGGTTTCTGGTAGGGTTATATCCAAACTGTGTCCCCAGTCAGGTTAAACTTCACGTCATGGGAAGATAATTTGTGGGAAATTTTGGCATAGACTTATGAAACCATTTATAATTTCTGACAAAATCCAAATCTATCTCAGAAGTTTCGATTTATTTGGGGTGTCTGGGTGCCTCTGTTGGTTAAGCATTTGGCTTCGGCTCAGGTCATGATCTCGCAGTCTGTGAGTTCCAGTCCTGCTTCGGGCTCTGTGCTGACAGCTCAGAGCCTGGAGCTTGCTTCAGATTCTGTGTCTCCCTCTCTCTCTGTCCCTCCCCTGCTTGCGTTCTCTCTCTCTCTCTCTCTCAAAATAAGTAAAAGCATTAAGTAAATAAAAGTGTCCCTGAAATAAATGATTTATGGGGGCACTGGCTAAGGACCATATTGAAAAGATTTCTCTTCCTAGCACTCTGGTACTAATCGTACCATGAGCTAGACTCAGATATCTCTTGAGAGCACCTCTCAGATTTTGAGTTTCTGAAATACTAGCTGTCTGTTCCAGAAGATATGATAACTTAAGATTTGTTTTAATAAAAAATTATTAACCCAAATATTTGGCATCTAGCTTCTGAAACAAATGAAAATGAACAAAGTTACAAAAGGTAAATTCCTATCAGCCTTTGGATTTTGTGCCTACTTAGTTATATTAAAGGGGGTTAATTAAGTTAAAATGGTTGTGATTTTTAATGTAAAAAAACTTTAATAATTAAAATTAACGATAAAACATCTTGTGTTTTTCCTAGTATAACATTTTCATTTGAGAAACAGTAAAAATTGAGCTCACTACATCACCTAATGATGTTGGAATCATAGCACACAGTGGAACCTGTGTCAGTGAAATTATAAAACTCACGAGAGGACGGGGTGGGGAGGTATATGTCGGTGTGTTAACTCTTTCTTTGTAGCATTGTCCTAAAAATAATATCGTTGGGGAGGAAGAAATTCCTGTCTCCTTCAAGTCCTTCCGGCTGGACTAAGAATCAAGTTAACATGAGACAAATTGACAGGGTAAAATCAGATGTAATTTTGTGCAGGGAATCCACAGAGACATGGGAATGTCAAGAATAGGCAAAGTGAGATCTATATGTCGTTCTGAACCACGAAGGGGTATAAGTGTGGACTTCAAAGAGAAGGAATGCAATTCACAGGAAGATGAAAAAGAGTCAATATTTGGTCAACAAATGCCTGCTGGGAAACCTGGCAACAATGGCAGAGAGGACCCTGGCCCAACAGTCCTTGTGGGGTTCCTCTGGGTCCACCACACCAAGTTCACGGTGCATCGTTACCGGTGGTCATAGTTCTTTTCCTGGAAGGGCTTCTATATCTAAACTCTTTGTAGGTATTTGAGAGGCAGAAGCAAAGAGCTTTTCTTGAATCTGTTCGGTTTTTATTGCTTTTGAACTCAACGTAATCTCTATGTCCAAGTGGCCCATCTTGGGGCAGCCTGCCCTTGGTCCCAACAATAAAGATTCAAGACCTTGGTACAGCTCATCTGTTCAAGGAAAGCCTTCTATTAAGTAAGGACATAGGAAATGTTTACCTTCTGCTTTCAATTGGCACATTTATTTAATTATCATGCAACCCAAAAGACTTCTCCCCATCTGGGGTATAAGTAAAAATGCTGTTGCCTACATACTTATATTTTATTCATAACCACATCGGTGCATCAATCCTCAGATTATCTGAATAAATTGATGCAATATAGTAATAATGCATAGCATACTCACTGAGCAAACAGACATACTAATTAAGAAATTATCTGTGATAGAACTATATCCAATATTTGTAATTCACAGCAGTAGAATCCTGAACCACTAAGTCATTAATTTTTAGTGGGGTCTGTTTTCCCTTTCTGGTCTAAATGGACACTTGGATGAGAGAGACGTTTTATCCTTTATTGGCCTCTTACTGGCTGTTAGACTTTGCGAAACTCACAGGTTTTAGGAGCTCAAGAATAATTCTCTTGTCCAGTCGCTCATACAATGCTTCTGTATCTACTCTAAGTAGTAGATATTTTGAAAGAATATCTTGAATATTTTCTTTTTTTTAATGTTTACTTATTTATTTTTATTTTTGAAAGAGAGAGAGAGAGAGAGAAAGCATGAGCAGGGAGGGGCAGAGAGAGAGGGAGACAGAATTCGAAGCAGGCTCCAGGCTCTAAGCTGTCAGCACAGAGCCTGAAGTGGGGCTCGAACCCACAAAGTGCAAGATCATGACCTGAGCCGAGTCGGACGCTTAACCGACTGAGCCACCCAGGCGCCCCTTGAATATTTTCAATGACTGGAAATTCATTGCCACCAATGTAAACTCATTGTGTTCCAAAATCTCATAGTATTATGAATTCTTGCACATTCCCGTATCTCTTTTTTTTTTCTTTTTTTCTTTTTGTTATGGGAAAATACACATCACATAGAATCTGCCATGTGGCATTTCTCAGTGCGCAGTCCAGCATCATAAAATGCATGGGTATCGTTGTACTGCCATCTGCAGAATTCTTTCCGTGTAGCAAACCAGAAACTGTACGCAGAGAACTCCATCTTCCCTGACCCGGGTCCCTGGGAACCAGCATCCACTTCCTGTCCCTGTGACTCTGACTACTTTAGACATTCACATACGTGGAATCATACATACATTTCTCAAGAATGCAAATACTTATTTCTCGTAGCACAATGCCCTCAAGGCTCATCCGTGTTGAAGCAGGTGTCAAAACGTCCTTCTTTTTAAAGGCTGAATGTTATTCTATTCTACGTTTATAACACATCTTGCATACCCATTCATCTGTCAACGGATGCTTGGGTTAGCTTCTCCTGTTAATTACTGTGAATAACATCGTTATGAGCTCTGGTACACAAATATCTCCTGACAGGGAGATCACATTGTGTGTTCAAGCCCTTGTTTACAGTTCTGTTGGGCATATATTTACAAGTGAGCTTGCTGGCTCATATAATTCTATCATTTTTTAAGAGGACTCAAAAAAAATTTTTTTGAAGAACTGTCATCCTGTTTTCTAATGTGCATGTCACATTGCCACCAACAGTGCACGATGATTTAAATTTTCCACATCCTTGCGGACACTTATTACTGTTATTATTTGTAGTAGCCAGTTAATGAGTGTGAGGTGATACCTCACTGAGGTTTTGATTTGCATTTTCCTAATGATTAGTGACATAGAACATTTTTTCATGTGCTTATTGGCCATTTGTATATCTTCTCTGCAGAAATATCTGTTCAAGTTTTATTTTTTTATTTTTATTTTTTTTGGTAATCTCTGTGCCCGGCCTGGGACTTGAACTCATACCCCGAGATCAAGAGTCACATGCTCCAGCAACCAAGAAGGCAGGAGCCTTGTCTATTCAACTTTTTTGCCCTTTTGTGAATCAGAGTTTGGTTGTTGTTAAGTTTTAGGAGTCCTTTCTGTCTCATGCGTACCAATCTCTCATCAGATACACAGTTTGCAAATATTTTCTCTCACTCAACAGGTGCTGTTACATGTTGTTGGTGCACATTTTAATTTTTTTAGTTTATTTTTATTTCTTTTTTGATGCACCATTTTTAATTAGCATCAGTTCAACTTTTCTTTTTTTTCTTCTGTTATCTACGTCTTTGGTGTTATATGCTCTTTTAGACAGCTTGTGATTGGATCATGTTTCTTTTTTACACATTTTGCCAATCTCAGTCTTTTGATTGGTAGTTTAATTCATTTACATATAAAGAAATCACTGATAAGGGGGGGACTTAGTTCTGTCATTTTGTATTTGTTTTCTGTATGTCTTGTAGTTTCTATGTCCCTCATTTCAGTCTCTTTTGTATTTAGCTGATTTTTGTAGTAAAATGTTTTAATTCCTTGCTCCTTTTCTAATGTGCATAGTTTATAACTGTTTTCTGTGTAGTTGCCATGACAGCACGTTTAATATCTGAGTTAGCACAGTTTAATCTGGGTTTATTCGGGCTTCACTTCCAAGGAAGCCTCTGCTTCCTTGCAGCTATGAACCACCCTTTTCAGTTACTGATTTCGCAAAATTACATTATGCATCCAAAAGCATAAAGTAATAATTTTTAACGCACTAATCTCTTAAATTACATAGAAAACAGTAGACAGAGTTACAAATCTCTGTTACAATAATACTAGTTTTTAGGGGCACCTGGGTGCTCAGTCGGTTAAGCAGCTGACTTCGGCTCAGGTCATGGTCTGTTTGACTCACAGTTTGTGGGTTCCAGCCCCGCATCGGGCTCTGTGAGGACAGCTCGGAGGCTGGAGCCTGCTTCGGATTCTGTGTCTCCCTCCCTCCCTCTCTGCCCCTCCCCTGCTCGAGCTCTGTCTCTCTCTCTCTCTCAAAACTAAATTAAAAAAAAAATTAAAAATATTAAAATGTAGTACTAGCATTTAGGCCAGCCATTTTGAAAACTTGTATTAGTCTCTTAAATCACGTCAAAACAAAAAGTGGAGGTCCAGACCATCATTTTAATACTAGTTTTTTCCCCAAAAGAAGAAACAGAGAAAAATAAAGGGGGAGAGGGGGCACCAGCTCTTTAATGCCCTGGAAGTTGCTTTGGTCAAGGGTAAGGGGCTTGACACAGTGCAGGGGGAAGTGGGCGCATGGGGGGCTGCCCACCCCTGTGCCCGCACCGCCATGATAAACAGTGGCATCAGTGGACAGAGGACACGGACCTCCAGAGTTTGGAAGATGGTGTCCCCATCACCCACTCTGGCTCATGCAGGCTGCGTGCCAGCTGCTCCGGGAACACCCTCTCAGCTCTCTGCCATTGGGCTGGGAAGGGGATGGGTTAAGAAATGGAAGTGACTGAAATTAACTGCAGTTGACAGCCCAAGACTTGCCCTGGGAGTGCACATCTTCAGTGGACTCTGGAGTTCCAAATAGCCCCTGTCATCTGCCAGGGTGGGGGGTGCCTCATGGGGGAGGGACTTGGGTGCTTCCTGCCTCCACCATCTCTCCACATTCCAAGTTCTTTTGAACTAACTTTGAAGTCTGTAAAATGGGGATAATGGCAAATACTTTGTCATCACAGATTCATATAAGGATAAAATGAAATGATGCATATTGTTAAAGAACAAAAACAATCAACTAATAATTTAAGAGTTGGCTTTCGCAAGGGAATTAAAAGCAAAAATGAACTACTGGGACTTTATGAAGACAAAAAGCTTCTGCACAGCAAAGGAAACAACCAACAAAACTAAAAGGCAACCAACAGAATGGGAAAAGATATTTGCAAATGACATATTGGACAAACGGCTAGTATCCAAAATCTATAAAGAGCTCACCAAACTCCACACCCGAAAAACAACCCAGTGAAGAAATGGGCAGAAAACATGAATAGACACTTCTCTAAAGAAGACATCCGGATGGCCAACAGGCATATGAAAAGATGCTCAAAGTCGCTCCTCATCAGGGAAATACAAATCAAAACCACACTCAGATATCACCTCATGCCAGTCAGAATGGCCAAAATGAACAAATCAGGAGACTATAGATGCTGGAGAGGATGTAGAGAAACGGGAACCCTCTTGCACTGTTGGTGGGAATGCAAATTGGTGCAGCCACTCTGGAAAACAGTGTGGAGGTTCCTCAGAAAATTAAAAATAGACCTACCTATTACCCAGCAATAGCACTGCTAGGAATTTACCCAAGGGATACAGGAGTACTGATGCATAGGGGCACTTGTACCCCAATGTTTATAGCAGCACTCTCAACAATAGCCAAAATATGGAAAGAGCCTAAATGTCCATCAACTGATGAATGGATAAAGAAATTGTGGTTTACCTACACAATGGAGTACTACGTGGCAATGAGAAAGAATGAAATATGGCCCTTTGTAGCAACATGGATGGAACTGGAGAGTGTGATGCTAAGTGAAATAAGCCATACAGAGAAAGACAGATGCCATATGGTTTCACTCTTATGTGGATCCTGAGAAACTTAACAGAAACCCATGGGGGAGGGGAAGAAAAAAAAAAAAGGTTAGTGTGGAAGAGAGCCAAAGCATAAGAGACTCTTAAAAACTGAGACCAAACTGAGGGTTGATGGGGGGTGGGAGGGAGGGGAGGGTGGGTGATGGGTATTGAGGAGGGCACCTTTTGGGATGAGCACTGGGTGTTGTATGGAAACCAATTTGACAATAAACTTCATATTTTGAAAAAAATAAAAATAAAAAAAATAAAAGAGTTGGCTTTCTGGGGCCCCTGGGTGGTTCAGTTGGTTGAGCGCCCTACTTCATGTCATGATCTCAGGTCATGATCTCATGGTTCGTGGGTTTGAGCCCCACGTCAGGCTCTGTGCTGACAGCGCAGAGCCTGGAGCTGCTTTGAATTCTCTGTCTCCCACTCTCTCTGCCCCTCCCCTGCTCACGCTCTGTCTCTCTTTCAATAATAAATAAACATTAAAAAATTATTTTTAATAAAAGATTTGGCTTTCTTAAACAATTCATGAAGTAAGCAATGTCCCATCTAACAAATAGAAAGGAGCTCTATCAAGCTATACCAAAGAGAATTTTTTAAAGGAAAGAGGGGGTGGAAAACGGGAAATCATTGGCAAAGGGAACATTATTTTAGGCAAGGTCTTCCTCCTAAGAGGAATGGAGGTGGTCTTTCAGTAAATTTCCCACTGCCGGCCAGGAAATTGCACGTTGACAGGTTAAAGTTTACATTCCTGCCCAAGCGGGGGTCGGGGGGAATGAAAGTGCAGTTAGGTTAGATCTTAAGTCTTGGTTTGGGTCCTTAATATAAGTGACTCCATTTTAGGTTTGTGGTTTTCTTTTTGACAATATACAACATACCAGGTATACAAAGACGAGAGATGTATCTCCAGGACATCATTCTTATTATGCCCAGTACGGTAAACAGTATTATTCACATGGACTCACTTCCCGTCCATACTAGGCTTGCTTTGGACAATAAATCATGAATGGAACTGGCATATGTCAACTCTGGACCGAAGATTTGAGAGCCAGCACGTGGTTCTATTTCCCATTTCTTTCTGTCATTGTGATCATATTTAGAAATTGTGCCAAGTGCCTGGGTCCCACACTAAATATTACATGAAATAGGGTTACTGCCAACCTATCATTGACTTTTCATATGCATGAGACATACACCTTTATTATTGTAAATGAAAGAGATTTGAGAGTTCATAGATTGTTACCATATAACCTAGTCTATTCTCATCAATACACCCTCTTCTCCCGTTGGCAACTTCTTACCATTGGGTGATTACTGACATGGGATTTTGCTCTTCTACACCTGACACAAAAGAAGGAAGTCAAGGGCCCTTATCTGAACTGGCCTGAGGGTTTCAGCTACCAGGTGGAGTTAAGACTGACCTGGAAGTGGGTGATGGGGGTTGAGGAGGGCACCTGTTGGGATGAGCACTGGGTGTGGTATGGAAACCAATTTGACAGTAAATTTCATATGAAAAACAAAAAGACTGACGTCGAACATGTTGTGTGCTGAACATTATTTCCATGAAATATTACCAGGTAGAATCAACTTAATCATTTGCAAATTAGGAACTGTGGGCATTTCCCTCTAGCTGAAGCAGAGACAAGCTAGGTCAGTTCAGTTTATGAACGTTCAGTCTAGTATGGGAAATCTCTCAACGTGTGGCAGAATTCAGGACAATGAGGTTTGGAATTAAGTATTTTCCTGATAATAAAGTAAATAATGTTGGAAGATAAAATACGATCATTGAGGTAACAAGAGAAGTTACAATTTACAGATGTAAAACTGAGTGGGTTAAAACCAGCATATTCTGTGGGAACATTAGGTAGAAGATAATTTAATAAAAAAGAAAAAATGTTGATAGTGTTTATTGAGCATTTAGAATATGCTATCATATGAGAGTTTGACTCTCATATCATTCAGTTCTCTCTGCAAGCACTGGCATTAAATATATATATTTTTAAATTTAATGTTGTAGATGAGTCAAGGCTTAGAAAAGTTATGGAAGTTGTCTGAGTTTACAGTACTGGCAAATGGAAGATTGGGGATATGTGCCCAAGGCTATCTGGCTTCAAAGCCAAGGCCTCCTTTATTTACTTGATATATTTACTGTCTCTCTAACGTAGAATAGTAAACTAGTCTGAGAATTAACACATTTCTTAGGGAGGATCAGAGACCCGGATTACTTTATCAAAGCACGCCTTAAGGATAAAAGCTTATTATGGTTAATCTAAGCTTTGCATTTTTAGAAGGTCCTGTTCTGCTACATAAGTGTTTTAGAAAGTGATTCCATCCGCTGTGGCAAAGAGGAAGCCCATCATTAAGTGCTGTATTTCACGAGCTGTCTCACATAATTTGTGTCTATTACGTAATACCACTTTGCATACAGGTATAGATATACGGATGTAGATCAGATAAAACCTTCCCTAATAGGTCACTCTTCCCTGCCAAGTATGCATGTTGCTTAGATGAAACGATGTCAAATGATTCCCTTCCAATTTTGCTATGCTCCATTTCAGGTTATTCTGATATTTAAAGTATATTAACCCCAAGTCATCTGAATAAAAATAATAGAGCACATTCTAATTGCTGTCTGTTTTATTCCCTGCTCCAACTTTAATACTTTGAATAGTGATTGACATACAGGAGAGCCTGACATTAATATTTATCGAACGAATGGACAAGTAAATAAACTGTGATGATCAATTCAGTTTGCGGTGCTCAACCATGGGATTTACTGGCTATCTGCACACATGAAGCATAGCCTTACCCTTATTATAGTTGGTCAGTATATCTCTTTTACCCAGGAAACTGGGCTCGTTCTAGCTCACAATATAATTTTATGTTTTTGACTTAAGTTGGAAAATAAGCAAATGCACGTTCGGTCTGAGTGGAATGTTTCCCAGGAGGCCATCTTCCCAGGGAATGCCACGGGTAATCAGTCCACGACTGGAGTCAGCTGTTTTCAAGGGCAGGCGTAGTGGAGTGGGGAGGTTAAAGGTCTGCCCCTGGACCAGCTGTGCTGGCCAACCAGTTATCCCCATCCACCCTGTCTACGTGCATGCTGGAGTAAAACTTAAAAAACCCCAGAAAGATGTGAAGGGACTTTCTTGGGAGATGTACAGAATGCTGGGTGCTGTTGGCACCAAGTATGGGACTCTTGAGGTGGTATCAGCAGGAGGGGGTCCTGTCCTTCCTGCTGGCTTCTTGCCCCAACCACCCGGCGCCCCTCCTGCCTAAGGAGCCCATCAGACGTGAACAGAGGAGCCACTTGGACTTTCCATCCTCGGGAAAGGCCTCCGAGAAAGGAGACGCGTTTCCCACCGTGAAAGAATCACACTCCGGCTCTCTGGGTAAACCCACCTTGTTGACGTGAAAGCTACTTAATACACTGGGGTAGAAAGAAACTCAACCACATAAAAAAGGAAGTTAAAGTAAACAGACTGTTCTGGAGGGAGCATAATGTAAGGCATATGAGAAAGTCAACAAAACAAAAACCTAATTCTTAGCCGTAGGGGAATTTGAGGAGGTAATGTGTGTATAGTAAAGAGTGGTAAGCCGTGAACAAACAACACAAAATAGCTATGAAAAATAAAATATATAATTTCGATTTTTATAAAATTAGGACATGGGTTGAAAGCTAGAGACTAAGGAATTTCCCTGAACACAGACCAAAATAACAAGTGCTTGAAAATATGAACAATCTTCAGTAGCTTAAAATTATACTAAAACATTTCCAGAAAGAAAGAACTGGGAAAAAAAGGAGAGATAAGAAAAGCCAGAGAAATAACCAAGGATGTTTATAAAACTTGCAGAAAATCATTTTATATCCAAAGCCCTATATAAAAATCACGTGTACCCACTATGATGAAATTTTCAAATACCAAAGATTTAAAAAAAGCTCAACATCCAGGAAGAAAATTATACTCGAAAGAGATTAGAATTACCCACAAAAGGTACCCAGAATGCAGTGAGAGCAATATCTTCAATATATAATTGAAGGAAAGTTAGTCTTAAACTGAAATTCATATGTATGGAAAAATGACTAATCAAATGTAAAGATAAAACCAAGGTTGTGCAAGGAATCATAAAGCTGACCCTCCACACACACTTTTTGAGGGAGTGACCTGAGAACACGACCCAGGAAAGCTCCAGGAAAGAGGAGAAAGAGCCTGGATTTAGGAACTGGTGGTCCTAACCCAGGAGCAGAGCAAAGGTTGCTCAGAAGGTATGTACACATGACAAGACGGCAGTGTCTGTTGGATCAACAGGGGAGAGAAAAAGGGACTTTTGTGGAAAATGAATAATTAAGACCAGGATAACAGAGGATATGGTAACAAATTTTTGGGGGGGTCAAGAAAAAAAACTTACAAACTTGTGAAAAATTAGAAGTAATGATGTAAATGAAAACGAAAATAAACATGGCGTGAATTTGATCAACTAGTGGAATCTATTTGCCTTCAAGCCACAGAGTTTGCTTTCCATTGTCCCTGAGTTCGTGACATTAGACTGGGAGGAAAGGAAGTGCATAGTCCTCGTGCGTTCACTTCTGTGATGATGGCTATTCATAGGGTCATGTCGGTGTACTTCCTGCTTGCTGGCTTTCAACTTTTAGAATCAGTCAGCCAAAAGAAAGTACACATAGTCACGTTTATGAAAAAAATACATGTATCATTTCTGGCAATATCACAAGCAGGGTGTCGCTGACAAATGAAGGGGTCAAAGTGTGAAGCAGCAATGGCGGGAGAGAGGAGAGATACTGTTGCCTTCCTGTAAAATATCAAAGATATAGTGTCTAAAGGTTTTAGCAAAATAAATCAAATTTTAGTTTATTATTCCACTTTACCAATGTTATCAATAGCAGAACGAAAAATGTCAATCTCTCTCAGAAACTGAGGTTAGGAAGAAGGTGGTAAAGTGAAATATAAAGAGCTGAATCCTCATATTTTGTAACAGGAGTCATTTGAGATTGTTGAAAGAACGAAAAGAATAAGCATGTTATTTAGTGTATGAAGAGTAACCAGGGGAAAAGAAACTATGAATAAATAGTTGCCAGCACTCACTTCTGAATGTGGTTATGGGGACAGAAGGATGGGCTGGCAAATGGTAGTTCTCACTTTAAAATCTGCCCAAAACCGCTTGATGTTTGCACCGCCATGGAATGCATTTCTTCGTTTGAAAAACAGTTATATCGAGATGACCTTTTGGTATGGAATAGTTTGAGCACATTGACTTTGGGTTTCCTACTTGGGAAATAGACAAAGGGCGTAAGAAAATTGTGTTTAAGTGTAGAAATGCCAGCAGGAAATGGGATGCTCTTTATGGAAAGAACTCTGGCACGTTCATGGAAACGTCACCCGGACTATTACTGACAGGATGATAATTGACAGAATGATCTCGCTCCGTACCTCTGGACACGACCAGTAATAAAAGCTGTAAACCAAGACGACGAAAATTGCTTTTATGTCAGTGGCTTCTAATAGGCATAAAATAGGACTGAAATGGTTGTAACACTCAGGTCAACACCGTGGCGTGTTTAAGCACAGAAGCCCACACGCTTCTAGAGCTAGGACATTTCAGTGACCCGGTGCCCTAAACACAGCCTTACCATTTGCAGGAGTCGGTGTCCTCAGGTAATCATCAAGCTGTAAAGAGGAACTCACTCAATGTCTTTGAAAAGTTACTGCAATCTGCAGTTTTATATTTGGGCAAATTGTATTTTTATTAGAATGTGTGGGAGGCAAAAAAAAAAAAAAAAAAAAGAAAGAAGAAGAAAAGAAAAGAAAAAGAAAAAGAAAGCCATGGAAGTGAAATCCCAACTGAAATTGCTTGAAATTGCCTGTCAGTTGGCTGAATACATTCATTATCGATTCTGCCCTTCTATGAGAATGAAAGGTTAATGAAAACAATCACACAGCTTTAGTTTTCAGGTGCAGAATATGTAATGCACAAAAGCCTTGATATGTTTCTCCCTCAAAATATGATAGTGTTTATACATCAACTTTATGTGCTGTTACGGTTGAGACTATGTTATGCCACAATATCTTTGTTTGCAAGGCCTTGACACATAATACTTTTCTACTTTGCGTTCTAGGTTGCATTATCTAATGTGGAGGACTATTTATTTTGAAGGTTAAAGAAGAAATTTTTTTTTTCCATATGAGCTGGGACAGCTTGGCAGAGGAAGGGATGGAAGCAATTGTTTCTTTTTTCTGTCTTATTGAAGGTAAACAATTAAAACACATATGGACAAACTCTGGTTGGCTGAGATTATAGGAACTCAAATGTTTAAACATGTAGAAGATACAGAGATTCAGTTTAAATACGTGGAAGCCAAAGGGAGGCATGGCCATAGTTTAGGTGTAGAGAAACAGAGCAGCTCATAAAACCTGTACTATGAACAACTTATTCATTTCTCTAGGGCTTGGCCATGTTCAAGAATGGATGTGATTCCTCAAGATCAGAAGATGGGACTTCAAAACTTTGCCTACGTCTTTTCACATCCATTATTTTCCTCCTATGAAAGGTCAAAGGAAGTCTAATAAAAACAAGCTATATACAATTTAAGGATAATTGAGAGCTAGAGTTGAAACACAGGCAATCCTGGGCGCCTGGGTGGCTCAGTCGGTTAAGCCTCCGATTTCAGCTCAGGTCATGATCTCACGGTTCATGAGTTCAGCCCCGCATCGGGCTCTGTGCTGACAGCTCAGAGCCTGGAGCCTGCTTCAGATTCTCTGTCTCCCTCTCTCTCTGTTCCTCCCCTACTCGCTCTCTCTCTCTCTCTCTCAAAAATAAACAAAGAGTTTTTAATTTTTTTTAAAAAAAGAAAGAAACACAGGCAATCCTTACATGGGGTCAAGAGAGGTAAATATAGTCATGTCTAGCTTGGGAGACCATGGAAAGTTCTGTGGGACATTATGGGGTTGAACAGCACTTGGAGGAACTCTCAGGACTCAGAACAGCAATGGGCTGGAATTTCAAAATCTGAGCATGTGGACTCGTTGACAAAGCTAAAACTGGAAAAACCTAAGTGTCTTAAAATGAGCTAGAGCCTCTATAGGGTGCTCCTAAAAACCTTGTAACTTCCAGAATGATGTCGAGACTATTTATAGGATGGTTGGAAGTCCAGGAAAAGGGCTGTTTTTCAGAGCAGACCGAGACCAAAGGCCAGTCCGCGGGTCTGCTAAATCAGTCACACAGGGGCCATTTAAGAAATAAAAATGCCACAGCCTGCTCCTAATGATGCCAGGTCTGAGGTGATACCTGGAAATCTATTCATAAAAACAGCTCTCAGGTGATTCTGGTGCTTAGCCAGGCTCGAGGAACACTTTCTACACAACTCATAAATACAGAAATATCTGTGTTTAATGATTCTAGATGGCAAAGTGCAGGTGGGCAGAGAATGGGGAGATGGCCACATGAACTGAAACCATCTTGGCTGAGTGATTTTCATCAGTTAATCATCAATCACTAATTATGGAGACTTTAAGTTTGCAGTACAAGAGGGGCACCTGGGTGGCTCAGTGGGTTAAGCGTTCGACTCTTGATCTTGGCTCAGGTCATGATCTCAGGATTCACGGGTTCAAGCCCCACGCTGGGCTCTGTGCCGACAGCTCAGAGCCTGGAGCCTGCTTCAGATTCTGTGTCTCCCTCTCTCTCTGCCCCTCCCCTGCTTGCTCTGTCTCTCTCTTTCAAATATAAGTGACCGTTTAAAAAAAAATTTTTAAATGCAGCACAGAAAAACACTTCTTCTTAGCTATACATTCTCCATGGCTGGGGTAATCAGGTCCCTGTAGGGATGCCTAGGGGATTTCTCCAGATGAAGCCGGCAGACAGATTGTGTAGTGTGGCAATTCTACTTGCAACCGAAGTAGTCAGAATTGAGCAATTCTGTAGAACGTTCCTAGGTAGGCATTAAAGATCGAGCTCGCAGACTGGTGGTCATTAAAATACAAACCCTGTTTCTTCAAATACTCTTGTATTGGCAACAGATGAGCTTTTCAGTGCTGTTATGTAATAGCACACTCACTTGTCTTTGAGTGCCTGTGATCACGTGTAGGAGACTTGACTGCAACAGGCAGAAAGCTATGTGAGCCCTGAACCGAGAGAGGCTTGAAGGTGTGAGTCTGCTGCCTTCGGAGACGAGGAAGGGTGTGGACTGGAGGAATACGGCTCTGAGAGCCGCAGACCCAAGGAAGTGCCGTCCCTGAGCATCTGGAGGGAGCCCAACCCTGCCGGCGCCTGGCGTTGGGCCAGCAAAGTGGGTTTCAGAGTTCGGGTTCCAGAACGACAAAAGAACCCACCTGTGTTGTTTCAGGTCACCTTACTGGCGGTACTTGGTGACTGTACAATACGAAACAAATAAAAGTCCTTGAATACAGTTGACTCTGTGGAGTAAAGGCCAATGTGTTCTTCGTCTCAAGACACGGGTGTTCAGAGGTGCACTGTGACCTGAAATTTAGGCATTTCTCCCTTTTGTGCTGTTCACTTTGTGACCTCCAGCTGCTGAAGTTTCCATCACCTTTGAGCAGCATAATTTGGTCTATACCTATATTCCACAGAACAACTCAGTCCTGGGATAGGACCTAATCCCTGGGATTAGGTCAGAGTTAGTGACATCTTTGGCAATTAGCAATCAATTGCTCGGCATTTATGGAGCTACAACAGCTACCAGCAGAAGCGTAGAAAACCACTTTCCACAGTCAGCCCGGCCATGGAAACACCCCGCATCCTTACCCAGTGTCTCCAGTGATGGAAAATCCCACTTCACTATCTATTTTATCGTCGCCAGCTCTAATCAGTCATAAAAATCTTCCTACAGACCCACATTTTCCTTCTTACACTTTCCAAAATTTAATCCTGGTTTTTGTCTTATGAAATTCTCCAGAAAACTACTATCTTCTGGGTTTGCTCCACTGAGGATCTGAAGAAAAATTATGTTTGCATTGAATCGTCTCTTCTCTTGGGGACGAATTTCTGGTTCTTCTAACCTCCAGACACACCAGTGTCCCCACAGCTCCGGAGGCAGTGGTGGCTGGGACCTGGGACAGGGCTTCTCACCGGCTCCACCGCCCGGAGTCAGACCACGACCTGAAGACGTGTTGTACAACAGGAAGTAACCAGCGTTGGAATAACTTGAGGGGGAGGAGGGAGGAAATGCCCTCGTTACTACGTCCTCAGAATGAAACCCCTTCGTACAGAACAAAAACGCAGATTTCTCACTGTGGCAAGGCCTCCCTTACCTTCTTAGCTGACCTTTGTGCCCCTCCCCGCCAACCACTGTGTTGCTGGATTAACCTCATCGGCTGATGGCGTCATGCTCCCTCAAACCATAGTCATACTTCTTCCTATGCTGGAAACAAACTTTTTCCAGCAAAAGATTCTTCTTTCAAAATTCATAAAGGTGACTCCTGCTCCATGATGGGCTTCTCTGACCCTTTTGGGGGAAAAGACCTCTTCTCTTCTCTCTTAGCCTCATGGGTGTACGTGTGAGTCCTTCCATAGACTGGAAACTTCTGTAAGGCAGAGACCATGCTTTTCTTCTTTCTCTAGATACTCCTGAGGCCTGGCACAGGGTGCATGTTCTACAAATAGTTGTTCAAGACATGGTCTCCATCACTGACCAGTATATTAGAACTGCAGCCACATTTCCTCTGGTGATGATTTTCACTTACCCCGACTATAGGAATCAATACAAGGAGGGTACGTCTCACTTATGACTTACGTCTTCAGGTAATTGAAAGTGCCAGATCCACGCTATTTGGACCATGTTGGACTATGTGACAAGGGGCTTTATCCGCTCTGACTGAGACGATCAGGTTTCTTCATTTTAATGCAGTACCCTCTTGGTATCAGAAACTTCCCGTTTGTTTTCTCCTTCGTTCCCTCTGTGATCTGACCTGGTCCCCTGACTTGTTTCTGACTTTCCTCTCCATCTTCACATCTGCCAGATGTTGGCATCTCTGTGTGGCTCCAGCCGTCTCCTGATACTGCCCCACGATGTGCCTGCTTCATTCACGCGCATGTTTACTGCAAGGTCCCCAATACGAGACACACACGTGGCAGCATGCATGACAAACGTGTGCCATGAGCAAGGTCAGAACAGAAAGACGGCTCAAGAAAGACACGATTAGACTGAACGATCAGGACAAAGGTGCCACTGACCTCAGGTGCGCAGGCAGACTCCGAATACACAAGAAACATTGGAGTGAGACCCACTGGCAGGTCAAGGAGCAGCAAGAGAGGAGCCACAAGAACCAGAAGGTTGATGCGGTTGGACGGGGGCCAGCCAGGATCTGGTTTCACATGACGAAGGTGGAGAATCTATAGAGTTAAGTCTCTGATGCTCCGTGCATTGGATACGAACCAGGAGCGTCACGCCGTAGCTGATAAACGATGCAGACACTTGGATCTCACCCTGGACTGAAACCCCAGCTGATATGTTAACAAGGGCCCTCGATGATTTGCATGTGAGCAGCTGGACTGAGATATTTGTCACAGGTGAATTCTAGTCAGTGAAACTTCCTAGACAGAGCATCTCACCGTGAAGACCTTGGAAGGCTTCTCAAGGACCTTTGTCCGGCAATCCTTCTCCCTCGGAAGTGTGCTTCTGGGAGGAAGGGGCAAGAGGAAGGGGGAGAAAACCCCGTACCCGCGATCCTGTACTTGGTCACGGGTATCGGGACGTGTGCTGGGAACACAGGGGTTGACGGCACAAACACTGCAGCCAGTCGGGTGAGATCTTCTACTAGTAATCTGGGGACAGCGTGGGCAGAGTCGTGAGGGGAGGAGGGGATGCGTCGGGAGGGCACGGTGGTGCCCAGGCGAGCTCCCAGAAGGCAGGGACGATCTCTGTTCCCGGCGCTTCTGCTCCGTCTGCCACGTGGAAATCCTATTTGTTTTACGTTCATCTTTATTGCATCAGCTCATTGCCTGCCCCCACCCTCTTACCTTCAGCGTCTGACTTCCTCCTCCACTGAGCACGTTCCCATGACCTCGGCTGCCTTTGCAATCCCTTCGTGTTGTCCCAATGGCTGCTACTTTCCTCCCACCCTAGAGGCAAAGGTAACCGACCTCCTTCCTCTCCAGGGCTGGCCTCCTGCCTGAGCCTCTTCCACAGCCCCGTTAGCCTTCCCCATCCCGTTGGCAGCACACGTTGATTCCTCTGTGTTTGCTTCTTCGCAGGCTTTCCCTTGTGCAGAGGCCGGTCCCACCTGAAGATACTCTGACCGAATCTTACACCTCCCCTTCCCCCTGGCAGCCTGGCCCCTGCACCGCTCCTTGCCCCTGGGGGAGACTCCTCTCGCGTGACCTCCCAGCAACCACAGAAAGTGGCTCATCTCTAGTCAACATCAGGGACGTCCTTTCGGAAAATCACTTACGATTGGTTTCACCTCCCACCTCCCATCTCCTTCTCTTCTGATTCATCTTCCTCCTTTCATCTCTTCTGCAACCATCTCCTGCAATTCTTCAAACTTTTTGTCTCAAAACTAGCACCCACTTCCTGGGCTTTGATAAGCTCTTCACACTAAACACATCTTATTTTATTATAAACACCTCCCCCCTTGAAAACTTCTGTTCGCTTTTTCAAAACCATCGCTATCCCAGGGAAACCAATGTTTCAGTATAACCATTTGATCAATCCCATTGACTATTCCCCTAAACTATTTCCTGCAGCCATCCATTTCCCCCCGTCTGGCTAATAGCAAATGGTGGATCCCTGCCAGTCAAGTGATAGACAAATGGGGGAAGCTGCACGGATCCCAAGCCCTCCCCCCAGGGCATCCGTGTGGACTGAAACCACAGTCCATCCTCAGGTAAGAGCCACCTGCAGGGAGGGAAAGTGGGCACTGCCACCATCATCATCGCACATCGTGGTAGATGAAACCATGAGTTTCAAGTGAAATATACACGGTTTTAAATCCTGGCTCCCCCTCCCCCCCCATGCTTCTCAAATGTGTGTGGTTGAGAGAAAGTTTTTAATCTTTCTTCGTCTTATTTTCTCATCTGGAAATTGGGAACTCTAACGATCCTTAGCTCCGGCATGTTATTATTGCACAGCATGCTTTAACAAATGGTAGCTATGATGATTACTCCTTTCCTTATTTTATTGTTTTCAGTGATCGAGTATTCAAATTATACGTTATATTTACATATTTAGCCTTTATTTTAATTCCTACCCTCACCCGGGTTAGAAGAATAGGGCTTTTGCTGCCTTGTTTCTGTGTGTGTAGAGTATGGTGTTCTATCTCAGGTTTATTTTCTGACCTGATACAACATCCAAGAGCACCAGCTGCCACTCCCTAGTGCGTCTTCTCAGACACCTGTCTGCGTTTCCGGGCATGCTGGGAGAACATCCCCTCCCAAATCAGTCAGTGCTCCCACACTCAGGTATGAAAGCCCTGTGTACGACTTCCACCAGTAGGTAAGACCTTGAACTGGGTGTTGGTGAAGTGGAAGCATAAATGTGACTTCTACATCATCATGAAAGCCCGTTTACACTCGCAAAGTAGACAGCGTGTGGTGCAAGGGCAAGTGATTTTCCTGAAGGCAGACAATTGATGAATAAAAAATGCTCTTTGCAGAGCTAATAATTTTTTGATTTCTTTTTTTTATGTTTATTTATTTATTTGGAGAGTGACAGAGACAGAGCGAGTGGGGGAGGGGCAGAGAGAGAAGGAGAGAGAGTCCCAAGCAGGCTCTGCACTGCCAGCACAGAGCCCGATGCATGGCTCGAACTCACGAATCATGAGATTATGACCCGAGCAGAAACCAAGAGTAGATGCTTAACTGACGGAACCCCCCACGTGCCCCAGATTAACAATTTTTTAACTTACAAACACCTATAGTCCTATAAACACTCGATGTCAAGCAGGTGACTGAGTCACTTTTTCACATTTCTAAAACTACCTAAAGCATCGCATGAGGAAACTGGGTTCTAGAATCATCTGGGCTCATGTGTCGATGTCTACTGTATGTAGCTTACTATCCAACCGTATTTTGAACACAGCTTTTAAACTCTTAGCAAAAGGGTATGTCGTTGTACTTAGTTATTTTTTAGACTAGTAATGATCTTAAATTATTCTTTAAATTTTGATACACAGAATAGAAGCAACATAAAAATAACTGATTTAACCTAGATACAAAACTGTGACCAAACATTAATTTATTTCAGGGTATCAGCATTCATCCTAGTGATAGTATAAAATAATTACTAATAACTGGTCATCTTTAAATAAAGTGACAAGAAACTATATTAAGAAGAGCATTACTCTTCTTTTTAAGCATATAAGATATACCGTAAAGATTTAAAAAGGCAAGAAATCAGTAACTTCAGTGAATTTGATAATCTTATTTTGTTTATTTTGGGGAAAATCATTTAAAGTAGATGTACGATTTCATGTATTTTTAAAACTATAATTAGGTGGTTAGATATTGAAATATTTATGGAATGTATGCTGAGTATTTATTGTTGTCTGTGAAGATAAACAACATGCAAACTCTACCTTCAAGGAAACTTTAATCTATTGATATCAGGCACATACTGTCATAAATTTAATAACGTAAGAGTTAAATGGTCATGTCTGAGGGGTGCCTGGGTGGCTCAGTCGGTTAAGCGTCTGACTTCGGCTCGGGATGATTTCACGGTTCGTGGGTTCAAGCCCCGCATCGGGCTCTGTGCTGACCACTCAGTCTGGAGCCTGCTTCGGATTCTGTGTCTACCTTTCTCTCTGCCCCTCCCCTGCTCACGCTCTGTCTCTCTCTATCTCTCAAAAATAAATAAATGTAAAAAAAATTTTTTTAATGATAATATTTGGTAATAATTCTATACATGCCTGCATAATGAAAAATAAATGCCTAAGTGAAGAAGAAAAACCAATAGTATTAGCTTCATGATTTCAGAGACAGAGTTTGGGTCCTTCCCTTGGCACATGGCCCATGTGGGGAGTGAAATGATATAAAATGTTGGATAAATGAATAAACATCAAATTGCAGAATAACATCTGGAATGCATTTTTCCACATAAACAAAAACAAAAATATTTTTAATGATAAAAGTCAGGTATAACCAAGAAGATTTTCCTGTGTAAATATAAAATGAGGAGGTTTTTTTTCCAGTTTCTATGTTCAAAGAAATTTGATCCATCCCTAAATAAACCATAAATAGAATGACATATTATTAAGGAGCACTCAGCTTGTGAAAATCTTAGGTGAGGCTGTGAAGATGTGAGTGAGGAAAACAAATACAACCCTATGAACTTGCCGTTCTATGAAGGAAGCCAACTGGACACATATTTTGAGCAATATTTGATTTTGTAGAGGAAAATAAGTGACTTATGTTCATAGAGGATGGGTGTAGACAGCTTTGTATGAGGAGAATCAGGGAAGCTTCCCTGAGGTTGAGTAAGAACCAGCAAGGAAAAGCAGACAGCATGGAGACGGAATACCACAAGCGAAAGGCCAGAGACTAGAGAGCGAGAACATTCCGATGAACTAATGGTGTTAGAAAGATAATCAATACTTATAACATTCTTGTGGACATGCTGAAAGGGAAATATGTGTATCCCAAAGTAAAGCAAAATGTGAGAGGTTTGCCCCTAGTTTACTTAAAAATGTGTTTAAGAGAGCTTAAATGGGAAGATCCTTAATTTATTACTGAGTGAATGAAAACCCATGCTATAGGCTGTACGCTTGGCCCGTTTTTCTCAGGTGATCAGCTCAGCCAAGCATTTACTCAACCACCACAATAAGGCAGACCCAGCGCCTGGTAAGATGCTCAGACACACACAACCACGTATTATATGATTTTATTTATATGAACTGTCCGGAGTAAGCAAATCCATAGAGACAGAGAGATTATGGCTACCAGTGGTTGAGGCATTGAGGAATAGGAAGTGAGTACTCATTAGTACATGATTTCTTTCACTTGGCATGTTTCCAAGGTTTTTCCATGTCATGACGTGTATCACATATTGTATATGTGTAGCATGGCGCAAGTGTAGTATTCCGCTTTTTAGCAATCGCGACAACGCTGCCACGAACATTGGTGCACAAGTTTTTGTGTAGACCTATGCCTTTAGTTCTCTTGAGTATATATGTAGGAGTAGAATCACTGGGTTATACGGTGAGTGTTTAACTTTTTGAAGAACTACAAAACTGTTTTCCAAAGGGGGAATGCACCGTTTTGCATTCCCACCAGCCACATAATGAGGGTTTCGATTTCTCCACATCCTCACCCTCTTTGTCCCCATCTTTTACGATGACGATAGCCGTCCAAGCGGTTGTGAAGTGGCATCTCACTGTAGCTGTGATTTGCATCTCCTCAAGTTCCAAGGATCGGCATCTTCTTGTGTGCATATTGGTTGTTAGCATATCCGATACGTTGCTCATTTTTTAATTGAGTTACTTGTCTTGTTAATTGTTGAGTTGTAAGACGTCTTTACACACACTCCAAACTCAAGTTCCTTCCCAGATACACGATTTGCAAGGATTTCCTCCCATACTTTGGATTGTCATTTCACATTCTTGAACATGTCCTTTAAACCACAAGTGTTTTCAGTTTTGATGGAGTTCAGTGTGTCTAGCTTTTCATTTGTTGAATGTACTTTCTCTATCATATCCAAGAAATTATTTCATAATCTCATGTTATGAAGATTTACCCACATGCCTGCTTCTGAGAGTTGTAGTTTTAGCTTTTACATTTAGGTCTTAGATCCAGTGAAGTTAATTTTTGCATTTGGTGTGGGGGAGGAAACCAACATGATTGTTTTTCATGTGGATTCTCAGTTTCCAGGGCCATTTGTTGTAAAAAAAAAAAAAAATTCAGCCTTGAATTTTCTGGTCAATCTTGAAAAAAGTAAGTTAGGAATGGATTTATTTCTGGAATCTCAATTCTATTCTATCGATGAATATGTCTTTCATTAATGAGTACTACCCAGTACTGGGTAGTACTAGGTTATTAAATCGGGCATTACGAGTCCTTTAACGTTGTCATTCTTTTCAAGATTGTTTTGACTATACTAGGTCCCTTGTCTTTCCCTACAAATGTTGAGACCAGCTTGCCTAGTTCTGCAAAAAATGCATTGGAGATTCATTCATCATATTTTGTACTTTAGTTGACAGTTTTTGTGTTAGCTTGTCTTATTTTTCTCCTTGTGAGTTGGGACCTTGAGAGAAGTAAGTGGCCCACACCGACGTGATTCTCCCATGATCCCAGCATAATGCCTGGTACATAGAGCAATTATTCAATAAATTGCTTTTGAGTTGAGTGTAACAAAGTGGGATAATTTGACAGTTGGGGCAATGAATAGAGATTTATTACTATATCAGTTTATACTGCTATCATTTAAGAAGCTAATGGAACTGAGCTACTGCTCTGAATATTTTAGCACATTTACTTCCATTCACTTTCAGCATTATTCAGCATTATTTAGAAACTTAAGGGCCTTCCCACCGCCACTGCGAATTTTGTTTCTGCAGAACAGAAGCCCAAGTAGGTGAGGTGGCTACGCAAGGACAACGGTTTAATAGTCATAGGACTGAGCCTAGAATTCAGCATTTTTACTGCACAAACCTCTCTAACTGAAGGTTACAGTTTTATAACATGAGGAATGATATTCCCCTTGGAGCAAATTTAATCTAAATTTGTTAAATTACCTTTGCAGCAGACTTTCTTTGCCTCTTTTCAGAAAAGTAACAGGACACAGTTGAATAATTATCACATACAGTAATTACTGACCCCCACCCCCAGCAGTCACCGCTCCCTTCTATCCTGGGAGGAAGGAGTGTGTCACAGGAGGAGTTCTGCTTGGTAATTCATTTGCATTTCCATAGTTCTGGTGCAGCAAAGATTTTTTTCTTTTCTTTTCTTTTCTTTTCTTTTCTTTTCTTTTTTTCTTTGCAATCAATCATTAGAAAAAGTTAACTTTGGATTTCAGAGATTGTAATTTATTATCATTAAATTATTAATAAATACCCAGGGTCTAATTCTCACCTCTGCTAATGAACAAATATATAAGTTTTGCACTATTGAACATGTATTTGCAAAGTACATCTCCAGCTGGAGGCTCTGATTTAAATAATTGCTTTACATTTTACCGAATCCAAAGATTAATCTAATGGAATGAGCTCACTAATATGAAGCTCAAAATACTGGCTCAGCATCTTGAGTGCTTTCTTTTTTTTCCAAAGGATAGTTATGTAGTGCAGAACTGAAAAATGATATTAAGGGGGATATTACAGCCCTGAGGTCTTTCTTCTTTCATAAAAGAAGCATATGATTTTTATAATCCTAGAGTGTTAGCTTCCAATCTCTAAACATACACACACTTTATTTTTAAAATGAAAAATTAAGATTTTAAGTATATTAGCTTATTAGAATGAACACGAAGTTTGTTTACACCAAGAAAAACCCTGAAAATGAATTTGACTTAAAACAATTCTATACAAAGTGTTGGCTAGACTTTTTCTACACGTGGTAGCTGCCATATGATAAATTGTATTGACTTCCGCTTGATTGAACATTAATTCCAGGGCTGTGACTAGGCAGAGTCTTTGAAGAGCTGAGGCATACAATTTAGTAACTCTCTGAATGGTCCAGGATTTCTCACCAGAAAAGTAGCCTGTGAAGTTATAGAAGAAAACAAGTCACTTGGCCCTTTTATCTCTATTTCAAGTATGTTAGGCCCAAATGGATATGGCAGGGTGCCCCAGAAAGAACCTGGTGTCTCCGGTTAGTGGGTCTGAAGGTCAGTTATCTCGGCCTCTGTCTGCCACTGGCTGCGTAGTCACAGAACATCTCTGGTTCTGGGATTTTCAGAGCAGGTGATCTAGTGGCTATGATTTCTTTTTTTTTTTTTAATAATTTCTTTTTTTTTTTTTTGACGTTTATTTATTATTGAGAGACAGAGAGACACAGAGCCTGAGCAGGGGAGAGGCAGAGAGAGGGGGAGACACAGAATCCGAAGCAGGCTCCAGGCTCTGAGCTATCAGCACAGAGCCCGATGCAGGGCTCGAACTCACAAACCACGAGATCATGACCCGAGCCGAAGTCGGTTGCTTAACCAACTGAGTCACCCAGGCGCCCCATGGCTATGATTTCTTTTTTTTTTTTTAATTTTTTTTTCAACGTTTATTTATTTTTGGAACAGAGAGAGACAGAGCATGAACGGGGGAGGGGCAGAGAGAGAGGGAGACACAGAATCGGAAACAGGCTCCAGGCTCTGAGCCATCCGCCCAGAGCCTGACGCGGGGCTCGAACTCACAGACCACGAGATCGTGACCTGGCTGAAGTCGGACGCTTAACCGACTGCGCCACCCAGGCGCCCCAATGATTTCTAATTACATGATTAGAACATTAAAATTAACCTCGTTCCATTAATTTCTTGTGTATAACCTTAGAAAAATTACTGAAATGGTAAGACTCAATTTCTTCCTTTGTTAAATGTGGATGATAAAGTGGCTTGTGTATGAGAGTTGGTTTGGGATTCCGGCCCCAATCTGGCACTTACCAGTCTACGGACAAGTTGCATAGCGGGCGTATGCTCCAAATTCTTCCCCTGCAAAAGACAGTAACAAAAGTACTTACCTTTTAGAGTTGCAGTCGTGATTAAGTGAACCAGTGTGCATAAACCATCCCAAATTCTACATTAAATGTGGATAAATGTGACCTATCATTACCTATGAGACAATAAAACAGCTAATAGATATAGGGCATCTAGCTCAGTGCCTGGTTCATAATAAATGCATAATATTCACTGTCTCTATTATCAGCTTTTCTGTATTGATTATCTGAGGTATTCTTGATAGTATTAAAGAAAAACAAAATATTCTATTTGAATAAAAAGTACTTTTTTAACAAATAAAATTCTAAAAGATGGTGATTGAATTAAAATTCCACATTAAGGGCATATTGATGTGGAAATAAGGTTTAATGTCCACATAAAACCTTGATAAAATTAGATTTTGTTTTCTCCTGTTCAACAATAATACAATTAAGTTCTATGATTATTTTTTAGATGTTGTTAATTCCCAACCCTTGTTTTCTAGTGTTTTATTTAGAAAAATTGTGCCAATATTTTCTATTTTCCTGTTCGGACAGCCTATCCCCAAACTGATTTTTTCGTAGAAAGAAAATCTTCAGTATTATATTCTATATTATTTTTTATAATTTTTGAAATCTTTGCTATCGTAACTCTTATATCCTATCCCCTATTTAATTTTCTTTCTTACCTGAAAGGAAGTGTTAAAATTAGAACGTTAATCACACCTATGACCATACCTGATTGTTTAAGACGGAAAGACACGTACGATGTTTTAAAGTGGTGCCAATGTGATGAGAACAAAAGTATCCTCTGAAGGTAACTTCATACTTAGTGACAGACATATCTTTGGAGCTGACCCAAGAGACAGTCCTTTGCAGTTAAAGGTCTTTCCTCTTCTGGTTCTAAATCCAGATATCTTTCTCTGTCCGTCTTTCAGGAAAACTTCATACAATTGTCGTCCTTATGATGCAGATGGAACGGGGCATCATAGTCTCCGGTGAGCCAGGGCACAGCCGGTGCAACAGCAGAAAGAAGGGCAGATGCGGACACACTCCGTTCTGCCCAGCGTGGGCCGTGGCCGCTGCTGCCTGGTGGTGCCGTGAGCCCAAGAACGAGGTCAGCTGCACTGCGGACAGGACTTTCTCAGGGAAGGAAGCACTGTGTCGGTCTGCATTAGCCACTAAGGCTGTAGATCAGCGCACGGAGAAGCACGGATACAAATTATACTTCGTTATCATCCAAAGCAGTCCGGGCCGTGCACCAAAGGGTAAAGCTTTCATCGCTCTTTGCTTTGTTCCTGGGTTCTGGTCAGTTGAGGTCCAGCCGGAGACTCGTGACTTAACGTGAGCAGGACTAAGCGAGCGAGCAAGAGACAGTGGAGCCCCTGGGGGTGTCCATGGCCCCAAGTCAGGTGCAGGGACCCCTAGGGTAGGTGAGAACTGGGGCTGGAGAAGACGGGCCACATCGATCGGGCCGGTGGCTGTGGGCCCAGGAGGGACGCCGCTGTCACCAGCAAGCCAGCAGCCATGGGGAAGGGAGGTGAGTGTCCTTAATGTTCTCTACTACACTCCGGGGATGTTTGGGGAATCATAGGTCTTCAACTGGATCTGTTGTTTGTCAACAACAGAGAGCGTACCGCGTTCCTCGGTCTGTGCTTTTTAATGATGTACATGGAAGACGAAACAAATACTAGTTCAGCACCATAGTAAGTGCAGCCAGCACTACCAGTCAGTTATCCCCAGGTTCATTCTCCCATTTCCCTGCTAAAAATAGAAACACCCTGTTTTAAGTGACCAAATGACTACTCACATAGTCTCTAGCTTTTCTGGGCCCCGATGGTAATAGGTGTTCCCCATGTACCCAAATTCTGTGAACTAAAGCATTAGGTGTAACTTTAGACCGATGTCCTTTAAAAAAAAAAGCTTGCCTCCTACTTTCTGTTTCTTCCTTATTATGGTCTGAGCATCACTGTGGAAGTGGGGAGTCAGCTATGAACTCATAGGCGAGGGAAACATCCCTAGAGGATCACGGGACAAGATCGCACGACCTCTGTTCCTGGGGGGACTCCCAGAGCAAAAGCCCTACCAATGTGTGTGTGCGTGTGTGTGTGTGTGTGTGTATGTGTGCACATTCATGTATGTGTGCATGTGTGCGTGCACGCCTATGTCAGAAACAGAGATAGATGGACAGAGGGTGGGTAGGGGCCCGGGTGGGCACAGGAGACAGAGACAGAGAACCTCCATCCTATTTAATCCACTATTATGTGGCATATGTTAAAGCAGCCAAACAAATAGGAAAACATAGTTTCCAGAAGTTGGAATGGTGATTCATGAGCGCACATACTTATGAATACTGAGGAGAATTTCAGAGGCGACGTCATGTGGTCAAAAGCTTGCACTCCGGGGCCACCCATCAGGAATATGGAACTTCACAACAACCAACACATAAAGAACTTCCCATAAAATCCACTAGTGTTGTTTCCATCAACAGTATCAATGTCATAAACCAAATACTTTTTCTAAATGTTTTTTTTAATTTGAGAGAGAGAGAGAGAGAGAGAGAGAGAGAGAGAGAACGAGTGGGGGAGGGGCAGAGAGAGGAGACAGAATCCTGAGCAGGCTCCACACTGTCAACGTGGAGCCCACGTGGATCCCACGACCCTGGGATCATGGTCTGAGCCCAAATCAAGAGTTGGACACTCAGCCAACTGAGCCACCCAGACGCCCCCCAAGTATTTTGATTAACCAATGATTATTTGTTATAATGAGTGATCTTGGATCTGTCCATTTGGTATGGCTAACATGGAACTGCTGTAGACATTCCGTGAAATGCAAATCTTTTGGTCTTCTCTGGAGTCACTAAGGGAAGCAGGAAGATAGTCAGGCTAGAAGGAAAGATCCACACGGCCCACAGCAGTAGAGTTCCCCTAGAAAGTATCCTGTAAGACAATTTGCACGAGGCGAGGTCAAGCACACAAGCTCACAGTGATGCAGCAGGTCCCGAGGTCAGTGCACATGTCACAGGCCTCAAAGACAGGTGGATGTCTCCCGAAGGACCTGACACCAGACGGTGGCCTGAGATGAAGGGACCTTAAAATCTGTGTGTTTCCTGCCAGAAAACCTCCTAAATACAGTTTTGTGGTCATGATGACTGACAGGACTGAAGGCCATAAACCACAACGAGTCTATTGGATGCTGGGAGGAGGGGAGATTCCTTCACACTCTGTGCCACGAGCAGGGCGCTCAAAGAGGTAGTCACATTGTGTGTAAGGCTCTGAGTGCCAGCTCCATTCCACAAGTCACCCTGGCTCTTTGCTGTTCCCTGTGCTGGCACTCCTGGCCTAGAACTCTCTGAAGCTTTAGGTAAGCCAAAACAGATGCAAGTCCGGGAGAGACAGTGATGACTTCCAGACATTAGCACCCGAGCCACTGAAGCTTGGTGGTGGCTGGGGGTGTGAGGGCCAGCTACCAGACCCGTGAGCCGGAGGGAGGGCAACCAGCATGTGTTTTCCAGAACCCTAATGTGTAACGTTTATTTGCCTCCTCTTCTAAGAATTCTTTTAATTCTTAGGAAAAGTAAGTGAGAAACAGATTAAGATGATGAAATCACTATTTCATAATTGGAAGAAACTTTAAAAGCCATGTAGAATTCTACTCTGCCCCTCGGCCATACTAGTCTCTGTTTTACAGACACAGAAATGGAGGCTGACAAAACATACTCGGCCTGTTGGTCACACAGCCAGTCCATGAAAGCACCAGGGCCAGCGTCTATACCTGTGTATTATTTTATGACAACCCACCCAGTATTCTGCATTTGAATTAGTGGACAATAAGGAAAACCCATTTTCAAAGCGATCGTTCTGAATACCAATTTTTGTGTCCTAGACTTTCTACTCTTTCCAAGAATAAGACAGGACATTTAGAATATCCATTATCACTTGACGGGTTGCTCTAGACGCACAGATTTTGACAGTATGATAACGGTGATGGTAGTGGTAATCATAGTGATAGAAGGGAGCTTAGTGCTGCACATTTTGAAGCTGAGACCACTGAACATGTTCATTGGAAAGAATCAGGAATGGGAATTGGGTAGATATTTCAAATTTAAAAAGCCAGGAAACACATTTTTTTTTCATAATGAAAATTATTGAAATAGAGTATTGAGATCCTCTGTGATAATTTTATTAAGAAACATGGTAGATTGGCTGCGTAATAGAATTGCCTTTAGTCTGGGAGATTTCTAGGTGGGGAACAGTCATATTTATAAGGTTTATAAAGACGGAAGAAAACAGGTCAAAATATAACCTAGACCCTGGTAGAGGAGTTTCTACATGTTGGAATACATCCACAAAGAGTCAAAGAAGTTTTCACCATCTTGAAAAATTAAGACGTTGAATGAGACATACCAGGAAGGTGGTTGACCTGAATCTTGCATGCATTAAATACAGACCAGAGTGTTGAGGGTGCCACTCGGGTGGGAAAGTTGTCAATGTGTGAGTCTTCTCCACCCTCCTTCTTTCTTATTGGCTGAGTGTAATTTATTCATTGCCTGCTGGGCTTCTCTTGCATACCATACGCACATAATTTTGACTTGGAGGGTGTATCATATTCACACAATAGGTAAAAAAGAGAAAGCTCTTCCTCTTCCTCTTCATTTTTCTTTCTCTTTCTCCTCTGGTGTCCTTCCATTCTCTAATCTCCCTGAGCAATCCCTCGTAAGCCATTGGGTACGGCCAACCAAGACAGATGATTACACAGAATCAGAGAGGAGAGTCAGAGCCCCCAGTAAATAGGGGTGGCCAACAGAGGGACGGATCCAGAGTGGAGTTTAAAGCTCAAGTAGGGAAAGGGCACCTGGGTGGCTCAGTCGGTTAAGTCTCCAACTTCAGCTCAGGTCATGGTCTCACGGTTTGTGAGTTCCAGCCCCGGGTCAGACTCTGTGCTGACAACTCAAAGCCTGGAGCCTGCCTCAGATTCTGTGTCTCCCTTTCTCTCTGCCCCTCCCCAGGGTGCACTCTTCTCTATCTCTCTCTCTCTCTCTCTCTCTCTCTCTCTCTCTCTCTCTCTCTCTCTCAAAAAGTAAATAAACATTAAAAAAACATTTTAAAGCTCAAGTAGGGAAAAGCAGGCATCATGTAGGAGGGCTGTCTGGCTCAGAGTGTTGAATCTCAAGCAAAGTGAGGAGGGGACCAAGTCACAGACGAATACAGCCCAGGACAGAGGTCCCAAACATGCACAGGAGGAAGTGATAACCAAGCAGGAGGTGAGAGCAATGGTAGAAGCTTAGCCCACTTGTGTAAAGAGGACATCTCCATGGAAGAGGATTTGGCAACAGCCATAGGACTGCTGTAGGAAATGTGACCCAGGACACATATTAAGGATAGAGGAAGCCACATTCTCACTGTCAGTGAATGGGTATACATATGTGGAGAGGAGGGAGATCGTGGGAAACCCTATTCAAATTGAAAGTGTCAGTATGAACCCGTGATTTTTAATAGATAAGATAAATCATAGATATACGATAGATGACAGATAGATAGATGGATGGATAGATAGATGAAAAATAGAAGACAGACAGATGGATAGATAGAAGATAGACAATAGATAGATGATAGATAGATAGATAGATAGATAGATAGATAGATAGATAGATACAGGTATCCATATACTAGTTCTCTGTATGGCTAGACTATATCTAGATATTCATATAAGGGTACATGGAAAGAAGGAACAATCTAGAGTTAATAACTCATAGGCAGATGTACTCCAAGCACTTTGCAGAGTCCATTGCTTCTACATTCAGCTAATTTCCACACCTCTCGGGTCGAAAATTGATGGACTCCATTTAAGGAAAATAGTAGGAAGATGGATGACCCCCTCAGCTGCCCCAGGCTTTCCAGTCGGTGGCAGTCCTGAGTTACCAGGTACTCAGAGCCTCGTGGCCTTAGATTGATAGGATGGCATAAAGTCAGCTGCACAGATACCGATTAAAGCTAACAAAATGGAAAGAAGAGTGCCCCAATGTATTCAAAGAGCAAGATCCTCTTGAGAAATAATACGAGGCTCCGTAATAGTTAGACGTTGTCATTCCATCTTCAAGTTAGAGTTCGAATCAGCAAAGGAAGACCTTATGCAAGCACTCAGAAATCGAGAATTGGGGGGATAGCATAACATAAATCAGTCAGCACCTCTCCGGGAGGAATCCGCAAAGCACTCACAATTAGGGTTGTCCCTCTCAGCGGGCTGCACTAGGGTAACACTGAGGGGAGAGGCTGACATGGTGGTCTCCATGCCCCCCTGTCAGCCTACCTCCTCGCGCGGAGGGGCCAAGGGTACTGAGATGACCCAGTGCTGGAATCAGAGAAACGGGTCCAAGGAGCCTCCCCAGCACCTCTCCTAGTGTCGTTCCCCCGACGTCTGCGTTTTCCAAAAGTGACATCCACAGCCTTTTCCCTCACATGCCTGTGACCCTCCACTGAGCGGTTTTGGTGGGAAGCCTGGGGAGAGTGAGCTGTCCGAGGGATGGTCCCTTTTAGGTTCTTGAACCTGTACTGTCTATCCAGGTACTTTGTGATGATGGCAACTGACTCAATACGTCTTGTAGGCACATGATCCCACCTTGCCTTCCTTACTCCAAACCTAAATAAGAATGAATGGTAGCTTATTGGGGGCGAACGCTTTTCTCCTAACCCTCTAAAATTCTAGATGCCGGTTGTTACTAAATATCGGTATACCAGTTGGCCAGAACAGATGAAAATGAGTTATCCGGCAGTGTTCACAGTTCTTATGCTAGTTAGAACACATCTTATAGGCAATCAACTTTATGCAACCAAATGGAATTTGGGAGTTGAGGGTGTCTGATAACCGTACTTTAATGAGCCATTCTGTCTTTTTTGTACATGTGAGGAGGTTCCTATTAGAGCAGTTATTTATTTTGAGACATAAATCCTAGAAAAGAAGAGCTACATGGAGAATGCTGTAAAAGCGAACGAGATGAATAAAGGACAGAATGCATACTGACTCTGAAGAAAAGAATGCTGAGCAGTGAGAGCTGTTCAGGAAGTCAGGCTTATTTTGGGACGAAATGACCACAGCCCTCTCACTGCAGCCACGAGAGAGAAGGGGACTTTCCAGGATGCTGCACGGGGGCCAGCCTGGGGCTCTTCCGTGCTCGGTAAGAGAGTCGTGTGTAACATAACTTCCTCTCCGAGTAACAGGGGTATAAAAATCCTGATAAACAGTAAGATTTAAAAAGTACCTGTGGGATCCTAAGTCTCATAATCAAGGTTTGGGAAGCAAGCGATCAGAAATTTAACTTCTGTGCAGAACAGTGATCCTCATACTGACGGGACCGTAGGGACAGGTTTGGCCTGTGTCACCCATACAACCATCCCTAGAATTGACGTGGTGTCATTATCACCTTGGTTACGGAGACCAAGGAATTTAAGCAGAGAGATTGTGTGATCTACCTGGAGTCACAAAAAATGACACTGTTCACACCCCAGTCCTAAATCTCTTGACTCTTAGCTGTGGTCTTTTCCTGACATATCATACATCATGCTGTTCTTTCTTTTCTTTCTAAGAAAATCTAATGAGATTGCCAGGTTGTTGTTTGAATCAGATAAATTAGATGTTGGTTTCATAATTATCTTACTTTCCCCCTGTTACTTAGAGACATTTTTATTAATAAATTGCAAATATGGAGTTTCATGACCTTGCAAACATTTTTTTTAATTGGGAACTATAACATAAAAACAGGGGCGCCTGGGTGGCGCAGTCGGTAAAGCGTCCGACTTCGGCTCAGGTCACGATCTCGCGGTCCATGAGTTCGAGCCCCGCGTCGGGCTCTGGGCTGATGGCTCAGAGCCTGGAGCCTGTTTCCAATTCTGTGTCTCCCTCTCTCTCTGCCCCTCCCCCGTTCATGCTCTGTCTCTCTCTGTCTCAAAAATAAATAAATGTTAAAAAAAAAAATTTAAAAAAAAAAAACCCAGGGGCACCTGGGGGGCTCAATCGGTTAAGCGTCTGACTTCAAATCAGGTCATGATCTCGCAGTTCGTGGGTTCGAGCCCCACATCAGGCTCTATGCTGACAGCTCAGAGCCTGGAGCCTGTTTTGGATTCTGCGCCTCCCTCTCTCTCTCTGCCCCTCCCCCTCACACTCTGTCTCTCTTTGTCTTGAAAAAATAAATAAATGTTTAAAAAAAAAACCTATGCAAAAATAGAACATTGGTTAATGTATATTTTACAAATATTTTTCATATTCTATAAATCTCTATTAAAATTATCTTAACGATGTTTATTATGAACGTGACAGATGTGAAAACTTAAATCAAAACGAGAACACGAAGCAAGAAACAGAAATTTACTTCCCATTTCTTCCATCCTTTTCTCTGCTACTCTCTGAAGGTAACCAGAGTTACTCGCTTCTGTGGAGTCTTCTAGAAAACGTTTATGTACGTGTGAACATATGCAGAAGCATCCACTGTTCTGCACTTTTGTGGCTGGTACTCAGTACTTCATGTGGTTTTATATCATGCATAGTTTGGAATCTTGATTTTGTTTAATTTAGTGTAGGACACTCTCATTATGTAACCTTCACACTTGGTTTCTGGAGTGTCTTCTTCTTTAGTTTTTCTTCAAGCTGGGTAGGTGTTCCATTTCAGATTATTTTAGTGATTCCTTCCTAGCCTACGAGGAAACATAGAATCAGTGCTGGGCCCAAATGCTTAAATCACTTCTCTCTTTGATCTAATCTCCTCCCAGGTGATGTCCTGGAGTCTCTTGGCTAAATGTCGTTTGTAGAATAAATACTCCCAAATTAGTATCTCTAGACCTGATATGTCTGCTGAACTCTGGATTCACGAATGCCATGAATGAGGTGGGATCTCCCCTGAGATATCTAAATGGACTCTCCAACTGGACATATTCAAAGCAGCATTCTTGGTGCCCAGTCTCAAGCCTGGTCGTAGAATTCACAGTGTCTGCCACAGAGTGGCAGATCTAATCTCCCAGTAGTTCAAACCAAAACCCTTGGTCACACCCTGACACCCCCTTTCTCACACCTTACAGCCAAGTCATTAGAAAATTCTTTCCATTCTATTTTCAGAGTATACCTGGGATTTTACTTCTTCTTACTAGCTCCACTTTCCCTTTTTTGGTCCAAGGAAATTTCCTATTTCTCACTTCCCTGAGGTAATGACTTTCTAACTGGTTTCCCTGATTCCATCCTGGGTTGTACTGAAAACTGTCTTTAGGCAGAGCGCCGTCGCCTAATTTCAAATTCATTGTCTCCTAAAGACAGGGGAGATGGCAGGCTGGGGAAGGGTGGAGACCTGAACAAATGGTAAGGTCCTCCTGTGTCCATGCTTAGGCTTTGGTTGTTTCCAATGAAGAGGGACCATAATGGCCAAGCAATCAATAGAAGAACCCGTGAGAAGCATAATCTCCTTCCCAGAACATTTAAGGAAGGATCATTCTAGTTTGGAATTACAGATTAATTAGGCTTGAGTATAAAGTTTGAGAGCAAGAAGCATAAATCCACTTTTATTTTCTATTTATATTCAAGTTAGTTAACATACAGTGCAGTCTTGCCTTCAGGAATAGAACCCAGTGATTCATCTCTTATGTATGACACCCAGTGCTCATCCCGAAAAGTGCTCTCCTCAATGCCCATCACCCATTTAACACACCCCCTCTCCAGCAACCCTCAGTTTGTTCTCTGTATTTAAGAGTTGTGTATGGTTTGCCTCCCTCTCTGTGTTTTTATCTTATCTTTTCTTCCCTTTTCCTATGTTTATCTGTTAAGTTTCTCAAATCCCACAGATGAGTGAAATCATGTGATATCTGTCTTTCTCTGACGTGTTTCATTTAGCATAACAACTCTAGTTCCATCTACGATGTTGCAAATGGCAAGATTTCATTCTTTTTATCGCTGAGTAATATTCCATTACATATATATGTGTGTGTGTGTGTGTGTGTGTATATATATATATATATATATATATATATATATATATATAATCTCACATCTTTATCCATTTGGGCTCTTTCCATATTTTGGCTATTGTTGATAGCACTTCTATAAATATTGGGGTGCATGTGCCCCTTCGAATCAGCATTTTTGTATCCTTTGGATAAATACCTAGTAGTCCAATTGCTGGGTCATAAGGTAGTTCTACTTTTAAATTCTTTTTTTCAGGAAACTCAATACTGTTTTCCAGAGTGGCTGCACCAGTTTGCATTCCCACCAAGAGTGCAAGAGGGTTCCTTGTTAGCCATTCTGACAGGTGTGGGGTGGTATCTCATTGTGGTTTTGATTTGTATTTCCCCGATGATGAGTGATGTTGAGCATCTTTTCATATGTCTGTTGGCCATCTGGATGTCTTCTTTTGAGAAGTGTCTATTCATGTCTTTGCCTATTTCTTCACTGGATTGTTTCTTGGATGTTGAGTTTGGTAAGTTCTTTATAGATTTTGGATACTAACCCTTTATCCAATATGTCATTTGCAAATATCTTTTCCCATTCCATAGGTTGCCTTTTAGTATTGCTGATTGTTTCCAATGCTGTGCAGAAGCTTTTTATCTTGATGAGGTCCCAATAGTTCATTCTGCTTTTGTTTCCCTTGCCTCCAGAGATATGTCTAGTAAGAAGTTGTTGTGGCTGAGGTCAAAGATGTTGTTGCCTATTTTCTCCTCTAGAATTTTGATGGTTTCCTGTCTTACATTTAGGTCTTTCATCCATTTTGAGTTTATTTTCATGTATGGTGTAAGAAAGTGATCCAGGTTCATTCTTCTGCATGTTGCTGTCAAGTTTTCCAAACACCATTTGCTGAAGAGACTTTTTCTATTGGATATTCTTTCCTGGTTTGTCAAAGGTTAGTTGGCCATATGTTTGTGGGCCCATTTCTGGGTTCTGTATTCTGTTCCATTGATCTATGTGTCTTTTGTGTGTGTGTGTGTGTGTGTGTGTGTGTGTGCCAGTACCATACTGTTTTCATGATTATAGCTTTGTAATACAGCTTGAAGTCCAGAACTGTAATGCCTCCAGCTTTGGTTTTCTTTTTCAACATTACTTTAGCTATTCAGGTGTTTTCTGGTTCCACACAAACTTCAGCTCTGTGAAGAATGGTGGCATTATTCACTTCTTTTGAGCAGTCATTTGAGTTAGCTGAGTAAATCTCTTCACATAATGTTCCTAGGAACACTGATTTCCAGAAGGTTCCATGGCAGTAATCTTCAAAGTATTTGTGCCCTAGCTCTAAACTGTCTTTAATTATAGGGTAGTTTGTAGGTTGTAGAACTTTTCCACATTTTCTATCACATGTTAATTTACCTATTCATCCTTCCACTTATATTTCTGAATTGCACAAAGGTTTCTTGTGCAAGCTGGTTTCACTTTGCCTACAGTTTATGAGGATCAGACACACTGTAGTGTGCTCCAGCCTGTCATTCCCTCCAGCGACTCCATAATATTCTGCCGTGTGTACACGTCACAATTTATTTATCCATTCATCTGATGACGAACATTTGGGTTGTTAGTACAGACCTAAGAGTGGAATTGCTGGACTGTATGCTCTTTCTGTCTGATCTGTAAGGAACTGATGTAGACTGAATGTCTGTGTCTCCCCGAAACTCCCATCTTGAAACCTTAGAAGACCAGCCAATAATTTAACAGCCTGAAGGAATAAAAGCCAACACTCTTCCTTGGAGGGTCACCAGACCTTCTACAGTGTGTCCTCCTCATGTTCAACATAGGATATGACCATAGGCATCCCAGGAACAGGAGATCTAGCCCATAGGAGAAGGCAGGCACTGGATCAGAGCCTGGCGAGCACTCCCATGTGGCTGGTGCAGTTAGCTGGCAGGTCCGGACCTGCACTTCCTAGCAGGGATGACAGACATCTGAATTTGAAAATGGGAATTGTGGTCCAGCCTCTCCACGTGGGAGCTGCTGATACCAGGTACATTCGCCACACCCCAGGTGGCTGGTTTCTCCCCACTATTCTAGGATTCCACCTGCAACTCCGCGTGATCTCTGATGTACTCCGTTAGCAGTGTGTGAATGTCACCTCCGAGGTCCTGTTTACATTTTCTTTTTCATCTGAGTGTCCAGTTCAGTTATTTCCTGTCCCCACACCGAGTAGTGTGACCCAGACTCTACGTGCCAGTTCACAGAGGTCACATGCCTTTCAGCCGGCTTCATTTTTGTGTGTGGTATGAAAGGCAACTCTCTTCCAGATCTTTACAGCTTCCAGCAGGCTTCAGACAACACTTAACACAAGGTCAGCAAATGATGCACCACAGAGATTTAGGACAAATATTTAAAAAAAAAAGAACCCAGGAGAAATATGGCCAGAAGTTAAATCCTGGGATCAGAGGAATGTCGAGTGACTTTTGCCATGTCTGGAGCATTTGGTGGGGAGAGGGCAGAAGCAGATACTGCCAAGTCAGTAAACTGCTTAATTTCCTGCATCATTCACTTAGTCAGCCTTTAATGTACGTGAAACATTGGTGCATACCACAGGGATAAAAAGTAAATAAATAAACACTGTTCTTCAGAAGCTTCTTCAGAAGCTTATAATAAATATCACAAACACAAAAGATCCTATTTTTTAACTGCAGTGATGAATCTAGTAGAGAGCGTTTAAGGCCAATTTAGCTCTCTCTCTTGGTTGTAAGGAACAGATAGCCCCCCGGGCCTTTTCCTTTTATTATCCTAGGCACCAAAGATAGTAGGAACAGTAAAGCTAAACCCCATGGGAACTATCACTCACAAAGCCCAGCAAACTGCCAGGAACTGAAGCAGAGAGAAACTGGGAGCAGGAGAGGAGGCTGGGCACATGGTCATCCGTGTGGTCTGGCCGTGATGAGGGTTATATAAATTACACCGTATGCTTTGCTTGGGGGAGTCTTGATCCCCAAATAAATAATGTTATTCCCCTTGTGTCTAGTGTAAGATAGACTCAGGTGTATAAGGTCTAGTGTAAGGTGGGCCCTGCCTTCCCCTGACAACTCTGGCTCGGCTCTGATGGTAGCAGGTGAGCCACGGGATTTCCTCTGTTGCTCAACGGACAGCCATGGCGTTCTGTTAATCTCCAGGAAGAACCCAGTGACCCAGTGGAGTGGGTGTCGGCAGGTGTTCATTCATCAAAACTGACTTACTGAGTCTATTTAGCCATTTTTCGAGTTTATTTATTTATTTTTTTTTTGAGAGATACAGAGACAGAGTGAGTGTGGGGGGAGGACAGAGAGAGAGGGAGAGAGAGAATTCAAAGCAAGCTCCACACTGTCAGCCCAGAGCCCAGTGTGGGGCTCAAACTCATGAAACCGTTGAGATCGGGACCTGGCCCGAAACCAAGAGTTGGACGCTAAACCAACTGAGCCCCCAGGCATCCCTGAGTCTATTTCTATAAAAGGAGATGACATGGTCACTTACTTCAAAATTGGATTGTTGTCGCTGAGATTGGCAGTTACCTTCCCATCAACTACCTGGAGTTCCACACAGAGTTACAGAAGAGTGCGTTTGCTTACGTGTCGAGACCAACTGAAGTGAAGTGCGCTAGGGAGTTAGAGTAATTTCCTCAACGAAAGCACCAGGTGACATTCCGGGTCCTTCCGCCCACTGCGTCCTGTCTCAGGAGTGACCTCAGTGGGGCTGACCCCTACCTCTGTCCGCTCTTGCAACCTGACGATTATCTTAGATTCATCCGTCTTGTGTTCTTTCACCAAAAGCCGAAGTTTCTTTGCCGAGAGCACTTTTTTCCCTCCTCTTTTTCCAAGGTTAGAGCTGTCCAGGTCCTTTCTTACATCATCCTTTTTCTCCCTCAGCAAAGTTGATACTAGTGTAGAGTTGCTACATTTTCTACTGAATATATTTTCTCCTGAGTAAAGAGGAAAACTCTAAAACCAGGGATCCAGGTTTCCAGAGACATCAGGGAATCTATAATACTATCAAGTAAATAAACTGCAGTTAATGCTGTTTTCAAAAATAGTGGGACACCTGTTTGGGAGAGCAGTCAATTACACAAAATGTACACCTATCCACCCATTCTATCCATCCCTTTAATGGACATTCAACTATTGATGAGTGTTTTACTATTCTATCACTTTGATAGAGGTCCCACTATAAACAATCCCCAGCCTGGGGTGGGCAGTTTACTTCATATTCTACACATGTGTTATACAATATAATGTTCACAAGGAAATAATTATACTATATAAGTGCATCAGTAATTATTCCAGGAGGTATAAATTCATTCATAATCTTGTCTATGAGTAAATTAGAGAACAGACATGTCTGATATTGATTCTAACTACAATAGCAACAACCGAAAGTCTGAAAGATGAGAGAAATCCATTGTAGACCCCACTAATTAAGGAAGGATTAACTTAGAAGCCGGGATCTTGTATGAGTTTTGAGGGATGATTAGTAATGACAAATGGACGGAAAGTGGGATGTCCACCCACGTGGGACAAAGAGGAGAACAAAGAATACCTTCCTCGGCATCCAGGCCAATTTTCATCTTGGTAAAGTTAGGCTACGGGCTGAATTGTGCCTCCCCAGAATTCCTACATTGAAGCCCTAATCTCCAGGGTGATCCCTTCTGGAGGTGGATTAGAGGACATGGGGTCAGGAGGGTCCCATGACAGGATTAGTGGCTTTGAAGAGAAATGAGGGAGTTTGATCCCGTTTTCCCCCAGGTGAAGACAAGGCAAGAAGGTGGCCTTCTGGAAGCCAGGATGGGAACCTTTCCCAGAACCTGACCAGGTTTTTCACCATGATACTGGATGCAGCCTCCAGAACCGTGAGGGGAAATCCTGTCACTTCAGCCAAATCCACAGTGTTTTGTTATGGCAGCCTGGGCTGATTAGAACATCTTCATGCTCGCAGAGCAGGACTAGTATGAGGATGCCAGCTCGTGTTCTAGAACCTGCTCTTGCATGGACAGCAACAGGAAGCAACACACTCGTTTGAGTTTTCACTGAGTGAAATATTGAGAGCCTGAAAAAATCATCTCGTCCAATGAACGACCCATACTGTATCTGATGGTACCCTTTGACGCCTCACTGACCCACACACATACATGTGTACACACGTGCACACACACGTCTTTGTTGTATTATGCCTTCTGGATTATAGTGCTTGGGGGTCAGAATCATTATTGGCTCTCAGTTGCTTCAAAGAGAAAATCGATTCTCATATCGATGTTCACAGCTCTGCACAATTTCACCACACAATGAGTATCTAGGTCCATCATGTCTTGTCTCTTACTGACCACAACACGAGCATGAAGCCTCTCTTACCTGTGAATGTGCACACAGCCCGGCCTCGTCCTTGGCAGGGCGGAAGCCACAGGACCGGCTCTGGACGACAGGTGTGCACACCTTCTGGAACAAGACCATGAAAAGCCGGTGTGGAATGAGCTTCCAGGCCAGAGGTAGATAGCTACTGCTTCCTAACAACGAGCAGAGAGCAGATGAGGCAGCCGATGAGTCGTCCTGGACCCCCAGGAGAGGGGAGGACGCAGGGCCGGCTGGGGCCCCAGGAGCAGACAGACCCCTGAGCACAGGCTCCTGGCACGGCAGGAGCCACGGCGGAGACAGTGTGGTGGGCAAGTCTGACAGTGACGGAGAAACTGCCCCCGTGTGGGTGCCGATGACGGTGAGACGTAGAAGCTCCAGGGGACCTGGTCACGGGCGGGGACACAACATTCCAGTTCTGTGCGGTCACCTGCAGGCGCTCGGCCAGCTGCTTGCAGCGAGTGTCACAGAAGAACGCCCTGGTGGGGGACAGATAGGCCACAGAGCCCCAGGCATCTTCATCAGGCCTGCCCTCGGGTAAGTGCTGACCACAGCCCAGCTTACTGGGGAAGGACGACAGCCAGCCCAGCCCACTGTAGCCATCTTGCCTCACCTGACAGGGAGAAGGAAACTGAGTGCCACTTGTGAAGTCCAAGTCCATGGGCAGGCTCACTAAAACTGGTGTACCTCCAGCACGCATTCTTCCCCGACAGGGTGGCCGTGGAGGCTGTGCTCCAGACTGCACAGCCCTAGGTGGGGAGGGATTTCTGCCCTGCATTTAGACGTCACCAGAGTGACAGATAAAAGTTCCTCGTGGTAAAGCATTGATGTTGGCTTTGTCTGTTTAGCAGTTAATAGAATTTACCTTTCCTTCTAGAACACTGATATTGCAGATAAGTCTTCACCCTGGCATCTTACCTCTCTGCCCCTGGGAAGTCCTAACTCAGTCTCGCGGGTCACAGGTAGTGCGTCCAGATTTGTCGCATCACAGGACAGGACCCGTCTGGCATCCTTTTCACAATCTCCCGTGTTTCGTGTCTGCGACACCTTCTTGGCATTTACGGCCAACGGCCTAGATTAGAGCCGGGTAATCACTAACCTCTCGGAAGGCGTGTGCTGCCTTTCTCCATGGTACATTCAGGCAGATGTTGTTCTCAGGTGATTTTTTGATCAGACATATTTCTTTCTAAAGTTATCTTTATCACACCGTCCCCCTCCCAACTGAAGTACACTAAAACTGACACCCGTGTGCTAAAAGGTTATAAGTGACTCTGGCCATGTGCTTGGGTGGGGATTTAGATGGTAATCTCTAGGGACAAATGAATGCCAGGTTGTACTCAGGACCAGTGCAGTCACAGCCCATCTCACCAATCGTGGACACCTGAGTGTGTGAGGGAGCAGGGTCACGCTCCCCACTGCATGCATGGAAACGGTCTCCTGGAAACCGTCTGCCCGGCTTGTAGAAGTCACAAAATGACTCCCCACGTTAGTTCTACCCGTCTTCACCTCCATGTTACCTGGTCATCCCACTGGCGATGCCGATGGCTTTATAGATAACAGGATTATCTAGAATCTGAAGTTACAGGTATGAGAACAATAGATGAACAGTGTTTCAGTGATTAACCTTACAAGGAGTTATTTGCCCAAGATGGAAATCTGGGAATTCCGAACTCCTTTGAACATTCCAGTTTCTCCGTGAGATCCGAGTGTTGCTCTCAGTCTCACCTAGATTATAACGCTTGTTGAGCTGGTTATCTTCTCCAGTCTTCTCTTTCCAAAAGTCAGGAGCCTTATAGCTGATACAACAGGAAGCCTCCCCACCTGGTCCTGCAGACAGGTGTCTGGTTGAAAAGGAAGCGGGTAGCTTCTTCACAGATCTGTGAGGTCACCTCCGCAGTTCAAGCCCCTGGGTACTAAGCAGTGTCTTGCTCCTACCCGCCACGTTTTGGCTTTGCTGTAATGAAGCACGCAGGGTTACATGGCAGCCTTCCCAAGGTGACTCTGTCTGATGCTGATCCATGGAGGGTCCTCACCCAGAGAATATTTGAAAACGTGAATCCTTTTCCAAACTGAATTGTAGAAACTAAGTTAACTGGAAGCTCACCTTGTTTTATTCCTTTGCTCTGAAAGTTCAAACATATTTGAAATGCACTAGAGGACAAATCTGTACAAGAAAGATCCTGAGCTAATGCTTCATAGAGAGTCTAATCATCATCATTGCCAATGGGAACTTTGCAAAGTGGCTTTTCAGAACACAAGGAGTGTCTCGAGTGAGTTTCCGAGAAGTCTATGGCAATCACAGTTCTTTCTGGAACATATTCTAGTATACACATGTTACCATGCATCAACCCAACAATAAATAATAAATAAGTAAATTCTTTGTTAATCCCTAGGCCTATTATATCATTAATCCATCAAAAAGTCACCATGTTGTTTTAATAATATTATTCACCATTGAGAATAATTTTGATACTGTGGATCAAATATAAGGGATTTAAAACTGAAATGTTAGATCATAGCCATGAACCCAGATGACAACCTTGCCATGAGACTCTAAATGCATTTCCATTTTAAAAATCAGTATTAAGTAAGACTGAAGATTGTTTTAAAATGGACTAGTGATTATTCCCAGATTACGTTCTTAAGCAGTTATAAGTCTTTATTCAATTGTGGCCTCAGATTTGATTTCTATGGTTTCCATGGAGTGTTTCCATGCAGCACCTTGTGTTTCAGTATGAACATCAAGCCCAACTCTGTGTCACTTCACCTCTCAGAGCTATGGTTCTTCCCCTGGAAGAGGAAAGAAGAGTGGGTGCCCTTAACTTTTAGAATGGCAACAAAACTGTCTCAAAAGTGTTGATTCAGAAGTTTTTGGTTTTTTGGCTTTTGGTTGGACAAGCTAAAAAGTGTCCCAGTTAAATCAGAATGGTTACTAATGTTGCAGCTGTCAAATGACCCAAAGTCCCAACATAAAAATGTCCCATATATATAACCACCTGTCTTGAGGGAAGACTCAAGATGGCAGAGAAGTAGGGGGCCTGAAGTTCCCTCGTCCCTCAAACACAGCAGTATTGGGGCCAGAACACTTGGAATTCCAGGAATCCAGGCTATAGAGTGACAGAAACTTCTCCAGGGGCCTCATGGAGACAGCTTGGCAGAACAGAGGGTTACTTCAATAAACAAATCAAAGCACACCCGGTGGAGGATCCAAACCACCACAACGAGTATGGAGATAAAGTGACCAGAGACCTAACAAGAGAGCATGCAACACACTCCAAAAACACCTCCTGAAGGGCCAGGCTCTGGACAGTGTATGACCCATGTTTAATACAGTAGTTCTCACAGTTGCAGAACACATAACAAACCATCAAACACATAACAAACACTATAACAAACACATACTATCAAAACACATAAAAGACAGAAAACTAGCCAAAATGATGAAATGGAAGAATTTCCCTCAAAAGAAATTGCAGGAAGAAATGAAAGCTAGAGAATTGCTCTAAACAGTTATAAACAATATATCTGAACAAGAATTTAGAATAACAGTCATAAGACTAATGGCTGGGCTTGAAAAAAGCACAGAAGATACCAGAGAATCTATTGCTGCAGATATCAAGGACCTAAGAAATAGTCACAACCAATTAAGAAATGCTGTAAACAAGGGGCGTCTGGGTGGTTCAGTCGGTTAAGCGTCCAACTTCGGCTCAGGTCATGATCTCACAGTTCATGGATTTGAGCCCCGCATCAGGTTCTGTGCTGACAGCTCACAGCCTGGAGCCTGCTTCAGATTCTGTGTCTTCCTCTCTCTCTGCATCCCCCACCCCTTGCTCTCTCTCTCTCTCTCTCTTTCTCAAAAATAGATAGAACTTTAAAAAATTTTTAAAAAGGAAATGCTATAAATGAAGTGCACAATAAACTAATGCAGTGACAGCAAGGATGGAGGAAGCAGAGAGGAGAATAAGTGAAATAGAAGATAAAATTATGGAAAATGATGAAGCTGAGAAAAAGAGAGATAGGAAAATAACCACCTCCTATTTTGTAAGGTTTCTTTTCCCAAGATGCCTTTCTCCTTACTCCAAGGCAATATCTAAATGTTTCTGTGGCAATTTGACACAGAATTTATCATCCACACTGGGATACTTTGGTAAGTTTAGTGGGGCATTATTAATAATTATACCAAGAAAGCCACATTGTTGTGGTAACCAGGACATACGTCATCTTAGCCTGTGGAGAAGAATCTCTCTTCCGTTGTCCTTTTATTTCCTATTGTCACATCTTCAGCAGTGCCCTGGTTCTGTCTCTTCTGGTTCATCTTCTCTTCCTTCAGTTCAAGTAACCTGAGTTTTATCTCCTTCCTATTACCTTCATGAAAGAGAACTACTGAGGCCATTCAAACTTTTTTCAAAAATTCCTGACCATTCACTTATTTATCCAGTTAAATATTAAAATCTTTGTTATTTACCAGTGACTGGAGATCCAATTCTGAGCAAGTAAACAAGTCTGATCCCTACCTCAAGGCCCTCAGGAAACAGGTGTTAAAAAATCCATGGAAACCGAGGGGAAAGCAAGTCCCCTTACTGCAGAGGCCAAGGTGGCTTCCTAGAGAAGATACTTCTGAATGATTAAAGATGAGTAAGGACTGTCTAGTTGAAGGTGTTCTAAACAACAGAAACAAATGCTGTGTATTCAAGTTTTAAAGTCATTAACACTGGAGAAAGCAAAGATGTTTTTGCAGTTTGCTGCAGTGATCAGGTCAGTTTCAGTCAAGAACGTCTTTCTAATGATCTGTTGGATTGTTTCCTGAGATCAGGCGATGCTATCACGTGTTACAATGGCAGCTCCTCAGTTACTGCCGAGAACAAGAACTGGTCAGAGCACGTGTCATAACCTTTACGCAAAAGTCCAACCAAGATGGCATAGATCTTTTTCTCCCAAATTGTGGGCCGCGCTCTTCCCGATAAGGCAAAGTGACAAAAACAAGCCATAAAACCCTCTAATTCTGTCTTTGTGATGATGAAGATGTGGATGACAATGGCACCACCATTTACTGGGTCACTTCTATTACCAAACACTGTCAGAACGTGTTGGACATTGAGTTTTCCCATAACCAGACTCTTACAAAAAGAACATGGGAGATTGTCCCAGAAGTACAGTGAAGGCAGAGAGAAAGCAGTAGAGAGACGGTAAAAAGCCAAAATGAGTGTTAATGAGCAGTCACCACTCTAATCTCAGCCCTGGGTGGGGCCTCTGAGAGGCTTAGCTGACACATTCCTGAGCTGTCCCCAGCCCACCCAGATTTTGGAAGCAGGGGCATTTACCCACCGACTCCTGTCCACCGTGGCCAAAAGCTGCCATGCAAGAGACCAGCATTATCCACTGTATGCAGAATATCCTGAAACTGAAATATTTCACCACGAGGTAGAGGAGTCTATAAACAACTCCTTGAAACTCAAGCAATTCCAAGGGAGAACTTTGAAAAATCAGTTCGTTCATGAAGCAGCTCCATATAGGTACAATATAGAAAGTCCCAGAAAATGTTGGCTATACTGGTATTGGGGGAGATAGCCGATACAGAGATGCTCAATCTGTGGGAACAGCGTACCTCTGTCCCCAGTGTATCCAGCCTGCAGACTCCTTCATCTCCAACAGATGCGTGTCGAAAACTCTTGAAGAACTGGCCACTTAGGCTGGCCTCTCTCATCCTTATTTTGTTGTTGTTGTTGTTGGTTTATCTTTTCTAATAGATTGTGGGCTATGTGAGCGGAAAAACGAAGTTTCCTTCTCTGTGGCACCACACAACTTAGCAAGTGTCTGGCAAGCTGCATTTAAGTCAAGAATCAAGGAAAAAAGGAAATGGTGGAGAAAACAAAGGAGAAGTAATATTTAGCAGTAATGTCTTATGCTTATTGAAAGCTTTACATATGTCAGGCACTTGACACGTATTTTCTAATTTCTTCATATTAACCATTCTATCACGATGTAAGCTTCAGTAGCCCTGTCTTATAGGTGAGACAGTGCAGATTTGAATAGGATAAGTGAGGTGCTCAAGTTTTCACAAGCAGAAAATAGTGGAGTGTGCATGTGAGATTGTGTCTGTTTACTTTTAAAAAGGCAAACATTCATCCAAAATTTGATACTGCTTCTGAGGAAAGGGGCCAGGGGAGAAAGCAGATGGGAAAGCAGGGGAGGAAGAAGGAGGGGAAAAGAGAAGGTGGAAGGAGGGCCAAAGAGAGGAAAGGAAGATTACAAGACCAGTTCCTATGGGAGAGGCTATCACAGACTTGGCTCTTGTTTTTCATGTGTGAACAAAAAGTTCTCAAAAGAAATCATGTGGAAGTGAGAACCGTTTCCTGAAATGTTGTCTTGGAGTTATTTATTTAGAGGCATTTTGTGGCTTGTCTATCTCTAGGATAGAATACGACTTCTGTATTTGATACCATTAAAATTAGAATTGCATGTTCATTTAATTAGGCTAGGACCTGTAGCATCACAGAGGAAAATAAATAAATAAGCTAACTAACCCTGGGATTAAAATAGAAGGAATGATTTCAGATTTCTGTCTCTCTGGTAATTTAGCTCTAGGAATGTTTTGGTAAATTTCTAGATTTAGAACAAAGATTTAAAAGTGTGGTTTAGACTTAGAATCAAGAATTGCGAGTGTTCACTTCATTTCCAGAGTCTAAAAGTGCCTGCTTCACATTGCTCCCTGCCATAGCATGATTTGTTGTTTGAATTTTCAACACAAACTTTAGGGTTTTCAGGAAAGCACCATCAGCAAGACCCACATTTGGGATTTCTTCCCCAAACCTCACTGTGGCTGGAGCATCTTCACTCTGTCAGAGAGAGAAAACAAAGCCAGTGCTTTAGACTTGATGCAGTTTCAAATATCATCCTAGCTTTCCCAGCTTTAATACATCCGTGCTAACTGTACCTGTCCACCGGCTGAGATAATTTGGAGAGTATAAGACCTTTACTCTTTAGAAATTGTTCTGACTCAGGAATAAAACGCTTGTGAGGTATGGATATATTTGCAAACCATTCCCTGGATATCAGATTCACTTCCCAATGAAGACTAGATGTTAAGAAAAGTTTTCCACTCACTCCAATTACTATCACTGAAATAAAACCAGTATAGGAATTCCTGTATTGAGGGAAAAGAAAAACAAGTAAAAAAAAAAAACCACCTAGTAAAAATATACAGAAATACATTGGTAAAGATGTAAAAGTGGCTCTTTGGTAATATTTCACTCATTTAGAAGTAGACAATCAAAAACCCTCCTAAGTGGTCCCAAAGACACATCCTGCTCCTTTGATATTACCCTAAATCTTTGCTTTGGGGAATGAACGAATCTGAATGCTGGATTTCTCAGTTATTATGTGAACTATTTACATCTGTACATTTCATAAACACTTATGGGGTGCCTACTAGGGAAAAGAGTGAATATATAAAATCTACGTTCAGTCCTTTGAGGCACCTAATCATCTTGTATAGCAGACAAGTTTAGAAGTCACAAAACTGCTTAAAACCATACACACTCAGGTATTTAAGTGTTATATGTTTACTAGTTGAATTTTACTTTGACAATGTTTGCACATAAAAGAAGTTCAACGGATGCTTGCCTGTCAGTTCAGATGGACCTTCGTCTCTTAACATGGTGATTGGGGGAAGGGGGTGTGAACTGTTGGAATAAACATGTCTTACATGAGTCTGGCTAGCTCTGCCAATGGGCTTTATGCCCTTGATTCCTCCCAGCCTGGGTAGTGTTCGTGACATAATACCCAGACTATGAAACCCTTAACACGCTTCACAGTTATTAGCTTTGCAAGTTTCTTAGAATCCTCACTGAGGTGGGTCAAGGGTGTGAACAGTCAAAGAAGCAGTAAGGACTAACATTAAAATATGATACAAGAAGAAAATAAAAATAATAAAAATAAATAAATAAAATATGATACAAGAACCATGAACAAATTTTTCTCTGCTGTTAGTGATAACTCACAAGTGAAGACAACATAGTAAATAAAAAAGTGTGATTGGTGGTAATACAGGAAGGACTACCTTTCGCTATTTTACACTTACAGGATTGCAGTGCCCTGATGTACAAACTAATAAGAAATTACTCCCCAAGGAATTCTTTTACCAGGCATATTGTTGAGACTTAACAGGAAGAAACATTCTAAACATAATCTGTGCTTCAGGAAAAAAAATTCAAAACAAATATACAATATTGATAGGAATTGAATCCTTATCCTGTGTTTCCTTGTGATCTTAACTTCTTAGTTTCTTATCAGAAACATTATGCAAATTTTTTAAATGTTCATTTATTCATTTTGAGGAAAAGAGCTAGAGAGCAACCAGGGAAGGGGCAGAGAGAGAGGGAGACAGAGAATTCCAAGCAGGACCCGTGCTGTCAGAGTAGAGCCCAATGTGGGGCTCAAACTAATAAACTGTGAGATCATGACCTGAGCCAAAATCCAGAATTGGACACTTAACTAACTTAGCCACCCAGGAATCTGGAAGCATTATGAAATTTTTAATATTCCTTTAGAAAAAGCTTTCCAATTATCTACTTAATCAGAAAGACAAATATCAGGAAACCTACAACCACACAAATTATTAAATATGATGTATGTGTATGACACGAGTTGCATCTAAGAATAGCATCTCTTCAAAGAAACTTTCATGCTAATTTTTAATGGCTTAAACTTTTCATTTGAAATGAAAGAACACATATTAATATTTGGAAGGAAATGTTTCAGAATCAAAATCATAATATTAGAGTTTGTGCTTCATGCATTTATTTAACTAAACAAAAACATTTCTGAGAGAATAGACTATGAATTGGAAAGAAGAGCAATTTTAATGAAAATACATATCGTGAACTAACCTCATAACTGCCGGGTCAATAACTGAAATATTTCAGGGAGTTATAGAAGTTAAAAACGGGCTCTGAAGGCAGGCTGCCTCGATCTGGATGTTAGTTCTGCCAACTGTAAGTCGTATGACTTTGGGCAAGTAACTTAATCTCTCATTGCCTCATTGTGCCACCTGTAAAATGGGGTAAATCACAACATTGATTTCGTACAGTGATACCTACACACGCAGAATAGTGGCCAATCCTAGGTAAGAGGCTGTTGTTTTCTAAATGGGGGGGGGGGGTCGGCGGCGGTGATGGCAGGTGCACAGCCAAAAACGGATGAGATGGGATCACCGGGAAGGTGAGACTGGAGGTAGTAATAGGAGCTGAACTTAATAAAATATCTGCCTCTGTGACAGGCACACAATAAAAATCATTGGCAAGTTTAGTTCATTTGTGGAAAATGCACAAACACAGATATATGTATATATATATATGTGTGTGTGTGTGTGTGTGTGTATACACACATCGGTACCTTTTCAAGATAGTAAGAGAAAAATAGAAATGTATATTGTAATAGAATTATTTACTTTATTTTATTTTAATTTTTTGAATGCTTATTTATCTTTAAGAGAGAGAGAGAGAGGGGGAGACAGAGTGTGAGCAGGGGAGGGGCAGAGAGAGAAGGAGACACAGAATCTGAAGCAGGCTCCAGGCTCCGAGCTGTCAGCACAGAGCCCAACATGGGGCTCAAACCCACAAACTGTGAGATTGTGACCTGAGCCGAAGCCAGACGCTCAACCGATTGAGACACCCAGGTGCTCCTACAATAGAATTATTGTTAAAAGCCCAAATAAATTTTCCTGAATGGAAACTTAGAAAGCAAAAAGCATCTAAAAGAACAAAAATATGTCAGTTTTACAATGTATAGATGTGCATGAAAGTTTAATTCTCTATTGACTTTGATACATTATTTGTGTTAAGGTACAGGGGATAGTTGCTGCTGCTTCTTTTTTTTTCACACATTGTTATTCTCTCCCTAAAACTGGAAGACTTCTCAGACAACTTATTTTCAGAGCCCCACTTAAAATTATTCAAACAGATGTTTTCTCTTCCTTCTTAAATAAAAATTTGATACAAGAAGAATAATATCACCTTCAGGATATTTTACAACTACAATTTGGCAACCATCCATGAAAAAAGTGCCTCTTGGATCCAGTACAGAGGCCAAGAGGTTTCGCAGGGGTCTTGCCCACCTCCCACTGGGTAATAAACACATCCTGGGATGAGCCTGGAACCCGCAGGAGCCTGTGAACTGCTCCCCCGCCCTCCACTCCACGCAGCATGGGGCACCTGGGAAACAGCACCTGTGCAGGTGTGCACAGAGGGTGGAGCCTTTATAGAAGTCCAGGCTTCCAGACAAGCTCCAGCACTCCGTGTGAGCAATAACAAAAAACAAAAACAGAAAACAAAAATAGGAGTCTGGACACACTGGGATGGGTAAGAGAGACTTTGCCAGCATTGGCCCCCCCCTCAAGGTGACACAACTTAGAACAGAGGAGACCAGAGTCTTCCTGACAAGGAAGAGGGAGGGTAGTGAGTGAGCCCCAGTTCCCCAGCTGTGCAGAGGCTGCTAAAGAAATCCATTTTCCACCCACAGTTACCCAGAGTATGAAATTGAGAGCTCTATGATTGGGTGAGGGAAGGCCTGGAAAGAAGCAGATAGAATGTCAGAGGAGAGTAAAGGGGCACATCTCCTCCTGACTGCCTTCTGGACTCCAACAGGCAACTGACCCATGAGCCACAGGGAAATCTCACCCAGAGATCCCCCCAACTGGCCCATGGACAGCTACGATGACCCAGGGGCCCAACACACACCTCACCTGCTCTGCAGCTGGTTCCTGTGTGTGTTCCTAAAGGAGTGGCCAGTGTGAGCGTCAGTGGGCCAGGAGTGTACACAGAAAACAGGTCAGGGTCTGTGGAAAAGGATGGAACTGTAATCGTGAGGGTAGTGCCACCTTTGGGAAAACAAAAGAGAGATTCCCAGCTGCTTGGTACATTATGAGACAGAGAGAAGATACAGAAGCTTGAGATTCCAGCCACACGAAAGAGCAAGAAGTGTGGAGAAAGCGTATCTATACAAGGTCAGAGAGACTCTCAGAATATGGAGCAAGATCCATGGAAAGTACTTCTCACCCGAAGGCAGCTGGCACAGATTGGAGGAAGCGGCTACCGTTTCAAGTGTGCAAACAGCCGTGAGAAGCACCTCAGAATGTGAAGAATGAAGGAAACACGATATCAAAGAAAGATCACACTAATCCTGCAGTGACCAAACCCAAGGATATGGAAACCTGTGGTTCATCTGATAGAGAATGCAAAATAGCTATTTTGAAGAAACTCTAAGAGCAGTAAGAAAACACAAGACAGTTCAACAAAATGAGGAAACACAATACACAAACAAAACGAGCAATTTAACAAAGAGATGGAAATCACAAAAAAGAACCAAACAGAAATCCAGGAGCTGATAATTCGATAAATGAAATAAAAAATGCCAACTACATCTGTTGTGGAGGGCATCTGCATCACAACAGACCAAGGAATAGAAAGAATCAGTGAGTTAGAGGATAGGAACTTTGAAATGACTCAGTATGAAGAGAACAAAGGAAAAGGAATAAAAAAAAAAAGAGCAAAGTAAGCCAATGTGATCTATGGAATACTATCAAATGAGCCAAAACTCAGGATCCCTGGGGGTCCAGAAGGAAGAGAAAGAGAAAGAAGGAGACAGAAAGCTTATTTAAAGAAATAATGATTGAGAACTTCCCAAACTTGGGGAGCAAGTGGACGTCTAGTTCACAAAACTAATATGTCACCCCATTGTTTCAATCCAAAATGATCTTTTGCAAGACACACTATAGTGAAACTACCAAATGTCAAAAACTAAAGACAAAGAAAGAATCCTAAAAGCAGTAAGAGAGAAAAACAATTATAACCCACATAGGAGCCCTCACTGGGCTTTCAGTAGATTTCACAGCAGAAACCCTGCAGGCCGGGTGAAAGTGAGGTTATATATTCAAAGTGCTGAAAGAGAAAATTCTTAGCCAAGAATATTCTATATGGCAAAATTATCCTTCAGGTAAGAAAGAGAAATAAAGACTCTTTCAGGAAAACATTTCAGGGAGTTCATCAACTTTAGATCTGCCTTATAAGAAAAGAAGTTTTCCAAGCTACAATGAAAAGATGCTACTCAGTAATATGAAACAGTACAAAAGTACACAACACTGGTAAAGGTTAATATATAGTCATATTTAGAAAACTTTAATTCTGTAATATGATAGTATGTTAACCACTTAACTACAGTATAAAGGTAAAAGGAAAAGAATACTAAAAATAACTATACTTACTATAATTTGTTCACAAATATGCAACATAAAAAGAGATCAATGGTGACATTAAAAGCATAAATAGAGAAGGGCATGAAAATATAGATTTTTTTTTGGTATGCATTGAAGGTAAGTTGCCATCAGCATAAAACGGGCTTTTATGTCTATAAGATGTTTTATATAAGCCTAATTGGTGCCACGGAGAAAAACATTCAGTAGATTTACAAAAGAAGAAGAAAGAAATCAGAGTATACCACCATGAAAAAAACAATTCACAAAGATAGCCAAAAAAGGAGGGAAAAAAGGAACTACAGAACTACAAGAAAGCAGTTAATGAAATGGCATTTGTAAGTCCTTATGTATCAATAATTACTCTAGATGAAAATGGATTGAATTGTCCAATCAAAAGAAGCAGAGTGGCTGGATGAATTTCACACACACACACACACACACACACACACACACACACACACGGCCTAACTATGTGTAGCCTATAGGAGCCTCACTTCAGCTTTAAGGACACATAGGCTCAAAGTGAAGCAATGGAAAAAGATACTCAATGCCAGTGGAGAGCAAGAGAATGGAAATAGTAGTCATTCTATCAGACAAAGTAGAGTTTAAGCCGAAAATGGTAAAAAGAGAAAAAGAAGATCATTATGTAATGATAAATGGGTAATTCATCAAGGCATAATGATCTAAAAATATACACACCCAACACTGAAGCACCCAAACATTTTAAGCAAAAATTAACAGATCTGAAGGGTGAAATATATAATGATGCAATAACATTTATTGCAATTTAAATGCCTCACTTTCAGCAATGGATAGATCATCTAGACAGAAAATCAACAAAGAAAAGTTAGACTTGATCCACACTTTAAATCCAGTGGACCTCATGGACATATGTAGAACATTCCATCCAATAGCAGCAGCCTACACAGTCTTCTCAATTCCACATGGAATATTCTTCAGAATAAGTCATATGCTAGGACACAGAACAAATCTTAGCAAATTTAAGAATACTGAAACCATACCATGTTTTCTGACAATATGAAACTAGAAATCAGCCAGAGGAAAGCGGGAAATTTTACAAACATGTAGAAAATAAACCACACACTCCTTAACAATCAATGGGTCAAAGTAAATCAATATGAAAATCAAAAAAATACTTCAGAACACATTAAAATGGAAACACAACACGCCAAAAACTATGGGATGTTGCAAAAGCAGTTCTTGAGGGAAGTTTGTAGTAATAAATACCTGTGTTTTTTTAAAAAATCTCAAATATAAAAAAATAGAAGGGAAGGGAAGCAAAAATAATATAAAAACAGGGAGACAAGCTGTAAGAGACTCTTAAATACACAGAACCAACTGAGGGTTACTGGAGGGGTGTGGGGGGGGGAGGGCTAAATAGGTCATGGGCATTAAGGAGGACTCTGGAAGACAGTATGGAGGAGTCAATTAAAAAATTAAAAAAGGAACTACCACCTGGTCCAGCAATCCCACTTCTAGGCACATATTCAAAGAAGGTGAAAACAGGATAGAAAAAATATCTGCACTCTCTCAAGTTTATTGCAGCATCACTCACTCACACCAGCCAAGACACAGAAGCAATCGAAGAGTCCATCGCCAGGTGCGTGGATAAAGACGACGAGGTATGTGTCCAGTGGGATGTCATTCGGGGACAAGAGAGAAGGATCCCTGCCGTGTATGAGAACGTGGGCAGACCTTGAGGGTACTGTGCTAAGTGAGGGAGGTCAGGCAGAAAAAGGCACATCCCAGGTGGTATGACTGACCTGTGGAAGGTATAAAGCCGAACTTGTAGAGAGAGGGTGGGATGGTAGTTAGGAGGGTTGCGGGTGGGGGCTGGGAAGATGTAGGTCAAAGGGTACAAACTGGCAGGCGGAAGATGAGCAGGTTCTCAGGGTCTAACACACGACACTGTGGTGACGGTTAACACTATTGTAGTATCTATTTAAAAGTTGCTAAGAGAGTATATCATTTTTTAAATTTTTTTATGTTTATTTTTTGAGAGGTAGAGAGCAAGCGGGGGTGGGTGCAGAGACAGAGGGAGACAGAGGATCCCAAGCAGGCTCTATGCTGGCAGCTCAGAGCTCCCTCCACACAGGGTTTGATCTTGAAAACCATGAGATCGCGACCTGAGCCAACATCAGGAGTCGGACACTTAACCGACAGAGCCGCCCAGACGCTCTGCTAAGAGAGTTTATTTTCAATGTTCTCACAGCAAAAAGCGAACGATAATTATGCGGTAAACTGCGGTTTTGGTGCTGATTGGGTTGCAGGACGTAGTGTATTGAATCAGCCAGCTGGACCCTTCAACTTACGTGATGCTACTGGTGTCAGTTAAACCTCAATAAGTAAACAATAGAGAGAACCATCCTGGGGATAAAACATTTTATACAAACTTATTGCAAAAAAAAAAAAAGTATGAGAGGGAGTGTGCAGGATGGCAGGAGGAAGAGAACTGAGGGAACAGAGGGGACTTTAGGCAAGGTGATGGGACACACACACGGTAGGACAGAAACAGCCCTCAGTCCCCGAGGGAGTGCAGGTGAATCCAGCCCAGCAGAGAACAAAACAGTGCGGGAGGGTCACAGGCCACCCATGAAACACATGTTGATCTATCGATCCGAGAGCAGCAGACGGAATTATGCAGCAGGCAGAGGTTTTCCCAAAACGAAAGCCTCGCAGAATAATTAACATGACATGAAGGCTCACTGTCTAAACAAGCAGTGGCCTTTGCCACTTGTGATTTTTTTTTATTTTAAATTCTAATCGCTTGATTTGAGATTCCACTTCAATTTTGGCATGACCTTTGTTAGAAATGTTTGGAACAGCCTCACACACAGCGTAATGAGACCACTGCTGAACGAGGATGGGGACCTTGGCCCCCGAGCTGCAGGTGCCAGGGGCTCCCTGGGGTCTGAGACAAGCAGAGCCGGCCCCCAGCTTCCTGCTAACTGCAGACTGCTGCCTGTGCTCCCGGATTCGCCTGTGTCTGCACCTCATGCACGACTTAATGGCTAACAGAGTCATAAGTGCTTTTTGAAAAACAATTCATTTCAGGTAGGTCTTTCATCCGAATTTAAAGGAAACACGCCTACTATTCGCTTTAAAAACAACTTGGGAAAAGCATATACTTTTGGGAACACAGGACTGTAGTGTTCCTAAAATGGTCACCTGTCAAATGATGACTGAAATTTCTTAAGAACCTCTATCTCCAAGATCAGGACTCAAGAGACATTACATAAAATCCATGGAAAATTTAAAACTTTTCCTTTTTTCTTCTTTCTTTTTTAAATGTTTATTTACTTATTTTTGAACAAGAGAGAACATGAGTGGGGGCAGAGCATAGAGACAGGGAGAGAGAATCCCAGGCAGGCTCCGTGCTGCCTGACGCAGGGCTTGAACTCACAAGACGTGTGATCATGACCTGAGCTGAAACCAAGGGTCCAGCGTTTAATCGACTGGGCCACCCAGGTGCCCCCCAAATTTAAGTTCTTAAAAGGTCACTTGCACACACTGTAATTAGATTTATGAAGAACATGCATCTATGCATTCATAAACAGGTATATATATATTAAATGTATACATATATGTGTATAGGATCAGTACGTATTTATAACATCTACAGCAACATATTTGGTTTGACTCAGTAGCAGGGCTTCACTGTGGTGTTTTGTAAACCAGTCGCTCTAGTTCGGTTGTTAAAATGTGCTGTCATAAGCCCAATGGATCAGATGGAGGCATGCTTTACAAAAGTTTTAGACACTCTATCGAATGGAATACAGGGTAAGTAGATTCTGCATTTGCCTGATAAATGTGATCAAAACATAGCACAGTTTAAGAAATAATTACTTAAAGTACGCCTGTGTTTCTCCTAAAAGTGTTTGAAGTTAGTGCAAAGAATATAACAAAGAATTAAACGAAACAAACACACATCAGTTAAATGGGGGGGGGGGGGACAAAAATACAGATTATACTCTAAATTTCTGGAATTGCTAACTGAGACCTATTTGTACAGTAAGGCATCACCTCCTCTCTTTTCCTCCTGCTCCTCATTCTTCCTCATCAATTTGAAACCTAAAGGAAAAAAGATATTAGTACTTCTTTATCGACACAGTATTTTATGGCTCTACCAATCTTCAACTTCCTAAAATCTTTCCTGTTGCACACTGGGTGATGGGATAGAACTTCACCTTAGTGAACCTTCCTTTTACTGGGATTGGGGCACAGATTATGTAACAGCTGACACGTGCTCGATACTTACCAGACGCCAGACGCTGGCTAGGAACGTCCCCTGTTGAGTCAGTCTCATGATTCTTTCAACCACCCCATGTGATAAATACTATGATTATCTTCACTTTATGGATCCTGGGGTCCTGAGAGTTTTAGGTTATAACCATATATGGGACATATCCAAACCCTCCACAATCAGAGCCCGAGATCTTAACTACCATGTTACGCTGTGAATGTGCCGGGCATTGAGGTATTTCTCCCAAACATGATAACTACATATAATAAACTAAAACTATAATACAGGACTTGTTCCTAAGTCGGCCAATAGTCACATATTGAGTAACTATTATTCACATTAATATGTCATATACATAACGTATTAAGTTATATGATGAAATGTCCTCTAATGCTTATTTTAAAGTATGCTATTATCATCATTATTATAAGCATCATTATTTTATTTGGTTGTTTTTAAAACTCCTCAGAACGGAAGTCATTTTATTTTTATTTCAACAAATGCAAAGAAAAATTCCATACTAAGTATTTATCGTTTTCGTAGCTTATTATTGCAGGATCCTACTCTAATCCAGAATATTAGCCGAGTCTACATAATTTTCACAGTGGACCCCAGGCATCTTTCCCTGTTATCTGCACAAGCTACCACTAAATGAGGTGATGACAAGTGTCTGTCGAGTTTAGTCCACCTTGTCCCGTGGTCTGTTTGTGGTCCTGTCCCGACTCAGTGTGGTGCAGGGACGGCAGCCTGTGGACGCCGGACGAACCTGGAGCCACATGCCGTTTGCCTGTCTCCAGATCTGGGGCGTCGGCGAAAACAGGTGCTCACGGGTGGGTTGGGGGGGATTTAATGAGATAGCGTGTCAGGCGATGTTGCAAGGACATAGTGGCTTCTAACAAGCTATTGTCATAAGTTTATAAACCGTATTTAATAGTGCATGTATCTCTCTCTTGACTAGATCTGTAGCCTGGAAATTCTCCAACACTGGCCTCTTCGTTCTTGGTCTCTATATGGGGTGCAGGCTCCGGGAACGTCACTGTGCTCCAGGCCTGTGTGCAAAGTGCCGGACGTACAAACGTCTCAGCCGGCCCTGTTACTTTACCACAGATAATTTAGGAATTAAAGCCTGGTTCAGGTTAGACCACAATACTGCAGGCATCTTGGATAAAGCGTTACAGAAAGGGGAACAGGACGTCCCTCTCTCAGGACATTTTATGAGGAAGGCGGCTTACTCCCCACCGCACCACCAATGCACAATTTAGGGGCGACTGCACTGGACGTTCTCTTCGCGTTCAGGTACAGATATGTATACAGATATGACACAGGTCTGTATACTCCTAAGGACTTTTTTTCCTGCAACATCTTTCTCTGTTTTGTCTCAATTGGCCACTTTTACATGCTTCTCAGTTCACTCTCATTCATTTTTGTTTGTTTGCTTGTTTGTTTGGTTACTTGGTTGGTTGCTATTTCCTGACTCAACATGCAACAAAATGTAACAAAATACAGGTGCAAAGTATCTGAACACTCATGAGCTAGTGTTTGATGAATTCAGTAGAAGGAAATCTGAGTAAGTGTCGGATCCGGGAGATTCTGCATCTGTATTTGCAGCATGACTCTGCTGCTCTAGTTCAGGTAAACACACACACACACACACACACACACACACACACGCACACACACACACACAGTTTTGAGAAGAAGCTGTCCAGGTTGGAAAAATGTTTCTATAAGTAAAGGAAATAGGCTTTATTCGGGCATGTTCTGTTTGACTGCTTTCCAAATCTCCCATTAAGCTGGATATAAATGTAAATTTGAACCGCGGAATGGAGAGAAATCACTATCTCCCAAATTCCTAAACGTAAGCATATTCAGATTTATAGTTGTGAAACTTGGAAACCGTGAGGGAAAAATGTCTTTGAGTTATGTCCCTGGATAACTGCATTCCTTTTCCACTTAAAATCCAATGTTGCAAGCAAACCGTTGTGACATTCAACTTGAACCAAAGATCACTGCTTGGGTCAGGACCTAGCGTTTAACTGGATTCCTTTCCTTTCGGTGGAGGAAGGTCGGTGGACAGAGAAGGCAGGTGACCACGATCAGGGAAAAGAAATCAAAACCTAAATTCTCTCTTCAGAAATGCCTGGGTTAATGGCAAACGTGCAAATTGTACAGACATGAGCTCAAAATAAATGCTGAATATTAGTAATTACCATGTATCCCTCCCCGCCTCTTGAGATATAAGTACAATGCTTGGAATACACCAATTCCATAGATTTAGGGCACCCGGAAGTATTCCGAGGATTTCAGGTTTCACATGTGGATGTATTTATATTTGATGTTTATATTTGAAGTCGGAGGCTATTTTATCTTTCTTCTGGATCCCCCACCCTCTCAAATTTCAGAGCAGATAGGAAGGGTTCAATTAAGTGGCACTGATGGTAACACGTCAGGTTAAAAGCATAATATCTTGGGCATGGTAGCATTTAAATCAACATGATTTAAATTCAATTGCGTTAAATTTTAAAAAGAGACTTTGTTATTTGGAGCAATAAATTTTGTAATTGAATTTGATTGTAAACGATCAGGGTGTTAATATTGTTATCAAGGGTTAACCTAAGAAAGGCAAAAACACAGATTTCTGGCTGGTGTTGTAGCTAATGTACATCCTGCAGGGGTGAGTCATGGAGTGTCCAGGAAATCTGAGCATCAGGAGAGAGGGTGCAAATCAAGTCACTGGAAAGCAGTACGGCTTTGGACTTTTTAGGTGTTTAGGGGGAGAAAGCCAAATGACACAGGGAAAATGGGGAAGAGTTGAAGTGGAAACAGAAACCCCACAGCACGCAAGGCTGCTGGAACTGCTTCCTGATCTTCATGCCTGGGAGAAAAGAGCGAGGCTGTCTTCTGCCGGTCTGTCTGCTGCTCGGATCATCTCCTGTCACAAGAAGGTAGCAGACCCGCATGTGCACTTGTGCGGAGTGAGCAGAGAGACAGCGGCCTGTGGCCGGGCGGCAGTGACCGCTTAGACCCTGACTCCCGTCCTGCCTTATTTGTTTCAGAAAAGAGTCGTTTCAGCTAAAGGAGAGAAAAATGCTACAACACTGAACTTGTTTACTTGATGGAAAAGAGAGCTAGAAGGGCCCGGCTGGTAGGACTCCAGGTCCTCTAACCTCGGACAGGACGCAAAGGGTCAGGTGCCTGGGGGGCCGCCTGCTTCGGGAGAGTGATGTGCTTTGAGAGTTTACCTTTGCATTCCCCCCCCCCTTTTTTCTCAATTGACAAATCCCTGACACACAATATCACATTATCTTCAGGCGTACAACCTACCAGTTCAATACTCCTACACATTACAAGATGCTCACCACTGTAAGCGTAAGTCGTCACCAGTGGCCACACAAGGTTGTTTCAGCATTACTGACCGTATTCCATACGCTGTGCTTGTTTTATAACTGGAAGTCTGTCCTCCTTAATCTTCTTCACCTACTTCATCCACCCCCTGCCCAGTGCCCCTGTGGCAACCATCAGTTTGTTCCCTCCGTTCGCCTGTTTCTTTTTTTGTTTGCATTGTAGCTTGCACATCTAAGTTAAATAAGGTAGCATTTTCCTTTCTCTCACTTAGCATCATGGCCTCTAGATCCATCCCTGTTGTTCAAACAATAAGATTTCATTATTTTTTATGGCTAAGCAATATTGTATTATTTATATATACCCTTTTCCCCTTATCCTTTCATCTATGGATGGCAGCTTGGGCAGCTTCCATATCCTGGTTGTCATAAATAATCCAATGATGCTGCAATAAACAGAGGGGTGCACGTGTCTTTTCAAATTAGTGTTTGCACTTTCTTCGGATAGGTAACCAACAGTGCAGTTACTGCATCACATGGTAGTTCTATTTTTAACTTCTAGAGGAAGCTCCATACTGTTCTCCACGGTGGCTGCCCCAGTTTGCAGTCCCTCGAACAGTGCACATACACGGATTCCCGTTTCTCCACATCCTCACCAACGCCTGTTGTTTCTTCTGTTGTTGGTTGTAGCCATTCTGACAGGTGTGAGGCGATAGCTCATTGTGGTTTTGACTTGCGTTTCCCTGATGCAAATGTATTCCCTCGGTGCGCTGATGCTGATATACTTCGAGAGTTTGCTTTTGCGTTTCTTAAGTCTATTCCTGTCACTTCAGATGAGAACGTTTTGAACCTACCATCTGCATTTGTAGGCAATATTCACTTCAATACATTCAATAAAATGTCACACTGGTATATTTCTGACTCTGCCAGTAACCCAGATAAGCTATTTTCCCCCTTAAAGGTGTTGCAGTTTCTCCAATGGTGAAATATATCAGCGCGTTTCTTACCGGCTGGGAGTGATGTTGTGAGTACAGAACATTCTGTTAAAGGTCAGAAGCAGGATATAAGTCAGAAATGTGTCTAGTTGAATTTCAGGAGTTTAGACAGAGACATATTTTAATTGGATCAAATAGGTTATAGTACTAGTAAATCCATCTTGGATCCTTCGCAAACATGCTGACATAGTGATTTCTGCAGTCAAACAGTGAAACAACCTTATGTGCAGGTGAACTTTGAGATCATCCCGAAATAAGGACGGAAGTTTCATTTACATTTGCTTATCTGCAGTTCATCTACCTTATTTCTTGTTCTTGCCCTTCTTTACAAAATTCAGTGTTTGCCAGAGTGAAAGCATTGAACCAAAAAGTCACGATTTGAGAGAATTCATCCGATAACAACATGCTCAGTATCTACTTCCATGATGTTTTTATGTTTCCTTGTAGCCCACTTTTAAGAAATCTTGCAGTTTTGGTTCTCTTGGTGTTGTGGGCAGAATAGTAACTCCAAAGCACTCTGCTCCCCGGAACCTATGCATATGTTACTTTATACGGCAACAGGGTCATTGCAGATCTGAATAATTCAAGGAATTGAGTTGGGGGATTACCTCGGATACCACAGCGGGCCCAGTGCAATCACGGGACCCCGCATTAGAGGCCAGGTGAGGACAGGAAGAAGACAGCTGCAGTGACGCAATCGTGGGCAGGGGCCAGGAACTCAGGGGTGCAGGCGACTTTCAGCAACTGGGACAGAAAAGGCAGGGTGGCTCCCAGAGAGCCTCCACAATCGTGCCCACATATTGATTTTAGCCCCGTAATAGTCACTTCACACTTCTGACCTTCACAGAGATAGGAAAATAAATTTGTGCTGCTTTAAGTCACTACATTTATGGTAAATTTTTACAGCAGCAATGGAAATCTGACTGGTAATTCATTTTGAGTTCTAAGAGTAGACCATGTTAGTCTTAATAAAAAATTGTGTAGCTCATATGAGATCGTCTACATAATGGATAAACTGTATAGGCAGAGGCTATTTTTCCTCTTATAGAGAAAATCAAATACAAATCAAATACATGGAGCTTCAAGGAGGAATCTCTTTACCCCCTGACACCATCTCTAAGTCACTATTCCTCATTCCTTAAAACTATTTTTCTCATGTTTATAGAATACATCAGAAAATCCGGCAGACCTCAGAGAAAGCAGTGTCTGTAGTACAGACGCTACTAAGCAGAAAGCCTAGCAATATGGAAACTGACAAGCAGGTGGATATTCTCGCATATACACATGGTGGCACACACTGTGGAGACACTACTGGGGTCCTGGGGTCCTGGAAGGCACATGGTAGTCTGGGGTATGTGTTTAACATCTGAGTTTGGAGCAGCAGATAGAAACTCTAACTCCTAAATAAGGCCCTTTCATAAAGAAGTCTCTTTCCAGTGCTGCTTGTGGTGGGCCAGGAAGAGGGTGAGACACAAAATGATCAGGAAACCTTGGGCAAAGAAGAGATACCCACATCAGATGCAACAGGGAAAACAGTTTTTTCCTCACGCGTTTTGAGATTTTTCCCAGTTTCGCTGTTAAGGTATAAAGTTTAAAACCAAACTCCTTACTTATATATCTTCTACATCAGTGTAGATGTAATTTTATCCCATGGATTTTAATCCTTTACTATAATTATTTCTTTTGATACCTAAATTATCCCAGATTTAGGATGGACCAAATATACTATCTTCTACAAAATAAGTGACTTAGGGGCGCCTGGGTGGCACAGTCAGCTAAGCGTCCGACTTCAGCCAGGTCACGATCTCGCGGTCCGTGAGTTCGAGCCCCGCGTCAGGCTCTGGGCTGATGGCTCGTAGCCTGGAGCCTGTTTCCGATTCTGTGTCTCCCTCTCTCTCTGCCCCTCCCCCGTTCATGCTCTGTCTCTCTCTGTCCCAAAAATAAATAAACGTTGAAAAAAAAAACATATAAAAAAAAATAAGTGACTTGGACTTATATATTGGAACAAAAGAATTGAGTAATCATTTTAAATTAAAAAGACTAAAGAGACACGGCATCTGAATACAACGTACCCCCAAGATTTCGTCAAACATAAAGGACCTCATTGGCGCAGTTACTAACTGAATCAGGTCAGTAGATGGAACAGAATTGAATCTCTGAGGGAAAATGAAGAGAAAATCCAATGTTCAGGACAGACAGGTATCTCTGATTCTGTGTTACAGAGAGTGAAGTCAAGAGTCCTCCCAGTCTCTCCTAGCCATCTAATGGCCTTCATTTAGAAGTTTTCATTTATTGTTTTTTTAGCAAAATTCAGGCCTTCTATTTTTACACACCAATTATACATGATTAGCAAATAAAATGACAAGAAGTCTAGCTAAACTCGAATTTCATTCACCCACAAAAATTATTGGTGTGCTGACTCATTCAAAAATGGATACAATTCGAGAACATTATGCTGCATGAAAGAAGCCAGAAATAGGATTCTGGGAAGATGGCAGAGACTTCTGGGAAGGACTTCTGGGAAGATGGCAGAGAAGGGGGACCCCAGGTCACCTGGTCCCACGAACACACCTGAAAGCAGCCACATCAGTGTAAATCGCCCAGAAAACGACCCGAAGACTGGAGGAACAGATTTTCCCAGTGAATCGCAGAGAGGAGGCCACATTGAAAAGGGTAGGAAGGCAGAGACGTGGTTCGGAGCCAAACTCCTGACAAGAATAACCACAAATGGGAGAGACGTGTGCACAGGGAAGACAGAGGAATAGACCGCACACTAGCCACCACCCAGACACCCCAGACACTGGGAAGGTGAATCCCCATAACATGTGTCTGTGAGACACAGTGGAAGTAACTTTGTGAGTTTTTACAATCAGCAGAGTTTAACACCTGGAACTCTAGAAATCAATGGCTCAGCTTTGGGAGAGAGCAGCTGAGTCCCCACCCTTAGAGAACCAGCATGGCAAACAACCCTACAGAGATACAGCATGCAAGCAATCACTTGAAAAGCCACGGGGGAATACTGGAAGGAGATTTATTTACTAATCTCAATGTCCCCCAGGGGTGGGGGGCAGGGGCATTTGGGAGACTTCTCCAAGAACAACAGTGCCGGCTGGTACCATTTATCTCCCCTGCCCTCCAGCCCAGATACCTGGACACCCTGGGAAACCAGCTGGGGAGGCAGCACGAACACTCTCCACCTGGCTTCTCAACCCTGCACCCCTGCCCAGATTCTCAAACCTGCGCCCCTGCCCAGATTCTTTCATGGATCTGCCCCACCCAGCCCACCCCAGTTGGCAGAGGTCACTCTAAAGCAACGCCTGACATGTCTCATTCTGCAAGCAGCCCTGACTGGAGCCAGCACCAGTCCAAGTGACACCTTCCCCAAGGGGAGGGGAGTCAGATGGCTACCCCAGCAGTGGGCTGAACACAGACAACTGGTCTGACTGCAGGCCTCTCCCACCACTGAAATCCTCCAGGGGGATAACACAGGGACAGTGCCCTGCAGTTTGGTGTGACTGCAGTTCTGGCCAAACAGGCTGAGGATAAGCATATGATCTGACCCAACTCAAGGCCAAGGTGCCACAGATGGTCCACTAACATCACAGGGACCAAACCCTGTCCACAACAGGCAAAGAGAACCACTGCAGACGACAGGACTAAGGCAGGTGCAGCTCAGCCACAACAGTAGGGGCACCCACCGCACACACAGGAGGCACCCCTGAAGCAGCCGGTTCTGGAGAACAGGGGACACTGCACTACAGGGCACAACAGGACCTCTTCTTCATTAAGCCACTACTTGCAAGAACAGGAGACAGAGCTGACAGTCCTAACACATAGACACAGACCCAGAAAGTGAGACAAAACAAGGGTACAGAGGAATACATCCCAAATGAAAGAACAGGACAAAATCACAGCAGGAGTCCTAAAGGAAAGGAAGATAATTAATATGCCTCACAGGGAATTTAAAGTAATGGTCATAAGGATACTCACTGGACTTGAGAAGAGTGGAGGACCTCATTGAGACCCTCAACAAAGAGATAGAAAACATAAAAGAGAATGATTTGGAGATGAAGAACTCAATAACTGAAATTAAAGTTACACAGGAAGGAATAAAAAGTAGACTGGAGGAAGCAAAAGAACAGATCGGTGACCTGGAGGACAGAGTAATGGAAAGCAATCAAGGCGAACAGGAGAAAGGAAAATAATAATAAATGAAAATAGACTCAGGGAACTCAGTGACACCATCGTGTGCAATAACATTCATGTTATAAGGATTCCATATGGGATTAAAGGGGGCAGAATATTTATTTGAAAAAACAATAGCTGAAAATTTCCTCAATCAGAGGAAGAAAACAAAAATCCAGATCCAGGAGACAAAGAGAAGCCCCAACAAACTCAACTCAAGGAGGTCCACACCAAGACACATAGTGATTAAAATGGCAAAAAAAAAAAAAAAGTGATGAAGAGAAAAATTTACAAGCAGCATGTGGAAAGAAGACAGTTACACACAAGGAAAACCCCATAAGGATATAAGCTGATATTTAGCAGAGACTTTCCAAGCCAGAAGGGAGTGGCATGATACATTGAAAGTGCTGAAAGAAAAAAAAAAAAAACTTGCAACCAAGAATACTCTATCCACCAAGGTTATCATTCAGAATAGAAGGAGAGATAAAGAGATTCTCAAACAAACAAAACTTTAAGGAGTTTATCACCACTAAACCAGCCTCACAAGACATGCTAAGGGGGATTCTTTGAGTGGAAAGAAAAGGCTATAATCAGGAATAACAAATTACGAAAGAAAGAAATCTCACAGTTACATACAAATATAATAACATACAAATATATGTAGATTAATCACTTATAAAACAAGTATGGGGGTTAAAGCACAAAAGTAGTAGAATCAATTATATCCATAAAAATCAGTCAAGGGATTCACAAAATAAAAGGATGTAAAGTATGATATCATTACATAAAATGTGTATAGGTGGAGTAGAAATTTAGTTTTTTTAGAATAGGTTCAAACTTAAGTGACCATCTACTTAGTATAGACTACTGTATACACAGGATGTTATTTACATATGCCTAATGGTAATCACAAATCAAAAATCAGTAACAGATATGCAAAAAACAAAGACAGAGGAATCCAAGTATATTGAGAAGACAGGAACATAAAAGACCACAAAACAAATAACAAAATGGCAATAAGTACATACCTGTCAATGATTACTTTGAATATAAATGGAATAAATATTCCAATCAAAAGACTTAGGGTGAAAGAAAGCATAAAAAAGCAAAACCCATCCATACGCTGCCTACAAGACACTCACCTCAGACCCAAGACACATGCAGATTGAAAGTGAAGGGAGGGAAAGTGAGGGGATTATACAAAAAAAAAAAAAGAAATCTGGGGTTGGGGCGCATGGGTGGCTCAGCTGGTTAAGTGTCTGACTCTTGGTTTCGGCTCAGGTCATGATCTCATGGTTCTTGAGAATGAGCCCCATGTGGTGTCAGGACAGAGCCTACTTGAGATTTTCTCTCTCTCCCTCTCTCTCTGCTCCTCCCCTGTTCTTACTCTCTCTCAAAAATAAATAAGTAAACATTAAAAAAAGAAAGCTGTAGTAGCCATATTTATATTGGACAAAATAGACTTTGAAACAGAGACAGTAACAAGAATCAAAGTAAGACACTACCTAATGATAAAGGGGACAATCTAACAAGAGGATACAACAATTGTACATAATTATGCACCCAACACAGAGCACCTAATACGTAAAGCAACTGTTAGCAGACATAAAGGATGAAACTGAAAACAATACCATAATAATAGGAAATTTTAACATGGCACTACATCAATGGACAGATCATCCAGGCAGATAATCAACAAGGAAACACTGGTTTTGAGTGACACATTGGATTAGACGGACCTAACAGATAGATTCAGAACAGTCCCTCCTAAAACAGTGCACTACACATCTTTTTTCAAGTGCACATGGAACATTCTCCAGAGTAGATCACATGTTAGGCCACAAAATAACTCCCAATAGGTTTAAAAGAAGATTGAAATCATATCCATCTTTTCCAATGACAACAGTATGAAACTGAAAATAAATCACAGGAGAAAATCTGGAAAGAACACAAATATACGGAGGTTAAATAACATGCTACTAAGCCATGAATGGGTCAACCACAAAATCAAAGAACAAATCAAAAAATACATGGCGGCAAATGAAAATGAAAACACAATGATCCAAAATAGTTGGGATTCAGCAAAATCTGTTCCAAGAGGAAAGATTATAACAATGCAGTCCTACTTCGGGAAATAATAAAAATGGCCCAAAGCCATAGAATAAAGGAAATAATAAATATCAGAGAAGAAACTAGTGAAATAGAAACTAAAAAAAATAGAACAGATAAATGAAACCACAAAATTGATAAACCTTTAGCTTGATTCATCAAAAAAGAAGAGAGAGAGAGTACTCAAAAAAAATCAAAAATTAAGGAGGAGAAATAGCAACAAACACCATAGAAATACAAAGAGTTGTAAGAGAGTATTATGAAAATTATTTGCCAAGAAACTGGACAACCTAGAATAAATGGATAGATTCCTAGAAACACATAACCTTCCAAAACTGAGTCAAGAAGAACTAGAAAATTTGAATACACTGATTACTAGCAATGAAATTGAATCAGTAATCAAAAAACTCCCAAAAACCAAACTCTAGGACCAGAAAGCTTCACAGGTGAATTCTATCAAACATTTAAAGAAGAGTTAATAACTTTTCTTTCTCAAACTATTCAACAAATAAAAGAGGAAAGAAAGTTCCAAATTCATTCTATGAAGCCAACATTACCCTGATACCAAAACCAGACAAAGACACTACAAAAAAGAGAACTACAGGCTAATATCTCTGATTAAAAAAAAATCCTCAACAAAATATTAGCAAACTGAACCTAGCAATACATTCAAAAAGTTGTTAACCATGATCAGGTGGGATTTATCCCAGGGATGCAAGTGTGGTTCAGTATTCACAATTAATCAATGTGAGACACCACATTAATAAAAGGATAAAAAAAAATATGACCATTTCAATAGATGCAGAAAAAACATTTGACAGAGTACAACATTCATTTATGATAAAAACTCTCTATAAAGTAGGGTTAGAGGGAACATACCTCAACATAAGAAAGTCCATACATGAAAAACCCACAGCTAAAAATCACACTCAATGGTGAAAAACTGAGAGCTCTTTCCTTAAGATCAGGAACAAGATAAGTTTGTCCATTGTCACCACTTTTATTCAACATAGTACTAGAAGTCCTAGCCACAACAATTAGACAAGAAAAAAAAGGCATCCACATTGGTAAGGAAGAAGTAAAATTTTCGCTATTTACAGATGCCATGATACTATCCATAGAAAACCCTAAAGATTCCACCAAAAAAACTACTAGAACTGATCAATTAATTCAGTAAAGTCACAAAGTACAAAAGTCATACATTAAAATTTGTTGTATTTCTATACACTAATAATGGAGTAGTGGAAAGAGAAGTTAAGAAGACAATCCCATTTATAATGGTGCCAAAAAGAATAATATACCTAGAAATAAATTTAACCAACGATGTGAAAGACCTGTACTCTGAAAACTATGACTGATGAAAGAAATTGAAGATGACACAAACAATGGAAAGACATTCCATGCTCATGAAACGAAAGGACCAATATTGTTAAAATGTCCATATTACCCAAAGCAACCTATAGACTTAATGGAATCCCTGTCAAATACCAAAAGCATTCTTCACAGATATAGAACAAATAATCCTAAAATTTGTACGGAACCACAAAAAGAAAAATCAAACGACCAAAGCAATCTTGAAAAAGAATGAAATCGCCATTTTGGATCTCAAGATATACTCCAAATCTATAGTAATCCTAACAGTGTGGTACTGGAACAAAAATAGACACATAGATTGATGAAACAGAATAGAGACCCCAGAAATAAACTCATGATTTTATGGTCAATTAGTCTTCAAGAAAGGAGACAAGAATATACAATGGAGATATGACTTCAACAAACTGAGCTGAACCTGGACCGCTTTCTTACACCACACACAAAAATAAACTCAAATTGGATTAAAGATCTAAATGTGAGACCTGAAACCATAAGACTCCTAGAATAATACATAGGCAGTAATCTCTTTGACTTTAGCCATAGAAACATTTTTCTCAATATATCTCCTTTGCCAAGGGAAACAAAAGCAATATTAAACTATTGGGACTAGACCAAATTAAAAAGCCTCTGCATAGCAAAGAAAACTACCAATAAGCCAAAAAGGCAACCTACACAATGGGAGAAGATATTTGCAAATGATATATCCAATAATAGGTTGATATCCAAAATATATAAATAACTTCTACAACTCAACACTAAAAACCCCCAAATAATCCAATTAATTCAGAGGATCTGAATATTTTTTCCAGAGAAGACATACAGATGGAAAACAGACACACGAAAAGATGTTTAATATCTAGTCATCAGGGAAGTGCAAGTTAAAAACACAAATTAAGGTATCACTTTATACCTTTCAAGAAGCTAAAATCAAAAATAAGAAATAACAAGTGTTGGAAAGGATGTGAAGAAAGAGAACCCTTGTGCACCATGGGTAGGAATATAAATGGTGCAGCCACTCTGGAAAACAGTATGGAATTTCCTCAAAAAATTAAAAATAAAACCACCCTATGACCCAGTAATTCTACTACTGGGTATTTACCCAAATAAAGTGAAAAGATTAATTTGAAAACATGTATGCACCCCTATGGCTATTATAAATTTATGATATATTTATATTATATTCACATACAAATAAATAATGGAATATTACTCAGCCGTAAAAAATAATGAGATCTTGCCATTTGCAGGCACATGGATGAAACTAAAGAGTATAATACTAAGTGAAATAAGGCAGTCAGACAAAGGCAAATACCATATGATTTCACTCATGTGGAATTTAAGAAACAAAATAAACAAGCAAAGGAAAAAAGAAACAAACAAAAAACAGACTCTTAAATACAGAGAACAAGCTGACGGTTACCAGAGGGGTGGGAAGTGAGGGGATGGGTGAAATAGGTGAAGAGGGATTAAGAGTATTCTCATCTTGATGAGCACTGAGAAATGTGTAGAATTCTTGAATCACTATAGTGTACAACTGAAATTAATATAACACTGTGTGTTAATTGTAATTAAATTTTTGAAAAAGCCCAGACACAGAAGATCACATATGACACGATCTCATTTACATGCAATGGCCAGAATAGGCAAATGTATAGGGCCAGAAAGTAAATTAGTGCTCACCAGGGCTGATGGGAAAGGAGTTAGTGATTGCTAACGGGTACAGGGTTTCTTTTGGGGGTGATATAACTGTCTTGGAATTTGATGGTAGAGATGATTGTACAACTTTGTAAATATTATAAAAACCACTGAATTGAACCTTTTAAGAATGCATTCTTTGGTATATGAATCATATTTAAATTGAAAATACATAATAAAAAATCTAAACAAAACAAACAAACACCCCCAGAAACCTCTCAGCCGGCCAAATTTGGTCAGCAGTCCAGAGATTGTCAACCCTTGCCCTATTGTCAACAGGGGGCACATGGGAGTGGATCTTAGAGCCTTTAGAAAATGCTGATGCTAGACCCTCCCCTCTATGACACTGATACGGTTGGTGTGGGGTAGTGCCCGTGTGCTCTCTCCAAGTGATTCTGGTATGCAGCCATGACAGAGAAACACTACTGGTCAAGAGCAGTGTTTCTACCCCAGGTGTAGCCCAGATCTTTTGTAAATCACTGTGGTAAGTAGAATAATGGCCCACCAAAGATGCCCAAGTCTGAATCCCAGGAACCTGTGAATATGTCCCTTCCATGGCAAAAGGAACTTTGCAAATGTGATTAAGGAAAACCTTCTTGGACTGTGTGTGGGCACAAGCTGACCTCACAGGTCCCTAAAAGCAGAGAGCCTCTCGTGGCTGTGGTCAGGACGTGAATAGAGAAGAGACAGCAGTTTGGCTGTCTGGATGATAGAGAAAGGAGGCCATGAACCAAGGAATGTGTGTGGCTTCTAGAAGCTGGGAAAAGCAAGGAGACAGATTCTCGCTGAGTCTCCAGAAACAAACAAGCTGGTGGACCTTGATTTTAACCCATGTTGAACTTCTAATCTACCAGACCTCAATGTAAACTTCTATTGGTACAAGTCAAAATAACATGGAGTTTTAGATAATGTTTCTTCTTTTTTAGTATAAATATGCTGCATGTAATATTTGGAATGTATTTACACTAAATATTTATATGTTGTTTATCTTTAATTTGAATTAAATTGAATCACCTGTATTTTATCCGGTGACCTTACTAGTGTGTTTATCGAAAAATAATTTTTCAACCAAAAAGTTAATGTTTCTAGAGTATGAGTTGATAATAAGCCTTGTTGAATCTTATAATGATGCACATAAAATACACATATGAACAATATAATTAATTAGCCATTCTTTTGGTGCTATGGAAAACCTTGTCATAGCTTGCTTAAGTGATCGATTTGAAAAACTGAATCCCCAGCTAAGATTAAGTTTTGAAAATGTTTTCCTGCATACAGATACTTCTACCTTCAAAATTTTAGGAAAAACACTTCGCTTTTTATCATAAATACTAATTAAAATACTTGGCAGATAATATATTAAGTTACTCTATACCACTGAGACTTCTTACATACCGAGCATTCACTTTTGCCAACACAAAACTCCAAATGAGACAGGGTAATTAATCACTAACTTCATTAATGTAAATTCAGCTTTGCACTTTATTTCTCAAAAACTTAATTAAGAGAGTGAAAAAAATTAAAGTAATATATAATGTAAATGTGGTTTCTCTCAGGAGATTTAAGCCACTGCAATCTTTTTACCTTAGGGAAATGGGTGATGGAATTTTACAAGTGAGGATATAAATCAATAGCCTTGTCACTGCTCTGAAAGACTACTATACTAATGACAGTAATTATTTTTAAAGGACTGTTTTGAAATGTGTGGAATTGAGCCTTAAAAATTAAGCTGTCTCTTTATAAATGTGCTCTCCCTCATCTAAGAGAATGAAATGACTTCTCCAACCTCGTCAGCAGTGATGTGTCTGTACTGATTCATCCCTGCAGACCGTCCAGGGTCTCCTCTGATGACCAGCACGCAGGGGACACCAACTTGTTGGGGTAGCTACATATGTTGCAATGCCGCCTGATAAATAAAATGAGGTGCCCCAGACCTGAATCCCTGGAGAATCACAAGATTTCTTTCAGCTCACAGATTCATCAATTTCTTCTGGGGGTCAGAAGTCTTATTTTATACTGTAGATTTAGCAGGTAAATTGAAATAGGGACACACGGATGTGCTGATCTCGTGATTCCAGGCATAAAGTCAATCCAAACCGGTTGCACATTTTCAAGCTTGGAGATGCAGCTTTTCTCTGCTTTGAGTTGTATACCTGTTCCTGAAGGCTGCTTCCTATCTCGCACTTGCCTTGCAGATTTGGCTCTTTGGCTCTTGGTCCAAAGCAGCAATATTTTATCTTGTCACTTGGAGTGGTCTGAAGTGTGCTCCTGAAAACTCATTCCTAGTAAGGACACAAATGTATCTCCTATGTGGTCTTGCTGCAGAGCCTCAAATACTCTCATCACAATTTCATCCTATAGTTTAAGGCAGGGCTGGTAAATTGTTTCTATAACAGGTGAATTAGTGTATTTTTTCGGATTTGTGGGTATAAGGTATCAGTTACAACTACTCAACTCTGTCATTGTAGAACTGAATATATAACTGTGACAGAGAATGGCTGTGGTTGTGTCCCAATTAATTTTATTTACAAATATAGGCAATGAGACAGATTTGACTGTATGCTGTCTATCTCAGTATAAAGTATTACCTCTTTAGAAGATCTTGGTAAATTTCAAGCCCTTTGGTAAGGAACTATATTAAGCCATGACCTGTCTTCCACAATTTATTGTGAATTTTATTACATTTTCAATCAATTGTCTGAAGACTGAAAAAATGCAGGATATTTTTGACAGAGGGAAAAAATAAGTTCGAGGACAAGGCGATATTCTACAAAATGTGTTCCTATAGAATGATAATTATGTAGAACATTAACAAACATAATACAAGGGTCAATTATAATTGTAAAGCTGTGATTTTTAAAAGTCAGCTTTCTGTACTCTAAGATTTATCAGTCTTTAATATGCTAATATATATCATAGAGCTCCAAGATTGGATTATGGTATAGATTTTTGCAAAATAGTACCTTAATTTTGCAGTGTACCTGCAACCCTTAAAAATATTGATCATTAGCACAAAAACATAGTCCGTGTGGGCCACCATGCTTAGGATATACTTAGGTAGCCATGGAGGTGTAAAGGTTTAAGATCCAGAAGAACCAAAATATCTATCTAGAAGGCAGATAACAAACCATTCTTTCGCCACAGAGTGAAATTCTGTGCTTTCAAGAGCTATGATATTTTGAGCAATGAAGATAAAAACGTCATAGAGATATTTATTGTATGGTTGTTGAATGGGAATTGATTTGCAAAAATAGTTTGTATTTAGTCAGAAAAATTTAGTATCAGATGCTCATGAAATTGGACGCAGATTGAAAGAAAGCGTATCTTCAATGAGCCATTAAATAATAAATTACACATATTAGTCCTCCCTTTATCCTCAGGGGCTACTTTCTAAGACCTTCACGGAGGTCTGAAACCACAGAGAGTGACGAATCCTGTACATGCTATGTTCCTTTCCTGATACATACACACCCGAGATAAAGTTTACTTTATAAATTAGGCACAGTAAGGGATGAACGACAATATTAATAAAATAGAACCATTATAACCGCCTCCTGTAATAAAAGTTACGTGAATGTGGTCTCTCAGAATATCTTGTATACTCATCCTTCTCGTGATGATGTGAAATAATGAAACTCCTGTGTGATGAGATGAACTGAGGTGAGTGTCGCAGGCATGTGACTGAGCGTTAGGTTATTACTGACCTTCGCCAGAGGTGAATGACGTGGATGGCATCACGTGATGCGAGGCTGCCCTTCAGATGATGTGTCAGGAGGAACATCACCTGCTTCTAGACCCAAGCAAGGTTGACCCCAGGTAACTGAAACCACAGAAAACAAAACTTCAGGTAAGGGAGGACTACTGGAATACTAACACTTATGCTTGATTAGAAATATGTTGTTCATATATTGTACAAGAAAATCTTCCCTCTTTGTCAATATTCTGGCGTCTGTTATTCTGGAAAGAATCTTTGCCATGATACTCCCTGAGCAGGAGAATGAACCCACAGTTGAATGAGAAAGAAGTACTTTGCTGCATTAATATCAGAATAACGTTTCTTTTCCTAAATCCCTGTCTAATATTTCTAGAGAAATTCCGCTGCACAGGTAAACATATCAGGCCAGCTCTATAAATATAATGCCTCGTGAAGAGAAAAGGCGTACAATAACACTCAGTTCTAGTATGTTTGCCATGACGAAAATTACGGCTGTTTAAAGGAGGAAATTGTGATAAGCATTCATACTTTGGAATGATCATTTCTGAAAAGCTATAAATATACAACGGAATTCTGAAAATTACCTTTGGAAAATTTGAGTTACATCATGCTAACTTTAAGTATTTATCTGCCTGTACATTTTTAAGATTTTCAATGAAATGTTTATAATACTGATAAGAAAAAGCTTATTGTTGCCCTGCTCTCACATTTTTTTCACTCCTCTTGCATTTGGAGTTTTGTAGGCATTGAATGAGGCTTGGGAGTTGGAACCGAGCACATTCTTCTTCTAAGTCTTCTTGGGGGTTTCAGGGGCCTTTCACATTACCTGTGATCGTCAAACATGCTTGATAAAGACTAATTCTTCAGCATCGTGTCACAAACTCCAAAATTACCTTTCACCGCTTCTTGCCTTCCACTGACTCGTGTAATTATTTATTCTGTTTTCTAGGTCTGCCGAGGAAAATAATCTAATTCCTACCAAAGTATATAAACCAATGTTAATGTCTCCATGGATACATATTCGTTTAAAAAGTTATGCAAGGGCGGGGTTGGGGGGGGCACTAGAGTGTCTCAGTCAGTTGAATGTCAGACTCTTAATTTCGGCTCAGGTCGTGATCCCAGGGTCGTGGGATCCAGCCCCACTTCAGGCTCTGTGCCGAGCATGGATCCTGCTTGAGATTCTCTCTCCCTCTCCCTCGATCCTCTCCCCTACTGGTGCTCTCTCTTCCTCTCTTGAATAAATAAATAAACAAACAAACAAACAAATAAATAAATAAACTATGCAATAGTAAGTTATCTAAGTCCCTAGTCCCACTTTAATTCAGTGCGGTGTAGAACTCCTGACATCTTTTTTGAAACGAGTAGTCCGCATATTCAATCATAGAATTACAATTTCAGGGTAATGATTATAGCTGTAGAGACATTGTTTTTCCTGGACCTATTCATTTTTGAAAGGAAGAAGTCCAGGTCTACAGAGCAGAAGTCTAGAGGCCATTATAAAACTTGTTGCTACAGTTTAGGCAGGCCAGTGTCAGCAACGGGCTACATAACTCTTGATAGATTCCCTCCTATGTATTCTGTGTTTTAAAAAAGTATTTTGTTTTCTAATTTCCTGATGTTAATATAGAAAAATACACTGTATTTTTTAGGTTGACCCAGCATCTTGCAATATTGCTAAATTGCCTTTTTTCATTCTAACACACTGTTTATAAATTCTTTGATGTATTTTGCATATGCAATGATGTTGACCTGCAAATAATGACAGTTTTCCGTTTTTTCTTTGAATCGTTATAACTGATATGTCTTTGGCTTGTCTCGGTGCTCTAGCATTAACACGTCCGTATCATTGTTGGAGACAAGTGCAGGTGGTAGACGTGCTTCTTTTCTGACTTGAGAGGAAAGTATTCAGTATTTCACCATTCCAAATGGTTTTGGCTGTACTTTTTATTATGAATGTGCTCTCTCAGATTAAGGAAGTTCTCTTCATCCTTGCTGGTTTGTTGGGAGTTTTTATCATGGGAGCACGGTGAATTTTGTCAAATTAATCTATTGAGATGATCCCAGGGTCTCTGTCTTTTATTTAACTAGTGTGATAAATTACATGAAATGTCTTTCAAATGTTAATTCAACTTTACACTTCCAGAATGAATTCTAGAATCATGACGTGTTTTCCTTTCTGTATGCTGTTGTAATTTGCCAACGCTTAATGTAGATGTTTGTTTGCATCTACACGGATGAAAGGCACTGACTTACCATTCTATTTTCCTGCAATGTCCATTTCAGACTGTGACGTCCAGGCACTGCCGGTCTCATGACATGAGTGTGATACTTTTTTCCCCATTCTCTGTGTTTGAGATATTGTTTCTTCCTTAGATGATTGATCGTATTCATCAATGAAATCATCTTGTCCTGGAGTTTTCTCTGTGGGGTTCTGTTTCATTTTGTTTTGTCTTGTCCTAGCCTTTTTTTTAAAGTAGTTTACAAAACGAACCTTTAAACCCGTCCACTACCAAACAAGCTACAGGTGTTGATTTGAATGCTAAGACACAATGCTTTAGTAGCACGCTTCTAATGTGAATTCAAGTCCATATTAACTAAATTTTCAGATAGTTACCATAGGAACGCAGGAAAATGAAACCTTGTATCTCTTTCATATGCCTGCATTTATATCAAGCTTACTCTTCTAAAGGCATTGCAAAACTATCAAGAATTAATTTAAGAGATCTCTATACATACCCCAAACTCATGTTAAATTTCCATTAACAACTATAAAAAAATGGTATCTATAAACACTACCAGAAATTCTGATATCATTTCCCTCTACTTATGATGACAGTTTGATTTTTATTTTGTGTGCCTGTAGCCATCACGGCCCCAAGCATGACAGAGGTGACCTCTGGACCATCAACTCTGTTCATATCAGTGTTGTTTTCTTTTGTCTTTGGTATTGTATGTATTTTTGCATCTCTGTACTTTCAACCAACTAGGGTCTTGATATTTAAAATTTGCCTAGTATAAACTGCATACAGTAATTTCCTGGTATTTTCTTATCCAATTTTACACTTTTTTTCCTTCAATACACGGTAAACATTTAGGAAAGAATGGCTTAAGGTAGCCTCTCGGCCTAAAAGTGCATAAACTTTCACAAAGGGACAAGTTCAGTAACATTCTCAAAACTAGAATGGCATAAAGTTCAAACACGAAACAAAGAATAGAATTCGAAAGATATTTTGGATCATTTCCACGGCTATGCTTTTATAGCAAAGCAGACAAAATTGTAACGAAAGTTTGGAGGAACAAATGGTTTTATTCTGTCTTTCCCGGAGCAATCATTTAACAGCCAAGCTTTGAAGTAGATGCGTTATAAAGCATTTATATTTTAAAAGAAAAAAGAAAAATATGTAGGGTGCAATTTCTTTCTAATTGCGGTAGATTTCTCGTATAAAACTGTCAGACCACACAGATAAACTTAAAAGTCGAATGAGCTCCACATATAAATTTGAGTTGAAGGCAGTGATTTTCCTACCTAGTTTTAATACATAATAAACAAGTTGGCAATAAAATCTTCAAAGGTGATTTCTAAAGGAATGATTTGCTTTGAATTATGATAATAATGAACATGGCCTTCATTTGCCTCCAGTAAACCCAGAGGCAAAAGTTACTAACACACAGCAATTTGCGAATATCCCTGTCAGGCAAAAAACGACGTGTCATAGCTGCTCACCTGTCACACACAGAGTACCTCTGAAAATGGCACATCAGTGGTGAGGGGAGGCGGTGAGATGAGGCAGGGAGTCTGGAAGGGGGGGCACGGGACCCTCATCACACTTCTCCGTGTCTCCTGACTGGCTCAATGCCAACATCAGATCTGATCATTTCTGCGCTCTCTTCTGGTACGAATAAGCTAACACGTGATGTCTTTAGGAAGTGCTCAGGCTTTGTATTCAAACGTGCAAAAAAATATAAATGTAACTTCAAAGTTTCCTGTATCAAGCTGAATATTTTATGGCTACTGTGTTTGATGGGACTACCTAGGCGGAGTCCAGGTGAAAACGTGTTCAGGTTAAGTTTCAACGCACTTTTGGAAGGGTTTTCTCCCCCCTCCCTCTCTGTTGCTTGTGTGGCATCTCTCTTGTCGTAAGGTTCACTGTGCTGTCCGAGCATCTGGAGGCCCCTGTCAGGGGTCACCTGCCAAGGGACGAACGTTCTCGGAGCTGGACCTTGCCATGGGCGCCGTCCACACTGCTACCCTCTTGTAACAGACCTACAGTGCGTTCCCTCTAATGTAAACAGCTGTGAACTTCGGCTCTCCCCTCACGCTCTTCTAGAAACAGGAGAGACTTGCCGGCTCCTTGGTTCATCTCAACTCCGGTCGCTTCCGTGTAGCACTCCGTGGATGTCCACACAGCGGCTGGGGAAGGCCCCGGTCAGCCTCTCTGTCCTGTCTGGAGGCCCTGCTGTGTCCCTCACCACACATCCTCCCAGAGGGCGGGATGAAGACTTTCTTCACAGAGAGATACCTCAGGGTCCTACTTCATCACGTGGCCTCCTTCTTATACTCTTATTTCTTCACTCTTCTTGGGCTTATATGATTTTTATTTAATTCCAGATGCCTGTGCTTGAGAGGGAGGAAGGTCAAATAAGTCAGATCAGATGTTTGTCTCTTCCAAATTATTGAGATGGAGCTTTAGCCTTCCGTGCTCAGACTTTGACACGCATTTCATTTTCCCTCAGAACTATTGCCATACTCCTCAAAATTCTGTTTCGGACCTTTCGCCTGTTTCTTTGCTGCTCTTCCTTGAGGGACTGAAGGTGGCCGGTTGGATTCGGTTTTGGGGCTTGAGGAAAACAAAACCCACAGAGAGAGAACAGGTCGAAATGTGCCCAGTGAGAGTCGCCACCCTCTCTCCTCCCACAACCCACAATGGCTGCCCTTCACCTCCATTTTCTAAAGTAAGATACTTTTGGCCAGTGAACATCACTGAGCCTGGTACGGCACGTAAGGTTGCTGGAAGTGGAGTGTTGTGTGTAGTTTTTAAGAATAGGAGGGCTGAGAAATTCCGAGGATACTTCGCTCTCTCCATGGAGTATAACAGTTCCTATCTGTAGCCCTGAAAGTAAGCAGGGAGATGGAAACGGCATGGATTAATTTATATTCGACTTCTTGAAATAGGCTTGTCATAGATTTGTTGTTCAGGAAAACATAATAATGATTTGGGCCTAAAACTTTAACTCTCAATAAACAATGTCAAAAATAACTCATAACAACTCTTTATAACCCAGATGTTTACCGATAAATCTATTCATAGGTCTACAAATACTAAATATTGCTGAAGCCCAAACCCAAAGCAGCATCAGAGACAGAAAATACTGCAGTCAAAGTGGGGGGGGGGGGGGCTCATACAAAGGGGAAAAAAATGTTGTCAAATCACAGCATAGGCTATCAACGATTTATAGACCATCAAATACAGCAAGTCTGTGAAGTTATTTGATCATTAGAAAGATTTTAATATAGGACAAAGTCCCATCCTGCTTTGTGATTGCATTTTTGCTTTATTATGTTTCATTGTGTTGGTTCGTTAGCAGTGCTATGAGATGGTTGTCCTCTAAAGAGATAATCTTTGGCCAATGACTGAGAATTAGAAATGATTGGAAATACAACGTAATAGAATAAACAAATTTATCATCAGGGGGACTGGAGTGGAATTTGGTTTTCTGCAAATAAGTCTTCATTTCTTGTCATAACTGATCTGCTAGAAGATCTCAAAACATCATCCAAACACTTCTGAAGACAGCCCTGTATGCATGGTCATTATCACTCAGAGACATGATTGATTTAACTTGTTATCAGATTACAACGAACAAGTTAAATGAGGTATACACGAATACTAATCTGAGTTAATTTTGTTATATTTGAAACAGAAGAAATAAAAACAGCACGAATATACTCTTGTTATAAACAGGAACAATACACTTTATAAATTGCTGTAATTTAAATGTTTTTCAAATGATAATTTTCCATTTCTGAAATACTGAAAAATATGATGGTTCCCATTTGCTTTCTCAATACTTTAAATCAAAACAAGTGGTATGTGTGTTTGCTAACCCATCCAATCTGTCTTACTTCAGGCCCGCAGACGAACTTCCATTTTCATAAATCAATGCCAATATTTGCCCCACTTTTTATTTTTCCTTTGTAAGTATTTTTTAACTATGAACATGATACATGGTTTGTATATAAGGTTTCAAAAATAAATATAAATCTCTAAATTCAAAGTTGATTAGAATTACATACAGTTAAATATTTAGTTCATCAGTCTGACTAGTCACGCTGCAAAGGTTCGGGGAGGTGTATGTGACTTTGGCTACTGTAATGATCCGTGCAGATACAGAATATTCCATCATCTCTCAAAGTTCAATTGGACAGGGCTACTTTAAATAATTTGGAACTTTTCTATGGCTACAAAGTATCCCACCGTGTTGGGTAGAGTAATGACTTAATACTCCTACATTGTTTTATATCTGCCCTGCTTACAAGGTGACTTCTTTCTTTTGGTTGCTGTCGTGGTTGTTATTATTAGAAACAATGTTATAATGAATTACACATAACTTTTTCACATTTTTATTTTGGAAATATTCATACACTCGCAATTTTTTTCTTCAGTGGTCATAACTAAAGCTCGTAGGGCAGAATCATTGCTAGAGAACAGCACGTCAGAAAACTACACCTATAAGTATGGGGGAAGATTATTTTGAGTTACTTTGAATTTTAAATCGATGTTGTGGGAGATTTTTAAACCATTATACACTGGGGTTTTTAAACTCTTTGGGGCCTGAGGTAATTATAAACTCGCAGTTTATTAAGTACTAAGAGAACTGACAAGATTTGAATTGTTTCAGGCTTGTGGCTTCATGCACTATGGATCTTAGAAACAGAAAAAAATCCCAAATAACCAACTTTTGTCTGGATAATTGTTCTGAATAAATCAGGGCAAAATCTAGAGATATGGCCACTAACAAATCTTTTCAAGAGGAAGCACAATCACTCTACTGTTACTCCAAAGCACATGCTTCACATAGGAAAGATTGTCGATGTTTCCGGAGGCCTCCAATATTCAATTTTATGATCTGTACATTGGTTCCATGGACGTTTGTTACATAATTACAACTTAAACTGCACATTTATGCCCAGGTACGCAAAATAAAACAAAATTAAATTGCTGTGAGGTACCATTAAAATTACTATTGTAAAATTATCAACAACAAAGCCTCAAACCACAAGGCTGACACAACACTCTGATAGATATGTTATTTACAGACCTCAAGGATTTTTCCTCTTCAATTATCTGCTGAGGTGCGTATCAGTTAAGTTTAAAATGCCTGAGGAAACAATGGCATTTTTATCGGCACGTATGGAGAGGTGAAGAAGTGGACCTGAAGAGCATTTTTCAAGGACTCTAAGACTCAAGGAAACTCCCTTGTGAGGAGGCGTTAGCCTTTTTTGCTGGGATTTTCCAGAGACCCTGATTCTGAGAGAAGGAGTTGAGTATGTCAATCAAGCTTTTCCTAAACGTAATGAAAGTCGAATACGCAGAAAACACAGTAGTCTCCTAAACTAAGGGACTGTTGGTCATGTGACACAAATGACACCGTTGTAATCCTGCTGATCCCATTGTAATCATGCTGATCCAAGTCCTCCACGGGAGTCTTGTTTACCTGGAAAGTTGTGAACTCAGATTAAGAAGCTAACACCAGCACACTTTCATATTGTATCTCATACGATTTTCAAAGCACTTTCACATGATGATAGAATTAATTTTTGACCAAATGTCAGATTTAGAGCCAAGAGAAGTGGGGAGTGGGGAGGGGAATGCGTCTTGTGGGCAGCCCCAGGTCTCCTCGCCGCGAGCCCAAAGCTCACACTTAGACCCGTGATGTTAAGAATGTAAAATCAGACAATGACTTACAATTTCATCTCCTTCAACTTCCATGATTTTGATTTGGGCGACTATGTTAGTCATCCTCAGTCTTCTTATCTTCAAAGGGAATTAACTTGGTTAATACTTCCATCATGTTGTAAATGCATGCCAAACTATTATGCAGATTTTATTCGGTGTATCTTTCTTGTAGTATGACTACGACATTAATTTTTATCTTTAATTTTGGAATTTACATCTGCCCCTGTCAAATTTTCATCGTTGATATCTTTTTACTTTTTTTTTTTCATCTGGGGATATTTTCTTCATTTATTCATTCACACCACAAATCCCCACGAGTATTTATTATGTGAGGGAGGAATGTGAGGCCCTGGAGATACCACAATGAACGCCAAGGACAGGCTTCCACACCCTCCGGCCCGCAGACCTGTGCATGGCCTGTTAGATGCAAGGAGCAGAATGTTGTGTTCGTAAGGTGCTGGTGTCCAGGCGTTCTCTGACCTGTAACTGAACATAATCCGTTATTTCTCGCGCTCCTCAGGGTTCTTGCTAAGGTATCTACTTTGCCAGTGTTTTTTTTTCCAGTAAGGGGTTCTTGCTGGTAAACTCTTTTGGCTCTTACATATTTTAAAATGTATTTGTTTTAACCCTGCTCTTTACAGCAAGTCTGGCTGGCCAGCGAATTTCATGTGGCCAGAAGTTTTCCTTCAGCATCTTGAGAATATGACGCCATCAACCTTCTGACGCCTATTGTTAATGGAAACTCCACTGTCGATCTGTCATTTCCTTGTATGCAATCCACCTTCTATCTTTTGTCAGCTGTACTTCCCTTTCTTGCCTCCTGTTGTACAGTTAGGCTACAGTGTTTCTAGGTTGAGAGTTATTTTTATTTTCTTGCTGATCATTCAGTGAGGTTTTCAACTCAAGAGTTCATTCATTTCATTTCTGGAAAATTATCAGTCATTGTATTCTCAAATGTCATCTCTTTTCCATTCTCTCTCATTTCTTTTACAACTTCCACTGGGTGTATTTCTGAACTTCTCAATCTACTGTCCATGGCCTTTAACTTATTTCATAATTTCCTTCTTTGTCTTACTTACTGTACTATGATCCAGAAACTTCTCCTTGGTGCTACCTTTCAACTCATTAACCCCCTCTTAAGATACTTCCAGTATACCATTGAGGTAATCTATTGAGGGTTACTGTGATTATTATTTTACTTTCAATAATTATATTTTTCAGTTTCAAGATTTCCTATTTGGTCCTTTTGAAACCTTCCGGTTCTTGTTTCATAAATGCTACTTCCCTCCATATGTTTTTGAGCAGTTAACATATTACTTTTAAGTTCTCAGATGGATCTCTACATCCTCAGGGGTAAATTCTTCCAGTTGTTGAATTTACCAACTATTTTTATGATCGTATACTTATTCCCTGCTTCTTATGCTTAAATTATTTTTTAAAGAGCTATTCTTGCTTGGTGGTTCTCCTTTATCCGTGCCCTTACTTTTCACATGATCTATATTTGCCTCAGCCTTGGCCCAGATGGGTTTCACACATCCAAACCTGGTCTTATACAATCACATAAATTTGAATCTTTTTCTCCATACTAATGGTTTAATTTTGGACCTTACATGAGTATGGTATAGACTCAGTGCCTATGTTCCATGGTTACTTTGTCTCTTTACTTTTCACATATAAATTCAATGCCCTCAAAAGCAAAATCAACCCCCAAGATATTTTAATAAGTTTCATACTTTATTTAGGAAAACGTTGTATATTTTTTGGATAATCAACTTGGGGATAAATGACTAAAATGTATTAACTAGAGGTGGGGAAGTGACGTCAGGTATCTCCCAGCTCTCCACAAATCTCTTCTCAGTGTTGTGCTGTACGTCTGTGAGGGAATCCAAAGTTCTCTGCCTCCACCTCCCAATCGCCTTATAACATTTCCACCACAGATCCCTCAGATCCATGACTTGTTTTTCTGGATCAACTAGGATGTACTTAGCAATTCCGTCTTCAAATGTGAAGTTTTCTGTCGTGATCTTGTAAATGCCCAGCCCACATGCTAAGTTGGTGCTCTGAGCCTTCCCCTGTGTGGGGACCTGTGATACAGAGCTGAAGTGATCGATGAGAATCTCATAAGGAAAAGTGTGTGCAGGAGGAGGAACCCCACACTGAAAGATCTGGAGAGTGTCTCCCCGGAGAGTGAGTTGGTCAATGGGCTGTGGGTAGCAATTCTGTCAGAGATTCTGGTTTTCCTCTTTTCTGATCCCCTTGCTTGTGGAAACAGCCTGGGGGTATCCTCCCCTCATATCAGTTCCGCTGGTGAATGACATTCCTATGCTTCACTAGGTGAAATACTGTGAGTTTTGAGAAGATTCGATTTCTTGCTTCCCTTACTAAAATTCTCAACAAATGCTTAAAATTTTGGCAGTGAACATCTGGGTGACTCCGCTGCTGTAACATCTCTAGTCGGATCGGTGTCCCTATGGGGGGCACTGTGCTGGGATTTTCCTCTCTAATTCCTACTGAAGGGTCCAGGGGCGACCACTGCGTGTTTCCAGTTTGCTTGCTGGAGAAGCGGCACCTGACCTATAGGATGGAATGCCAAAAGGAAGGAGCCAGACTCCAAAGATGGAAACCAGAGAAGAGGCACCCCCCGTCCCTCTCAGCAACCTGATAAGACATTTTTCTGCCCAGGGTCTCCATGAAGAATCTCATCTGGGCCAGTGGAGTGCACAAGATTTTGATGCTTTTCTTAAACTGCCCTCAATTGATTGATAGCCACCAATGCATTGGCTGGTATTACATCCTGAACAGCTTCTTCCTCAGAATCTCCTTCTGTCTGTGCATATTCTAGAGTGTCAGAAAGGCTATTACAACCCCTGCTTTGGACACCCACTTTCAGTCCTACATGTTCAGGCTTATCTTTAAGAAGCTCCTCTATCTTGTTTACTGCTGAAGGTGTCAGGGGACGGCGGCCCAGAGGGGCTGCAGCTTCCTCCTGGTCACAGCCCAGACAGCGGCCCAGACCAGTGAAGACAGCAGCCCAGCCATCCCGGCCTCCCGGTGACTCTCTCCACGGACACAGCAGCCACATTTAAAGGTTTGTTTTGCTGTTGTTACCTTTTACCTGATTCTTATCATCACTCCCCATTTATCTTCCTGTTTTGAATCAATGACAGCAAAACAGAAAACTTTGGGGAAAAAATAATGAGTTTTCAGGGTTAGAGAAGCATAAAGGATGTAACATTGTCATACTTTGAGCAATGGAAATGGAGGCTTCCAGGCCTTCTGAACTTCCCCAGGAGGACCTACAGGTGGAAGCTGCGTGATGCAGACCTTGCCTCCGTGGAGAAGACAGTTTGAAACTGGAAGTAACGAAAAATGGAACATGACTTTTTATGGTGCCATGAATTTCTGGTCACGAAAATGGGGCCGGACGATGACCTGGTGATGGAGACATAGACAAACCAGAAGTTTAATTAGAAGTTAGGGAGGTGCCCCTCTGCAGGCTCTCTCTAACACTTTTCCTCAGATTCTAGTATTTTATTATTTAATTTTTGTAAACGTTTATTTTTGGGAGAGCGAGTGTGCATGGGATGGGCAGAGAGAGAGAGGGACTGAGACAGAATCCCAAGCAGACTCCACACTGTCAGTGCACAGCCCGGCGTGGGACTTGATCCCATGAACTGTAAGATCATGACCTGAGATGAGATCAAGAATCCAAAGCTTAACCGAATGAGCCACCCAGGTACCCCTAGTATTTTATAATTTAAATGCGTTAATAATCCTTCTGAAATTATCCAAAGTGATAACAATATCATTCACCAGTAGAATTTGATTAGTTAACGTTAAGGATTTATTAACATACAAAAAATTTACTCACGGATTCGCTGGTATAGCAGAGGCACATTTCTCTTTAAACATCAACCCCACACCACCAAGTTAATGAATGCATTTGCTAAAAGACATACGAATATATATTATATACAGATGTAAGTTTTTCCTATTGTTCACATAAAAGTTGTAGAGAGTCTCTATGGAAGAAGTTTGCTTCTTGTAATATATCTGATTTGCTACAAGATAGAGCATATGATAGTCTTTTCATTTCCAACAGCTTTGTTGAAAAATTGGATTATTTTTAATACTTTGATTGTTGACTCATGCTTTCAGAATCATATATCCAAGAGATGGCTTTAAACAATATTCTTTCATGAGAATCTTTCATCTTTAAAGATGATGCAGTTCAGGGGCTCCTGGGTCTCAGTGAAGCATCTGACTTCAGCTCAGGTCATGATCTCATGGTTCGGAGTTCGAGCCCCACCTCAGGCTCTGTGGTGGCGCTTGCGGTCTGGAGCCTGCTTCAGATACTGTGTCTCCCTCTCGGTCTGCCCCTCCTCTCCTCACTCTCTGTCTCTCTCTCTTTCTCAAATATAAAATAAACATTAAAAAATATTTTAAAGATGATGCAATTCTGGAGTGTAGACACTACGACTTTCCCTTTCCTGGAGATACCAAGCAGTGTAGCTATAACCATGAACACAGAAGTACACTAAAATTATTAAAATTTAATCATTAAAATTAAAAATGCATTTGAGAATGCTTGGAAAACTATTTTCCCTGTCGCTGGATAAATATTACTTACTTTACTGTCTTCAGAAATCAATTTCAAGTTTTCTTCTGAAAACTTTCTTTCTTAAGGTACTGGAAAAAATAGATTCTTGAATACAGTTTCTTTCCTCAAGCACATCTGAGTATCTAAATGCTTTTGCTCAGAAACTATATTACTTATACTTTCATTAATTTCAGCTGAATCTGAGTCATGTTGGTTCTACCACTTAATCTAAGTGTGAAAAATGGAAGAAAAAATTGAAAGAAAAAGGATATGAAATACTACTAAGAATTAATTTCCTTACCCAACCATAGTGGTTGTGATTAAACCGGCTTATCTTGTCCCTAATGTCAACTGCAGGAAATAATTTGTCAGACCACACTCTGATTATATAGTAAACAGAAAAATAATTGATGTTGAGACTAAATCTGCTTATTAGGTAGTTGACGAGTGGCGAAAATCCATATTTTCTTTGTTCAAATAGCAAGTTAAGTGGCCCAACTGTGGGTCTTGAATCACTTTCAATGAATATGTCAATTTTATCCTATCCTCCATTGCTTTGTTCTGACTCTGTGTCCAGATACTGACACTCTTACATTGTTCTCCGCTATCTATCCCATTTGTGGTCATGTTTTTACACTAAAATACCAGTCGCGAAAAGACTCTTCCCCTTTTCCTTGTCATCAGTGACCTGACAGCTCTCACCACAGAGTGTAGACACGTGCTGTGTCCATAGCAGATGATCAAACCTGGCTGACATATTTGCGCTTTGAGGAAACCTAAAATTATAAAATCACTTCCCTCCCAATCAATGAATAAATCACCTCTTCCCTTGCCTATGGCATGCCTTCTACCTACCAGAACAAAATAACCAAAAAGAAGGGAAAATTATTCTTTTTAACCATTGGATATACACCCTTTTGCTTCTTAGAACTATAGTGGATTGGCATGCAGGACATTGCATGTGGGTCATGAGACTAACAGCATAGACTGAGAAGCTTTGCCACATCTCTCTGTCACACACTTATTTGTGGATGTGTATATTGTTTTACTTGACTAGATAAATGTTTGGATTTGGAATCAGAAAGTTACGTCTTTTTTTCTTTTGTTTGTTTTAGTTTAAGTCAACTTAATCTTGCTAAGGTTCAGATTTCCCATGATAGAACAAGTGTAATAATATTTTATTCACTATTGTTACAAGGTTTACAATAAGATAATGTATGGAATAGGAGGTACTCCATGTCTGATAAGATTGCTTTCATCCTTTCTGATCTGGCTAAAACACACAAGTCTTTATTCCCAGTTGGGGTTCTAAGACTGAGTTATTTGTCTTGTTCATATATTACCCAACTCTTCACTGTCATTCCTTTCAGTTCCTAACTCCTAACAATGTCATGCTTTCTTGGGATTATTGCGAGAGGAAGAGGGAGAGATTGAACCTTAAAGCAGTATTGTTCTTGTCGTACTTGCTGTAAAAACGTTCTTTGGGGCAAATTGGAAGGTATTGTCTCAATGAGCATTTTGTGCTACCTGTTGATTTGGGTCATTTATATGACCCTCCAGGTTCCTTCTATCTCTTTATTTCAGCATATTTCATATATATTTCAGATCTATCTCTCTACCTATGTCCTCAAATACAGTTCATAAAAGCAGAGACTATGTCACTAATTTTTTCTTGTACCGAAAAGAATACCCCAAATCCTGGTGCACAGAAGATTTCTCAATAAGTGTTTGTTTAGTAAGTGGATAAATGAAGGTACAGATGGCTGGCTGGCATGATGGGATCATTATTCTCCAATCTAGTGGGAAAGAATTGTCTGGAATCCCACCACATGAAAATTACTACATGTAGAAAACACAAAGCAGGCTTACACCATGGGACCCCCACAAAAGTGTCAGATACCTTCAACAATTTTTGTGGGAATGCTAATATGTTTTGATATCGTATTCATAATTAAAGAACACTTTTGTAATATTTATATGTATATACTGATGTCTTGGTTTTTAAAACACTTCTATGAGCATTTTAAATTGAATCTTCATCTATCATGGAATTAGAATAGATACTTGGTTTCCATTTTAAGATGAGAAAGTTCACTGAAGGCATTAAACAGCTTGAACGTGTTCACTCGTCTGAGAATTGTAGCTCTGTTACTTATACCCAGCATATCTGATTTTCACTTGGAGTCTATCTCTTTTTCTTTTCTTTTTAATTTTTTAAAAATGTTTATTTAGTTTTGAGAGAGAGACAGACAGAATGTGAGCAGGGGAGGTGCAGAGAGAGAAGGAGACACAGAATTCGAAGCAAGCTCCAGGCTCTGAGCCCTCAGCACAGAGCCCAACGTGGGTCTCGAACTCAAACGGTGAGATCATGACCTGAGCCCAAGTCAGACACCCAACCAACTGAGCCACCCAGGCACCCCTATCTTTTTTCAAACTAGCAATTCTGTAGTACTCAAATACCTATACCCTAATCAGTTAAAAACACACCATTTGGGTCATTGGAGACTGAGACATTGAGGTTAAAAATATATTCCCAATTAATTTTTTAATGAAATAAAATGTCCCGTGCAGTTTAAAAATACTAAAATAATGTACTATTTGTAATGTTGAACTTTTCGATCTCATTGTTTCAACCTTCCTTCTTCCTCTGAGCATTTAACTGATAACAACAATTTAGTGAATATATGTAAACGGTACCAGCAAAGCAATTACATGCATGGAAATATACAATCCTAGGAAATCCTAAGGTAAACATGAGGCTAGAGTGTGGCTGGCCCATGCAAAGTATCTTTGACAGTCCCAAATGATTTATTGTGTGATTAACTTTAGGAGGAATCATTAATGACTTAATGTACCTAGTGAATCTCAGAGTCAAGGAGTGAAACCTACCTGCACTAATCAATATTTGTGAAAGTAGAGAAAAATTTCATAATCAATCTTTATTAAATGCAGGCTAATCCCTAATAAATCAGAGATAATGAAACACTCCACTTCAGATCAGAAGCTCTAAGTCATAGAATAATATATGAACTCTGAATGTATTCATGAAGAGAGGCCAACAGAGAAGCCTTTTATTTCTTAAAGTTCATTACTGACAATACAAAGATTGGCCCAGTGAGTACATATTTTTCACAGTAAGACAAGGAATTTTGCGTTTTGATGGAAGGATCTAGTTCCTGATAGTAATCACTCAGATATGCATGCTACATGAGAGAAATTTGAATTCTCAAACAACAGGATAAAGTAAATAAACGAATGCAAATAATGGCAATGATATTTGGATAGAATTTTAAATTAATGCCATACAATTGGTATGGAGTCCAGAACATGTTTCAGCATCAATTAGGAGAAACATAAAGAAAAGTATATATGTGGGGCGCCTGGGTGGCTCCGTCGGTTAAGCGTCCAAATCTTGGTTTTGGTTCAGTTCATGATCTCACGATTTGTGTGATTGAGCCTCACTTTGGGATCCTTGCTGACAGTGTGGAGCCTGCTTGGGATTCTCTCTCCCTCTCTGTCTGCCCCTCCCCTACTCTCTCACTCTCTCTCTCTCAAAATAAGTAAACCTAAACAAAAAAAGAAAGAAAACTATATATACGGACAGGAAGAAAGTGAAGAGAACAAACAGAAAGATATACTTGTCTTATGCTTTCTGATTATAAGAAGAAGGAAAATCTTAGGACCAAAGTTTGGCTGAGATCTAATTGACTCTACATAGAGCAACTTTTTAGGCTGCTGTGGAGCATTTGGCTGTCTGAAGAAATGTTCGCTCACACAGGAATACGCACCTCGCTGAAATGTGCGACTGGATTCACCCTCCAGCCACAGCACCCATCCTCCGGGCCAACAGAGGTGGGCATCTTTCTCCAGGCCCAGGCAGATGGCGTGGGGAAGTCAGGAGAGACTATGCACAGTCAGGACACCGCCAGGGAGATATGCCCACGTCATAATCTGTACGGGGGAAGGCGTTTCCTCGAGGGCGAAGAGGAAAAGCACTGAAGTGAAAGAGGAAGTCACCCTGTGAGTCTGTGTTCACTGTGGGAACGTTGTCACTAACCAAGAGCTGGTTAGAGATACAGAATCCAGGCTCTGTCCAGGCTCATGTTGTCAGATGACATGTTTTAGCATAGTGCCTGGGTAATTCATACGCACGTGAATTTGGCAAAACACTGCTGTACCCCAGGGGTTCCCAGCCAGGACTCTCCTGCTGGCAACTCATCTACAGGCTCTGATGCCGCCGGCCTGGAGTGACTCCTGGACATTTCTGCTTGTTTGTTTGCTGATGCTGTGCCTACAGGGTGACCGGGAAGCAAGGGCAGCAGGTGGAGAAGGTCCGTGGTGGTAGGGGCTGGGTAAAGCACACTGCTGATGAACTCACAAGTGGCTTGAGATGGAGTGCCGATGGTGGGATGATTCGGAGACGTCGAGCGTGAAGGTAGGAAGGGGAGGTGGACAGTCCAGACGGGTGGAGAGCAGGCTCCGAGGTCAGGATAAAGGAACTGAGCTGTGCGGCCGGTCCCTGGGTTTTCTGCTTCACAACCGACAGGACTCAGTGCTTCCTTCCGACTCCACCTGACCTCACGGGAGCCCCTCCCGGAGGCGGGAAGAGCCTGCAGTCTGCCAGGAAAGAGGGGTGACTGTTACACCGAAAGGCTGCGTAGTTCAACTTTCATTACCTCCCCCCCCCCCCCCGCCACCGCGAGCCAGCCCCCCGCCACCTCGCACCAGAGGATCCTCTGCCCTCTCTCTGCTCCTGGCAGCTCGGGCTCCATCTGGTTTGATGTGCAACCATCACTCCACCAAAACCCAGTTTAGTGACTGGACATTCTTTTCCAGAAGGCCAATTGGCTAAATGTGCTTGGTGTCTCTTTGTTCGTTGTGTCTTCTCTCGGTTTTTTAAATACAAGCTACAGCGGTTCCAATTGGATTACTGCATGGTTTTAACAGCTTTTGAGATCTCTATAATGTTTCCGTTGTCTCACGTTCCTTTTAACCTATAGACAGCTTTTAAAGATTTTCTTAACATACTTCTCCGCCATGTCCTTGCAGATGAATCTGGTGGGAGCTGAGGAGAGAGGGAGAAAGCTTTCATCTGGGGGAAAAGCTGGAAAGTTCATTCAGAAAACTGTCTTTTTGATAATGTAGCCATTAGGATAATTGGCTTTTGGCAAATTAACTCAGAGAATTGGCCCACTTTCTGCAACTTTAGGCAATAAAGCTAAAAGTTTTGCCTACCAACGTTCAGAGAAAGTTCTTTTTTTTTCCTTTGAGTTATACGTCAAGTTTCTAGAAAACTATAGAAGAAAACCTCGCAAGAGAAAGGAGTGACACACAGCAGAAGTCACTGTATATTTTGCAGGCTTACTGCCAATGTTGAAATATACGGTAACATAAAAAAAATTAGCTTGTTAAACTAAACAAAATGAGACCAAATTCTTAAGGAGACAGTATAATGGGAACCTGGATATGAGTGAAATTGATTTGTGCTGGAGAAAATAAGAATTCTCCGACAACAATTCTTGGAACCCCAGCAGAGACAGGGATGGTTTTAGAGCTTACTTAAAAGCAGAGTCTTTTCTGTTTAAAAGGACTTTTGTCTTCAACCGGCAAGAGAAAATCCTGATAGAGGAGTGGCCGAGCTAAGCGACCCAGCAGGGCTGAGACTTTCCCAAGCAGCAGCGGTTGGCATAACAGGAATTTAAAATCAGACTCTGGTCGGGGTTTGGGCTCTGATGACGACCATAATCCTACAGCTGGGAGTCCTGCCTCTGGGAGGTGCACACGCTGTTCACAAGTGAGAGCATTCAAGTGTGAGGTCCGGACATGTCCTCGTTTGCTCCTGTCCAAGATCCCATCACCAGCGTGTGAGTTAATCCTTGATATGTCAAAATTCGGACTTGCCTTCTGCTAACTTGCCTATTTGCCACATTGCCAAGTAGCTTTTTGAAAAATTAAACTAAAATCAAATTAGTTTGGAGGCTATACATATGTTGCTGATATAATGGAGAGATGGTTGCACTTTATAATATTGTCAACTTACTAATTGATTGAAGGTGACCTAAAAACACAATCTTGTTAAAACTAAGATAAGAGTAAAGACCCTTATTTTCCCACAGATATTCAAGTAATTATTCATATTCCTTTCCTGTTTCTTTCCAAATAGGATTAAAAATTGGGAAATAAGCCGAAGGCTCTGATGATAGCAATGTAAAATTTGCATTTCAGAGATTTATTTTCAATGTTCCATGAGGTCAAATGGACAGAGGATTTTTATAAATTTCAAGTGCACATCCTCCATGTTATCCGACCTAGAGCTTATATGCGGTCTCATAGTTTAAGGAAGTCTGTGTGGTGTTTGCAAAATACCATTTAAAGCGAAGGAGGTCAGGGTGGTATAGACATCGGGGAGTTTTAGCTCATGGTAAGCATTTGAAGCAGGACTTTTAAAAATTAGTGGCACTAGGGAAGGAGAGGGCAATTTTGAAGATTGCTTTTGCCCATTTTTGCCCTTCCCTGACTTCCATCCAGCGGGAAGGCGAGCCCCTCAGCAGAAGCGGATGAGGTGTTCTCCACGGCACGGGGCCTCGGCTGGTCCTGCAGAGATGAACATGCGTCCACCCGCGTTTCCTCGTGGCGTTGCAAGGCTGCGTGCCTACCTGCCCTCACCATCTGCTTGTCACCAGCTCTTTAAAGGCCGTGTCCACCACCTTTCAGTCTGTGGATAAAGTGTAAGGTGATCCTCTCTTCTTTCACCTGACGTGACTCAGAAAATCAGCATGGGGAAAATCTCCTCCTAAACATTATGGTCACAATTTTCTAAATGCTTGTTGGGGTTTTGTTTTCACTGTTTTAAAATAATGATCACAAATACTTTTCTCAGCTTTTCACTCCTACTGTTGTACTTCACAAACTTACATTTACTCAATCTCTAGCCCTCTGAAATTTATGACACATTTATGCTTGGGTTACTTACCTAGCTCCCGAAGAGCGTCTCCTGAATAGAAATGGATGTTGTTACAATATCCAATAAAGATACATAAGTCAAATTGATTTACTTTACAATCTCTATCCACATAAAGTGTATAAAATGAAGTAGATTTCTGCAGATATTTGTCTGCTCGGGTGAAAATTATAAGAAGTATAAGAATCATCCAGGCACAGATGTTGAAAGAGCCACTACATAAAAGTCTCTGTATCTTCTACTAAATTGTTTCTTCTCAAAGGATGAGATAATTTGCTAAATTCAAAAATTAATCGTAATACATGCTAAGTCATCAGGCATGGTAACAGCTGAATTTTATGGCTTATGATAATTAATTTGGGGAAGTGGAGGGTATCACTAAATAGACCTGTGACAAGAACTTAGAATGGAGATTATTTTTGGTTCAGATTCAGCAGTCAAGGCAGATGCTCATAAAAAATTAAAAAAAAAAAGTCAACTAGATTTATTCAAAAGTTGTACAGTCCTCAGTTTTGAGTCACGGAGCCTCGGAATCACATGGGAATTGAGGCGCGACCTAGGAGAGAAACAAACTACTGAGCAACAAGCTAAGAGAAGCTAGATTGCGTTTTTCTCCACGCCTTCCTGGCCATTATCATAGCTCCTTGTGACCAATGCCTTTTTCCAGTCTTCTGGCTACACCCTACAAGAGGATTTAGAACAATAGTTTGTAATACTGTGATTCCCCAGCTTGCCACCCTCGGACAAAATTCACAAGAAATATCAGCATCACGTCTGTCCTTCCAAATTCATGGGAGTGACTGAAGTATCTCGTGTGTGCTTCAAATGGTTTGGACTCGTGTTTTCCTCAGCTCACGTGTCTGTCACTCCTTCCTTATCCTCACATGTTGTCTGTGAAGGGACTTTGACTGAGGTGGATTCTGGCATCATTCATGGGCAATATGGGGCTTCCTTGTCTCTGAATTTGGAAGAACTGTTCTTTTGCCCCAGTTCGAGATGTGATGTTGGTAAGAGAGGAAGTATCTTCCCCCATCGTGTGTGCCCTTCCCTGTGCTCTTCCTGCTGATTCACAGAGACCTACGGACACAGCCCTCTGACACCACTTTCCCCTATCTTGGTGCAGCCGGGACTTTCTTACACGTCACTACTGTGGTCCAAAACACAACCCGACTGACACACACACACGGATAGACTCAAAATCTCCGCTCCCTTTCGGCCCTATTGTGCAATCTCTACACCAAGCCCTCGGCACCTCCCTCTCCCTGAGTTCCTGCTTTATCAAGGACACCTTTGGTGGGGGGGTGGATGCAAAAGCAGCCCATAGTGATTGAGGAATTAGAGATATTTTTTATGATGGACTAATCTTTAGCCCCAGTGAATCTGGTGGTTTCTATGGGACAACTCAACACATCGTGAAAAACAAAACAAAACAAAGAACAAATTAATGAAAAGAACGTTTTGGAGATTGAGTGTTAATATCTTTCTTCCTCCAGTTAATTCAATGATAAGGCAAATCTATTATCAGGAACAGTATCAGACATGTCTGATTATGCGATGGTTACAAAGCTTGAGACGTCATTGTGTGAAACTCCCAAGGCACGGACACGACTATCTCACAAACCAAACTACGTTTCCTATTACTACAATATTCCCAAAAGCTTTACACACCACCAAGAGACGGACATCTACCCTTTTCAATTGTTATCCGACTTATCGTATGAGAATAAATAGACTTAATTTAAATTGAAATGCTATTGTAAGTAGAAAAACATACTATTGCATTTAGCCCTTAACATTTGTACTGTTTTTTGACCATCGTCCATTTAAAATAACTGTAGGCCAGCCTTATTATTCTTCATTTTGCTGATAAGAAAATGCGTGACATAGAGAGATTGAATGAGTGACCTCGAATTACACAGAAAGTCAATGGCAGAACTAGAACAGAAACTAATGTTACTGAAAGCCTTGTGTCCTTTTTTGTTCTACGGAAGGGTGCTGTCTCTTATTTAAATGGATAACCATAGTTATCCCATTCATAAGCTTGAAATAATTTGGTACAATTTGGTATTTCCCATTGATCAAATGATTCAAAAATTATTTAAGTACAATTTACATTATTTATCAATGGCTTTGAAGATGTTGTTTTTTCCAGGCCACAAGACAAACCCCTTGTAAAACCAATAAGTGAGTGAATATCACAGATGTCCCTATCATTATGTCCGTTAGCAGAGCAGACATTAGGCAGTTATGTTATTTACTTTTTGGGGAGTTAATGAATTTACATAACTTTCATGACTCTCTAAATTCAATCTTTCACCAAATGATTCTTGAGTACCTCCTATGATCAGACATATTCTAGGTGTCAGTAGTACCTCGTACAGAAAACAGAAAACATCCGGGCCTGGTGGAGTTAACTTTGCAGGGGCAGGGGAAACTGCGAATGAACAAGATAAGCAAACGAAATGTATAGCGTGTTACCTAGTTTTAAATAGCGTGGGCACAAACAAGAGAAAAGGGGATTGGAATCATTGGAAGTTGGAGATTAGGGACCACAGAAGGTGAGGAAAGTCCTGGAGAACGTGAGGTGTGAGGCATCTATGAGACTTCGGTGGGAAGTGCATTCCAGGCAAAGGAAGCCTTGGACGTCAAGGTCCTAGCAGGAGAGTGTGTCTCGTGTACAGGGCACGACGGAGTTTCCTGGGGGGGGCTGGACTAAAGAAAAGACAGGATAGTTAGAGAGAGGTGATGGAGGAAAGATAGTGTGGAATCTTGTGGGAGTGGTAAGGAGTTGAGCTTTAGTAAAACTCCGAGGGAGATGGGGGTAGAAAAGTTGAATAGAACTCTGGGAGTGGAATAGTAGCTTGAAGGTTTAAAAAGTTAACTCCAACTGCAGGGTTGAGAACGGAGTCCCAGACACCAAAATCAGAAGCAGGGAATTCTCTGTTTCTTATGGCTCTGGAGACACGCGTTCCTGCCATTGGATGGGTCTCTTGGAAACGAAGGTCTGTGTGCAGTGATGGTGCACAGTTATTAAAGACCAGTGGCGTCTCGTGCTGGATAAGTGGCTTGGTGTGCAGTGGAGGGCGGGGGGAGGCGGTTCTAGGAATGTTGGCTGTGGTTCACTTCTGTTGACCACTCGTTGACAGACGATGCTAGACCTGCCTTGACCAGCACAGGTGTGTCGGAGTTGAGGTCGACTCACTCACAAACCAAACTGAGCGCCAGGTACTGGGAACTATCGGGTAATAATGGCTGCAGTGTAGACAGACTCCGTCCTGACAGGAAGCTAGACATGGGTGTTCAAGCAGGCAAGTAACAAGTATTCGTCGTCCAAGCCCACGTTTCGAGAGAAGTCCACATGATGCTCGAACTGCTGCCATACCATTTGGAAGTAACAAAGGAGCTCTTGCCAGATACTTACACCGGCCTCCGTGCAGATTAAGCGCTCAAAAAACGGCCCAATCCTGTGTTGAAGACCGTCGGTAAAGAACAAGCATCCTTACCCCTAGAGTGAGTGACATGGAACCAACAGTCAGGATCACTAACGGGGTGAATGATCAAAAGTGTTTTCCAAATGGAAAACGTGACCTGAAACATTTCTGTCAGCACAGACTATTGGCAGAAAAGAGCTCTGAGTGCATTTCAAAAACCAGTTTTGCATGAGTTACATTATTCCATTTTTAGGTTCCTTTTGATAGTGCTTTCTCGTTTGTAAGCTCTTTTTCAAAAGATTGATTAAAATTCTGGCTGCTTCTGTTCTGAATGCTTCCCTCTCACCAAGACATAAAAGCTGTGAAGTTATTTTTTTCCAGGTTTGTATCTCAATTGTCAATCTCTATGTATTTGAGTTTCCAGGTTCTGACTTTTAATTTTCATCTCTCCCCCTTTATTAGCTTTGTTTAGGATTATATATCTATATATCTTCGTCGCTATTTTTCTCCCTCCTCCTTCTTTTGGATGAATACTTTTTTGAAACTCCCTGTGGACAAGGCAAAAAAATTAATTTTGACAGAACAAAGATTAGTTACAAGTGTCTGCCTTTGTTTCTGAGAAATATCAACCCTCTAAAGTGTTGCTCAAATAAACAACATCCATCATTTTTATTTTGAGCTTTATTCCACTTTTGAATTAGGTAAATTAGCAGGAAGCAATCCCAAATATGTCAGAGGACAGTGGAAAACAATCTGTGATCTCTTCAATGCTGTCATTGTTGTTTCTGATACTATTGTCATTGTGATTTTATAAATAGAAAAGATGACTTCATAAATGCAACTGTGTATAACAATTAACAGATCCAAATGAAACTGTAGAAAAATGGACTTAACAGATAAATGATGGCTAAGGATCGCACCATCAGGTTCAAATGTTACAAAAATAGAATCGATTAATGAGTCTGTAGGCATTTATTTAGAACCTAGGCCTATAACCACAGAGCAGGGGGCAATGAGGAGTTCACGATGTTACCAGAGAAGCAGAAAGGAGAAGGAAGTGAGTCTCAAATGAGGGCATAAAGATACATTACATGGTCTCATGTCAGCTGAACGAGAGCTTTAGAAGAATATTCAGTTACCCACGGAATGTCTATTTAGTGTGCTTTATTTATTTGTTTCTTATGCTAAATTGAGACCTTTTTCCCCCCCAAAGCACACGTTATTTTTAAGTCATGTTAAGCTGAGTGGCATCTGCTAAAGACAAGAAATTAGAGGAGATGTCTGGGTGGGAAATGCATGATGGGGACAGTAAGTCACAAAGACATGGGTGTCAGTGCTTTGCTGTGCGGCACTTTTAACACAGAGAATACTTTCTTTATTATTTTCTCAAATGCTTTATATACTTTTCTTTTTGGTAGGATGGCCCAAGTCACCTCTCTCTGTTAAAATATGACTCGAAAGCTCCTTCCTTGTAAGATGTCCCTAGTCCTGCCCTTATTTACTGTGAGACGATGTCTATTCTGCCAGTGAATGTTTAGCTTCTGGGTTAGCAGGGACCTTGGCCCGGAGACAGGCAGTGACACCTCTAGTTCCATCCACAGGTGACCACGCTCAGGGTCGGTCGCCTTCATATGTGTACAACCTGTGTGGTCACAAGGGCGTCCCACTTGGGAGGGACACGTGCGCTTCGTCCAATGCTCTGAAGTCAGTGCCTTGAAGGAGGTTAGTGATTTCATTCTGAACCTGTGTGATAAGCCATGTGTGAGGGTACAAGGAGGTGCTGTGCAAGCAGAGAGGATGTGTGCAGACCAGGTAGGTGCCCGTTGTCCCCGCCGCCCGTCTCACACACAGCGTCTGAAGTGTCCACATCACCAAGCCCGGGGACTCCCAATGATTGGGGTTCAGCAACACTCAAAGGGGTGCGAGGCGAGCACGGACCTTGCGTTGGGCTGCCGTCATCAAATACCAGATACTGGATGGCTTACGCAATAGGAGTCCAAAATTAGGGTGCGGAGGTGGTTGGGTTCTGGGGGGGATGCTCTTCCTGCCTTCTCACTGTGTCCTCACAGGGCAGAGAGATGGAGCTCCAGTACCCCACCCCCTGCTTCACACTGGGGAATGAGGGGTCCACAGGGGAACTTGGGGACGACACCACACCTCGTGTCTCATCCATGACAGGAGGGCGCTCACAATCCTGATGGGCCGCACTTTGGGCTCGAACCAGAACTTCTTTTGAATTCAGAAAGTCCTGATGTTCTCAGAAACACAGATGATCAAAGAACACGATCCTATCTTCTTACTCATGTTACTTCCCTGGACCCACCCACTTAGGTGGCAAGTCGTGACTTAGAAGAAAAGACAAAGACAAGTCAGCCCTTGTTCCTTGTCCCCAATAAGCCAGTGGTCGTGGTGGTAGAGAGTGGTTCAAGAAACAAAATGCATGGTTTCCATTAGTTTTGTGTGACATTTCTACTGTCCTCATAAAATAGATACATAGTTTATAGTCTGGAGCTCGCATATACACGGGTATATATCAGACTATGTGCTAATCTCTGTGATTCCTTCGCTGTATATGTAGAAATACTCAGATGCCTGCATTTAAAGCTGGCTCAGCTTTAAAGTGCTCAGAAAAACGATTGATGAAATGCATGTTAATAACTTCACATTTTAATTTTTCTTACTTAGAACAACATCAAATAGCAAATAAAACACCTTGTGAGAGGTCACAGGTGTTATGTGACAATGTTTCATTTCAGCACTCAAAGCAGAAAATACGGAGCGGTGGTACAACCTTTAACTTCAAGGCTGAGACTGAGTGGGACCCGCGAACAGAGAAGGGACTGACGCACGAGCAGGTGCCCCAAGTTACAGGTGAAGGTCGCTTAACAAACGAGGAACATCTGTGTTCAGTAACTCAGGCCTGTCTGAAAGTGACCTTGGTCTCCACAGCACTGTTTCCTTTACAACACCCGAGTTAAGATACACTGGCTGTGTTGTGTGCCCCGGCAGCTGTGTGGAGCACAGCGGGGTGGGGAAGTCGTGAGCGGGAGCACTGGCCTGGGGTCTGCATGACTGAAGTGGCATAAAAGACTGATGGGAGACGGCCCTCTGGCATCCACGTGCCCAGGGGACCTACACGCTCACTGGCTCTTCTGGGTGAGCGATACATGTTCTATCGGAGAAGGGACGCTGATGTCCAGGATCAGGTGGCTGGCGAGCTCCCTGCATCCTGGGGTAAAGCTTAACACGTGCAGCATTAGCTTAAAACCTATTTGGGTCGCACAAGTCCAGTGGCCACAATAACACAGAACCACAGCTGTCCTGCCATGATGTGGAGTCAGAAATTGGGTTTGGCTTTCAGACCCTTGATTCTGTGTGACCAATCACGATGGTGCAGCAGAAGGGACAGTGGCAGGAGGGCAGGGAGGCCATGTCCATGCTTCAGGGCCAACCAACCCCCTCTGGTTTGAGATAAAGAAATGTCTGCGGGAAATAACAGCAGATAAATACAACTTGTGAAATCGGGTGCCTTCATCTTGTCCCCTCAGAACTTGCAAAGTCCAGGAGAAAGACAGGGGACAATAGCTGAAGAGATTATTTTGTGTTTGTTTGTATTATCTACCTTAAGGAGACAAAGTGTTTGGGAGAGAAAGAGAGAAGCCGAAGCAGCAATGTGTCCAGTGTGTGTCACACAACATACGACATCATGCACCCAGGGTCCTGTTGAGGACCTGAAAACCGTTACTTTGATCACCATGGCACCACTTTGTGACTGCTCACCGTGAAAATGTGGTTCTGAGGCCAGGTGACGATGGGCATTTCACCCCAAAGACCGGAGGCTATGGTGCAAAGATCACTTCATTGAGAAGGTCCTCCACATGCTGAGAAGTCCATTCTTGAATTTCAGATAAAATTTCTAGGGGCTAATATTTGTTTGTGGACACAGCAGAGTGGAAAGGAATGCTCGGTATTAGTGATAATTCAAAACTTGCTACAGGGTTTGACATTCAGAAATTATCGTCAGTGACATGAGCAGTCACCATTTTGTCGGAGGAGGAGATGGAGTGAGGTTAGTCTTTGCAAAGGAGAAAATAGCCCTCTTCCTCCTTGGCTGTGAAGTGGCCTATTTCGCAAAAGTTGTGAGAATAAAGATATTACTTACAGACATTAATCACTGAATTTTCAAGTCATTTGAGTTACCATCTACTTCCTTCTATACCAAGGGCCCAATATTCATTAGCATATCTTTTTCTCTGCACAAAATCTAGTTTCCATAATAAAGTTGACCCTGCCACGCATGAGTCTAAACGTTTCAAGTCATATTTCAATGATCCCGCCTGTACTTGGAGGCTAAAAGACCATTGACGTGAGGAGATTGGAGTGGAGTCTGACTGCCTTCCCCAACCCCGTCTCCTTTGCCTGAAGTACGGGAACAAGATAGCCACCCTCTATTCTCAATACTCAAAGGCTTGGGTTTGCCTAATGCGTAAGATTTGGGTTTTGGTGTCAAAGAGCAGGGATTTGAATCCAACTCTGGAACTTTTCCTCTGCTGTCAGAGAAGTGATGTACTCTCCAAAACTCAGCGTCCTTGTCTATAAACAGTACTGAATTACCCGTAATTGCCTAACATAGCATTGCTAGGTGAAATGACACCATATTGAAATAGCCTGTCGAAATGCAGAGCACATAAGAAGTGCTTATCACTGTCAGCATATTTCTCCTCTCTGCTATTGTATTTCTTACACATCCTTAAGAGGGATGTATAGAGATGAATACAAATTAAGAGAAAATGAAAACCAGTTGCTTATTAGCACCTCTCTGTCAGAGAAGCCTGAAATCTTGTAAAGATGTTGAAATTATCCTATCCCTCAAATTCTTATCAGCAAGGAGTTCTGTTTCACTACTTTAAACATTTATAATATGTGGGATCTCCATCTGTGACCCTCACTTATGAATTGAAATAGAGACAAATTTTATTTCTTAAACTATTTAAGTAGGAGAACATGGATGAAAACATGAGAGCACATAAACCAGTGTCTTCGTCTCCCCTGATACTTAGTCAACATTACTTTCCCTCCCTTCAGTGCACATCAACGGAGATAGTAACAGTTGGAGTACATGGAACAGTATGGCAACAACGGCTAACATTTGTTGAGCGTGTATAATATTTTAGATGTTCTTCTCAGTAATCATTTATGTGTTAACTCGGGCAAATTTTCACGACAATCTTTTATGAAATTTACACTATTGCCATCCTCATTTTACAGAGGAAGAATCTAGGGCGCAAAGAAGCAAAACCACTTGCTAAATGCCATGAAAGTAATACAGATTCAGGATCTGGACCCACACAGACCTGCTTCAAGATACCCACGGCACTGTAGTCAATTCATGTTATTATAAGTAGTCTGTGGGAGCTACATATATGTGTGTGTTTATGAGAGGGAGAGAGAGGGAGGGAGGGAGAGGGAGAGGGAGGAAAAGAGGGAAGAAGAGGGTAAGGAGAGAGGGAGAGGGAAGTGGAGAAGGAGAAGAAAACGGAAAATTAAAAGTCAGAGAAGAAATCTCCATCAAAGACGGCTGTGTGGAGATGGACTTTAAGGGAGAATAAGATTCTTAAGTGTGAAAAAAACTCACGATATTTTTTTTGTTTTGTATTAAGATCACATTTTAAAAATCTAAAAATCACATAAGTAGTTAGAAATTTGTGTAGAGTCTCCCATGCAGATTGCTTTAAGACAACAATGCTTCTCTGGTTTACTTAAGTTTGACTGTTTTTAAATTTCTGTATTATAAAAATTTCACATGTAGACTAGTAATTTATGGTAAGTACGAATTTTGATACAAATATTTACTTACAACATAGGCACTGGATGGGTTGCGACTCTTATAATCCGTCTCTTTCTGTCATTGTTGCACAATTTGAGTCCCTGGGAAAACGTCTCCTACCAAAATAGTGAAGAAAGGAGAGGTATCAGCAGGAAGGGACCCGGAGAGAATGACAAGTTAGTTGCTGTTCCATCTTCGATGTTCTCACAGTCTGCTCTCTGTGCCACACCTGCTTATCCCCAAGCTTCTGTTCCCCACATTTCCTGTCCTCTCTCCAAAGACCTAACCAACCAATTCCCAAGAAATGTCCCAACACTGGCCTCTGACTATTGAGTTCTTATACAGTCAGAGGTTCCCTCTTCTAACGGGTCACCTGCTGAAGTCCCCTCTCTCAGCAGAGACGTTGGGAGTTCGGTACTTTGTAAGATGCTTCTTTTGTGCAATCAACCTGAGTTTTTCCTAATGCTCAGACTGGGGTTATGGGATTTTCAGAGGGAGATCATAGAGGATAAGTGTCATTTCCATCACATACTTTCAAAATCAATGCAATTGATCATGCTGACCTTGAAGACTTTGTTGAGGTAGTGTGGTCACACGATTCCACGTTCTGTGATACAAGCATCAGTACAAAAAAAAGAGAAGTACAGACTAATTTCCCTTATGAGTATAGATGTAACAATCCTTAACAAAATACTATCAAGTAGAATCCAGCAATGTGTTATATATATAAACCCTGTCCCAGGCCTCCGTGCCAAAGACACAAAGCTGGTTCCATATTTAGCAACACATCATATTAACACATCACACCATCATAGAAGTTGATGAAGAAAAGCACTTCACAAATAAACACTTTTCATGATATAAAGTCTCAGAAAAGTTAAACTTGCTGAGGAACATTTACAAGATATCTATAACTAATATTACATTTCATTGGAAGAGACTGAATATTTCTCCCCTAAGATCGGAAATAAAGTGGTCTGCTGACACCACTCTTATTCGACATAGTGCTGTAAGCCCCGGACATTGCAATAAAGCGAGAAAGAGAAATATAAGGTTTACCTATGTGAAAGGAAGAAATACTCTATCTGCAAGTGACAGGATTGTCTATATAGAGAATCCTTGGAAACATACAAAAAACTCTTATGAATAATGATTCACCAGGTAAATTTTCAACAATTAAACATATAAAAAGCGATAGACACATGGATGTTAGATATCTATCTATATAAATAATGTAATATACAAATTATATATATGTATTTATAATTATATATACATATAATGTAATATCTAGGTAACTATGTAATATATATGTAATATATGTAATATATATGTAATATATTATGAAATATATATGTATTTATGTAATATATATGTATTATATATAATGTAATGTAATAATGTAATATACAAATTATATATGTATAATTATACATATATAATATATACATACATAATATATAATTATATATATAATTATATTATATATATAATTATATATATACATATATAATTTGTATATTACACTATATATTTTTAATGTATATATATGTAATGTATATATTACATATATACAAATATATATACATATATAATTATATATACATAACTTAAATCACTCCCCACGCATATGTAATGAGTGAAATTGAAAATGATTAAAATACATAGAAAGATGTATTTTGTTCGTGAGTTGGAATAATCCATAAAGATGGCAACTTTCCCCAAATTGACATACAAGTTAAATGCAATTCTTATCAAAATCCTAGAATGAATCTTTTTTGTAGCTATCGACATGATTATTCTAAAATTTATCTGGAAATGGTGTGGAGTCAGATCACCTGAAAAATTTTTTTAAGGTGGGGAAGGGGAAGAAATAAATTTACCTCATGTTAAGACAACACACAGACACAGCAATGGTTATAGTCTAGCAGTTGCAGAAGAACAGACGCAGATCGAAGGAACAGATTAGAAATCCTAAGAAATGACCCATGTGTAGGTGCATAAATGATTTTACCAAATTGGAAAACAACTTTTCAAAACCAGTGCTGGACCCAATGGACATCTATTGGTAAGTTAAAAAAATAAAAGAATTTTGACCTAAAAAACTCATGCCTTCATACAAAAATTAATATGGATAATGGACTTAAGCAAAAAATTATAACATTTTATCAAGTAATAGGAAAAATTCTTTGGGACCTAGAGTTAGAGAAAATTTTCTTAAATTTGATACCAAATACAGGATCCATAAATGGAAAAATTGATGAATTAGACTTCATCCAATTAAAATACTTTGTTCTACAAAGTATCCTGTTGAGAGGATAAAACACAAGCTCCAGACTAGGGAAATAATTTGGAAACCACCTATCCCAAAAAAAGGAGTATCTAGAATAGGTGAAGAGCTTTCAGAACTCAACGGTGTTTATAAAACAAGTAAACAACCCGCTTAGCACATTTTACTGGAGAGGACGCGGGAAATAAACACACAAAAAGATGTTCGACATTATTGACCATCATGAAAGTGTGATCAAAACCATAATGAGATGTCACTTCACACACAAGAAGGTGACTTAAATTAACAAAAACAAAATGAGTGGCAATGCCAGGCGCTGGCAAAGAAACCAGACTCTGCTTCTCACTCAGAGATTGCCGCTCAACGTTTGCAACCGCCCTTGGAGGGATCTTGGCAAGGAGTCCCAGGGAGGACTTCCGGGGCGCGGGTTCAAAGTTCAAGTCAGCAACAAGGTTTGGGCCCGAGGCAAGGCGGCAGCCTCTAAGGGTCCCCAGCCGACTGGTCCCCCCACGATGTGCTGCGACTTCAGGCAGGGGGAGGCTGTGGCCTGGGCCCACCATCCCTGAAGCTTCTCTTTGGCAACGCGGCTCAACAGCCGGCCTCTCTGGAGCTCCAGCTTCACACCAGGTGGCCCTAAGACTTCTCAGGCTGTGACACAGCTTCCACTCCAAGATGGTGACCTCCCTCACCTCCGGTCACGGACACACCAAATCTAGAGCTACAACCGGAGCGACTTCCCCTGGAGGAGACCCAGAAACTAGCTGGGCGATTCCCACACACCAGGCAAATGGGCAAATGCCCGCATCACCCACGTGTGAGCCAGTAAGAAAGGCTGGCACACCCTCGTCACAAACCCCACCCCTGCCCTAGTGCCCTGCAGTCATGAGGGAACCCCCAGCTCCCAGCTTCTCACTGACCACTGCAGGGTTTGGACACTGGGGCCTCAGTTTTCAAGAGGTACAGGCTCCCCAGACACCGAGCTCTGAGAGCCAGTGAGGCTCGTGATGCTGAGCCCCACAAGATGTGCTGTGCTTACCCCCCAGGGGTTAAGGCAGGGACCCCACCAAAAGCCCATCTCCCAGTCTCTCCCTGAAAAAGGCCCACTGGATACTTTAAAGCTGCTGCTTAGGGTGACATTTCCCCTTTAGCACACACATAGGGGCTGACCGCAGCCCTCTCCAGAGGCCAGGAAGCCAGAAGATACGACCTTCACCTTGTCACTTGGGCCCAGTCACTGTGTCACCAGCATCTCCCTGGAAGGAGCTTGCACACCTTCTGGAACAGCACTGGGTGAGAGCCTGAAGGGGCCGGCTGTGCGAGGCAAGGGGGATTGCCTTCACCAGCCCCAGGGACTGCAGCGGCAAACACGCAGTTACACACAGGGCAGCCCCTCAGCTCTGCCCCAGGCCCGGGCAGGGAAACCAGGCACAAAGGCCACCCTCCCATTTTCTCCCTGGGGGTTGGGGCAGCTAAATGCACACTCTCCCGGCTCCTGCCTTCCACTCAGCCTGCATCCAGGTGCTAACTGCAGCGCTCCCCTTAGAGCCACTGATGGCTCTGGCACACCCTCGCGCCACTGGGAACAAAGAAGGACGTCTGGACAGCCACCAAGAGCCAGGCTGGCTGACCGACAAGGCTCATCTCCTAGACCACCACTCCATGGAGACTGGCAGGGAGGCTGTTTCATCTAATGCACAGAAACCAGCAGAGAGTCAAGGAGAATGAGTAAATGGAGATAAACAGAGGAGAACGTTCCAAACAAGAGACAAGATAAAACCCTAGAAACAGACATTCATGACATGGTGATTTATCTGACAAAGAGTTGAAAATAGCTGTCCTCAACATACTCAGCAAGGTCAGGAGGACAGTGCGTGAACGAAGTGAGAATTTCAGCAGAGATAGGACATAGAAGAAAGAAACAAACAGACCTCTTCACTCAACTATTGCAAAAATTCTCCTCCTTGGTTGGGTGTTAGGAGAGGAGAGACTTCCAGAGGCCAAGTCTTGTATGATGAGCTTGCATTCCTGTGTCCTTGGGTGAGCTGGTGGGCCAGGGACCCTCAGATGGAGGCTTGCCGTGGGGGAAACGCTTCACTCACATGGTGGGGTGTGATGGGGTGGGCGGAGCGAATGGGGATACAGGAAGTATGGGCAAACTCTTTTCTCTCTCTGGGTTTTATTTTCCTTCTAATTCGAGGTGGCAGAGACTGGTGTGGATGAGGCGATTTCTAGAGTTGTATTTAATTAATGCAAAAGATAAATTAATTTTCCATAGTTTATATATAGTTCAATGTTATAGGAGTGTTTCTATAAAAAAAACAAACAAACAAAAGAGTTGCTCCTTCTAGACAAGGCAGCTCCAATGGTCGACTGATCTCGGCACAGACAACACCTGCCGAGCCTGACTAGCCACCACCTCTGGGAGCCAGTTTCAAGGGCCCTTTTGAAAACTACCAGCATTCTAGACACTCTTTTATTGTAATGTTAGTAGTTCGATAGGAAGACCACTGCTTAAATGCAATTATTGAGACAATTTCCTTAGGTTTTATGAGGAGATGTTAATATTTTTACCACCAAAATTTAGTGAAAGTTTTAGACGATTTTATTAAGCAGCCACAAGCCAATCATTTGAACATTTCACTCAATCCCTTCTGTGTCTTTTAGTATATGTCCGGCATTATTTCAAGCCTTTTGCAGAGGTTGCCTCACTCAATTCTTATTATAACTCTATATTAGAGGACTTATTATCACCCTCATTTTTTTCTTTTAGGGAAACTAAAGAGCAGACAGTTTACATCACCTGTTGGTAAGTAACTTTGTGTCCAATGTCACAGAGGCGGTGGGTGAAGGAGCCAGACTCAACCCAGCCAGACTGGATGCACAGTTCACGCTTGTGCAGCAGGCGTGCAAACCATGGGAAAATTGTATGAAACAGACCCAAACCTTCACCGGAAAAATAAATTAAAATCATTTTATTGTCTTTTGCCACCAGGGATACAGATGCTATTTTAATTTTAAAAAGTAAACCTTCTGCATGGGCAATATCATTAATGGCAAATATGACATTCAGGTCAAAAATAACATAAGTGTAGGCACGGAAATTTCACTGTTAATTTTATGTTTGGTGTTGAGGGCACCTAACATCTTGGTGAGGGTTACTGTATGGACTGACTCGATAAAACAAAAGAGATAAAAAGGTAAAGTCTTGACAGAGTAAAGTCACCCAGAAAGGGGGTGGGGGAAATGCAGGAAAAGAGACTAACTCTCCTTTGCCAATTTCCATTTGATATTTTTGCCAAGCTGGCACTCTTAATTTCTCCAGACCTTTAGGACATAAGCCCCAAAGTGCTTTCAAGTCAGGCCACTGGACCTAGAGTCCACGTCAGTGGCCCCACTCCCACTCTCTCCCCCTTTGGCTCATGTGGAAGGGACAATGGGCTGCCCATTCCTGGATCTGTTCAGCTGCATTGGTCCAGACAGTGAATGTGATTTTGGCTGAGTTTTAGAACATCCTCAAATCCCATCCCCGCAGAGAGACCAACCTCCAATCCTACACATGTAACTCCCTGTTTACTCTGCGGGTTCACTGGGAAACGCCTAACCTTACTACCACCTTCACCCAGAAAAGTGGAGGGTAGATAAAAGTGGAAGTGATTCTAGAGAAAGTAGAGATGCCGAGGGCTGGAGGTAGATTTTATAAAGACTGCGCAGGACAGGAACAATGAAATAAGGTCTAATTACTGGGACCACAATTGAAGTTGTTGATATGCATAGATTCCAGCACAAAGCAGCAATGTGCAAGTAGAAAGGATTTCAGTGGGTATCCCAATCTCCGCATTTTGGATTGTCTAACTGTTACGTGTTTCTGGGAGAGAGAAACCAAGGGAGCATTCTGAGTTAGGGATCAACCTGCAGTGGGATATATGTAGGACTTCCCACACCCTGCACACACTCCCAAGTATCCCCCACTGAGCCCTCACACAACCGAACACACAGACACCTACACGCCTACACATCTGATCACATACTCCTAGCTACACACACTAAAATGTGCACACCAGCTGCAGATGTATCCAGACTGGGACACAAGAAAGGGAAATGACTGGTAATCCATGTCAATAGCTGAAAGGCTGGGGAAGGAGATGAATAGAATACAGATCCTGCCATTAAACCCTCAGCCCAATATGAACTCAGTTATAGTTTGAAAAAATATGGAAAAACCTCCCACAAAAACCCATTTGTCCGTTTTCCTAAACTGTGTGTGTGTGTGTGTGTGCATGTAATTTTTAGCTAATAGTAACCTTGTTAAGGAGGAAGTGAATCGTTTCCTTCTTGTTGCACACTTACAACGTTGAAATTGCATATTCTCCCTAAGGATGGGACTCTAAGTCTCTGTGTGGAAACCCTAGTCTTGGTGGTCTGAGAGGGTGTCATGAAGGCACAGGAACCCTCTGCCTTTCTCACCGAAGTTTTAGAACAAAAGCAGTATTCCTGTCTCCATACATTCATTCTCTGATCTGGGACTGCAGAGAATTTTATTACAATTCTGTGAGATGTTGTGTTCAAGGCACTCGGAAAGCCAGCTCTCCAGACAAAAAGGAGATACCTTACAAAATGAGAAATTTAAAAAACTAAAGGAAATAACTTGGTCCCGGCTATTTCCATTCCCCTCTGGTCACAGACACGCTTTGACGGCTTGGACTCATACTGGACTCTTCAGGGATTGGTGGGTAAGACCCTCGGGCCTCCACCGGATGTTCATCTACAGCAAATAGGAAAAATTAAATAGCTCTATCTTGGACTTGGTCATCTTTGTTGTTTTAACAATTGCTTGGCAAAGAAATTTTAACACTACACTAGTATGTATCCATTCTTTTATATGGGATTTCAACTCATGAGCAGTTAAGATGTTCACAAGTGAATTTGCATATTCTCTCTCTTCTTGGCTCACCAGGCGTGCAGAACATGTGGGTGGGCTTATTTCAACAAACTTGCTTAAAAGTCACCATTTTTTCTTTACTATTATGTCCTTAACTGAAAGTTGAAAACTCTAAATAATAGCATATATTCAACCAGAGCACTTTTCCCTCATTGTAAATGTGACTCTTAGGAGAGCCATTGCAATTTGGAGTCTCTTTCCTGAGCTTCAAGCATTTAGACATTCCTGTGAGTATAAAGGATTGTGGTGTGGTGTTCCTAAGTCACTGATGATATTATTCTTTTAGCGTAGTGAGTCCTTTCACCAAAGACAGGAAATCTGGCACTGTGACTTCTGTGTGCTTGGCATTTTTATCAAAATGCTATTACAGTTTTTACGATCTTATGAAGAAGACATTTAAAACAGCACATATTTGGGGCACCTGGATGGCTCAGTCGGTTAAACATACGACTTCGGCTCAGGTCATGATCTCGCGGTCCATGACTTTGAGCCCCGAGTTGGGCTCTGTGCTGACAGCTCAGAGCCTGGAGCCTGCTTCGAATTCTGTCTCTCCCTCTCTCCCTGACCCTCCCTGTTCATGCTGTCTCTCTCTGTCTCAAAAATAAACGTTAAAAAAAATTATAAAAAAAAAAGCACAGATTCTTGGTAGAAAATTGAAGGTAATAAATGCTAAAAAGATGTAAATGTCTCTTTTAAATGACTTAACCTTTTTTCACAATTTTAAATTATCTTGTAAATGGACATTTTTCTGAAGGAGCCTCGGTATCCCAGTGCGATGTGGAGAGTGTTTCTATCCAACATTTTAAAATCTAACAGATCCAAGAGCTGCTTCTTGAAAAGACTCCAAAACTTGCAGTTTAGGAAAGGCATACTTAAATCAGGTGGTAGTTAGACATTTACTGGTCATTTATCCATGTTTGGCAGAGTCCAATTGTTAAGAAAACAGTAATTTCAAATATTTGGGAATAAGCAACAGGAAGACTTTGTGCCCTTTTACAGACCCTTTTACTGCCTGGGCCTGAGAGCCCCCACTTACAGATTATTTCATGTAATTCTCCAGGAGTGTGCCCTCTGACTACTTAGCACTGGGTACGATATTTTGCAACTCTTTAAAGGTTCATATTGAACTTTCTTTAGAAAAGTAACAAGAGTGTAAATTATCTTTGCACAATAGCGAATCAAACGGATTTTCACCAGTTGAGATGCAACTCATTTCTGCCCATGCTTCCCAAGGGGACACCTTTATTGCCAGTAGGACATTAACCAGTGTTGAACCCAGGGATCAAATCTGATTCCAGCATTCTTTCTTTCTATGTCTGTAAGTAATTTTGTTTCTCCTACACTCCTTTGAGCCAGCATTTTCCTCTAGCTGATCCCCTCATTAATGATTTAACTAAATCTTTAACACTCGGCTATATTATATTTTTAAGAGAGTCGTGTTCTTTGCCTTTTGAAAGTCATATTTTTCTCACCTGCTGCTCCTCTCTTTAAATGATAGATACGTACGGGGCCTACAGTTGGCTGCGCATTTCCACAATGCTACTTCGGGGCCCACCCCTTTTAATTACTCGTTAGGCCTCCCAGTTTTATTCCTCAATGCTATGCACCCTCGGTTACCTTCAATATCTTCAATTTCCTCAAAGCTCATCATTTCTAAGTTTTTTTTCCTGTTAGGTTTCCCCCTAAACATTAACTCCTGCTACCTGGCCACGTTTTAAGATGGATGACCTAGATTGGGCTCACAACCAAATAGGTAGGTCTTTCTTTCTCAATATATTTTTATTTTTAGGCATACTTACAAGGGTTTCCACATTTCTACATTATACACGTCTTCCCTCATGTTTTCTACTACTTTGTGCCAGGCTCATTTTATTATCGTCCTGGTCCAGTTTTCTTTTTCTTTTTTTTTTTCTTTTTTTCCAGGTAAATCTCTAAATCCATTTGGAATTCATTTTTGTCATAGTGAGAGAAAAATAGGTTCAATAATGTCATTTCCTTGTTTTTCCTCGCTTGTCCCAACACCAAGTGTCAGCAGCCCAGCCTGCCCCATGAGCTGAGTCACACACCGTGACGGCTGACCGCCACGCACCCCACGGGAGGCACTTCCCGTTCACCAGCGTCCGAGCCACATCCTGTCGCCGGAGAAGCCGGCGCACCCAGGGCAGTCCCGCTCAGTGATGGACTTGCGTAGATGCATGCGTAGTACGAGTTTGTAGTCATTCTGGTTTACGTTTTCAGAGGAAGATGTTGTTGTAAGTGGGGAAAATGGCCTCATACTTCCTACCTCGGATCAAGACTGCCACGGCGTCTGTTAGCAAACAGGAAGGTACTGGATGTGAATGGAGGGACAGCAGAAGAAAATGGAGAGCTGGAAAGATGTTAGCTCAGGTGCGGAGAAGCCTGGAGACACGAGAAATGCCTCTGCCATCCATGTGGTCACACACTCTGGCGACCAGTTTGACCATATGGCCCACGTTCAACATCCAGCCCTAATCACTGCTGCCCTGCTTCATGCTGTGGTGCCCCCAGTGCATATAGTGGTTCCGTAGATGAATTAATCTCACAGATTGAGGTATAACTATTCCAGCACGTAGCTCTTCCCTCACCATTATCCCTACATTGATTTAATTGACTGAACTCATGGAAGCCAATATTTTTTCCATTAAAGCATTTCACAACCTGCCGTGCTCTGCTTACAGTGGGGACTTAAAATAAACTGTTGCATTCAAAGCCAACTCTCAAAGACGGCTATGAACAACTGGATTCAGTGCATCCAAGCCAAAACCCATATATCTTCATTTTAAAAGAAAAAAGAATTATTTTGTTTTGCAGAGAGAGAGAGAGAAAGAGAGAGAGAGAGAGCAGTGGACTGGGGCAGAGAGAGAGAGAGAGAGAGAGAGAGAATCCCATGCAGGCTCCGCGCTCGGCACAGAGCCCAACTTAGGGTTCAATGCCACGGCCCTGGGATCGTGACCTGAGCTGAAATCAATAGTCAGACGCTCAACCAACTGAGCCACTCAGGTGCCCCTATCTCCATTCTTAATAAGTACTATGCATAATTGTGCTTACTCTTGGTACCTCAAGGTTTCTCCTGTCTTCCAAGATTTCAGTTCTAGACCACTGCTATAATTTATTGAATTCTCCAATCAGCACTAAAGCTAAGGAAGCAGCTGTTTCATTTGCCCATAAACTAGGTCACAACCAGGTTAAGTCCTAGGTTTAAGGAAGGTGAAGTTTTTAAACCATAGTTTTGGATAAGGGCAAGTCTTTCAATCCAAATGGTAAACTGGATTTTGTTGTTGTGTGTTTACCATCTCTCACTGGGCAGAAACCATGTATAACAGTAGGTCACAGTTACAGACCAGGACTAAGCACCTGGGCGTTCAGTCCACATGGGAGGTCGGGGTTTCGGTGCACAGACCACAGCAGAGTCCTGGGATCAGACTGAAGAGGGGACACAATATTTGAGCCGTGGAATGGCACTGGAGCCGGCAGTGGCTCTCGATCCCAGAGCCCAGACCGCTGCCTTCTACCCTGGCTTTGAGCGGCCACGTCATGTGGTGGGAGAAGCCCTCACTGGCTCGCTCTCTTCTCCTCAGTGAGGCCGGGATCTCTGAATCTCTCTGCAGACCCTCAAAGTTCCGGCAGATTTTTTGGCATTGTCTCCAAATCTCCAGCTTCTACAAATGCCCCTCAGGAGTGCAGCATCCTTCAAACAGGCCGATGGTTGGCGGGAGTTTCTGTCATTTTGGGGAAGTAGAACCAATAATACGCCACCCGTTCAATAACTAATAATATCTCCCATAAGCTCTTTCTTTATGTGACCCAGATTATAATTCTCTAAAATTAGTCTCTTCTCTGAACATGTGAGCCCATTTTGTGAAAAATAGTGTATAGAAATTGTTACCACCTTGACCTTAGACCACAAAACCAAACTATTCTTTGGTTAGAGCCATTCATGAGAGTAGAATTATGAGGAAACATTCGATCAGAAGACTGAGAGCCACCAAAGGGCATGGACCCAATGAGTTCTTATTTTACTTTGAGCCCAGTATTCTTAGATTTCGGGATTTAGGACTTAATTTTTCTATTTATATTCTCATATCTCTTTAGTAGGCTATATTTTTCATATGTATGCACACCTTCCCAAAGTGGGACCAAATAAGATGTCGGTCTCCCTTTCTGTGTCTATCTCCAGTATTGACCAGATAATTCAATCGGGGAAAACAACATGCCTTTGTTTTCAGCTGAGCTATTTTCTTTTTGATGACTTTGGTCCTGCAGACCCTAAACAAATCCGCTCTGTTTCTTACCGGTTGCTTTGCTTTCCTTCTATTTGCTTCATTACGTTCTTGAATTGATTTCTTTTGTCTTGGGTACATTCTGCTTTGGTCTTTTATTTCTCAGAAATAGTCAAGCAGGTGACAAGTGTAAAAGGAAGAAGAGAATTTATACCTATTTCCTTTCTTTCGGAGTTTACCACCCACTCTTCTCCCACTGCATCTGACAGTAAAATTATTCACTTCGACTCCCGTGTTAGGATTGACAGTATTTAGGAAAATGGTGGTTTTCCTGCAGGTCTCTTGTTTGGGCTGAAGAGTAACTCACAAATCTGTTTTCACTGCTCATTTTGTCCTCTTGTTGATGACACTATGAAGGTGAGCATGTTCCATTTGTTGAAGCTGAAATTCAAACTCAAATGAAGGCAGTACATACTCTTACTTTGAGACAAACCTGCCACTCTTCTAACTAGATAGTTGTTCCTTAACATGGAAAAATTTGGGAGTGAAGGCCTCAGTGTCCCTTGATTTTACCAGAACTGGTCAGGAATGAATTCAACTATCAACCTTCCAGCAGATTTTTGGTAAGCACAAATTCAGCACCTGATAGTCTCCTGTGGGGCTTGGTATTATTCTGTGGTTAGATTCTGGGATCTGGAGCTAAACACGTGCTCTGCCATTTACTAACTTTGGACCTTGAGTAGCTGGACTTCAACTGCCTCAGTTTCTTACGATGTAAGAACTGTAACCCTGCACCACAGGGTTAAATAAGATAATGCGTATCAATCATTTCGAATAGTTTCTAACACATGCTAATCGCAAAATAAAAGTGAATTATGAAGCTATATACTGGAAAACATGATAGGTATGTGACGGCCCGGAGTTTCTTCAAACATGATGTCTCTTGAGTATTAAGAGCTTAAGAAAAATAAGCTTACCTGAACATCATAGGTGGCATCAGCATGAAGGGCAGTCTTGGATTTTTGCCCAAGCCCTATCTTTCTCTTTCTCCTCTGCCTACCTCTCCAAGGAATTGCAATTTATGCGAATTTTGTTAAAACTTACATTGGACGCGAGACAACTTAAATCTCCCGAGTAGCTGTTTGTCCTCTCCGAGGTTCTCCTCTGACTTGCATGCTAAGTCTTTATCTCTGTTCCTTTCTCTCAAGAACAATTCTTTCTGAAGCCTCCTTCCCCCAGTCTGGACCAGAGCGAGTCACGTTTTGTTCTCAGATGGCAGACCTGCTTTGCAAGTCAAAATCTCTGCAAATAACCTGCTATTTTCCTTGCTCCACAAGCTGGGCCCAGGAAGGCATATACCCACAGGAAGGCAAACAGCGATGTGCCAGGGAAGCAATCATGTGCCCTGAGACCTCAGAGGTGGAGTGATTTCTCTAGCTGGGGATGGCAGAGGGTAGGTTCACAAAGTAAACTGCACTTGTGTGGTGTGCAGTGAAGGGCTCACTCAGCAGGCATGGGGGGTGGGACCCTGCACGGGGGGGTGGGACCCTGCACACTCCAGCAGACGTCTGGCCCTCCACCACCTTCTGGGAGATAGTCTCTAAGCTGTTGGAACATGCTGCCTGATGAAAGTCTTTTCCCTGGGACAGAAAACAAGGACCCTGCACTATGTGCCTTTTTTCTTTACAGGGTTTCCTCTGGACTCTTTCATTTCAAAAAACTGCGGCCATGAACAGAACAGCTTTTCTGAGTTCTGCGCGTCTGTCTTGGGTGGTCTTGGGGACACCAATAACAACATTTCGCTTGGACTTTCAGTTGGACCTCAAAGAATGAATGTAATTTCGGGAATGTTGAGATGAGTTGAGCAGAGGATAGAAACAGTGTAACAGGAGCAGAGGTTATCAGGAGGAAATCAGAAGAATTTAGGAATACAGACAAACACTGCACCACATAGAGGGATCAGTGAACAATTCAGCCAGACATTTATTTTAAAAGTCACTACATTATCTCCAGGGGCTTAGTAGCGGAGACATAAGATTCAGTGAAACGAAGTAAATCAAGAACAATACAAGGCAATGAATAGGCACCAAGTGGACTGAGCTACCAGAGTCCGGGAAGCTGTGGTCAGCGTGAAGGAGTGTGATCTGAAAAGACTTCATGAAGATTTTGGGTGTTCTGGAAAGATGCCGTTGGGCTGTCGCAGATTAATTCTGAAAGCACTCTTCTCGGCCTTGTTTCAACATATACTATAAAGGAAATAAATCATTATTAATTCAGGTGGGCAAAGTATACAAGAAAAGTCTTTAGTCAGTGTTGTCTCTGATACCACTGTTTGAACTAAAATGATACTTTGTAAAAACACATTCAATCCTTAGTATTCAGAAGTTCTGTATTTGCAAAATGGCCTACTCACTAAAATTTATGTGCAACTCCAAAGTTATACTCATGGTGCTTTCTTGGTTGTTTGCAAACAGGTGCAGACAGGGAAACATTTGAGTCACCCACTACTCACACTCCCAGAGGAGGCAGAAGAAGTTGACCTTCTGCCTTCTTGTTTCAGCTCTCACACTGCAGACAAGTGTCCTTCTCATGGTCTGTGTAGTGCCGTATTTTTCACATTTTTGTTCTTTGACAGGTGATTCTGCTGTTTAACATCACCCTGAGTGTAGTGCTTAAGTGCTGGCTGGTGTTCCCAAGTGCAAGGAAGCTGTGATGTTGCTTACAGAGAAAGTGTGTGTGTGGGACAAGCTTCATTCAGGCCAAAGTAATAGCCCACTGGCCATGAGTTCAATGTTAATGACTCAACAATGTGTATTAAAGAAGTTACCTTTAAACAGCAACATACATTAAGACATGGTTATGTATTGATCAGTTCACAAAAATTCCATAACAAAGGCTAACAGGAACCTAACCCTGTATTTCTCCTAAAAGCAATGGTTCGGCGTTCACTCATTCAGTGTTTGTGGTGACTTTATAAATAATCTAATTTTCACAAATAATAAGAATTGACTATAGTTAAAATACTGTCTTCCGCAAGAAGTAATCACGAGAGGCTAGGCTATACTTAAACTCATGTATAAGTATAAACTCATGTTTAAGTATAAACTCATGTTATTAACTATCCTTTTATATTCTAACTACTGGAACAGAAAAAAATTTACTAACCAATAAAATTTATACTTTACAATTCACTTAAATTTTCTTTACTTGAAATTGTACATAAGGAACATTTTATGCAGCTTGCAAGCAACAAGGAAACCAGAATAATTTCTGTGTCATGAAGAATTCTGCAGTTTAGTTCTGGCAAATTAGGTAAGCTGGAAGACCGCAGGCAGCTATTGGCTAGAACTTTCCATCACAAACAGGAAAGCACTTGGCATTTTTGAGGCCTACTGGAGGAATAGAAACTTCTTTAACCAAGTCTTTTTGCAAATTATCTCCATTAAAAGGAGCGATTTTATGCTTTTGGAGGTAAATATTTCCCTTTTTTAGTGGATATTTATCATCATTTACACAACACAACTCAAAGGTGATCCTGAATCCCAAACGAAGCCCCTAAGGCTAGCCTACAGGGGACTCATTTGCACAAAAGGGCTGCCACCTCACCTTGCATAGCACAGCTCGGTACACGAAGGAAAGAAGCAGCGTAGCAGGTGGTTAAGAGGATGAGCCTTCCTGTCAGACTTACCAGCTTTAACCTTGGCCCTTTCTAGCTATGACCTTACGTCACTAACAGGCTCTACATCTCAGTTTCCCAGCTTGTCGGCCAGGACTGTAACATTTATTTTGCACAATCGTAAAAATTAAATTCTACATAAAGTACTCGGTACAGCCACATAAACCCTCAACAAGTGCTTGCCGCTGGTATTCTCATTTGGCTCCAGCTGTTCCTGAATGGGAGGGCCAACTTGGCAGGGAAGATCATCAGGTTTCTTTTAAAAACCTGGAAATTTAAGTTGTAGAGAAACTTTAGCGAATACAATATACCTGGTGGATCAGTTGGCCCATAAACCGGTAATTAGCAACAGCCCCTTTATAGATAAGGAGAGCCCTTCCGATGCAGTAACACTACGGCTAAACGTCTAAAGTTAACTTGTACAGTTCACCTCCCCCTCAAGGAGGAGATGTTTAATCACATCCACTGTATGTTGTTGATTTAATAGGAATAAGGAAATAAATAAGAATTATGAGGAAAACCCACCATCTGAAAGACCAAAACATTTTCTTCTTGTGAAACCACTCTAAAGGTATTCTGCTTTAGCTGAATCACCGGGAAGAAGTCTAATTCCCTCCCTGTCTGCCTTCTTGGGGACACTATTCATATGAATCACAACTTTAAATAAGTGGACAGCCCTCACCCACCTGTGGAAACTGTAGAAGACAAGGAGTCAAACAACTATCGAGGTACGGTCTTATATGAACACACATTTTTTATTACTTTGGCAAATTTCAAATATGGCGGCACGGGCGGTTGTATCGGATGTTAGTGAGATCTTCAAGTTTGTCAGCCAGTGAAATCTGAAAACACGAAGAAGGAGGAGGAGGAAGGGAAAGCTTTGAACAAGCCAAGCCAAATGTGTTAATCTTGCTACATTACTGCAGTAGGAGAAAATTACGTGGATAGGGTCTCAGCGGCATCCCAGAAAGAAAACATCCCGGAAGGCTATTTATAAAACTGCAAAGCCAGAGCTTGGTGATTTTCAGGCAGGTGTTTCAAGACAGAGAATGGGGTAGGGCTGTGCAGTTCGTAATAGTTCTACATCAGCTGGCACCGTGGGCAAGTGTTTTGAAGCGGTTCTCGGTAAGCAACCAATTAGTCCTCGTAAATAAGCTACTTCAGTTGGTTTCAGTCTTATCTTCCAGGAGCAAGTATTTTCTGGGTCTGGTAGCTCAGCTGATTTTTCTTGTTTTCAATATTATTTAACATATAGATGGAAAAGCGTGGCCTGTCCACGTATCGTCCAACACAGAGACAGGAAATTAGGTTGACTTCAGTTTTCAAGTCGCACAGTTAGAAAGGGCAAGCTTTTATTTTAAGTTCGGATTTTTCTTCCTACAAATTCTCTTAAGGTGAACCATTTTTCCTGAGGCACGTACTGTTATATCTAGTTACTGAATCCTAGGACAATAATCACTTCTGCTATTGCATGTTTAAATGAGTTGTACGGTGAAATACTTATTGGAAAATCGGTCTAGTGAACCGTCTGTGCAGTGTGAGCAAATAAACCTGGCTGTAAAGAAAGAGCGAATCGTGGCATAAATAGTCGAAAAGCATGCACTTTTAAAAAGAGAGAGAGAAATAGTCAACTTCCATGAACCACTGTCTGCCAGCGAGGAGAAAGAATAGGAATCACCTGCCCCACTTGATATTTCAGTGCTGATCAGATGTTACTTCCACGTTTTTCCATCTCAAGTCTGGCCGAGTAGGTGGAACTGAATTAAGCAAATAAATATCCACTCGCACAACTTTTCTGTTTGGCGGGCGTTAGCCTCGTGTTCTGGGATTTCAAACAAACTATTCACGCTTTCGTCAGTCATGCTCACAGCAAAACATCGGTTTATATGCACAGCTTTATTTCTTAAAAAGCTATTGCCTGCTACTCGGTAAACACTTGATATTTATATACAGAATAGTAACCGATGACCTTATTGTACCTACAAGGCTATAATTCACTTCAAAGTTTTCTGCTGAATTTATAAATACCAAGAACATCTTTTGAGTGCTTTCACACTGATTTTAAAATCCTGAAGCTAAATTTAGAGCGCTGGAATATTTGCTTTATATACATCTATCTGTTCCCCCCAACTGTAAGCATTAAAATGCTGTACATATACATAAAAGTTGTCATCCGAGTCTTTAAATATTTGTACTAAAAGGAAGGAAAGGAGTTTCTAGTGTAAATTTTAAAAGACTTTTAAAATTTAAAAGAATCACTTTTCTGTGGCTGGAAAGGAAGACCAGTGGAAGAAAATTATCTTTTGAATCCTTAAAATTATATTGGTCAAATGATGGAAGCCGAACGCCCGAGTGAGGGTCATTTCCTCCTGTGGCTGCGGGCGGTGACGTCACTAGACCTCAGGGAACAGAGGAACCACAGACTGGCTTCCGCCCAGGCTTCTGCGGCTCGCAGGTCTGCCCTCGGCTTGCTGTTGGCTCACTGCACTGCATCTACATGCTGGGAACACAGTTATCAGGGGCTCTGGAGAGTCAGACCTCACAGAAAAGCCTGGGACGCACTGGCCTTGCTCAAAGGCCCTCCCAGGACAGCGATCTGCAGCCAAGCCTGGAACGCCCAGATACCCGTGCAGCCCCCGGTGGGGCAGGTACAGATGTGAGTAGGCGGAGGGTCAGCTTCGGAGAAGGGACAGATGCTCTGTCAACAATATCAGAAATACTTTTTAAGTTTATTTTATTTATTTTGAGAGAGTGGAGGAGGAGCAGAGAGAGAGAGAGAGAGAAGGAGAGAGAATCCCAAGCAGGCTCCGTGCTCAGTGCCGAGCCTGATGTGGGGCCTTGATCCCGTGACCATGAGATGACGACTTGAGCCATATCTAGAGGCCCCCGCTTAACGGACTGAGCCACCCTGGCACCCCAACGGTATCAGAAATACTGTTTTCGTCTCATCTGGAAAACACAACCCACATTCTTCTCTGACACCTGCATCGGTTATACAGTGTTGGTTACAGTAACAGAAGACTTGACTCAAATGGGCTTGAACGGTATTGGTAGAGATAAATAGAGACAGCATACGGGAAAAACTCAGAGGAACCTCTGGTGTGATCCACGATTCAGCGATGTTCCTGTGAGCTCAGTTACTCCGGGCCCCTCTGCTCTGCGTCTGCAAAGTCAGTTTCAGCCAGAGGAAGGCTGAGCCGGTGAACGCACGGCCGTGCGCCTTGTAAGCTGTGCTATACGCTCTCGGACACAGAAACTTTGCACCACTATGCCCACCAAAAGCCCTACTATTCACTCTTACTTGAACAGTTTAGACTCGTATCTTCCCCAGAAGTAGCCAGGGACAGACTTGGCCAGGTAACTGGAATGATCTATTTGGTGTGTCCCCTACTTTTGGAGTCTGGAATGGGGCCAGATGAATAACTAGCATAAGTTGGGGGCCCCTGGGAACAGGCAGGGAGAAAATTCTTGTCAGAAACTCACCTAGACCATCGGCCACATGTCCATCCCCATACGGTTCTTTTTAAGTTTTTCCATTGCTACTTTATGTTATTGAAATGGAAGATACCAAATTTAACCAAATTCATCACTGTTAGGGCTAAAAATGTAATTCATTCTTTCTTCCTTCCAGGGAACCAAACAGTAGTGAAATGCTGAGGTTGACAACCAAATGTCTAATATTTCAAGGAAAACTCTTAAGTTTCAATTAGAAATCGTAGTTTAGTTGTGACACTAAGTTATTCCTCCCCTCTCTTTCCTGTTCTGAATCCTTGGGAAGGCACCTTTGAATATTCCTGGGAGAGACCCCCCCCCCCTTCCCAGATGGCACCTGACTCCCTGGGAGTCTGAAGACCGCAGCCCACCTCGCCTCCGGAGGCTGCAGGGGACAGGAGGAGTAGGGAAGAACGAGCAAGTGCTCCAAGAAGCCCTGACTTAACAGCACAGCGACCTGTCCCAGGTGCCACTCAGGGACCAACCAGAGCATCCTCTCCCTTCAAAGGGACGGGAGTAAAGCAACAACTCCTCATGCCTCCTTTGCACAAGGACAGAAGGTAGAAAGCTCCTCTGCTCAAGATTTCAGTGAGGAAAGAGACAACTTCCACAAACTGTCATTGTGTCACTGCTTTAAGTAACACCTTTCCTGCTGGTAGGAGATGTGATTATCTAATTAGATACCTTTCTGTTGCATCCCCTGTGCGTGGTGCATATCTACACCCACCTGGGACTTCTGTCTCTTCCGTGACTGAGTTAGAACACGGGGAATGGAGGAGGGGAGAAAGCAGATCAATAACTGAGCCCACCGCATTGGGACCTTCGCTGGAGCTAGAGTAGCGAGACAGGAATCAGGCAGAAACAAATTACTCAAGCAGTTTACTTACTGTATTGATTACACGATGATAAACACATGCACGTGTTCATTACAGACAGTTATTCCTAAGGCCTGCGAGTTTATTGATCCATTTGAGAGTGAAAACTTTGCCTAAAAGACTTTAAGTTCTTTTCCTTCATTTTTTTTTTTTTTGTCTTTCTTAGATGTAATCCATCAGTAAAACCCACTTTATGTGCAGTGGGATCATGGTGCTCGGTAAAGAAATAAACAGAAAGTAAAACTTTGACCCAATTCCTGAAAATACAATTCAGCCCCTTTTCACCTCTCCTGCCATTATTCAGGATTGATTGATTGATTGGTAAAGAGATCTGACTCCTCGTCAGAGGCAAGAAAGCTAGTCTCACACCAATAAGCAGTCATTGTATAAACCAAGACTGATCCCTGGAGGCTTTATAAAAGTGTATTTTCTTCATGCTCCCCCCTAGTGGAATTTCCTGACCTTACTATGGACTGCAGTATTTCGTTTCCAAGATGCCTGATGGAAAGGAGGAAGCAAGGACGCACAGGACACATGGTGGTTTTCCTCTTGCCTAGATTAAGCACTAGAGTCAAAAATATTACAAAGTAAAGACTCACAGGACAACTCAGGTTTTTAAACGTAGAACGGTTGGTCAAGAATAAAGGCCAGGTGTTACATGGTTCCAGTCACATTAGGTCGAGCTTCAAGGGAACGGAAGGTCTTCAGTAGATGTTGGAAGAATCATTTCAGGACCAGCTCCCGCGTAGCACGGAGGGGCCTCTGTTTTGCCCCCCTTTCGCCACCATGTTGTTATCTGATTTCAGCGAAAGTCCTCTAAGGGTAATGTTCCTCTTCCGCTTAGTATGTGGTCAGGAGGTATCTCACTGGCCCATCCAGTAGGTCTCTATTCTCAGAGGTAGACCTCACTAGGTCTGTCATGGAAGCTTGAAGCTTTATAGTCCAGATGATTTTTTTCTTGGGAAATTCACGAGTGCACATGACTGGACTACGGTTTCAAGTATTCCAATTTAATACCACATATTAAAAAGCAAGTTGATATCAACAGTTGAAAGAGAAAATTACAATTTCCCTTTAAGGAAAGGAATATCAGTTGTCCCTGTGTGAATTTCTTCTTTTACAAGGGAAAAAGAAAATAAGATTTTGGCATTTGATTTCTAACAAGATGCCACATCTTGTCACCTCAGGTAAGCAAATTAAACGACTCCTTGCCTACACTGTGTTTATTTATTTTGTTTTGTGGATATCTGTGTTAGTTACTGTATGGTAATTATTCTAATTACCAAGTATATTCTAAGAACATAAATCTCATTACTTGGTGGTCATGATGGTAAATCTAGGTACTTCTGTATTTAACAGGTATGTCAATTCAGGCCCATGCAGTTATGATTGGAGTGTTATTAAATATTAATAGTCACATGGAAGTCTCATTCTAAAATAGAATTGGAAATGAACTTGGGCAGAAAAGTTAATGTCTCTACCTTTCTTCTGATTCCCGCTCAAGTTTATTAATGGACCATGGCATTGAATAGATGTATGTTTGCATAAGAACACCATGTCCTTGTGACCTCCAGGGTGTGTTAAACAAAGTCCCTTCAGGTCTGGGGCCCATGTGTGGAGCTGGGTATCTAACTCACTAGACAGGTTGGCAATCTGTTACACTGATGCTCCCAAGCCTTGGCATTCACGGCCCATGTGTCTCCCCCTCTGGAAGCTGGGTGGGGCCTGCGACTCGAACTACTAGGCTATGGGAAAGGAACACTGCCCGGTTCTGGACAAAGAAGGCCTTGAAGATCCCACTTTTGTAGTTGGGTGTCCTGCAGGAGACCCAGTGTGGAGAGAGACCCTGGGGGACAGGAGGTCCTGGGCCGTTCCAGAGCCCCCCCGGAGCTCAGCCTGACCAGACCCCACACGTGTCTTAGTTCCCATTGTTTCACCTCAGGTCTACACAAGGCCAGTGAATGAGAGAGAGAGAGAGAGAGAGAGAGAGAGTGTGTGTGTGTGTGTGTGTGTGTGTGTGTGTGTAAAACTGGACACAACACTTTGCAGTCGCCACAGTGACTTTACAATCTGCTCTCTGACCGCACATTGAACACTACGGGTTGAATGTATTTTTGTCTGAAACGCTTCAGACCAACTTCACCATTCCAGTTCACAATGAGTGGATATTGCTGAGAATATTGAGGGAGAATAGTGAGTTAATCTCACTAGATTAACTTTTTAAAACATTATTTACATGCATGCCAAAAACACTCCAGTACTCGTTATATTTAGTGTAAATTAACTCTTTGTGAGACTAAGATATGAGATTAATGTTTTCCATACCATGAGCTCATGATTTCGAAAATTCCACAGGAAATACTTCAGTGTTAAATTAGAAATTAAACACTAACTCCGTGGTTTTTCAAAGTTTAGTACATCAGAATCACCCGGCATAATTGTTGAACATGACCAGCGTTAGGCCATATACTTCTAGCCCCTGCCCATACATACACAACTGCAGAACTGCGTTTAAACATGTCTCAAAGCTACTTCGTACTACTTAGCAAGTGAATTCGGGGGGATAATTAAAATATGATGTGAATGAATTACAAGTTCTCTCTGACTAGAGTTCTTGTGCTTGTTCACTAAGAAATCTGGTTGCAATAAAATATTGTTGGAACTTTGTGTCTGTATATTTGCAACCTCTTCACTTTTGGCTTTGGTGCTTCGTTTTCATTGCCTTATTTTTTTAAGATAAATGTTTATTCACTTTTGAGAGACAGAGAGAGAGAGAAAGACAAAGCGTGAGCAGGGGAGGGGTGAAGAGAGAGGGAGACAGGATCCAAAGCAGGCTCCGTACGGACAGCAAAGAGCCTGACACCGGGCTGGAACCCGCAAGCCGCGGGTCATGACCTGAGCCGAAGTCGGACGCCCCACAGACTGAGCAGCCCAGGCGCCCCTGTCTTCATTTCATTATTAAAGTTGACTGGAGTTGGTTGTAGTTTCAATTGCTGTTTTTCTGTTTTAAAAAATATTAACGTTATATTATGTTTATTTAATACCTTGTGAGTTCTTAACAGTGAGTAGAGATACATGTCCTCAGCAACATAATTTTTAAGCTGCAAATTTTATTAAATAGAATTTTACTCTAATATTAAAGTGGCTATATACAAAAATGTTTTTAAATTATTAAACTGTAAAAAATCATTAATGATGTGCTACCTATGCATTTGTGGTGTCTTAAAAAGTTATATCAAACAACATTAAATTTTTTTTAAATTTATAGGGGGCATTTTAGTAATTTAAACAAGGTGTTGGATTTATATCCATTATTAAGTGCTTGTTGAGTAATTTATTTATGTTGGTGTAAAAATGTTACTATTGTTCATGCGAAATGAAAAAACCTTTTTTTTTTTAATTTTAAAGAGAAAGGGAAAGAGTTGTTGTATTCGAGCCCCAGTTAGGACAGCTGCACAGAATACACAATCTTCACAAAGAAGAAAGTGCTCCCGGGAAGGGATATTTGGTGTAGGGTTATGTGTGTTTTTTACATAAAGGGTTACAAAGCATTATGATGAAGCACATTCCAGAAAGTTACAGACTTTATGTTATGTTTTTAGTATGTGCAAGACTGTATGACTTTAGTCTTACGGGATCCAGGGAGGTTTGTTTGTTCTTCTTATCTTTATGTTTGGAATGCTCCTTTTTGCTGTTTTTTTTTTTTTTTAAACGACACAGACGTACAACGTGTGCTCAGCCAGAATCAAAACCCGGGCTTTGAGGCTTTGCTGAGTCGGTCTGACCTTGGTTAAGTGTGACAGAGTGAGCTTCCCTGGAATCCCGGGAGCAGAGCCCATCACCACTGAAAGTTGAACATTTCCTCTATCACTATTAGCATTTCTATTATCATGAACTTCTGTCATGGGATATCAAGGATGTTGAAAGTAGCAATGTTCTGGAAGGAAACAGCACCTCAGCTAGGCAGCCATAATAGAGTTTACTGTTTAGGGAAATGGAGGACATATGATCCAGGCCTAGTCATCGTACCTGCGAGGACTTGAGATGCAGGCTGGTGTGGTCATCGGGGCCCAGCCAGGACAAGGGCACAGAAATGGCCTCCTGCCAGAGCAGAGACTTGTAGAGGGCTAGCAAATCAGTAGGGAGGGAGTTAGGAGAATAAACACCCAACCCTCACTCTCAAGCTGGTGTCTGTCTCCTAAAAGTCTTCTCTTTATTCTACTCCAAGCCAGATGGCAGAGGGCCCCACTGTGTGCTCCGCAAAGGTCAGCCACCCAGGCACAGGGCGTTATGAAGAAGGGTGAGGAATGGACCTGGGAGAACAAATGGGAACGCTCAGCACTCATGGGAGAACCATTGTCTCAATAATTGGATGTTCATATAACAAACTAAATATGATGCCATTAATGTGTTCATATATTTCATTGGACGTACATCACAGGACTGACTTCACTGCAAAATTTAGACATTCGTCTTTCTAACAGCTATTGGTCTCATAGCATCTTGGATAACTTCTAACTAAAGAACTCTACTAATTCTTGCCAGTACTTTTAAGGAATTTCTCTCATTTTCCAAGGTCACTTTATACTGATTGTATATCTTTGTTTAAGTTTATTTATTTATTTATTTTGAGAGAGAGATAGAGAGTGAGCAGAGAAGGAACAGAGAAAGAGGGAGACAAAATCCCAAGCAGGCTCCACACGGTCAGCACAGAGCCTGATGCAGGGCTCAAACCCACAAACCATGAGACCATGACCTGAGCGAAAATCAAGAATTGGACACTTAACTGACTAGCCAGGTGTCCCCGGACTGTACATCTTGAAGGAATGAACAACTCTACATACTTTGGAGCGAAATGAAAATTTATCAGTGGACATTGTTATTCCTTTTGCAAATCATAGATGAAAGAATGACATTTAAAAAGTATCTCAATGGGCACTGAGGAGGGCACTTGGGATGACACTCAGTGCTGTCTGTTAGAGACGAACCACGGCAATCTACCCCAAAACCAAGAGCACACTTTACACACTGTATGTTAGCCAATTTGACAATAAATTATATTTTTTAAAAGTAAATAAATTAATTAATTAATTAAATAAAATAAAAAGAATCTCACTTGTGTAAACTTTCAGAAGTATTTGCTCATGATACTAACGAAGCATGGATATGATAGAACTGAAAAGTCACAAAATAATGTGTGTCCATCCTCTGCCAATTTATTTTACAAGAACAAAAAGAAAAAGTAATCAATTTTCCTACAGTTACGATACAATAGCTCGTAGCTTACTTGAATTGTAACCTTTATTTTGTGATCTTTGTCTGAGCCATTTGAGGGTCTTAATCAGAATGACAGTCTAGCTTAAGTTGGTATACAATAACTAATCTTATAAATAGATTTAGAAGAGAAAGGGGGTGAAAAAATAGGAACTTCAAATTTTACGTGGTTGGATTAAAAAATGTGTGCGATTAATGGGAGTCTCACCATTAGCCCAGTGGAGTCAGGTAAAATTACCGGGGATCATACGGGTTTATAGACCATCCTGTAGTCAAGTGTATACCAGACAAGAAGCCAAATAAAACACCTCAAAAGTTATTTCTTTGTGTGACTCAGTGATCTGGTCAGATAATACAGGCAGATGGCCCTTTATTTTTCTCTCCTTAAAACGATTGTGTTCATGAGACTGCCCCTTCCACTTTAAAATATTTCATTTACTCCCTGGTGTGATTCCATCCTGTGCAGCTGTTCTCTGGAACAGAAGTCGTTTATCCCCATCCGCCCTCTCTCCCACCTAAATGCATGCCACCATACCATGGAAGCTTTGAAGGAAATGGACATGAGTCCCAGAACTACCTTTTTGGTTGTGAACTGAAGGCTGACAATGATTATCACTTTAATGTGGATAAGGTTGGAAACGAGCACCAGTCATATTTAAGAATGGCCTGTGCAGGGGCTGGTACAAAGGAAGAATTGAACGTTGTTGAATCAGAGGCAATGAATTACTATGGCAATCCAATTAAAATCACACTGGCAACTTTGAAAATGTCTGTCCAGCCGACGGTTTCCCTAGGGGGCTTGGAAATAATACCACCTGTGGTCTTACAGTTGAAATGTGATTCAAGGCCTGTGCACACTAGTGGACAGAACTTTATAGCTGTGGAGGACGATGCAGAGTCAGAAGAGGAAGAGGGAAGGGGATATGAAACTCCTTGGTATATCTGGAAAGTGTTCTGCTCCTGAAAGTGGCAGCAAGTTTCCACAGAGAAAAGTAAAACTTGTTGCTGATGAAGATGTGAAGATGATGGTGATGGTGGTGATGGTGACGAGGAGGAAACTGAAGACAAGGCTCTAGTGAAGAAATCTATACAAGACACTCCAGCTAAAAATGCACAAATATCAAACCAGAGTGGAAGAGACTCAAAATCATCAACACCAAGATCAAAAGGTCAAGATCCTTCAAAAAATAGGAAAACATTCCCAAAACACTGAAAGGGCCTAGTTCCATAGAAGATATTAAAGCAAAAAATGGCAAACAAGCATAGACAAAGGTGGCCCTCTTCTCAAAAGTGGAGGCCAAATTCATCAATTATGTGAAGAATTGTCTCCAGATGACTGACCAAGAGGCTATTCAAGGCATCTGGCAGTGCAGGAAGTCTCTTTAAGAAAACAGTTTAAGCAGTTTGTTAAAATTTTCAGTCTTGGGGCACCTGGGTGGCTCAATCGGTTAGCTTCTTGACTTTGGCTCAGGTCATGATCTCACGGTCTGTGAGTTCGAGCCCTGCATTGGGCTCTGTGCTGACAGCTCAGACCGTGGAGCCTGCTTCGGATTCTGTGTCTCCCTCTCTCTCTGACCCTCCCCCAGTCAAGCTCTCTCTCTGTCCCACAAATAAACATTTAAAAAAATTGTTTTCAGTCTTATTTCATTTCTGTAACAGCTGATATCGGGCTGTCCTTTTTATACTGCAGAGTGAGGACTTTTCCTGTGATGTCTGATCAATGTTGTCCAGGTTCCATTACCAAGAATGTGTTGTTCAAACTTCCTGTTCATTTTTAAACATGGAACTCTACCCTTTGCTTGGGTTCTGGTACATACGGACTGTTAGGATGTGGTGGTGGTCAGACAAATAGAAATGGTGGGGAGACGAAAATGTGCATGTGAAATAAACTCAGTATTTTAATAAAGCAAAATAAAATCATTTAAAATTTAAAATACTAATACTCCCCTGAATTCATATTTCCCTTTCAAAAACTATAAACCAAACACATGCTTCTTACAAAAATCCCACATAGCACGAGTCCTCCTCAACCAGTGATGGAGCAAATCATATATTTAAGACAATTTTAGCCAATATTTAATCCAACTCGTTGGGCTGAGAAGGTGTGCCTTCTTTCCTTTCAGTTCTATTTTCCATTTCTTGGATTCTTCATGGTCTGTCTCTTTTTTTTTTAAAGAATATTACCTATTCACTGTTAGACTCCTTCCAATTCAACACAGGGACTCTGTTTTCTCCTTAAAACCCATGGTTCTCTCTGACTGGCAATATCAACATCACCTGGGAACTTGTTACAAATGCGAATTGTCAACACAGAACAATTTAATCAGAAAATCTGGAGACGGGGCTCAGATTGTTTTGTTTTGTTTTGTTTTGTTTTGTTTTACGTTCCTAGGAATGACCTTGTCTCTCTTGTCCACTTAAATTCTTACAATTCTTTTTATGATTTGGTTCAGATACTACCCATTTGTAACATAACTGTAGAATCTTCCTCTGGAGGAAGATTTTTGTTCTAGTGATGTATTTCTCCCTTGTGCCCGGCACAGTTCCCCAAGCACAGAACACACAATTAACAATCCATAGGGCTAACGCTTCATTATACCTTTGAATTATCTGCAAACGCATAAAAATATGAATGAACATAATAGTTCAGGTAACTGCACGAAGCATATAGTGTTTTAACCCCAAGAATTCACAGTCACCTGGTAAAGCAAACAGAAGGTAGACCACCAACGGTTGGTAGACCATGTTAAAGAGTTTGAACTTGGCCCACAGCCTCCAGGGAAAATTTGAGGCAGGGCAGAGTGTCGACTGGTTCATGTTCTGCTAGGATCGCAGCGGGGCTGAGGCTGGGACGGGCCAGCACTTGACGAACTTGACAGGTGTGTACAGACACGTAGGAGGAGGGGCCTTCCAGGCCAAGAGAAGGGTTGTTTATATTCTTCCTCTTCCGCCCAGTCGTGGGACAGGGTGCTGAGCAGCAGCGGCTGTCCTGTGGCTCATGTTCCAACACTTTTAAACCCGGAGGAGGGAAATGTACCAGGGGGAGGCAGGAACAGCGAGGGGGAAAATATTTTCCAGAATGCTGCAGGTCAGCCTGGGACACGCAAGATCAGTTGACAAGTGTGAGAATCGCAGAAGACGAAAACGTCGCGCCTGTCTCCAAGAACAATAAAAATACAGACGAGGAGTAAAGAAGACGTTTGAACGTGAGATTCGGTCGTGTGCAAATGGAGAAATTTCCAGGGGCGTTTCTCTGCGTTGTAGCCTCCTGCCCCACAGTCTATGGGAGCAGGTCTGGCTGGCTGACGTTATGGGATCAAGACTGGGGAAATACTTGAATAGAGGGCTCTGGATTAGAAAAAAGTAACTGAAGCATGCCTGGGGAAGAACAAGTCCTATGAGGAAAACGGACATCCTATCACTGACAAACACGTGGGACACACGCAATGTTTACACAACTCAGAACACCACCACACACGTTCCCCTCGGGAACGTAGCAGGACCCAAGGTCCAAACAGGAATTGCCTATTTGTCTCATGTATGCGAGACTCTTAAGACAAGCAGCTTCTGTAACACGGTCACATGGTCGATGGCAGGCTGGAATAGGGTCTGAAGGTGAAAGAGCGACTCGGTTAACTGTGGCCAGCAGACAACAGGTAGAGAATGATACCAACATGTTTAATTTTCACTTTCCATCTAGCAGGAGCGTGTAAAAACTGTTTCTGACCCCGTGTTTGCAGTTAACCGGCCATGAGCCGTGAGAAACAGCCTAATAATGACGCTTTGTGTTGCACGCTGTCAGGTGGGTTTCCTCTGGAGGCATCGTCACATCCAGGGGCCGGATCAGAGGGGCCCCAACGACCGTCCGAGTGGACGCGCATTTTGTGATGCGGCCTGAAGAGTGACTGCTTGCGTGCATTTGAAGGATGAGCTCCGTCAGCTTGTCCTCGAGCTGGTCTCAGCTTCGTTTCCGTGCTCCCGGTGTGTTTCTCTCATTTCCTGCCGGAAAGGCCAGGAAACCCGTGTGCACCCTGAGCGTCCGCACGGGAGTCCCTCCCTCCGTGCTCCCACAGGCTAGGATGAGCATCCACCGGTACTCCTTAGTTCGAGATCACCTTTGATCGTCTCTGGTCCTGAAGGTAGGATATTGGCACAGAAAATAAAAATTAACGATGATGATGATTGCAATGAGGATGGGAGCTTTAAAAATGGCTCGCCTCTTTGGACATTACAGCGCCCCTAGCAGGTAGGTATGATTTGGGGTGAATATAAGGACACGGCATCTCAGAAGGATTAAGGAACGTGTCTAAGATCAAACAGGAAGTGGGAGAGCCGAGATTGGAACCGACCTCTGTCAGAGGCTAAAAATCCTCTCCCACTGTGTCCAAGAATTGACTCACCGTATCATGATTCCCTTTACCAAATCTGTCAAATCTGTCATTTACTGTAATGGCTTACAACTTCCTTCATTAACAGTGCCCATGTCTTATCCAGGTGACCATGTTTTCTCTCTTTGGCTATACTTCATGCTTTCCAGAATATTTCACCATATTTATTTGATTTAGCGGGTGAAGGACCGTTTCTGCTACAGCTGGGAAGGGTTAGGTGGACATGCGTGATTTGGTGGGGGGAAGAAGTCCTCATTCCTCTAGTGCACCTGTTACTGTTTCCTAGAAGCAGAAAGGGTATGTGTTAACGGCTGTCATCACCATATCACCACAATGCTGTCAGGACTCCCCCTGGGATGTCACAGTGCGCTTTTATTTACCCTTAAAAATGTGCACATCCTAGTGTGTCCTCAGTACTGTCTCTCTTGTGTCTACAAAACAGTATGCTTTGGCCGATCCTCTCATTCGGATTGTCTGTATCTTGTTTGCTCTTCCTGAAAGAGCATTTATTTATCATTTTCTCTACTCCAAACCTTGTTCCCATGTATAGATTGCCCTCCTGAAAATTTTCTCCCTTCCCCCTCAATCTCTCCCTCCCTCCCTCCTCTTACGGTCATGCATAAAAAGGCTACCACAGCTCAGAATGTGCTCATTTTAGCTAAAGAGAATCATATCAGAATGATGAGTATGAAGAGCGTATTTAGTTCAAGAATAAAATAACAGCCTTCTTTCATCACTTCAAGTTTTGTGTGATAATACAGGATTAATTTTGGATTTAAATAATACTAAAAGAGGGAGAGAGACTTTTGTCAAGATGAAGTAGGGTCTTAAGTGATTGAGAACCCTGCCTTGGGTTCTCCGTGCAATCTCAGAACCAGAGAGATGAGTAATACTTTCACCTTAATTTCCTCAGTGTGTCTGTCACATTTATATTATTTTCCTAAGGTCTTTCTACTGATAGGAAATTGGAACAGCGTTAGTGACATCGGATGATGAAGATTCAATTTTCAGTCTTCCATCAGACACTTTAGCTTTTGTTCTACAATACAAACTTGGTGGGGGAGGGGTCTAGTAAACAGCTTATCTGGCTTTGCCCAGATGGGATGTAATGGTGTCTTAAGTGATTTATGTTCAGAGTGCTCCCCTCAAGGGAGGGAAGCAGCTTTTGAAAAGAAGCACAGTCTTTTTAATCTCTAACTGGGATCTAGAAGGGTTGTTGTTTCAATTTGAACTCAAGAAATAGAAGATTGAGATGGAAAGTATTGGAATATTATACTTACTGGTGGTTCATTGAATGAACGCATGTACACACACACACACAGTGTTTTGTCTAATTGAAAATTAAATATCCTAAGTTTTATAACTACCAGCATCTACTGTAAGTCAACATTTCGTTAAATCAAACATCCACCAGACTTGCGCATGCTTTGGCACAGCTCAGGGAGATGCTCACAGCCAGTCTTCAGATAAGTCAACGCATGTGCAGAGGAGGCCGCAGGGATCTATGTACGTAACCTTTATGCGAAGCAACTTATCCGTATAGAAGAAAAAAACACATTAGCTAGATCAAATGATAACGGTTCCGTGTAACAGAAAAAGCAACAATTTACGGACTGCACTGATGGACTTCGTCCCAAGGACCTTGCATCTGGCGGCTCTGAGGAGAGGCCGTGGTGACACAGGCCCTTCAGCCCGGCTGTGTGGGTCCTGGTGCTGAGCCACGGCCCCACTCCCCTCGGGCAGGAGGGCCCTGTTCTTTCCCGGATACTCACCCAGTGGATTCCATGATGTATCCAGAGCTCCGGCTAATCTCCACTGTAGTGTGTTTCTCTGTTCAGTGCACTATTACTCACGCCCCTATGCCAGTAGGTCAAATACTCTGGAGGCCTCACATAGAGAATTTCTAGGTGAATGCTGTTTAGTGCGTGTTAGAGTGAGAGCAAAGATCTTCACATCCAGGGCCACTTCCCCAAGCCCATCAGCTTGCTTCCTCTCTGGTTTCCTTGTCTCCGATGTTCTAAACCTTCTTCATCCATGGACCAGCCGGCCAAGCTAGTCACGGCTCCCGTGAGTCAGACTATATTCCTACCTTGGCTATTCTCTCTACAGAAAATGGGTGAAATAGCATCCACTGGGAGGATTCTTTCCTACCTGCTGTTCTTTAAGACCACTCCTGATTTTGGGTTCAGCACAGCCCTCACCCTTTATGCGTCCTATCCTGAGCAATGCAACTGTTAAGCAAGCTTTGCCTTTTTCCTCCTCCATCAGCCAATCATAAGGCAAACCAGAGTGGACGTAAGTTTGAGCTGAAGAAGAAGCCACAGAGGGACAGTAGTGGACACCAGGGAGGCTGCCTGCTCACAGAGCTTATCTGTGTCCTTTCATGCTAGTTTGTGCCCGATCTTGAACATACCATTTCCTCCTCACTAAATGTCTGCTGCACTAACCTTACCTTTGACTTGTGGGCTCTCACAGAAACGATTGTGAACCAGTTCTGATCACATGGTCATTTGATATGTCAGGATCTCTATTACTACCAGGTTCATAGCTCTTGAGAAATATTTTTGGATAGTGTACAATTATGTGCTGCCAGTGTCCAAAACTGGGTCCATTAGCCTAGAGCTCTTAGCTATTATTTTCATACTGGGGATGCCAGGAGCTCTACACAGGGAATTTTCCAACTCCATAGAGATCTCTCGTGTCCATTGAGTTATATTATTCAAATGACAGGGCCACTTAAGTTGCCACCTGGACCACAGAGCCCTTTTGTATTCTGAATCCCACGCAAAACGGATGGTTTTCCATGTCTGTCTTCATCTGCTCAGGCTGCCTCTGTAACAAAATTCCATAGCCTGGGCGGCTCAAACGGCAGACATTTATTTCTCACAGTTCTGGAGGCCGGAAGTCCAAGATCAAGGTATCGGCCAATGCGGTTTCTAGCTTGCAGACGGCCACCATATTGCTCTGTGCTCACATGACTGCTTCCTCGTGAGCATGCAAGAGAGCTCTGGTGTCTCCTTCTTGGTCTTCCCAGAACACTAATCCCATCATGAGGGCCCTACTCTCATGGTCTCGTCTAAACCCAACTACCTCTCAAAGGCCCTCTTTCCAAATACCATCACCCTGGGGGGCAGGACTTCAATACATGAAGCTGGGGAGAAGGAGACACAATTCTGTCTATAGCGATGTCACTTGGTCAAAGCGGTAAATGTGACACAGCTTTGTTGACAAGTTTGGAACATGCTGTCTCCAGAACCAGAAGATTACCAGGTATTGTGCTTCTTTCTGAGTAAGATGACAACACAAGGCAGAGACTTTTCCTTTACTTTGGAGATCATGTCCCAGTATCCCTTGGACACCTAGATCACTAAAAAAATCACTGATATGTGAAGGTTTTCAACCCTTTTTTTCCATTTCCATGGTCTAGAGTGCAGGTATCTTACCAACACCTGCAATGTATTTGCCAATTCTTAGTCATCTACTTCAACCAACGACATGCCATTGACAGGATGACTAATGTATTGTTCGGCGGATTGTATAGATCTTCCAGATGCATCCAGATTGTATTTTGAGAGAGGGCAGGAGAGTTATCTAGCTCTGAATAACATCATACACATGCACTGTTTTCTGTTCCATGAGATCGTGAAATGCATCTGGTCCATCCACCTCCATAAGGACGGAAAAGAGCACATTTATCAGACTTAAGAGTTAATTACTGTATAATTGAGTCTATGATGTAGTCCCAATTTCATGCTCCATCGCGTACTGGTTTGGCACTCCCCATACCAGTTTCCATACAGACTATCCTAGCTTTTACCGCCTTGTAGCTCTTCATGATACGGCCCGTGTGACTCCCACTTCACCTTAAATCTGTGATTAATGACCTTCAGCTTTCCATCGTCTGTCACTGATCTATCAATTACCCCCACAGTGTCATTCAGTTCCTTAGTACTTATCATTCATATTTGTGAATTAGGACATTGCACTTGCCAGTACATTCCCCGCCTCAACTATCTCCCCTTCGTTCAACACTAGTAACCCCTAACAAACGTGCACCTCCAGCATTACAAGGGCTGCCATTGCTCCGTCTACCAGCTACGATAGATCTTCACTTTCACATGTCACTGATGTGGGATCCACGCCAGTGTCTCACTTTAGAGTCCGCCTCCTGAGCACGCTTCTGGTACCCGCGGTCTTACGGTGGAGTCTGTAAGATGGAGACATGTGCTGGATCGACGCCTACGGGAAGGAAGTATCATTGGGAGGTGCCAGGCTGTTGGGGCGATATGGCAGACGGTCCTAATCAATCTCGCAGGCAGCCTTGGACTTGGGATGGCCCTTGACAACCTCCCTGCTCTGAGGAAGAGAGCCAGCCCAGACCAATACTGGGATATGGGATAAGAGGACAATGGGTCTTTCTGGCTGACAGAAGGTTCCAGAGAGGAACTCAGCCAAGCACGGTTGGTTCCCAACACCCTCCGAAGCTGGGGGAGTCAGTACCTGACAGAGTTGGGGATGGCATTCCATGGACTCCCAATACAGCAGCTTTAAAGGACTCCATGAGAGTGCGAAATGAGAAATCCTCATTATTTCTTCTTTTTTAAATTTTTTTTAATGTTTATTTATTTTTGAGAGAAAGAGAGACAGAGTACAAGCAGGGGAGGGGTGGAGAGTGGAGAGAGGGAGACACAGCATCGAAGCAGGTTCCAGGCTCCGAGCTGTCAGCACAGAGCCCAACGCGGGGCCTGAACTCACGCTCTGCGAGATCATGACCTGAGCCGAAGTCAGAGACCCAACTGACTGAGCCATCCAGGCGCCCCTCGTTATTTCTGATGAACCTTCACCCCGAACCTGTGTGCACATCAGAGACAGAAAGTAACTGAGTCGCCGCAGTCCTGGCTGAGAAGACTGGTGAGGAATAGAGAAGTTCTCCTCCAACAGGATGGAGCCAGAGTTCTAAACAGAGTTATCAGGGATTCTGTCCAAGTGGGGACATTCTATTGTTTCCCCTGTGGATGTGGCTGGATGCTTTCCTGCCTAGCTATGTCTCAAAGAATCCTCATTGCACATACACATAGAGGTATTTTATGATTATCCTTTCTCTTCAACCAAGGTGACTTAGTTTTTACAGGACAAGTGGTATTTAGGGCAAAATGGGAAAGCTTTGCCAAAAATCTTTTCATGCCAAAAATCAGTTTATTAGTCTTGAATTTTGCTGCTTCTCTGTATTGTCAGGTGTTGGCAAATGTTTTTATTATCATGATAGAATTAACATCATAAATGTATGATGCATAACACTGACTGATCCTTGTTCAGGGTTCATTGTGTTTCAATTTCCTTGACAAATTAAATAAATGTCATCAATATTACTTCATGCAATGTGTTTTAAGGAAGCACAATTTAGTCAATTAAGTTTACGTCAGGGCAATATAATGTTTTAACTTATTTACTTAAACACAGAATCAAAATTGACAGACGTAAATTTGCATTAGTAATAGCACATGATGTATCATTCTTTATAAAAGCCACATCTCAGCATCTTCTGGACATGTGTGAAATATAATCTATTCTGAAAGACTATATTCTCTCCATTTTTCCCCAGATTGTTGGCGCGGAGATATTTTAGAACACTAATTGGGCTTACTTTGTAAATCGTATATTAAAGGTGATCTCTCTCTAATAAGCACATGGATAGTATCATGCAAAATTACTTTGCATTTAATTTAAGTGCTTCAATTTACGTGGTTGACATAATCCTGTAGCTTCACATTTATAGCTGGGATAAAGCCACTCTTTATTCAAGAATTTTTTTCAGCAGAATGGATTGCATTTAAATGTAAATTCAGTTTTATGAAGCTTAGAAAACCTGTTTTTTGACATGGAAATTTTTGAAAAAGATAAATGAAGTGAACTGATGTAACACAGAGCAAGAATAATCCCTCAAATCTTAATCAGTTAAAGAGGGGATATAGTTTCATAAAATAGCATAGTATAGTAAAGTCAGAGAAAATTTAAATGTGATAAAGAAAAATAAGGAAAAATTATGTCACCATTATACTTATGTGAAAGGAAAGAACTGACTCCAAATTATTACAGCAAATCAGCTGCTAGAATTTTCTGAAGCTCTTTATAGCAATATTATCATTTTTTGCACATACTCTTTGTGATCTGGTATTCCTCCAAGAGTATACTTTTTGTTTTTTTATTATTAAAAATGATAATGTGATGCTGCTAGAAACTGGGTATGTCACATGCAATCTGCTAAGGGACAGGTGCTATATTGAGATACGTACTTAGATGGGACACACTAGGAATAATACTTAATACTTGGAGATAGCAAAGTAAGAAACCATCAAAATAAAACACACAATAGTTCTCATCTTAAGCATATGTTCAGCTGAATTGATATTCTAAAATTATTAAAAGTCTGCTCACTTTGTAGTTGTGATAGATTACATAACTTTTAAAGAGCACATATTACCTTTATAGATCACATAAGTTATTAATATTTGATCCATTTACTTGCTAAGTGAAATAAAATGTATTTATGTTACCTTTGCGTTCCAAGGAAAAGAAAGAAGGGTCCTACGGAAATGATTTCATTATTAGCATCTACACTCACACGGAGGGTGACATAGAATTAATGTCAGAGTTGTTAACACCAATGGCAAGCTTCAGGCTTTCAGTTTATGGAGATTTCCCACTTTTGCAACTGTGTCTAACTTACTAAAGCAGGGGAGAGCTGGTTGCTTAGCAACATTTGTATTTCTATTGTTTAATTTCATGAATTGTCAGCATATCCGTGTAGAATTTACCACAAAGTAAGAGCGAGAACAGCAGCACACCCCTAATGCATTCCTGGTTTTACCTGGAGTGTTGTTGGTCAGCATGACAGACAGGAGAGAAAAGTGTAATTTGAAATATCTGTGGTATGGTCTAGGGATTCGACAAGTGATTTATTGTGCCTTAAAATCAGAGCAATGAATTTTTTAAAAAAATTAGTTTTTGTTTAAATGCCAAACAACTAAAAGCCGGTCACATTTTCCTTCCTGTGGCAAGAAAACTTAGCTGTACAATATTTTAGAATCTAAAATGCATACCTTCAAAACATTTATATTGACCAAGACATCAAGTTATTAATTGTGTCAAATATAATTCACAGAAAGTGTCTGAATATGCTGCATAAAAAACAACCAAAACTCATGTAAATTTATTCAATGATGGTTCCGCTCTACTTTGGGGAGCATTTTATACAGCAGGGATATTAATGTGCACTCTTCCATTTATTAGGAAAAAGACTGAAGCCAATAGCTCTGCCTCCTTAGCTCCATTTTCAAGTCAGGGTACAAATGGTGTGGGATTTAATCACCACTCGTGTAACTGAAGTGTTTCCCTCTATGGAACTTACTCGTTTGGGGATGAAAAGCCCTACGTTCTATTTGCTTTCCCTCGGAATTCTGGGGAACCTACAGATTAACAGATCCTGTTCAGAGGGTTTCCATGGAAGGCACACGTCTTGAAGTGACCACATTTTCTCATTTCTCTTTGTGACTTAGCACTGTGGTAAATGCCTGGGTGCAACCCTCAGGACTTTCTGAGACACACTGTTACAGCATCAAGAGTGGAAGCCCCTGAAATTCTGCTTCAGCGTCACATGACTTGGTCTTGTCAGAGTCAGATTTCTACATAAATATGGTGGGTTGGATAGACACGTCTGCCTCCACCTGCACTGAGTCCCACCAGGGATAGGAAGTGACCTTTCAAAGGACAGATTATCTCGAGAAAAAAGAGAAGAGACCAAAACGTTTTGGAGACTGAAAAACAGAGGACTTGTGGTGATTTACCCAGCAGTCCTGAATCCTAATTAGCAGTGGATAAAGCTGGAGAGGTCACTCTACCTCATCCCCACAAGACCCAGAGATTAGTAGCACCTAGGATAGACCTCTGGGCAAACTGGGGATAAACCAGAATGCTTGCCTTAAGTTGCTTTTTTTTTAGACGCTAAACCCCCCTATGGCTTCCTTCCTTTGAGAATCTGGATGGTTACTCCTCTCTGATGTGACAGATTATTAGGGGTGTGTTTTTCTAGAAAACATAATGCAGAATGGAGACCAGAAGGCACTGTTGAAGGAAAGCAGTGCCATTAAAACAGGCGTTGACTGAAATTTATGTTGTGAATACTGGGTTCCCACCCTCTTCTCCTCCTCAGCTCCCAGCATGACGGCGGCACCCAGGTAAGAGAATGTTGTATTGCGGATTGCAGGTGCAGACGGGACATCACCATCCGAAAGGAAAAACACTCAAATGTACTAATATTCCCTCCGTGAAGACACAATCCCAGGGAACCCTGCAGTCAACAAACCCACCTATGGACACAAAACTTCCAATCAGCTTTTCACTGGCCCTCTCATATGGAAGAGCAGGTGGATAAAGATCACCATGCCCTTAATTAAACCTCTATATCAAATCAGAGACTAAACAAAAGACCAATGTGGAGGAAAGAGAAGAAACTGAGAGCATGCTGCGGTAACATCACTAGGGGAACGAAGCATCACGAAGCAGGAATGGACTACTACGTAAAAAGAACATCCCAGAGACATGGCTCGGACCATGGAACAGGGATGCTTCAGGTGCCACGAGGGGACGGCTGGCTGTCCGGCTGCAGACCCACCAGCACACCATCCAGATGTCAGAAGGACCCCGTCCTTACTAACGAAATGGCCAGACACCCCTGAATCGATGCAGTGTCTCTCCCAGAGACACGCAGCACTGGGCCATGTCAACGGGGTCAGGGGGCCCTTCCTCACCTGCCCCTTACCAGCTCCAGAGGAGGCAGGGAGCCCGACCAAGCCCGGCAGATGCCATTTGCACAGGCCGGGAGGCCTGCTTTCCCACCATCCACAGCTTTGCCGGGAGCATACCGTTCTCCCAGAGCACTTACCAGAGCACCACCCTCAACCTCACCTGTATCCAGCGTGGGGAAGAGTTACACGGTCACCTTACTCGTCTATCTCAGCTGCCTGTTAGCTCCAGCGTCCACGAGACAGAAAACAAAGTCCACCAGACATTCCGCTGGTCAAGTTACCGAATCGGAGCTGTTGAAGGATCCCGACCATGCCCCCCACCGCTGGATGGCCAGCAAGCTGTGTGCGGGGCGAGCGCTCTCTGCAAGGCTCTTCTCCACAGCCAGGACCGGGAGGCCTCGGCTGTCCCAAATCCAGCCTGCGCCTGCCACACGCAGTCACCCCTCCTGTGATTTCTTCCAGGAAAACTCCAGCGAGGGCCAGCAATGAGCCAAGGATTGTGCAAGGCCTGGAGGATAGAGCTCTTAGCTACGTTGATGCCTTCCCTCTGAAAATCCCCTAGTAAGTAATTTTTGAAAGGGCATGCTTAAATTGCTGAATAGAGAATTACCATAAATGAGTTCTCCATTTCTGCATTGGCTTTGTTAGTTGGAAAACAATTGTTTTACTAACGAACCAAAACAAGCCATTAAATTATGTGAATTCACCTTCTCTGGATGCCTGGAGGTCCAGTAGAGAAGCTTATTCTCTGGCCTAGAGGGGGCTCACACCATATCTGCCTTCCCTAACATGTCTCAATCCTGGGACCTTAGGGGCCAGTAAGTCGCACTGAGTGTGGTGACAGTTGACCATCAATCAGAAACGTTCCGTCTTCTCCTCGAGGAGATCCCTCACCGTATTGTCACTGCTTGAGAACAGGGGGACTCTGTCCTTCCTTTCAGCTCTGGGTCAGATCCCATATGCGGCCAATTCCGTGATGGCGATGAACGGGTTACTCTCCTTTGCCTCGGCTTGTGCGTCAGAGCAAACGAGTCCTCAGGTGGGAGAGCCAGGCTCCAGGGGAGGCGTTCTCTGGGTCCTGGAGAGAGGCCGTAGCCACGTAGCCCAGTGTGTGGGCTGCACACAAAGTACTGACTGACGTCTGGGGGTGGGGGGGCACTTCCTGCAAGTCTGATGTCAGAAGCCAGGACGGTCAGATGGCCGTGACATGCCTCTCATACGGGAGATGCTCGGTAGTGCTACACTGAAGCTCCTGGACGAGTGCTGGGTAAGTCTTACCTCCTGGAGGAGGAATAACAGCCCCGCTTTTCCTTTAGTGTTATTTCACATTACTCCGCATTTCAAAAGTCCATGTGTACGAAATGGCATCTTATTTTGGTTTCTCAGAGCTTAAAAATGATAAAAAGCAAAATGATGAAGTAAAAGATACTGGTTCTTATTTTGTTTATCAGCCAAGCACCACGTGAATTGTCAAAATGTACCAGCACTTAAAGAGTAAGATACGTGGAGCGAGGCTGAGTTGCCCAAGTTACATCACCTGTGGCTTTTTTAGACCAGCTGCCAGTCAGCCAACCGGTAGGCGCCAGCCCGTAACTGGCTACAAACAGGTGACTGAGCGAGAAAGCCCACCCACACGGGCAGCTAAACCCACAGACCTGTAAACCAATTAAGATCTCTTCTTTTATGCCCCTGATGTTTGAGTTATTTGTTATGCACCATTATCGCGGCAACGGGTAATAGGTACACTTGCATGGCTTAAATGTTGCACTTATCGGCACGCGCACTACTGGTCTACCCAGATTTTCAAAGAGACGAGAAGGACGGATGGGGCAGGGTTGTGAGCAGTTGATGGAGATGAGCCCACAGGTGAAGCCTGGCTCCTGGGCAGGTTGTTGGCCGTGCTGGGATCCCAGGGGGAGGGGAGCTTGGTTAATGTACTTACCAGTTATTTGTCTGAAAGTATATATTATACTTCTATTTACATTGTATATATACTTATGATATAGAATTCATATGTGTCATACACATTGTACTTGTATCAATATTGTATATTACACATGAGTATATAATTCACTGGTCAATACACCACCATACTTGGTCTGTTTAATATTCACAATTGTTTACTGAAAGAGGGAGCAGATTTCCATTTTATAAGGATGGAGCTTTGAGAGGTCAGGTGTGGGCTGGTGTCGAACTAGCAAGGAGAACCCGAAAACATCTCCGACTCCCCAAGTCTGCACCTTGTTTGTCACGGCATCGTATCGATTCCTATTTGAAATACTTCATTCCCTCAAATATTCCACACACATTCATTGGTTTGGGCATTTCTGTGGGGAAAAGGTTGTTGTTTTATTGTTGTCTGTCTAGTTGTTTTATGCATTTCAAGAAGGACACATTCAGGGCACCTGGGTGGCTCCGATGGTTAAGCGTCCGACTCTGGCTCAGGTCACCATCTCATGGTTAATGGGTTCAAGCCCCGCGTCGGGCTCTGTGCTGACAGCTGGGAGCCTGGAGCCTGCTTTTGATTCTGTGTCTCCCTCTCTGTCCCTCCCCCACTCATGCTCTGTCTCTCTCTCTCTCTCTCTCTCTCTCTCTCCTCTCTCTCTCCTCTCTCTCAAAAATAAATAAACATTAAAAAAATGTTTTTAATCACTCAAGAAGGACACATTCCCAAGATTTGGTGTATTAGGAACCAAATTTGCTCACTTGGTTGATATTGATCATCCAAAGCCCCTTCAGGACATCTTTACATTGAGGTTCTGGGTCATACGTCAGAGTTAATGTTCAATGGAAAACCAAGGTCAAAGGGATAAAAAAGGGAAAGAGAGGGAGAAGGGGTTAGAGAGTCAGGAGCTGCATTCAGAGTTAGAAATGAAAACTGCAGGAAAGCTAGGTTCTCCTGTCTCACAGCGACAGGCAGTCGGGGCTCAGTAGCAGTGAGCTCTCCGGCAGTCTCCTCGTTTCACTACCTACTATCACAGTACACATCATACACTCCCATCCACACACACATACGGGGTCTAAACCACAGAATCCTGTTTAGTAGGAAGGTCCCGGTTCTCCATGTAGCCTGTGCTAGTGAACACAACTACAATTAAACAGAATGTGTTTAGGAAAATTCCTGGGCAGTCATGCACTTGAAAGCCTTCTTAATTTACAACCTAAATGGGGTGGCTGTTAAAGAAAATTGTAACACAGTATTAAATTCTTATAGCCCTGCTCCCCACCCTAGAAAAGAGGCTTAGCAAAAATGCCTCTTTGTTTTCGGTGAGTTTCGCGCTGAACTTTGACGAAAGAAATCAAATGTAAAGCAATCTGTGGGTTATTAGGCATTTGTACAAATCCAGATTAGTTTTTGACCCGGTTTATTTCCTACAGCCTCACAAACACGGAATTCCAAATCTTCAGCTTGCTCCCTACTCCTAACCCGCAATGTAACTCATTATTTGTTAAGGAAATACATTTGTTAGGGAAATACATAAGTAAACATTTGAAAGTGGCATTAAAGAGTGCATCAATATTTATTCCTGCATACCTTGTACGAATGACTGTTTGATTCCTGTAGGCAATATCTAAAATGAATTTGGTGGGGTGTTTCAGAAAATATTATTGGCTAGACCCATTGCTTGGAATAGAGATAGGTGGACAGAAATGCACACACACACATACACGAAATACACTTTTTATCTCTGTAATCGCTAATACGTTACTAAGACACTACTGTTTTCGCGTCGTGTGCACGTTTAGGAAAGGACTGTAGCCCCACTATAAAACAGGGGGTGATGGACCTGTTGTCTGTACAGCTTCGATAGTGTATGAATATTGGCAAATCAGGAAGACTTCCTAAAGAATGTGTTCTTTTCTTGCTTTTATTGCTGTCAGTCTGGCAATTATTCAGCGGAACTGCCCTTATTTTCAGTTTGTTACAAGGCCACAGTCCTGCCACAGTCCGTAGATTCTCCGGAGCTGCTTTAAAGTGCGGTCACACAGGCAAACATTTTTTGTTGAATGTATTTGTTTCTTGTGACAGAGTTGATATATTGTGGTTTGTCCTTAATATGATATAAAGACGGATGCTAATAGAAGTTTGAGAAAAATACAAACGAGTTTCCTTATTTACTTATACCAAGCTGTCAGACTATTCCTGGAAAATATTCATTGGGCAAAATCCTTTACTCATGTGAAAAGGGATCCCTTGTATAGTTCTTAAATATAAAAAATAGATAGTCAGCTGGAGCTGGCCCAGTGGCTCAGTCGGTAACACGTCTGACGCTTGTTTGCGGCTCAAGTCATGATCTCACAGTCTGTGAGTTCAAGACCCGCTTCGGGTTCTGTGCTGAAAGTGTGGAGCCTGCTTGGGATTCTCTCTCTCCCTCTCTCTCTGCCCCTCCCCTGCTCGTGGTCTCTCTCTCTCTCTCTCTCTCTCTCTCTCAAAATAAGTAAACAAAAAAATATTTAATAAATGAATACATTAAATAAATAAATAAATAAATAAATATAAAAAAATAGATGGTCAGCAAAAAGATAAAAATAAACTTGCAAAAGGAAGTCAATCTGACATCAGTATGTTTGTGTCACTTAACATTTTTATAAGGAGGGCACTTGGGGTGAGCACTGGGTGTTGTATGTAAGTGATGAACCACTAAATTGTACTCCTGAAACTAATATTACACTGTATGCTAACCAACTGGAATTTAAATAAAAACTCAAAACTACAAAGAAATGTATAGAATGTTGTAAACAATTTATGAAACAAATTACACTATGAAAATATCACATTGTAGTCTCACAGGTATTTCTATTAAAAAGGTAGAAAGTTTTGAAACTATAATACGTTAATTAACATAATATAATAAATTTATGAAACCCTATCCTAAGAAAACTTTACCATGTGATTCATGTTAGTATCTACCAAAAAATAGTTAATGATTTTGCATCAGCAATGTGCAAATATGTGCTGAAATACAGTGACAATACCAATGAGAATAGTTTGGTATGACTCTGCCCTGAGATATCTAGTGGAAATGTTTTTATATTTAGGTCAACACGTGTCGCATTTCCTGCTATTCCATTGGCAATATCGTCATGCACTTACTGTAAGGCTATGACAGCAAGTAAAATGCACCATTTATTTATTTTTTTAAATGTATTTATTTAAATTCAAGTTAGTTAACATACAGTGTAGTATTGGTTCCAGGAGTAGAACCCATTGACTCATCACTTGTATACAATGCCCAGGGCTCATCCCAACAAGTGCCCTCCTCAGTGCCCATCACCCATCTAGCCCATCCCCCACGCCCTTCCTTCCATCAACCCTCAGTTTGTTCTCTGTGTTTAAGACTCTCCTCTGGTTTGCCTCTCTCTCTGTTTTCATCTTACTTTAGCTTCCCTTCCCCTATGCTCGTCTGTTGAGGGTCTTAAATGCCACATATGAGTGAAATTATGTGATACCCGTCTTGCTCTGCATGAATTATTTCGCTTAGCGCATAATACACTCTAGTTCCATCTACGTTGCTGCAAATGGCAACATTTCATTCCTTTTGATCGCTGAGTCACGCACCATGGAAAGAATTCACTGTTTTCTCAATGAACTGACGTATCACTCTTTAAGTTCTGGTCACTAGGCAAGCTAATATGGTTTTGAAAAGATGATTCTGTCCTCAGAAAGCTAAGATAAAATTGCAGCTGACAAGGGGAGATGTTCACACGGTGACACTTCATACTGTGGGATTGGGGGAGACTTGGGGAGTGGAGGGACAACAAAACTCAAGGCCCGTGAGGTGCGGGAGGGTCATGTGATGGGGAGCAGACCAGGAGCCGGGCACAGCTCATGCTCTGCAGCTGGGAGGCGTATTTCTCCTTCCTCTTTGGTTCCCAGGGATGATGGCCACGGATGGAAGGGAATTTTCTCTTTCCACTGTAAACACCGCTGGTTTCCAAGTGCTTAATGAAGAAGTTGCATTGGTGTATATACGTGGACATTTTCTCGGATGTGAGGGACACCAGGGACTGCGCGGTCTTAGCCTGCACATTCGCCCCTTGGGCTCCGCTCGCAACATAACACATTTCACACGGGGAGCAAATTATCCCCCGAAAGACTGAAAACACTCACTGAGTGAAGACTTGTTCCACGTATGGGAAAAGAAAACTTTTGAGATCTTACACTTTTTGAGATTTTTTTTAAATTAACTTTTGCCAGTAATTATTCATCAAGAGATGTTTCAACACATGAGACGTTGACAGTCCTGTGTTGTTGTGTACAACAAACCTGTTCGGAAAACATTTAGGAAGTTCCTTCAATTGCTTTGGAGAACATCGCAGCCTCCTATTGGCAACTTCAGAGTATGTTTTCTGTACAGGATTAGCACGATTTAATTTTGAATCACTTTGTTGGTAACACCTACTTTCAAGAAGCAGGCCCTTCACTCTATTTTTTTAAGACCCACCAGATGTTGTTGTTTAAGGGGAAAGATTGCAAGGAATAGTGAGTAATTCCTAGAGATCTCATGCAAAGTACAGTGAATACAGACAGTATTGTATTATAATCATTAAACTTGCTAAGAGACTAGATCTTAATTATTCCAACCACTAAAAAGAAACTGTAATTATATAGTGTGATAGAGGTGCTAATTAGCACTATAATGGCAATCCTATGGCACTACAGAAATATGTCAACATGTATACCTTAAATTTACACAATGTTTTATATCAAATATATTTCAATTAACAAAAAAATAAAAGGCCACCCAAATTCCTGAGGATTATAGCTCTTGGTGAAATTTATAATTTTGATCAATATTAAAGCGAAGCATTATAACTTACATAGACTCATACAATTTTATGGCAAAAATGACTGATTCCTAATGTAACTATTATAGACAAGAGAACAGATTCAGAGAAGTATATTTTGGGGCATTAATTGCCATGTATTACAGAGAATCTTGCTGCTTCTATCTTTGGTTGAAATAGTTTGAAGAATATACTTGAAAACTCCAGGCTTTAGGACAGAATTCAACCCAACTTGACAAATATTACTGTTTAATGGAATGAAAACCAATTACGTCAAGTACAAAAAAATTACTATAATTTTACATTTGCAGTGTTATCCTAGATAACGTAATAGAAATATCTTATTCAACTATTTTTATGAAGACAATTTTCCCCAATCTGATGTTGTTAAGTTTTTTAAAAAAAGATAAAAGGTACAATCTTCATATGTTACAAACAACTCCAAGATCAGAAAAATATCTTATCTTGTTTATTAATTTCATATCATGTTTCGCCTTGAGAGTGGTTTCACACAAAAAGATAAAGCAATATCCACTCTGATTGTTGTGTTTCCATGGTAACAAGCAGACAATAAAATAGTTTCTTGTAATTCTGTTGTTTTACTTACTGGCCTCATTCAGGTGGGCTCCCAGTTTTCCCCACCTTGAGGCGGTCCCTCCTGCCTGAGGGGACATCTGCGGGGGTGAGGCACCCCTTCCCATGGCCTGCCTCGGGAGCAGTCCCCACCCACGGTGTCACCCACGGTGTGACTCATGGTCTCCGGGCGACTGTGCTGTTGCCCTCACAGTCGCTTCGGGTCGGCTGGGTGGACTGGAGGTTTCCTGAAAAAACAGCGCTGGCTGGAGCCTCACACATCTTTATTTCCTCTTCCCATTTCCCCCCTGCTTTGTCCTGGCCCTTCCCCCGTTTCCCCCACTCTGATGAGGCTGATAACCGATACTTCTGTGCCACTCAAAACCTACGCCTGCTGATGCCATTAGACCCGTGTCACCGTTGAAATGAATTACGGGCGTGAGTTCCTCAACCAGGACTCATTTGGAACTAATTACACTGGTAATTCCCAGTCGTATTCCTTTAGCTCTGTCTAGTATTCGAGAATATAATCTGGAAGGTGATATTTTAAATACCTTTTAATGATGCAGGATGAAAGGATATTAAATCTGGCTCTAATTAAACATAGTTTCTCTAAAAGCAGGGACTGTATTTCATAAGCCTTCATTTTTCTAATAAGGGGCAATTTAGTTCATTTTATATATATATTTATATGTAATATATATATTTAAGGGTGAGGCCTGGTAGGTATGCAATTCATGTTTGTAATTTCATCAGAAGCGGTTTAGAATTTTCTTCTCTGTTGTAAGGAGACCTGTATTTCCCTCTGAGATAGAAGAAACTTCACATCAGCCTCGCTCACTTCACCGAGTTGATTGGATAAGTCTGTCTCTCTACCCTGTTTTCATGAGTCACCATCTTGTGTCTCTTTCTGTCCTTGTGCCTGTTAATTACGCAAATCAAGCCTTATACCTTTGGGATATTTTAGTGGCATGAGTAAAACTTAAGTTTCTTTTAAAAAGGCCATGATAATAACATTATCTGATTACTTTAGCTAATATAACCAAAACAAAGGCAAGAACATTATAGGAAAAAATATGCACGTAAGTTAAACACATCGCAGGCCATCAGAAATATGATCTTATAAGTATTTTATACTAAACTTGCAAAATTAGAGGATAATGCCTCAGTGACTTTAATGATATTTATTTAGAAAGATAAGTGTACCCCTTAATGCGGTAAGAAAAAATGTAGGGAGAGGGAGACACTTAACAGGGCAAGAAAATTTTAAAAAGATAGGGAAAAACTCAGACGATAAAAAGTGTTCTCTGTCAAGTATTTCTATTTGCTCAAACCAGGAAAGTCCTCTCCTGCCGGCAGCAATCAGCCTCCGAGGGATGATAAAGGCCCTTTCGCACTTAGGAGAGCGGCCCCGGGCGCTCAGGGCCTGTTCCCTCAGCACAAGAGATGCCCAAATTGTTCTTCACAATCCATTTAGTGGTGGCGAGAAAGAGACAACAGGAAACAAGTCACAAGGCAGAATTCTTACCCAGCAAGGGTTAAATTACCTTTCCTGAAGAAGGACTTCCACATCTCCTTTTACTTCATGGAGTTCATGCCATGCCTTGTTCTCAGCGCTCATCACACGATAATTTCTGTGGTTTTACCATTTTAAAGATAATTCACATATATTCTCACAGAGAGAGGGAACACGGTGTTACAGGCAGAGCTAAAGTCATCATGAATGGGTCGGGGTTCAAATCCTAACTGCATCAATCATTTGTCCACAGACAGTCCACCTGGATTTTCTTGACACAATTGCTTTATGTGGGGGGGAAAGGGGTTGAACTAAACAAATTGCACCATCTTTCAAGTTTCCTCAATCTATCAGCATCTTAAAGTAACATTCATATTGAACAAGGCACTGTCCACCACGATGAATTTGTTGACTGTGGGTATCACAGGCACTCATCCCACGTGTGCTGATGGCAGCCATGTTTGTTCCCAGCCGCTGCTTAGCAAATCGCTAGAACCTTCGTGGCATAACACAACACACATCTATGACCTCACAATCGGGAGTCTGGGCCCCACTCAGTTGGGCTCTCTGCTCAAGGTCTCACGAGGCTGAAATCAAGGTATTTGCTGGGCTGTGTTCTTGTCTGGACACCCAACTAGGGAAGGGTCTGTTTCTGAGCTCCTCAAGTTGCTGGCAAATGTGTCTCCTTGTGGCTGTAGAATTCAGGACAGCCTGCTTCCCTCAGAGCCCACAGTGGAGGGGCAAAGTCTCTGCTTCTTCAAATCTCTGCCTTGACAGAAGGCCCGGGGCCTCCTTTATGGGCACACCTGATTGCATCAGGCCCACCCAAGAAATTCTCTTTTGAGTAACTCAGTCAGTTGATTACGAATCAGCCTGAATTGCAGGTGCAAAATCTCTTCCCCTTTGCCATATACCAGGACACAGTCCTGGGGGTTTTATCATATATCATGCCAATCTTGCCATATTTTATTTGCTAGATACAGATTGCGTGTGTGGCCCACACTCCAGGGAAAGAGAGGTGAGAACCGAGGGAGAAATCACAGGGGCCTCTTTAGGGTATTTCCACCACACCAGCTCTGTAACAAGCACTGTGCTAACCCCTACGATTAGGAAATATGAGTAAGATGATGCACTCGTCCCCCCCAAGAGTATATAATCTAAAAGCTGGAGACACAAGTAAGCATGCCCTCTAGTGCACGAGGGGAACTGACACCGTGATGGAAGGGACGTGAAGGAGTGGCTCCTTTCTGGCTGGAAACACGAGGGAACGTGGAGGTCCTGATGGGCTTTCAGGGAAGGCAATGCCTGCACTGGACCTGGAGGTCTGCTCACAGACGAGCCGGGCATCACATTGAAGGCGTGAGTGGAGAGATGTCAAGACAGGTGAGGCGGTGAAGCGTTGTGCCCTGGAACAGTGGAGTTCAGCCCTGCTGTCACCAGCGTGGCAACTACACATGAGCGTGGACAGTCCGTGTGCAGTGGACAAAACAGGTGTGTCATGTTTTCTGTGTGGTGATCCGGGGGTTCCCAGATCTCCACTCAGCACTGACACGCTTCGTCCTCAGCTCCCAGGACCTCTGGCTTCCGAGGACTCAAATCTGAGTGTCCCTGCAGAAATCCCTTCTGCCGAGGTTGTGTCCCACCGTGAGCTGCTGATGTCCAACACCGGGTTCTGAGGCACTGAGGTCCTCACTTCACGTCCATATGAGTCATCTGGATGGGTGAGTGTGACATGTCCTCTGAAAGGAGGCTGTTCCCTCACCATATGGCTTCGCTACCCCCTCATCGCCAAGAGCTGGCATCTCTTTATGTCCCACTGGACACGTGACCTCGTGACGGGCTTTGTGAAGAACACGGCTGAAGTGGTGTTCTGGCACCTCTAGAACACACATGCCTTGTGACTTCTGCCACACCGCTTGGGGCACCACACTAAGAGTGCGTTGTAAAGAAGCCGGGACGAAAGATGTCACGGAGAGACCTCCCTGCCAGCTGAAAGTCGCCACAAGAGCTCACCCAGACGAGAGCAGCGGACGAAGTACCCGACTGCCAGTAGAATCAAGGGAAGTAACGTCTCATTGGCACTTATGCTAAGTTTGGGGATCACTTGCTAAAAAGCTATAGAAAACATATCAACGTCTACCAATAGTACTAACACACGTGGCATTGGCTTTGGGACAGGGCAGCGGGTGGAGATTAGAAGGACGATAAGAAAAAGCCTATTATTGGTACTGTTGGAGGCCAAAAGCCGTGAGGTACCAGTTATATGACGCTGGAGAAAAGGGACCCGTGCTCATGTATGGCTAAGCAAATGGCAAGATCCTGGCGAGTAACTTGATCATTTGCAAATGTGCCTAAGAAATGATGGATCTAATATTTCCATAGAAATCTTAGGTTATAGAAATAATATAGGTTTTTGTTTGTTTTGTTTCCACTTACTAATTGCTAATTGCTAATATACAGCAATATACATTGCTAATATACAGGAAGAAGAAAATGATTCACTTTGTAAGCAAAACTTGGCGAACATGTAAAGAAGTCACACTTGCAGGATTGGAAGATAAAACTGTTCTCGTCTGCTCTTCTGCAGCCACCAACAGATGTTCAAAGTAAATTAGAAGTTGGAAAATCGGGGATAAAGAAGGCTGGGGAAAGGGCAGGTGGATGGACCTGCAAAAAGGGTGCAAATCAGTGTTCTGCTTGTTCGTGTTCAGTGAGCTCCAACATGGAAGAGGCACGAACAGTCAGGTGATGCCTGCCCACACCCAGGCCTGGAACAAGGGGGTCTTGAGTGGAACGATCACGGTGTCAGGGAGGAAGCTGCGTATGAAGGCAACAGCATGGGCTCCCACTCACCAAGGCTTATCCGGTTAGTGCTTTGCCAGTGACTGTCACCCAGACTACGACACGACACCATGACATGACACTATCTCTTGTGGGGACCAATTACGCATCGGGTAGAAGGTGCAGGAAGCCCACCTTGACCGACATTGACCTGCTCTGAGTAGAGATTTGCCTGTTGCAGACCGTCTGTAAATACTCCTATCTGGGCATCTGTAGAGCATTTGCTGCAAAAACCCTAAATTCTATAGAATGTTGTATCAGACCAAGGTTTCCATTTTCCAGCAAAATAGGTAGAAATGAAGGCTCACAATTGCAGAGGCCACCTGTCCTGTGACAGACTGCATGACCCAGGAGCTGTCACCCTGACAGACAGAGCCACTGTTTAAATGCCCCCCTGGAGGGGCACCTGGGGGGCTCAGTCAGTTAAGCGTCTCTTCTGACTCTTGATGTCGGCTCAGGTCATGATCTCAGGGCTGGTGAGTTCAAGCCCTACCTCAAGCTCTTCACTGACAGCATGGATCCTGCTTGGGATTCTCTCTCTCCCTCTCTCTGTCCTTCCCCCCACTTGTGCTATCTCTGTTTCTCTCAAAATAAACTTAAAAAATATATTTTTAATAAACATATTTATTTATTTATTGGAGCCCCAGATTCGAAATGATAACCTACGAGGATGAATTGCCACCCCCAGCACATAGGCCCCCTGAGGATGACGGCACTGGTGCTGCTTTGAGCAGACAGAATACCTGAGTCCCGTGACGAAGGGGAAGGTCTGTCACCTCTCTTAGCTCTGCACTTGGCACCACGGCCCCTCTCTTACTCACGACTTTGTCCGGGGCCCCAGCTCCAGAAGGAAAATCATCAGACCCGGGACAGAGCTGGTGCCCCGACCCACAGTGGACTCCACACCCAGGAGCACATGAGGAGGGCATGAGCTCGGGCACAGGCAGCGGAGATGGGGCGATGAGGACATGTGGCACTCCGGTCGTCTGGGGTGCCTTTGGCTGGCCGCTGGCTGCTGGGGAAGATACACAGCAGGTCTGGGAGGGGGAGTCTAGACCCACTGGGGACCGTGGGGCAAGCGGTACGCAAGGAGCATGGCCGCCTGAGGGTGAGGGGACCCTCACACGTTGTCCCAGGACAAGGATGGAGCAGTCTCAGCAAACTCGTCCCCGTTTGGGCGAATGTGTTCCATGAAGCGTGTCCACCAAAGCTACACAAACGGTCTGCTGTGCAGGGTCACGGATGCCTGCGGTGCTGCGGGGCCGTCCTCACTGCAGAGGGACCTGTAGGCCACCCCGTCACACCGTGGCCCTCGTGTGAAAATAGGAGCCGCCCCATCAAAGTGACCCCTTGCCCGTGACCGTGAGCGTTGCTCAGGGTGGGGCACGAAGCCCAGCACCCAGCTCCACCAGGACATGTGAGAAGGCCAGTCCAGTGTAGACCGTCCCCACATCCAGTACCTCTTTCTGCCCCAGCCCGTCCCTTCCTCCTCATAGAGTTTTCACTCCAGGAGCCCATCCCCATCACTTCCACCTGCTTGTCCCTGTCCAGCCTTGTTTCAGGGCCCCACCGCTTCCAGAAGGTTCTATACACCGTACTGTGAGAGCTAGAAATCCAACAAGGAGACCCTCTTCCTTTGCTTGGAAGTGACAGCCAAACCACATGAAGGGGGTGCCTCGGGCCTGGGGGCTCGGTTGGTTGAGTGACAGACTTTTGGTTTCAGCTCAGGTCATATTCCCATGGTTCCTGGGATCCAGCTCCACATCGGGCTCCGTGCTGACAGTGCAGAGCCTGCTTAGAATATTCTCTCTCTCTCTCTCTCTCTCTCTCTCTCTCTCTCTCTCTTTCTCTCTCTCTCTGTCTCTCTCTCTCTCAAAATAAATAAATTTAAAAAATAAACATTTAACAGAAAACAATCTGAGGAGCAGGACAGTGAAGAACTCTTCATTTACCCCCTTCATATTTTATGCTTTTTCTCTTGCTGAATGTCTCAGCACATCTGGGAGAAAATGTGGCCTGTTACACGGTCCCTTTAATTGTTGAAATGGAATCAGTGACCTTCTTAACTGTCACTAATGTAGAGATTCACCGTCAAGGGGTTACTTCTGCACCAAGGTCACTGGCAAGAGAACGTGTTTCCCGATTGCTTCTGGCACAGTGTGAACGATGTGGGAAACTGGTGAGCTGGGGAGTGAGGAAGCCCCAGAAGCAGTGCTCGCAAGGAAAGGGTGATCTCCAAGGTGGCCGGGGACCCTCCTGAGCATTTTGTTGAAAGAATAGATCAGAACAAGATACATATACCTAGAGGTGCCCTGTGCAAGATGTGAGGAAAGGGATGCCCTTCTGTGAAGGATCAGACATACTGAGATGATAACCAGTTAGGCTACTCTAATGCACGAAGTTCAAATGAACATGAAAATAATCAAAGCTGTGCCGTGGCGAAAAACTCACATAAATATCTGAAGAAGAGTCTAACGTGAGGTGTTAGACAAAAATAAAACCGACTCTAAGTGCCAGAATATAAATATCATAGCAGCTTCTGTGCAAACAAAATACTCTGAGTGTTCTTCACTGTCTGTGCAGTATAAGCTGGACAGGGACCTTCCAATGCCCCCCCTCCCCCCCCCCCCAGGGCAGCCGGGACCCTCGATGGAAGGGCCGACAGGTGGAAGGGGAGGGGCGCATCTCTGGGCCTGACAATGATGCGGAATCCATAACATCCCTCAGCTCGATTGGGATCTGGCTTCTTTGTTCTCTGACCTCCCTTTCCTTACAGCCTTTACTTTAGAAACCTCGTTTTTGTCTCTTCTTTCTCTGCCCCTTTGAGATGTAAGTCTGCAGAAAGCCGTCAACAGTAAGTCCCAGCATTACCTTGCTGACTCCTCCGTCCTCATGGGGCCACGCGGCCAACAGGATTGCACTTACATGGATACGGATATGGCTTCACAGCCTTGGAAGGAAACTGTTCTCCAGTATTTGTCCCTTTTGTCCACGGCTGCTCTGAGGACCATAGCTCCGTTGTCCTGGGTCCATGAGCGATTGGGCTAGGCATCCAAGAACACACACGCGGACAGAGGCAAATGAAGTCCACTTTCGGCAATTTGCATCATGCATTTAGAAATATTTTTTAGAAGAAATAGTAAAAACTAATTGAAAATGTAAGAAGAACCAAACTAAGGGTGGGGAAGTGGGGAAGCTTTCCTGATATTACACAGATTTCAACCTCCCAGAACTTGTCTCTCTACTTCCTTAAAACACGACTTCTGGGAAGGGGTTGGGAGGGAATAGAATGGAAGACTGGTGTGGCCTCTCCTCTTCTCTTCCAAGCGGCTCGTTCTACGTCGATTTTTTTTTAAGTTGTTGCAAAGCACTAGCATTTTTCCTTCCAACTTTAAAGTTCGATTCTTCAAATAATTTATTAAATTGTGATCGCTAGATGTACTCAGTGAGAGAGTTTGACAGCAAAGAAAAAAAATGCATGTTTTGTATTGATATATGTTATGTGTTCTCCCCTCTGAAAGGAGGCCAATATGATAGTGGGTCGTGATCGCACAGCTCGAGGACTGTGCGTGTGACATGTTCACAATCAGTGTACCCGGGGATGCTGGTGGGTGGGAACCACACCAACAAACGTTCCCAGTTCTTGAATCTGGATTTTCACTCCTCAACCCGGGTTTATAAGTTATGCCCCGGATTCAAATAGTTTCCAGTGTTCATAAAAGACTTATATTAATCCAAATAGTATCTATGACATGTGTGTATTAGAGATGACAGCCGGGATGAATTTGTCTTACCATACCAGGAAAATTTCATTTACTTCAGCAAACATGAACAATAGCTGCATTTAAAAACAAATAAGTTTAAATAAGAACTTTAATTAAATAACATTTGCCTACAGTGTGACGTAGGGTGAAACTGAAGATACATGCCCATTTGGATATTCTCTGCAGAGAGCCTGGTGGAGTGGCTCACAAGCAGAGGACACAGTCATCTGAGCACTTCCTCACTGCATCTCTTGACAGTTGATGCTGGGACAGCCGAGAGAGGTGGGCCGGGGGAAAGCTGGGGCTTCTTGGATGGCGCCATCCCTGCGTGGTCTCCATGTGGTCTCTCCGGCACGGAAGCTTCAGAGAGCTAGCATTCTGACCTGGTGGCTCGGCGATCCCACCAACCTTGTCTGAGAGAGCCACATGGACGCCATATTGCTTTTGGAAACATAGCTGTGAAAGTCAGGTGACATTAGTCCTGCTGTGCTGCCCTGGTCCCCATGGTCATGAGGATTTGCCCGAGGAGAGACACCTTAGCCCTCCCACTCTGAGGCGAGGAATGTTAATGTCATGTTTCAAGAACATTGAGTATGGGGTGTATATTGGTGCAATAATCTTTGGTCACGCCCATTCGCGTCAGCTTCAAGTAGCTTATTTTTACAGAACACGGCAGTGTTCTGGTTAAAGGGTTTGTGGAAATTTTTTCTAAAGTTACCGATCTATTAGCAAACATCAGCTGATGTGATACATATCTGAAGTGCAGCATCTTATACTATCTTCCCAAACTTTATGATGAGATAGCTCACTAACGTCTTCTCCATTTTTCAGATTAGAAAATATTTCCTAAGATAGATAATTTTTCATAGGTATATGGGGGATGCACATTTTGAACTCATATCTGGCTACAGAGTACTTGCCCTTAACCACCCTCTACACCATCCTGGTCCCTCGTTCAGGGAGACACATTCCAGGCATAAGTTGATTTACCCATGATCACACAGTTCTGGGGCCATTGACCCAAGACCGGTGCCTAAGCCTCCTGAATCCCTGCCCACACCAGGCTGTTTCTAACGAGTAATGTAGAAGTGAGGAGCCTTGATGGTTTACTTGCAAGAATTTTTTGGAAGGTGACATAATGTTTAAATGGATCAGAGTAGGGCCAGAGTTTACTCTGGATAATAAGCTGGGCAGGCAGCCAGATCCTTGATGATCAATTCTCTTGATGGAAATGTTTACAAAATTGCTTTTATTGCAGTCTCTCAGAAACTGTGCCAGTATGTGCTAATGCACCCTTGTTACCTCCAGGTGGTGCCCTCAGCTTTCCAAAAAGCCCTCAGCTGACGCCAGCCAATAAATGGAGATTCAATGGGAGGTGGGCACACCCATTCCTGGCCACCTCTCACCCTTTTGACTTTCCTGTCTCCCTTCAGCTTTATAAGGCCTTTCTGGTCCTTTTCTTCTATGAAAATTGGATTTCAATGAAACAAAAAGAAAACTGAGTAGTTTTTAAATACCATGGTATGTATGTGTGTGTGTGTGTGTGTGTGTGTGTGTGTGTGTGTACAGATAGATATATATATCCATTATATCACCTGAATTTCAAAACAACCATTTGTAATAAAAACAATTTAACCCATTTTTAAGCTAAAACGTGAGAGTGTGAAAATAACTTGCTAAATATCATACAAAGACAGAGAGAAGATTTGAACGGGATATTTTTGATCTAAAAAAAAATTGTTGTTTTCAGTTTCCAAATTCGCTCCTTTTATGTAAAATAAATGTGACTGGATTCTCCTGGGAGAGCCCTGATTGAAGTTTATTGTCCTGGAATCGTTGTGATGAATGGGCTCTTTGACTCTCAACACGTCTCATAAGGATAAAGTTAGCCTTCCTCGGTGCCTCTGGAAAACCAAGCCTAAGCCATTATCTCCCATCCTGGTGCCCACCAGGTGTTGGTCTGACGCTTCTCTGATTGGATGGAACATTTTCTTTCTGTAGAGGAAATTCAGACGTCACTGTGTATGTGGGCACACACGCATTTTCCTTCCTCGAGAGTTGGTGAGTGTTTCCATGGCCTCACAACCCGAAGAGTGATGGAGACACCCCAAGCCCTCCTAGACACCACCTAAGCCCCAAACCCTCTCCATTATGCTTGATCTCAGTCTTCAAGCACCCGGCCCATATGTTTCAGGTAGAATTTGTATGTTTGTAAATCACAAAACTGGACTCACTTAAACCAACAGAGGAATTTAACATCACATGACTGAGAAGCTCAAAGGAAGTGGTCTGGTGGGGCCACTTAGAAACCGGAGCTTCCAACAAGGTCATTAGTTCGTTTTCCCTCTCTCTCTCTCTCTCTCTCTCTCCTTCTCTCTCTCCATTATTTTCCTGCTCTTTTTTCTGTATGGCCTTCATTATTAGTCTCAAGCAGTCTCATTTAGTGTAGTGACCAACAGGTCACAGGCAACTCCAGGCTTACTTTGCACAAATTATGCCTCTCTTTACCAATAGTACCAGTAAATGCTCTGGGGCCGATTCTTACGGGGATGATTTGGGTCCCATACTCATTTCTGAACCAAACTTTGGGGTCAGGAGTAGAGAACATTCTAATTTGCTAGGCTTATCATCATGTGCTCAGCCTTGGATCTATAAACTGACATTATTTCGAACCTGACGACGTGGAGGGTGGGAGAACGGTGCTTCCCTGAAGAAATACGAATGGTGGGGGAGCCTGGGTGGCTCAGTTGGTTGAGCAACCGACTTCAGCTCAGCTTATGATCTCACTGCTTGTGAGTTCGAGCCCCACGTCGGGCACTGTGCTGACGGCTCAGAGCCTGGAGCCTGCTTCGGATTCTGTGTCTCCCCGTCTCTCTACCCCTCCCCTGCTCATGCTCTGTGTCTCTCTGTCTCTCAATAATAAATAAACATTTAAAAATTAAAAAAAAAAAAAGAAATACGAATGGTGAAGGGGGGCGGGTGGTGGAAAATTAAACCCTGGTCACGCATGATCTGCTTCTTTGCTCAAGTTAAAAAATATGCATGTGGGAAGTGGGGTGGAGTTTGTGTAATCGAAAGAGTGTTATTTTTCCACAATGAAACAAGCTAGCACCCATCATAGTCAGTTATATTTTAGGGAGAAAAATGGGTATTTCCATGTTTTTCCAGACTTAGGGCTCTAATATTTCTGTCCTACCTGTCCTAAATACCTGGCACGTGTCTCTCCAGCTTGGACACACTTGACATTCTATGTTTGGACATGATTCCCCCAGCACTCTCTGCCTCCAAGCACTGAGGCTGTGCTTAAGAGACACTCCTTTCCACTTTGCCTTCTGAGGTACGTCTTGACCAGGTTCATGTGTCTGCTTCTGTAGGACACCAGGAATGATGGCAATTCAAGGTTTCAGGTTTACTAAACACCAGCACTTCTCGTCTTGGTCTCACCCTGCACCTCCCGTAGGCATCTAGGCAGCATCACAAGACTGGTGAACAGTGCAGATCTATTCTTAGATCTTAGTATGCTCTCTTAAGAAGAGATTGAAAAGAAGATGCATTTTCTTGGGAACAGTGCTTCATTTTACAGAAAATCATGCCATCGGGCATGCAGATTTTTTTTTCTGCTGGAGAAATTATTAAGGAGTTCAAACCAGCTTGATTTATTTATGATACAACAATTTATTGAGTGTCTCCCTTATGCCAGACCCATATTTTCTATAGCTAATTGCAAAGGGTCCCTAGTCTCAGATGATAATCAGAGAAAATGAATTCACAACGGCAGATGTTCTTAATCAGGGGTGAATATCACAGTTGTACGGGGAGCTTTATAAAAACGCACATGCCCGGATGTGGTGCCCCCAAACGGAGGAGGTCTGGAGTGAGTCTTGAGTAGTTCAGCTTTCTAGCTTTCTTTGTAGTGACTTTTGGAAGACGTGCCTCATTAAGTCTGGATATTTTTTCAAAGGTGCTCCAGCCAGAGCAGCTCCAAGATCCATCGGGCCCTTTCCAACTCCACATAGTGAGTAAGCAGTGGGTCCTCCACTCAAACACATACTCCTTGAAGGCGCGATGCAGACAGAGGTGAAGGTGCAACACTAAGAATTTCACCCTCTTTCATTCCCACTCTTTGCAGACTGGTAGCGGCTTTCCGAGATTCCTCGGGATTTATGGAATATTGGCTTTGTGGGGATGAAATACCCAAAATGGTGCAGATAAATGAGTGGTAATTAGCTCTTCTATTTTGTTATGTTGAGAGTTAATTCATGGAGTTTGCTGTTGTTGTGGTTCTAAATTTGGATCTAATATATTTCCCAAACATTATTACTGTTATGGTTATTTGTAGGCAGGAAACCATTGTGCAGAGTCATTAAAATGCCACCATTGTCCAGGGGAGTCAGAAACACCTGTAATTGGAATTCAGACCTCCTCCTTCTCCTTTTTCTCTTTTTTATTTAAAAGTGGAAGAAACCCAGTTGAGACAAAAGGGGAATTTATTAACACATGTAACTCAGAACAACCAGGATTAGGGAAAACAAATAATGTGCTGTTTCTCCCCATCTCCTGAACTGTATATGAAGGGAAGGAGGGGAAAAATGGCTACAGTCAACTTGAAGTTTGCATTGTCCCAGTGTCCCAGTCTCAGGAAGAGAAAATCTTCTTTCCCAAGTAGGTGTATGGAAACAGAGAACAGGGCTCTGCTCGTCCAAGCTTGTGTCAGAAGCCCAATCCTTGGGACCATCCACCATGGCTCGTCAGCGTGACGCCATGATTCGAAGCTCTGCAAGAATGATGTGGAATGGATTAAGGAGACATGGTTCCCCTGAAGTGTGTGTGTGTGTGTGTGTGTGTGTGTGTGTGTGTGAGCGCGTGTGTTTGCACGCATGCACATGCGCACACATACTGACGAAGGGTTGATGCTGGAGTGGCTCCTAACAGAAGGAGAAAATAAGATGCCGAGGGTAGCAAATCCACCAATGTGCACGGCACATATTCTGAGTACGAGTTGTCCAAACGAAGAATGTGCCTTTGCAGTAGGCTTAGATCTAGAAAGGAGGATTCCTCAGCACAAACTTTGTTCTCAAGGGTGGTATACTACAAAGCCGACAGGATTTGCAGAAAAATATTGGCTTCATTTTATTTTTAAGAGAAGATCTTACAGACACTAAAATAAAATACAGAAACCAAATACTTCATGTGCTTGTACTAAGAGTATATCCAAGGGCTTTGCCTTTATTGCAGCTTTCCATTTGTCACCACACAGCCCCAGATGGCGTTAGCGCTCCAGTGCGTGTTTCTGAGCTGAAATGTACGGTGTGATGTCCTGTCCTGCTGTCCAGCTCCGTCTGCCCCAGTAGCCCAACCCAGAACAGAGAGCCCCTGCTGATGGACAGCTTCCTTCTTTCAGTGTTCTCTTCCTCCTCCGGCCTCGAAACTGCCCTCTACAGTACGCGCAAAGAAGCTCAGTCTTCCTCAAATAGCAAGCAGAACACGCTTTCTGTCACCTTTTCCTACTCAGGGGCATGACGCATAAAAACAACCCTGCCTTTCCAGTCGCCGTTTTAAAAATACTTAAAAATCTCTCAAATACAGTTGATGTCAAAGGAGATTTGCTAGCTTATTTCTCTGATTATTTCTTCTTGAAAATTTCTTATGGACGTAATATCTCAAATTCTAGTAGGTAGCATTGTTTTCCCAGAGTAATATGGAACTAATTCCAATTGGACGAAGGACCTGAACATATACATCTTATTCCAATGTAGGATTCGAATGCCTAATTTAATTCATGCTTCTGCTTTTCATGAGCTGTTTTCTGTTGGGCAAATTATTTTTCCGTTCGTGTCTCAACTTTTTCATCTGTAAAATGATACTGCTATAATTATGTTACAGAATTGTTTTGAGAATTAAATTAGTAATGAACTGGATTGGTGCAGTGCTTAGAATAGCGCCCAGCATGTAATAAGTATGAATATGTATTAAGCATTCTATATGTTGTTGTAACTGTAATTATTATCATTCTCATTATTGTTAGGCTGTTGTTAAAATTCAATATGCAAAGAGCCCATTTAGATGGAAACAGAATAAGCAGATGTTTAACCTCAGAAGGGAGCTGGTTGGACTATTTAACCCATCTTGTGGTAAAGTACGTAACAGAGTGCATTGGTCAGCCGTTGTACACCAGGGCACCTTTTTTATTTTAAATTTGAAAGAATAAACATTGCAAAAATAGGAGAAGTGACTTTCGCTAACTGAAGGTATTGTGTCATCTTCAATAGTAAGAAGCTTAACCAGGAAATAACTATAACTTGAATTTTAAGGGACGTACAAAATGATGCCTCCGCTTTTGATTATCCGCCAATGCACTGCTACAAAATGTGAGGATTTCTTCAGCCTATTAAGTCAGTGCGAATAACAGTGCACCTGGGAATGTACTAAAACCACGACAGCAGGAAAGCATGATAACCTCACTGGAGCTTGATTGGATTTTCACTGGTGGGCCCTTCTTGATGGAGAGAGCTGAGATCCTACGGCTACGAAACACATTAACCCAGCTATAATATGCCATAATACAAATAGAAGGGATTTTTTTCTGAGATGGGGGGGAGTAATTTTTTAAAGATAGAGATAAATTCTGAGGGACACTATCTTATTTTATTTTCCATTTTATTTTACTTCAAAGTTTATTTATTTTGAGAAAGAGGGAGAGCAGGTAGGGGAGAGGCAGCGAGAGGGAGAGAGAGAATCCCAAGCAGGCTCCATGCCGTCAATGCAAAGCCCAATGTGGGGCTCAAAACCACGAATCATGAGATGGTGACCTGAGCCGAAACCAGGAGTCAGATGCTTAACCGACTGAGCCACCCAGGCGTCCCTGAGGGACGTTACTTTAAATATAAGACCATTAAAATCACCTTGACTTTATATAAAATGTATTTCTCTTAAAAATGAAAACATTTCTGTCTAGATCCTTTAGAGACATCCATTCGTTACGTGGAATATCTCACCTGCTTTGTTTTTGTCCTTGTTAATTCTTCATTTTTGTTGTTGTTTTTCCATCCAAGGGTTTGGATGGAGGGTTTACATTCCAAAAAATTGGTTTAGTGGTATGTTTGAAGGCCAGTTGTCATAATTATAGTAAATAATAGGATACTTTTAATTGTCAGGAGAAAATTAGTGTACGTCTTTGTAAATCAAGGACCGTCAAACACATGACAATTGCATTCGTGTTTGTGTGTGTGTTTCTACATCACGTACACTCATAGAAAAATTAAAAATGTTTTTGTACGTCTTAATACCCAGCAACTTTGTGTGGTATAAGCGTAGCACGAACAAAGGCAAGTATCCCCATATAGGATAACACTGAACACTCAGCCCAGACAGGCTTTCAGATACAGCAGAGCAAGGAGACTCAAATCTTGTTGAACGACTCACGGAGAGGCTTGCTTACCTAATTTTGCTGTATTTGGACACTAGCCTTCATGATGACATGGTGACATGGTGCTGTCATCTACGCATGACAGTTCTTGAAATGATTCCTCAATTTGGGATTTTGAGAATACGTGAAAATAATTTCTGGAGATTGTGCTGACGATAATATATCATTAAGAGCATAACCTAGTCAGGGCACCGGGGTGGCTCGGTCGGTTAAGCATCCCACACTTGGTTTCCGCTCAGGTCATGATTGCCCACTTTGTGAGCTGGAGCCCCAAGTTGGGGTCTGTGCTGACAGCGTGGAACCCGTTTGGGATTCTCTCTCACCCTCTCTCTCTCTCTGCCCCTTCCCCACTCGTGCTCTCTCTGTCTCTCAAAAATAAATAAATAAACAACAATAAAAAAAATCATAACCTGGTTTACACTGACCCACAAAGGATATGGAGCAAATTTTGGCATCAGTGTCCCATCCCTCCTGTCCAAGAATGTCGTGATGACCCTCAACCTGTTGACTGAGGAAACAGTCCCGATCTGATCTGGTATCATCGTCCTCCTCTTGGTACCCTCCCTTGTTGTATTCTATACCATCCTGGGCATCTGATTGTCTTTTCTGGGCTGTGCTTGGAGGCAGGATGTGACTGTTGCACTGCAGAATTTGGCTGGGTATTCACAGACACTGATGATTTGTCATACTTCAGAAGGAAAATATGAGAGGTTTAGGACAGTGTCTTTTGAAATTGATTTCCAAGCAAGAGTTTTCTTCCTTCTACGGACTTTCCAACACACTGGCAGCCTGCTTCCCTACGGATCTCAGGATGTCTGCAAGAAGCTTTAGTTCCCGGACCTTGAGCCATGTCTGTTCTCTCTGGTCTCCCCCGGCCGGGATCTCCTCTGCCCTCATCAGCATTCTTCACACTGCGGCCATGAAAGTCTTGTTTCAGAACCTTTTTGGTAGAAAAACTCACTTTTTGTCTGAAGACAGCACTGAAAGGGTTTGCTCATAAATATTATCACACAGGCGTTCATGTCAATATTGCAGAAGATACAAGTATGAAAGTCTACAAAATAAAGAGAATAATATTATCTTTTAATGAAACGATGACTCTCAACCCTTAACTACTGAAGTCATTGTAGATTAGCAGCTAAGATGACCAAAGAAGGAATTAGGAATTTTCATCGCTTCATCCACCATCAGAGAGATAACAAATTAGACGCGGAGGGATCATCCTTAGGTGTTTAGCCGGGAATGTACAACTTTGGTGGCATCAGCTTCCTCAGTTTGTCGATACAAATTAGCCGCTAGAAAAGAAAGTGGAGTTATTAAACCTGGAGGTAGCGTGAGGGAACCAGCAGACCATCTGAAATTTTAATAGCACATGCAAGATTGGGATTGGGTTTACACGTGAGTTACATCAAAAGCGTCCATATATCTATGCACATTTTTAAAGGTGTCTGTCATCAACGAATGTTTAAGGGCCATTCTGACAGTTAGGTAGCCAATGACGTAGAGGAAGAATGAATGCAGAGAGAATCCTTCTGAAAACATATGTGACATGAGAAAGAAAACCAAGAAAATAGTTTAGTTACATGACAAAGGTAATCCATGTGAACAAGTAAAATAACCCAGCATCTGCTAAGTGTCTCATTAATTTAAAAAAATGTTTAATGTTCATTTATTTTTGACAGAGAGAAAGAGACCAGAGCATGAGCAAGGGAGGGGCAGAGAGAGAGGGAGACACAGAATCTGAAGCAGGCTCCAGGCTCTGAGCAGTCAGCACAGAGCCCAAAGTGGAGCTCGAACTCACGGACCACGAGATCATGACCTGAGCTGAAGTCAAATGCTTAACCCACTGAGCCACCCAGGGGCCCCTCATTAACTTTTAAAATTCCAATTTGTCAGACACTGAATTTTCATCTTGTCAGTTAAAAATGAACTTTTAGGTCCAACAGCAGCAAAAAGGATGATGAACAACTACATAATATGGTTAGGAGGATAATATGAATAAATGAACGTAGAGCTGTGCTCAGGACACTACTTAGAACCTGCTATATTCACTATAAATATTAACTGCCATTATTACAAAAGAACAGGTTATGCTTTTCTATGAACGTGTTCAGAAAATAGAAAGATTATTTTTAAAATCTGTAACGTATAAATCCACTGTGCACCTGTTGCCTTGTACTATTTGACTGGGTCTTTGTAGACCTTGATCATTGGTCATACTTCTGAACCCAAATAGCACTTCAAAGGTTCCAATCTGGTTCAGAATCCCGATAACAACTCCAAGGTGTCCTTCTGATCACACCAGGAAGGACCATGTGAAGAGTATGAAAAGATAAACTTCAGACTTGGACGAATATTTGGAACCACATATCCAACATAGGACTAGTATCTAGAATATATAAAGAACTTTCCAAACTCAGTAGTAAAAACACCAGACACCAATCTCTGTCAGAAAATGAGCAATGGGCATGAATGAGTCTTTCACGTAGAAGCGTATATAGATGGAAAATGAGCCCGGGAAAGGATTGAAAGCGTAATTAGCTGCCAGGGCAGTGCAGATTGAAGTCACAAGGCTCTATCACTGCATACTCACCACAATGACTATTCTAAGCGATTGTGACAGCATAGAATTCAGGTGAGGATGCAGACGAACTGAATCACTCCCACGCTGCTGGTGGGAACCTAACAGTGCGTCACTCAGGAAGATGGTTAGGTGGTTCCTTATAACCCAAAATGTGAATCCACCACATGGTCCAACAGTGGCCCTCCTGGGCGTTCACCTCAGAGAAATAAAACCATGTGATCACATAAAACCCTGTGCGCAAATGTCAATAGCAGCTTTATTCATAATAACCTGAAACATGAAAACAACCCACAAAGGAAGATGTTTAAATAACCTGTGGCCCACCCATCCCTTGAAATACTTCTCAGCAATGAAAAGAAACTAATTATTGACACACACGAAAACCTGGCTGAAACTCCTGAAAATTATGCTAAATGGAAAAAAAAATAAAACAGAAAAAGAAAGACACAATCCCAAAAGTTACCTCATACGTGATTCTGTTTATATGACATTGTTGTGACGATTCTGTTTTGGGCTGAATTGCCTCACCCCCAAATTCCTATGCTGAAGCCCTAACCCTGAGTGCCTCCAGGACGTGACTGTATTTGGAGACAAGACCTTTAAAGAGATGACGTAAGGGCACCTGGGTGGCTCAGTCAGTTAAGCGTCTGACTTCAGGTCATGATCTTATTGTTCATGAGTTCAAGCCCTGCGTCGGGCTCTATGCTGACAGCTCAGAGCCTGGAGCCTCCTTCAGATTCTGTGTCTCCCTCTCTCTCTGCCCCTCCCCTGCTCACGCTCTGTCTCGCTCTCAAAAGTAAGTAAACATTAAAAGAAATTTTTTTAAAAGAGGTGAGTTAACATGAGGCCACTGGGTCAGGCCCTAATCAGATGTGGGTCCTTATGGGAAATGTGGACACACAAGGAGACCCTCAGAGTTCACACGAGGTCAGAGTGAGCCAACAGAGGCTTCCAGAAGATTCATACCTGCCAACTCCTTGATCTGGGACTTGTAGCCCCTTGTCATGAAGGAAGGGTCCTGGGCTTGACTATACCGTGCTTCATACGCTAACCCGTGTAGACACATGACGAGAGTATGTAGAGCTAAACACACACGCACATACTGAATACAAGTAAAACTGGGCAAATCTTGATAAGATCCATAGTCTGAATTCATGGCATCATCTTGGCTGTAATATTATACTATGGTTTTGTAAGATGGTACATTTACAGGAAACTAAGTAAAAAACATACAGACTCTCCCTGTATCATTTTTATAACTGCATGTAAATTTAAAATTGTACTAATAATTTTTTTATTAAAAATGACTGTTTAAAAATAGGGAGACTACGTCTCTTTTTTAATGATTTATTATTATTTTTAATAAATTGTGCTGTTATTGTTTTGGGGATTTTTTTTTTGCCAGTTTATTTTGACAGATTATTCAAAGGTAGACAAAAACAAAATAGTCTTGATCTGAGGAAAGGAAAGTGTAGTAGGTTAAGCGTCCAATTTCGGCTCAGGTCATGATCTCACGGTTCATGAGATCAAGCCCCACGTCAGGCTCTCTGCTGTCAGCACAGAACCTGCTTGGGATTCTCTCTCTCTCTCTCTCTCTCTCTCTCTCTCTCTCTGTCAAAATAAATAAATAAATAAATAAATAAATAAATAAATAAATAAACAAACTTTAAAAAACAAAAGCTAATTCATCATTGAACTATTAATATAGTTTATTCTATTTACAAATTATGGGGGGAATAGCCTTCTTTTACACTGTGGTTTGGCTCTCAGCTAACAAATTCCAGTTTGGATGTGGCATGTAACCTCACTGCCAATGTTTGTTCCCTCCTTTATTTAGAATCCTCTTGAATTTTCCATTGAGGTCTACACCCACAGGTGAAGGAGACATCACTCCACCGTATCTGTATCAGGTGAGAGCCAGTCTCAAGTCGATCTGCCCAAACAGTCCACATCGTGATATCTGCGGGAGTCTTCCATTGTGATGTGAAAAAAAAATCACCTCAAAACTTAGTGGATTAAAAACCATAACCAAAACAAAAACTTAGGGGATTAAAGCCACGAGCGTGTATTTTAGCACCATTGGACCAGGAATCCCGGCTCAGCTGTTCCCCTTGTGCCCGGCCTCTCACAAAGTTGAAAGCAAGATGTCGTCTGAGGGGCGACTGGGTGGCTCAGTCGGTTAAATGTCCGACTTGGGCTCAGGTCATGATCTCACAGTCCGTGGGCTGGAGCTCCACGTTGGAGCCCCTCTGTGCTGACAGCTCAGAGCCTGGAGCCTGCTTCAGATTCTGTGTCTCCCTCTCTCTCTGCCCCTCCTCTACTCATTCTCTCTCTGTCTTTCAAAACTAAATAAACGTTAAAAAAATTAAAAAATAAAAGATGTTGTCCAAGGCTGCACCTGCCTGGAGCCGTCACCCATCGGTGTGGACAGACCTCAGGGCCTCAGTCGCCTCAGAGCCTGGCCTTCCTGGCTGGCCTGATGCAGGAGGCAGCCACATTAGGGGAGGGCCGCCTGACAAAGAACTGAGGGCCGGCCCTGGAAGCCGAGACCCTCGGTCTTACAACTACAAGGACCATAGTTCAGCCAACAGCCACATAAGCCGGGACAAGAATGTGCGTGCAGCCTTGAATGAAACCTTGTCTTCTGACACCTCGATGGCCGCCTGGTGAGGGCCTGAAGCAGGAGAGCCGTCGGGCTGTTCTCAGACTCCAAACCCACAGACACTGCAATACACGTATTTCTGTTTTAAGCTGTTAAGTTTGTGGTCATTTTTCTGCAAAAATACAAAACTAATACAGAGGCTGATGCCTGCAAATACTGAAAAGTATGAGTGCAGCTTTGGAATCTGGAAGTAGGCAGAGGCTGAATTAGTTCTGAGGCATGTGATGGACGAAGCCCAAATTACCTTGAACAACTGTCAGTGCAAATACGGACTTGGAAGTCGCTGCCCACGAGGGCTCAGGAGGAGGGAACACCGTGTTGGAAACCGGAGGAAGGGAGGCCCTTCTTGTACAGCGACAGCTAAGCCTGTAAAACGGTCTCTTCCCGGCGTAGGAGATGTGGAAGCAAAGTGGGAGAGTTCCACCCTGATTTCCTGCTGTTTGTAACAAAACATGAAAGGAGAGAGATTAATTGAGGGAAAACCCATTAGACAAACAAATAAAAACAGGGCTTGATGGTTTAGAAAATTCTGTTTCTTCATATGGAAAAAAACTGTTAAAAATCAAGAAATGGCTTCTGAAAATGTGACATTGAGAAAAGGGATGTGCCAGTGAGACCCCTTAACAAAACCTCGGGAAGGGTGAAGGGTCATTCTGAGGCCCTTTCAAGGCCTCTCCCTCAAGCTGCATGGTGTCTGGGGATCTTGAGGGTGTTGCCCCTGGGTCATCTCGAAAGGACCCAAGGATGGAGAAAGGATTATCATGAAGACACAAAAAGTGTGGTTGTGGCCTTTGTACAAGAGAGGGAAAGCTGAAATCCAGTGCAGACCCCCAAAGTTCTTGAGAGAACTGTTTTAGCAGAGCAACTGCCACATTAACCCGAAAATAAATGACAGAGCACAAAATGGCGGGACCCGTTCGACCCTCAAGCTGCCATTGGAGCAAAGCAGGTATTCAGCCACAAACGGGTACAAACCGTGTTTTACAACTGTTCTCCCTGTGCTCCTTGGGTGACCCGGGGGACAGCTATTCAGAACTCTTACTTTGCCAAGGCTTAAAAAATGTGGAATAAGTTTTTTTCCACTGAGAAAAGTCACTGGAAGAACCAGTGGCTGGGACAGTCATCTACCTTGCTCTCTGCAGAGCTCTTCAGCGTGTTCCTGACGTGGTCAGGAGTCTTCCCAGGACTTTCTGAGAGACATGACGTCACGGTCCCCCTCCATGGGTGGGGTGGGGATTGGAGGAAACGATAACCCAGCCGGCTTTCCTGATGAATAGTTATTATAAAAAGGCTTTACGAAAAGGCTGGATTGGTAGAATGTCTACTAACAGCATGTGTTTCTGCAGAAACCTCCCAGGGCAAGCGGTCAGTGATAGAGAGCACAACAAGAATGCAATTTACAGACGTGGTTGGTTAAGTCAAAGCCAAGAAGCCTTCCAGACCGAGATGGGACCAACGACCATAACTATTGCTGAAACTTTGCTCCCCGGATTACGGTCAATGCTCTCACTGGGAAGAGTGGTGTTTCCCAGGTAGTTGTACAGTTTATTAAATTTTCATTGGTCTGCATGAGTCATTAAATAATTTCTTACTTAATGAGTTCTGTCTATGTGCCAGTTTAAGCAACTAAAATATAAATTAAATTATCCGTGTGTAAAAACTGTCAGTGACTTCTTATCACATTCAGAATAGCATATTTAATAACCGGTAAGATTGTACAGAATATACCAACTGCCTATAATGTCATTCTTTTTTTTCTGATCCCTTGCTGACTATGCTACAACTTTGTTGTTTTGTTTATTGTGTCTGCATTGGGACCCTCCAAGTGGTCAAACTGTCACATCAGGGTTTTCTGACAATACGGTTTTCTCTGGCTGAAATGCTCTGATTTATCCTCCCTAACACACCCCCAACACACACACATACACACACTCACACACTCTCATACTCACGCAAACACATACTCGCACACTCTCAAACTCACATATGCACACACACACACTCTCATGCACCCACACACACTGACACTCACACACACACACACACACACACACTCCCACAGGATTTTTTAAAAACAACCCCCACCCATCATTGGGCAATGTCTTCAACTCTTAACCTAAATTTCATCTCCTTATGAACGTTCTCACAATGTGCTTTGCTTTTGTTGCGCTAATTGTATTTCACCATTACTGTGAGTTCTTGGCTGTGTATCTGTCATTGCTACGACACTGTAATTTCCGTGAACAGAAGGATTTTGACTGTTTTGTTTTTCATGGTTACTCGGTGTAGGGTATCGTAAATGGAATACGTAGAATATTCGATAAATATTCCATAAATGGATCATGAAGAGATATGTTGTGCAAATGCACATACACACATATATTCATGTTTAATATCTCTGGTAGCATGCTTCCTCCCCTTTTTTGTATGGGCCTGGTATCTTTTTAATGTATTAGAAATTTAAAAATGTCACTCCTGTGATGACACATGGCCAATTTCCGGTCAGCCATGACCCCTTTGCCTCAAGCCCTCAGCGCCTAGCGTGGGAAAACCCTCGTCAGGGAGGGGAGTCCTGGAGCAGGAAGTTTGCCTAATGTTAGAACCAGTAAAACAGCCTTCATCGACACCGTGGCACAGAGATTCGCGTGTATTCTCCAGTACTTATGGTGGTGTAAGTCTTGCACTTGCTGACTGCCCCTCTCGTGTTTTGCCCTGAAGTCCTCACCTGTTATCTCCGTGCGGGAAAGGGCCCACAGGGCCCCCCGTCACGTTGGAGCCTAGGGCAGCAATGTGCAATGCACCGCCTGTACAAAGGTGTGGTGTTGGGAGAAGGGGGTTTGAATCATTTAGGATTTTATGTCTGTATTCCATTTCCTGGCAAAACGTACCCAGTGCTGTCAGCCTCTACTTTTCTGGCTTTGTTTTTGGTTTTTAAAGCTGTATCTACCGTCATAATGTGGGGGGAGCCAGGAAGGAAGGTCCCTTCAATGCACTCTTTAATTTACTTGAGAGATTGCCTACCTTTTCTAAATTCCAGTGTTCTCGTGTGCAAAACGAGTAAAATATGTGTTTGCCTAAAGCCAGAGAACTGGAGCAGACCGTGCGTAACGGGGCCCCCGACCCCAGCCTAAGGAAAAGGCACATCCAATCAGAGCCCCCTGCTTATGCACAGAACACAGGGCATGCCTTGCTGTCACGACCAGTCAAAGTTCAAACTGAAGCTACAAAACAGAAATTGGGTTTGTTAAAAGAAATTTAGATGAAAAGCCATTGTAGGCGTAGCCTCCTTAAAAACTGTTGTCCGTGCTGCAGCCAGTCGATGCGTCGTATTCGTGCTGCCCTGTGTAAGAGTGCCTACAGGTGGAAAGCCTTACTTCAAAAATTCAACAGAGACTTGCATATTTAATTACTCAGGCTTTCAATTCACCTCTCGAAGTATGCATTCTCGTGCATAAATAACACACCAAACTCAAGTGAATTTTCCATCGTTTTACATTCTACTTTAAACAGGGTCTCAACGCCTGTGAATAACACAGGTCTTTAACTCAAAGAAAAAGGCTCCAGAGTCTTTGCACTTCTGGGTGAATGGATGTGACTCAAGCAGGCAGAGCCGTCTAAGAGCCGTCATTGTCTGATGGCTGGTGGCTGCTTAAAACGCCCTGAGTTGATGACTTTATCCCTCCCCTGCCAGGGAGCAGATGCGGACTTTGGCAAGAAAAGAAGCCAAATGTTACAGGATCTGTGAGAGGCCGTGAGCACTGAGGTCTTCTGGTCTGGCAGCAGAGAGGTGGGGGACCAGAGTCGGGCTGCCAGGCTGCCGTTCATGGGCATCAGCCCCTCTTACAAAATAAGGCATCTCTGAGCGATCACGTCTGAGCCCTGCCAGCAATGCTGTGCAGGGGCTGGGGGCCTAGGCATCTGCCTTGGTCGCCTAGACTCAGCTCCAGGTCTGGCGTACCCCCAGAATCTCTACGATGTGTGTGCTAAAGTATTAGTTGCCGGGACCCATTACAAAAAATGGGTCTGTAGTGGAACCTTGGGATCTGAATTTTTTTTTAAACCTCGCCAGAAGCCAACACAGATTAAAAAAAAAAAACCCAATGAACTTGGCAAAGGCCTGAAATGAATGATCTATCCTATGCCTCAGAGACCCTTTTTAGAATAGATATACATATATAATTCTAAAATTAATACATAAAATTATAGAAATGTAGAAAACTTGGAAAATATAAGAAAAAAATCCCAAATCATCTATAACATCAAAGTATAACATAACTACTATCAACATTTTTATTGATGTTTTCTTATTTCTAATACATGCCCTATTAATAAAGAATATACAGTCAAACCTGGGATGGTGAGTAACTTGTTCTGTGAATGTTCCACAAGCCAAGCAAACATTTCTAATAAATTTTAACTTGATAAGTGAGCAATGTCTTGCAATGCGAGTAGTATGGGTTGCCCAATGGTTCTGGAACTGGTTCTGAGCTAATGGTTCTTGAAATTCGCTTTGATATACAAGTGCTTTGGATTACAAGCATGTTTCCAGAACAAATTATGCTCGCAAACCAAGGTTTTACTGTATTCTATGCGGTATTATGAAAATAAGCTCATATATTATGCTATTACTTTCAGCTATAATAACATTTTCTAGTACCCTTAAAAATTCTTTAAAAATAGAATGCAATGGTGGCATTTTTTCCATAATGTAGGATTTGTGTGATGAGTACTATTTATCCCGTCATTTAAACTTTTTATAGTTATGAGAAGGACTGTGATAAATACTTCTGCCCCTCGGCGTTAGTACACTTCTTTCCTCATTTCCTGGAGTAGATGGTTCAAGAATTACACGGCAGCAGAGAAGCTTTGTGCCCCGCTGGCAACACCATCGCACGTGTGGCTCTGCCCTGACAACGTGGAAGGTCAGCAGGAAGGGGCAGGCTGTGCAGGGAGTTATTCAAGCACATCTAGTAGCATCCTGGACCTGTCCTCTGGAGAGGAGCAGACCGAAGAGACACGACCTCAGCAAGGCTGGGCTTAGTGAGGAGGAATGTTAGGGCTGCGTAAGGAGAGCCGGTAACCCGCATTCCTGCCTGCTGCCTTCCCCTCCTGGCTGTTTGCGCACCTGCAGGCATTTTCAGAAATCCGTTGAATGCTTGGTTGACAATGGCTGACGGTTGGCCAATGCTAGTTTCAGGTGTATTTGAATTGAAAATAATCGATACAGAGCTTTTGTATAGAAATGCAAACAATTTCTCAATGTCTAGTAGACAACGTTGAATTTCCCACTTCTGACGTAAGCGATCACGACCAGCTGTCTACCAGACTGGGAATGATGTGAGGTATCTTTTCACGACTTTTCCTTCATTCATGTAAATACTATTTTTATTTCCTTTGATTTCTGAAGATGTTTCCAAACCGTTTCAGTGCAGATCTGACTAGGAAATCACTGTTGAATAGGTGACTTGATGGTAAGGGAAGTCGCCTGCTCTATACTAGTTCGCACGTCCCGGCCCACGGACGGAAGTCACTCTGGAAGACCTCGTTTTATTTTATTTTATTTTAGCTTAGTTTAGTTTAAAGTTTATTTATTTATTTTGAGAAAGAAGGAGAGGGAAGGGCAGAGAGAGAGGGAGAGAGAGAGAATCCCAAGCAGGTTCCAGGCTGTCAGTACAGAGCCCCATGTGGGGCTCAAATTCAGGAACTGTGAGATCATGACCTGAGCAGAAACCAAGTGCTGGATACTTAACCCACTGAGCCCCCCAGGCACCCTGGATGACCTCATTTTTGTAGTTGGTCTTTAATAACACTTTCCAGGGGTGCCTGGGTGGCTCGGTTGGGCATCCGAGTTCGGCTCGGGTCATGATCACGGTTCATGAGTTCGAGCCCCGCGTCGGGCTCTGTGCTGGGCATCCAAGTTCAACTCAGGCCATGATCTGGTGGTACATGATTTTGAGCCCTGCATTGGGCTCTGTGCTGACAGCTCAGAGCCTGGAGCCTGCTTTGGATTCTGTGTCTCCTCCTCTCTCTGCCCCTCCCCGGCTTGTGCTCTTCTCTCTCTGTCTCTCAAAAATAAATAAACGTAAAAAAACATATATTAATACCACTTTCCAGACAGGGAAGTCGGTTTGACTGGGAAATCCAACCAGCAGGGTGGGGAAGGATTACACGTGAAATGGGGATAACCATCAATCGGCAGGTGTCTGCAGTGGAAGATAGGCGGGCAGACTGACGATGGCCGCACTTCGTCTCCTGGGAAGGGCTTCAGGCTCCAGGGGCTGGAGTCTTGTCTATACCCCATGTGCATGCCTCCTGTGCACAGAGAAAGGGGTCCTGCATGGACCATCCGTCTGCAGCGTCTTTGAATTATAAATGCGAGCTGGGCTCAAGTGACTGAAAACACCAGCTTTCTGATGAGGAGACAGGATTTTGAAACCAGAAGGGCCTCATCAATCTCCCACTAGGATCTGCCAGGTAGCACAGGCAACAATTAAATCGTTCTCAGCGAGGAGACTTGTTCCAGAATGTGCGGTTTTCTCATTGTTCCTCCCTCCACGACCCCCTCACTGGAGAAAGGGCCTGAAGACACGCTGTGAAGAGGGTAGCCTGAGGCTGTAACTAAGTCTTGGCCCTGCCACTTTGCACTTGCCTTACTGGGACGAATAAATGCAATTTGCAATCCAGCGTTTTAGTTATGCACTTAAATATGGACTAGAAAGTCCCTCGTTTCACGGTTAAGAAAGGTCCAGACAATCCACGTGGCTTGCCTGAGGCCAAACGGCCGATCTGGGGCAGGGCTGGCCCTGGAACTATCTCCTGACCCCAAGTCCGTTTTGTCCATCGAACAATACCGCCACCTGCTTAGGGTCTTGGATGCAAACAGAATATCAGCTGCTACGGCAATTCACAAGTTCTGGAGCAGCCAGAATGCCTTTCGAGGACTGTCGGCCTGTGCGGATCCAAACCTGCACCCTGTGCCAGGCATCCTGGAACCCTGCTGTCACCATACCGAACGCTTAGCCAAGACGGCGGGTTGCCTTTCTAATAGCAGCAGCCCGCATGCCATCAACATCGCCAGGACATCCTCTATTCCGTTCTGAACACATACGGCAAAGCATTTTTTACGGCTTGTCACCTTTTGAAAGCTGTTTTTAACCCAAAATGTCTCCCCAGACTCTCCACCTCGCATCCCTTGTTATCGTCCATCACCACGAAGGACCCGGGCCTGCTCTCTACCCCCCTTCTTCTTGATGTGATTTCAGTTCCTGCAACGGTCTGGGCGCACACCGAGGCCACAGGCAGGGTTCAGCTTGGTGTGGTTTGCTGTTAACTTACCAGGAAGTCCAATCCCTCGGAGCATCACCCTCATCCTACTGGACCCACGTCTACTTTCTTCAGCGGCAGCTCTCATCCTGCAGGAAACCATCGTTTGTTCGCCTTCAAAGGAACGAAGACGCGAGCAGTTACGCGACAGGAGGGCAGAGCTTCACTCAGAGCGAGTTAGCATTTTCCTCATCATTACAATTCATCCAATTCCTCATCCCAATTCAAACTTCTTAGTATGTTCTGTGTATTTTTAAATATATTCCCGATGATATTTTATGATCTATGGCTACGAAGACGTAAAACTTTGTGTCAAATAATGCAGCTTTTCTTTATACGTATTTTATTTTTGCCAACGCTATGTAGATACAAATGACATGATATGAAGCTAGAGAGTCTGTAATCATGAGGCCCAAAATGTCACTCTTAGCGAATTAAATATTTAGAAAAGTACATTAAGTATATCAGGGCTCATGACGTTTCTATTTAACTCAGCAAAATGGCAATGCATTCTTTTTTTAGAAAAGGAGAAAATGCCTAAATGTATCCCTTAGCAACAAATATCTTCACAGAAGAACTTGAACATTGAGAAGAATACAGAGATTCTTAGTCTGCTCTCTACTGTAACAGTTTCATGTTAAGCAATCATCATGAAAATCTGAATAATTACACCCAAATAACGTAAGTTAGTACATCACACTGAAGCACTTTTGAGTCACGCTAAAACACTTCCGGTTTCTGAATTTGCCTCACATCCCTTCAAGCCCCACCAGTGGCTGAAGTCTGTACCCCCAGACCCCTTCCCACCACCCATTGTCCCCCAGACCCCTCCCTACCTCCCATGGTACCCCAGACTCGTTCTCACCACCCATGGCTCCCCCCAACTCACTGACTCTCCTGCTTTCTGCCTCAGCAACAATTCAGCCCTTGCAGGGGATCATAGAAATCCCCATTAAGTGTCAGGAATAATTTCACGAAAAGAGGGGTCAGGCCACTGTTACGAAACACTTATCAGAGAAAGGTAAATAAATTGTGGGAAATATAATGTTACGAGAGTGGGAGATTTAGTATCACCAAAACATGTTTGCTTTCCCTGGAGTTGACCTGTTACCTAGATGGAATCGCCAGCAAAATCTTGGGGGAGGGGGCCGTTTGCCCAAGAAAGTTGAAAGGCTAATTCTTACATTTATATAAAATATAGAAATAATGGTTAAGGTAATTTTGAAGAAGAAAAAAATTTGTAGCACTTAAAATTCCCATATGAAGTTTTATTATAAACCTATGGTTATAAAAGTGCTGTAGACAGAAACACAAGGATAGAAACATAGACCAATAGAGCATAATAGAGTTCAGAAATAATGACGTACACAGGTGGACGTGTAATTTGTTATGATGGTGATTCTGAAGAACACAGAAGAGGACAGTTCCATCAACAGCCTGTATAAAATATTAAACATTGGCCCCTTACTCATTTGATAAACAAAATCAATTCTATGTAGTTTTTACACCTACATTTCATTGAGTTTATTTATTTGTTCTGAGAGAGAGGAAGAGAACATGAGTGAGCAGGAGAGAGGCAGAGAGAGAGAGAGAGAGAGCGAGAGTATCTCAAGCAGCTCCCGCTGTCAGCACAGAGCCTGCTAAGCGGCTTGATCTCAGGAACTGTGAGATCATGACCTGAGCTGAAATCAAGAGTCAGATGCTCCATCGACTGAACCACCCAGGCATCCCTAGCTCTAAATATGTGAAAAATCTAAAAAGTTCCTTGACCTTAACATAGGTAAATAATTTCCAAACAGGATACAAAGGGCAATTACTGTAAATAAAATCACTGATAAAATAAAGTACTGTAAAATTAGCATATTCACTCATCAAAAGACACGATTTGGAGACTGAATAAAAAACAACCTATGGTGTTTGAAAAGATATTTGTCATACTGAATATAAGTCACAAAGGACTTGTATTGATTATATGAAAAAGACTTCTACAAATCCATAATGAAAAGACAGACAACCTGATGACAGCGGACAAGAGAAGAGGATTAGCACTTCATAGAAAAGGTGATCTAAATCACTCGTAAATGTGCATTCAAACTGATTGACATTGGGGAGGCACAGATTAAAGTCACAGGTCTACACCTGCACACGTCAGTCAGAATGGGTAGACTTAGAGGCACTGACAACACTTAGTTTGGGAAAGGATGTGTAGCAAGGGGACTCTCACCTGCAGCTGATGGAAGTGCAAAAAGTGTATCAACTTAGGAAAATTATTTGTGGTTCCCTAATAAAGCTAGAAACATAGCTCAGCTTTCTACCACTAAGTATATTTCCACAAATATGCAGATGCCACAATTATTGCCATGGAGTTGCTCACAGTTTTTCATCCTTATCTTCTAAGGTCTTAAGGATCTGTTGTGATGTCCCCTCTTTGATTCCTGATGGTTTCCCTTTCTTCCCTCTTTCTCTTCCCCCTTCTCCCCTCTCTTCCCCCTCTCCTCCCCCTCCTCCTCTTTCTTCTTCTTCTTCTTCTTCTTCTTCTTCTTCTTCTTCTTCTTCTTTCTTCCTCCTCCTTCTCCTCGTTCTCCTTCAATATTTCTCAGAAACTGCTCTGCTCTATGCTTTTACAGCCTCCTGTCTATTGTCTCCGTCCTCCCAGTTTAGCTCTTGACTATATAGATCCAAGTAGCTTCTGCTTTCATCAATATTCCTTTCCCCCTGGCTCCCAGGTGTCTTGGAATCCCAAAAATCTGGGGGCCTTAACCTGAAAGCACGTAGCCTCCTCCTTAGAAATCATAGAATTACAAGAATTCTTTTTATCCCTTTCATATTTAGACTAAAATTCCAAATGTTCCTAGTAAAATTTATACATGGGAAAAATAACGATGGGAGACAACAGTATCCACCAATATGTCGTGATTTGGATTTTCAGACACATTTGGGAAATAGAACCTACAGAGAGAGGGAGAAGAAAAAACAAATCATGAAATGTTTAATGAGGAGACTGTCATTTTTTCCTGAGAGGTAAGCACAGACTCCAATGTAAATGGAAAGAAAGGATCTGGATAAATGGTAAAGAGGCCTCCCTCAGTAAGGAAAAAGGAAACATTTTATTTTCCATTTGGCCCTGTGCTAAATTGTTTATTCCTGATCTCAAGACTTAGAAAGAGAAAAAATGTGATATTATGCAAGCTTTAGCTCCCCTTTTACGAGGTATGATTATTCAGAAGAGAAAACAAGAAATTAGGTGGCAGGTAGATCAAGTATTACTATTAAATCCACAAAAAAAGTTTGGAACATAGACTATCTTAGAAAAGTCTACATTTGTAAAGGTATTCATTTAAACTTTTTCTATTGTCAAACTGGTCTTGTTAATATCATATTTTTTTTCAAAGTGTTTTGATTTTCTTTCTTTCTTTTCCTTATTTTCTCATAACTTAGAAATATTCAGGGTCCCTAAACCGAGAAATTTTTGGTCATGTCACAGTAGTTGCTTTTCATCAATTCTTAGTCTTAATGGTTTGCAACATCTGCTCGTGGCTCTTTGAGTACGTTTGCATCCATTTCATGACTCAGTCAGGTCAAGCATGCGAGTCTGAAACCCACTGGAATGGAGCCATAGTAGAAATTCAATATTTTCCACTATGCACTAGGGTTCCCCAGAAATGGAAACAGGCACACAGATTATGTTACAAGCCTAGAAGGAGGTGTGCATTGGTGGGGAGAGAAGAGAATTAAAACGTGCACTCAAAGTAATGATCGTAATGTGCTAACATGACACCTAATATCCCATGGGGAGAAACACTAAATGCCTTCATAATGCTACGGTGCACATGATTAACAGCCTTGGATGTCAGTGTTCTCCTAGACCAAGTTAAGCAATCTAAATCCAGAGTAATTTCAGAAGATCTCCATGGCAAACACTGGCAGAGTCCCAAGTGTGTTTTATATTATGTTGCATGGGAAATGACGTCAGAGACAAGTTCGATAATCTCAAGGCTGAAATTGAAGAATTTTAATTAGAATTTTTTTAAATACAAGGAATGTGTGAATAAACGTTCTAGGCAAATAACTTCTTCTAAAACTGTTAGTTCTATTAACATTACATATTATATCTTAGCATCATCAATACTTGCAATCATGATATGATATATGAGATCATCTATTTACTCATTACAAATGCATTTACTGTATAGTTACTATGGAAAAGTTTTTTGTTTGATGAGGTGAATATAAAGATCCATGAAGTGCATTGATCAGGAGTTCATAGTGTGTTAGATTGGTTTACAGTCTTGTGGCCACTAGGGCCGTTCAGCGATATTGGAGAGAAATAGCAGGACAGAAGTACCGAGCTCCCTGGCAGTGAGGCACGGAGCTCGTTAATGAGATGGAAGAGGAAATGTCTTGTTACATGAAGTCTGTGCCTTTACTCTTCACACGGAAACAGATGAAGTTCCAAATGTGGATGCCTCATCAGCCTGGATATCTGATAAAAACAAAAAAAAAAACAAAAAAAAAAAACACGTCAAGCAGAGCCCTCTGACACCCCAGATGACTACGAAATCTGAACAAAAACTGAATTAACATTTGCTGCTCTAAGCTTGGGTTTCCTTGCTGCCATGATAGCATAAATGAATATACCATTTTCCTTTTCTTTTGAAATCCTAGGTATCTGCATCTCCAGGATCCGCACCTCTCTTCTAGACGGTTCTGTCCATGAGCTCAGCTGGATTCCGGATTCCCAGCTACCAGGCAGCACGTCCAGAACCACCTCCGCAGTCCCACGCGTGGGGAGAGTTGCTCACCTGGGGATGAGGTGGCACCAGAGGGGGCAGTGAATGCGCTAACGAGGGACAAACCAAACGGATGTCAGAGTGTGGCTCGGCGAAAGAAACGGGGGAAAGAAGAAGGGACTGGAAAAGCGTTATGACTGCGGGAGACACTCGGGGCCCCTGGAGGATGAGGGTGCAGAGAAAGCACTGTGTCCCGCAGGGTCGTCAGCAGCGAAGACCGCCTGCCACTCGCAGGGGGCCAGGCAGCTTGTAACGTCTCTCTGCTCGCCTCGTCCGGCCCCACGACAGCCTTTCGAGGCCGGGACTGTTACTCCTGCCGCTTTAGGAAGGAGGGCAATGAAGATCAGAAAAGGTCTCCTCGGAAGAAGGAGGACCCGGTCCCCTCAGGCGTGCCCAGTGGGCTATGTCCCTACTTACAGTGACCAGGAAGAAACCGTGCATTTTCTTCTGCCGGGAAACGTGGAGAGAGTCGGTCTGTGCGTTTTCTCAAACCTGAGACTTGGCTTTTCGTCCTTGTCCTGATTTAGTTCCTACGGGCTGCGTCCGCCTTTTCCCAGCCCCACTGGCATCGGTGTGACAAACACCCAGAGGTGAAGGATCCTTGCACCGAATCGTGGGCTCAGCCCGAAGCCCGGGATCTTGGCTGTCCACGAGGGACACGGGGCTTTTACAACTCAGAAAATGATGGAGAAAAAGTTTTGTAATTGCTTAACGGCTGAACTTACTCTTTCAAGGAGCCGTATGCATATTTTACCTTTATTCTTAAATAATGGATTTTTTTTTAACTTAGCACTCCTGAGAGCAGTCCCTAATTTTTTCTCATTGCCATCAGGCTTAATGTCCTTCAATTAGTGCAGCTGCAGCGACAGTCTGAGTGCCGGCCTGCCGGCTCGAGAGTCTGTTTTCCTTCAGGCAGTTCTCGCAGAGCCTTCCCCTTGGTAAAGGCACTGGTCTCGAAGACTGATCGTCACAAAGCTGACTTCTGTGGACGATGCCGCGTCTCGAATCCGCCCCCACCCACCGCCCCTGACCCAGCCGCACCCGCCCTAGAGGCCCAGCCAGTGAAGACACCAGCACGTGGGACACCTTCCCTTCGCGGGACGTTTGCTGTCGCCAGCGAGGACTCCGCATCTGCTTGCTGACTCCGTGACTCAGGGGTAGCAAGACTTCCTTCATTTGGCACAAAGAAAAGAGCTACCGGGTCGACATAAAAGTTTATCGATTCGGCGCAATCCTCAAACTCCCCTGATGATCTGTGTTTTTTATCCCACGATTTCACAGCCCAGAGACGTGCTCTGCAATTATGCGAGGCCCATTACACCTCTGCCAATGATGTGTCAGCACGGCCCAGAGCAGACACGCTAAATGGCTTTCTTTTACTAAGCCGACGCCAGACATTGGGGAGTGACTACCTCACCCGGGTTAAAAAGAAAATGAATTAAAAAAAAAAAACCTATTACGTCTGTCATGGATGTAGGAGTGGGCAAGACAGGCTGAATGTATCACCATTTCTCAAAGACATTTGGAATGTGAATTAACTTCTAAAGAAATCCAATTGTCTCCATTTTTTGTATATGTGAATTTTATATCGTTTAACAGACTTTCAAGTTATACATTATAATATATATGACCTTGTAATGTGGCTTAAAATTTGAATTTGACAATAAAGACAAGCTGACTCGTCTAGAAAAAGTAGACAGTCAAGGAACTGTTAAGTCGAGTGTCTGTGTCCCTCTCCGGTCACGCTCGCTCCTTTAGCAGAGACCGTCAAGGACAGTGAAGGAGGTGACTCCTGACCCATCTGTCGGCCACAGCTGAGGGTGCCCTACGAACTCCCCCGGTTCTTCCACGCCCAGAAAGAGAGAGAAATGTCCGTTCAATGGGCAGAAGAAAAATCCTCATCAACAAGTGAGAAGAGAGTTCCATCTGCTGTCCATCCACCCCTGCTGATTCTGCCAAATCTCATCATCTTTAGGGAGTAATTTTCCATTTCCTTGTTTTCCTTCTCCCTGAACATTCTCATTAGCAGAAATGCTGGGTCTTGCTATGGAATTATGTATTTAGGATACATTGATCCATGTGTGATAGGCAGTGTAAACCCATGCAAAGCCAGTATAGTCTTTTGTAGGCGCTTACATAGAAACCATTAACGCGATTGATATTAAATCAATTTGAGAAAGACATTATAATTTGCTATGCATGTTTTTTAATTATTTCTTTCTTTTGGAATGAAAAACAACTAGAGGCTGATTCAGACTGTAATTCCATAGATGCTGTTTTTCAATACTAAATGTTCTTAGTGGGAAACAAACAACCAAGGACATTCCAAAACAATATACTATGTGGTCTATAAATAGCAATAATCTTTCAACAAAGTGGGAAGATTATACACTTTCCTGGGAAACTATTTGCTTTGAAAGTACGTAATGGTTAGTTTCATATTTCTTATGAGTTTGGCCATCAGTATGACCAAATTTGGGTTTGAATGTTAGCTGTGTGACCTGGGTTGTCCCAGAACATGTCTAAGCTTCAGGTTTTGCTTTGTCGCCACGTATCTTAGAAGGTTGTCCCGAGGCTCAGAAGACTGGGGGGTTCACTCCGTACATACGACCGGCTTTGCACCCACTCGTCCTCACTGACTGTGTAGCCCAGCGTGAGAGGTGCTGATCTCTCATCACTCAGTAGCCTTCGGAACAGTCAGCCTGATCCCAAGACCACTCTCCTCCGGTCATTTCCACACATGGGTCTTTCAGAGCCCCACTTCCCCTTCTGTGGCCCCTCCCGCCCATCACCTCTGTGGGCCTCACGCAGGAGTCCAGGCTCTGGGAGCCTTGTACACTGTTTCAGTGGCCTCGGTATCATCTGTACTCAAGCAGTAACTACAGCAACACTTAGCCATTGGGTATGCATTACTCTCTCTAAGTCTCAGTTCCTTCACGTGTAGAAGAAAAATAACAATTCCTGCCCTGTAGGTTTTTGTACAGTTAGAAAGAGATAATGAAGCCCTTAGCACAATACTCGGCCTGTCGTGTGGCTTGGTAAAAGCTAGCTAATTGTATTCTTCTTGCTAAACAACTTCATTTTTAGAAAGTTTCTCCTCATTGGTCTTCAAAGGTCGCCTCACTCTCACATACACTCAGGTTTCCTACTTACCCACTGGAGTACCATTGGGTTTTTAAGTCCCTCGACATTGGACAGTTCCTCAAAAGGTGTTTCCTAATAAAAATGCCCAAGCATCACTGTAGAGTTTGCTTTAATCATGAACAAAATACTATTTATACTAATTAAAATAGGCATTCCTCTCCAATGATCTTTGATAGTTTTAATTTTTTAATATTTATTTATTTTTGAGGAGGGGAGGGGCAGAGAGAGAGAGAGAGAGAGAGAGAGAGAGAGAACTCCAAGCAGGCTCCAGGCCCTGAGCTGTCAGCACAGAGCCCAACACAGGGCTCGAACTCAAAAGCCGTGAGATCGTGACCTGAGCGGAAGTCAGACGCTTAACCAACTGAGCCACCCAGGTGCCCCTAATCTTTGATGTTTTTAAAAGGTAAACATTTATTTTCAAGTCAAGAATGGTTTCTCCCCATTAGCAAAAATCTGTAGAGAGATGCTGCTGGAGAACTAGAGGAGTGCAGAAAACTGCTTAGAACAGGTCAAAGGAAAAGTCGCATCGGCAGCTTTCCGTTCATGTTCCGTTTCCTCCACCAGATGTCTTCCGGTTTCCAGAGTACACGTGTTCCATGGTCTTTGAGCTACCTTACAACTGTGTCGATTGTAGAAAACTAGGAGCAATACAAATTATTCTTGTCCACAGAAATGCACATTGTGTCAGAGGAATGTAATTGATCATTGTCTGATGGATTTTGACCCACTTCTGATCAATTTATAGCTTATTCCAGCATTCCTTACTTGACTCCACATGTGTGGCAATTTGATTTTCCCTTCGATCTGGCTATAAGTCATTGGTTCCTGGACTAATTAATGAATTCAGTAAAATCTTTGACATTACAAAAAATGTATCTCTTTCATACTATGGTTGGGTGCGTGTTACCAGAACTCACCTGCAAGTGCCATCAACCCTCACAAGCATTTATTAGTTACATCTGTTACCAGAGCTAAGCACCAACAGGGTTGCCCTGAAAATGCCAGCCCCCAACTCCTGTGCCTATTAGCGTAGATATGCACCAGTTAATCCCTGCTGATCTCTCTTGAGAACACCAGGCGTATTTCATCTCCTTTAATTATCGCAACGACACTATGAGGAAAGCAAAATTATCACCCCCGTTTCGAGATGAGGCGCACGAGGCAAGTAACTTCACAAGGTCACATGCTCCACACAGGGCAGGGTTACGATACAAACCCAGGCAGGCAGACTAGGGATAGTATCTGTGCTATATTTCCTCTTAAAACAAGAATTTAAGACCATCTGCTGGGATTGGGATGGTGACTCAGTCGATTGAGCATCCGACTTCGGCTCAGGTCATGATCTCATGGCTCGGGAGTTCGAGCCCTTCGTCAGGCTCCGTGCTGACTGCTCAGAGCCTGGAGCTTGCTTCGGATTCTGTGTCTCCCTCTCTCTCTGTCCCTCCCCTGCTCGTGCTCTGTACCCTCTCTCTGCGTTCCTGCCCCATTTGTGCTCTTTCTCTCTCTTAAAAATAAATAAACATCTAAAAACACCATCTGTTGGGGTTTTACACGAGGTATGAATGTTGATGTCAGCGTGTTGAACTGCATATTTATTTGTTAAATTGAGTCCCGTAAATGTTGCTGTTAGTTGTTGCTTATTTTTTCCCCCTTTTCCTCCATTTGGGTGTTCATTCCACCCATGCTTGGATCTCACATGAAAACTTTTTTTAACTGTGTCAAAGTGAATCCTATTTCAGGAGTTCAAACTTTCTCCTGGAGTGCTTTTTCTATGTTTTTTATTGCTTGAACCTCAAAAGAGGTCATAAGCAAGCACTTCCCAGAAATTACTCACGTGTGAAAGGCCAGTGAGTGTAGTTTAAAGACAGTTTTTGCAAAGATTTGCACTGTGAAATCTTTAGCTACATCTGAGCCAGAGAAGTATGCCAAGCCATGAATTTTCTCAAAAATCTTTCTTTTATCCCGTTTATTGGGAAACTACAAAAAAAATATCGGTAGGATTAATTCAGAGTCTTTCCAAATTTCCTTAAAAGCAAGGGAAACCTAGTAGTAAGACTCATAATAACACATGAAATGTGCACCCATGTGTTTATGTGGTCATTCAACCAACATTTACTTACATAAAAAAGTAAGAGTTTGAATTTTGGCTCATTATTTATTAGCTGTGAGATCTTGAACAAGTGGGTTGATGGCTTAAGTTTCTATAAAATAAGAATACAAGTGGTACCACTCTGCAAGGAATATCTGGGTCATTTAATGAGGAAATGCATCACAAGCACATGGCAGGATGGCCAGTACAGAGTAAGTTATTAAATTCTTCTCATCTCATAGCTTTCTTTTGTAATGTACCCAGAACTTTACTGCCATGTGAGTAGGAAATGCCACAAAGTCCACCTGTACTTGTAGTAGTTATCTACTGCTGTGTAACAAATAGTCCCCAAACTTGCTACTTTAAACACAACAGACTTACTATTCACGGTTCTGGGGGTCAGGGACTGCAAGGCAGCTGGCTTATAGTTACGCTCAGGGTCTTTCCTGTGGTTGCAGTCACCTGCAGTGAGGGGCTGTCTTTCCAGTCTCCTGGCCACGGAGGGAAGAACTGCTCCCAAGCTGACTCCCGCAGGTTGGGGCGGGATGTTTCAGTTCCTCACCATGTGTGCCTGGCTAGGGCTGTTCACGGCATGGCTTCCCCAGGAATGAGTGACACGGAAGGGAGAAGGGGGACCGAGAGAACAGGATGGAAGCCGCAGCACGTTCACAGCTACTCTTGGAAGCGGTGTGTGTCCGTCTGCCGTGTTCTGTTGGCCACACAGACAGAGCGGACAGAACGGAGGTGCCCCAGGAGTGTGCGTGCGGATGGCTGTGAGCTGGGACCCCCGCAGGCTCTGGTGGAGGCTGGCTGACACTCTCAGTTCCCTTGTTAACAAGACTTTAAAAGGCTCCCTTATTTTCTGAGTGGGAAGTTTTGATTCTTGTCTCCCACCGTGCTGCCAAACGTCCCGGATGCCCTCCCCTGCCTCCCAACACTCCTACCTGGTCCTGTTTCCCATGACTGTCATCTGGGGGTTGCATGTGCCTCGAGACCACACAGTTCCATGACTTTTTTCTGCTAAACTCCCCTAGTCACTCCTTGCCAGGGATTGAAACCCTCCCTCCTGTTCTAAGTCCCTTCCAAACGCTGTCTTCTGAGCAGGAATCTCTTACTCTTACAATGGATGGCGTCTCTTTTTCTGAATCCCGATTGACCTCTCTATAAACGTCTTGTACGGCCATTTCCTTATGCCAATATTCTGATATTTCTGTTTTCCTCCCATCCTCATAAATGGATGAGGTGAGGTCATGAGACCCACTCGTCTTTGAATCCCCTTTGTTGTCTGGCACACTGTGTAGTGGGTATAATGCCAACCTCAAATATTCGGACTAGTTGCACTAGATCCGCTAACGCCCGCTGGTGTGGAGAGAGAAGTAAAGGAAGCAAGTGGCAAGACCTTCAGTATAACTGAGTTTTCCTACTGTGGTCAGTTCCCTTCGCTCTTGCCAACATACGGGCAGGTAGCAGGCTCATTAGGTTAATTTTAAGGATGTGGATTCGGCTATGATACTGAATGGACATCAGCAGGTTTACTGTGAATGACTGTGGTGAAATGTCATTCACTGGGATGCGCTTAGGCAGAGAAATGTTCATTAAAGGCAATGAAGACCAGATAGTAGCGTTAAGTGTCTCCTTTTTACTCTCCAAGCCTACTTTCTAAGGATGGCTATTGATCGGAAAACTTAGCTTATTAAAAAAGGCCCCCCGTATTTCGGACTGCTCTATTAGAAAGGGAGCCAAACTCAAGCAAACTGTAGGGTGGATTTCAATTCCAGAAACTAGTGGGTGGGTTTTCTAGGCAAACATAAAAACAGAAACAGGTACAAGCTTTTGATAACTGCTGAGTTCTAAAGGGCCTGGAACGTGGTGTGCATGCCGGTGGGGGGCGGGGGGGCGGGGATCAGGGACTGCTTCCTCCCTTCCCACTTCCTGCTTTTGATGCTTTTATAATTGAATAAGCACACAATAGACTCTCTAATATCACTTTATATGATTTATATGATTTTGTGCGATTTATAGAGGAAAACAACAGCGATACACAGTGTTAGGCAAATACCGTATTTGCTCTAAGTTTGTAGGATTTCGTTTCCAGGTTCAGGCAAATTTTAATAAAGCTGTGATTGTAGGGAAGTGTAGCTTAGCTCTTTCCAAAGATGATTTAGTATACATTTCTGAAGTCTGTGTCGTTATTGAACTGACAAGGAGAAAATAATTTTCCTATTTTATGAAGTTCACCTTCTTCGTATGATGCTTTACAAGCTCGTGTGCTCACTGTGCTCTAGCCTTATAACAAATATCTGGGAAGTTCTTTCTTCACCCAATGCAGAGACTTGGCAATTTTTCCAAGTATCTCCTGGATGTGACTGTTCCCTACCTCTGGCTGCTGAGCTGGGCTGAAATGGATGTTTGAGCTGATGCTCTTTGGTGGCACTTAGCGTCCGTGAATTCCCAGGATCTGTCTCTGTACTCCCTCTAGGAATGACAGTATCTGTTTTAAGCCGGATAGTTTGCATACGTTGTCTCTTTTTATTTTGTTTTTGTAATATATGCACGGGCAAGAAGAATTTCACCTGTACATAAGATAACAAAATTGAGTATTATTCCACGTAATCCAAATAAAAATATCTTCCTATAAACACAATAAATACGAGTGAAGAAGTGACAAAAAGAAGGTGTTTCTTTAACTATGTTCAGTTTAATTTGGTATTGGAACTTTTGTGTTGAAACTGAATCCTTCCTTGGAAATTTCAGAATTAAAATTAGTAACTTTGCTCTCTTTTCTAACTACAATCCACTGCCCCCCACTCATTGTAATAATGGATCTCCCTTAACACAATACTTTTAACTGTTAGACTCCAGTCTTAGCAGCATTGCAACTAGACATTGATTTCAGCTATAATTTTATAAATGTTGAAATGTACTAACAAAAAAACAAATGTCACTCGCATATTTGCTATCTCTTATTCACATACAGATTTTCAGCCGTATGGAGCCTTCTTCTGTTTAACATAAAATTGCATTTATTTTGCAAATACGATTTTATCATTTTATATCTTTTCTTCTTCTTCTTACTTATTTCGATGTGAGCATTTCCCCATGACACACTTTAGTTGTTATTTTCTTTTAAGTTTCTTTTTTAAGTTTTTATTTAAATTCCAGCGTAGTTAGCACACAACGCCGTATTCGTATCAGGTGTACAAGATAGTGGTTCCACATTTCCATACCCTACCCGGGACTCATCACAACTGTGCCCTCCTTCATCCCCATCACCCGTTTAATCTCAAGACATACTTGGGGCACCCAGGTGGCTCAGTCGGTTAAGCGGCCGACTTCGGCTCAGGTCATGATCTCCCGGTCCGTGAGTTCGAGCCCCGTGTCGGGCTCTGTGCTGACAGCTCAGAGCCTGGAGCCTGTTTCAGATTCTGTGTCTCCCTCTCTCTCTGACCCTCCCCTGTTCATGCTCTCTCTCTGTCTCAAAAATAAATAAATGTTAAAAAAAAATTTTTTTTAAAAAGACATACTCTGGTTTCCTCTGATATTTAAAAACATCCTGTGAGGAAGTTAGAGGGAACTGGCATTCCTAGTTTAGACATGAAGAACTGAGGTGTATTGCTTGAGAAGCAATATATACGAGGTCTACAGCTTGCTCTTGGCAGAGGCCCGCCTAGCAGCCATGTCTCCTTGGCGCTAATGTATTTCCAGTAGGCCACGTGGCCTTGATTGGCCGCTTTCTCAGATACGCTGGGCTCAACACGGCATCTCCAAAGGTGGTACTTTCTAAACTGATCATTTAGGATTGCTCTCGCAGGCTAGCATCACAAGAGTCTTATGTCGTAGACTTTAATGATGATGTCAGTTCAGTACTTTTTGACTTCAAGAATTTCCGAGTAAAAATGCTACTTGAATAGAACAGTATTTTTCTGTCATCAAAGAGATTAGAGAAAAGAGGAAAAGACATCTCAATATGGCTTTTAAGTTCGAGATTCTAAACATTGGGTTCAAACCAATTTCTTTGCTTTTGACCTGTGGAAAGTTTACTTTCTGAGAGTGGGCTGTGACTAAATAGGAGCTTAGGTGGCCACTGTTCTCTAAGACAGTCTTCCTAACCCACTTTCTTATACGAGCTGCTTCCCTGAAATGGTGAGATCAGGTAAAGTCATTACAGCATGTGGCCACCTGGTGAGCAATGGACCTCCATTTGTAGAGGTAATATTAAGAAATCCACTTTAAAACGCTCAGTCCCATTAAGGGGCACCTGGGTGGCTCAGAGAGTTAAGCATCCAACTCTTGATTTGGGCTCAGGTCATGGTCTCACGGTTTGTGAGCTTGAGCCTCGCCTCGAGCTCCGTGCTGACAGTGCGGGGCCTGCTTGGCATTCTCTCTCCCTCTCTCTCTGCCCCTCCCAGCTCTCTCTCTCTCTCTCTCTCTCTCTCTCTCTCTCAAAATAAATAAATAAACATCAAAAATAAATAAACTACTTGGCGATGAGAAAGAATGAAATCCTGCCATTTGCAGCAACGTGGATGGAACTGGAAGGTATTATGCTGAGTGAAACAAGTCAGTCAGAGAAAGACATATCATAGGTTTTCACTCATATGTGGAAATTAAGGAACTTAACAGAAGACCTTGGGGGAAGGGTAGGGGAAAAATAGTTTCGAACAGAGAGGGAGGGAGACAAACCATAGGGGACTCTTAAATACAGAGAACAAACTGAGGGTTCCTCAGGGGTTGTGGGTGGGGGGATGGGCTAAATGGGCAAGGGGCATTGAAGAAGACACTTGTCGGGATGAGCCCTGGGTGTCATATGAGAGCGATGAATCATGGGAATCTACCCCTGAAGCCAAGAACGCACTGTATAACGCTGTATGTTAGCCAACTTGACAATAAATTATATTTAAATAAATAAATAAATAAATAAATAAATAAATAAATAAATAAAATGCTCAGGCCCACTGATGCTGAGCACTCCTGGAAAGGTTTTTGAGAGAATCAGTTGGCTCTCGCAAACCACATGCCAGGGCTGCTTGAGGAGGAGAATCTGATTGAGTGTGCCTACATTTACCATGGAAATGTTGGTAGGATTATGCCAGTAAGACACATTCTCTTTTCTCTGTCAAAAAAATAACACGGCCAAATTATTATCCAAAAAATATACTCTGGAAGAATACTTAAGTAGTCTAAGGTAAAAGGTAAAACTATATCATGGAATAGTCTCTAAGCAATCTAAGATAAAATGAGGAGCATTCTACTATCCTAATCTTTGTCTTGATTTTAACTCCAGGAAAATCTAAACCTGCAGACAGTGGCTTGTATTATAAATTTCTAGAAGGAATTTCCCATTCCATGTAAATTATAAGCTTCTCGCTATAAATTAACAATCAGGATCCTAGGGGCGTCTGGGTGGCTCAGTCGGCCCAGCATCTGACTTCGGATCAGGTCATGATCTCACAGTTCACGAGTTTGAACCCTGCGTCAGGCTCTGTGCTGACAGCTCGGAGCCTGGAGCCTGCTTCAGATTCTGTGTCTCCCTCTCTCTCTGCCCCTCCCCTGCTCGTGTTCTGTCTCTCTCTCAAAAATTAAATAAACATTAAAAAAAATTAATAAAAAAAAAAACTCAGGATCCTAGAACTTAATAAAGGTAGGATTTTTACCATTAAAATATTCAGACAAATTTAAATTATATTTGCTGAAAACTAATGTTTTTAAAAGCATTGTTACTAAGTATTAAATATTTCCTTAGAGCTAAAAGTCAAACCTGTAACAGTAAATTTTCTGAGCTAAAAGGTATAGAAACATGTTTGGAACCTAAATGTTCCTATCAGGTGACAAACACTCCAGAACCATATGGGTTTTTGCTGCTGTGTATTTTTTGCACGGTCGACGACTTCTAAAACATTTACATACTAAGGAATCGAGTAGGGGCACTTGTACGCATCTCCACCAGACATTTCCTTGTCGATAAAATAGATAGCACAGCACAATGAGTTCTTTGGCAGAATAGTAAGTATATAGTCAGTCTTTGCCAGTCTTGTGTTAATTCCACATCTCCTAAGTGCATCTCAGGAACAGGTCCATAGACACTCTTCATATGAATTTGAAATTAAATTTAAATCTTGAAATTTAACGTAATCTGTTCCTATTAATTTATCTTAGGATCGCACCCGGAAGCTTATTGTTTCTTGTGCTTCTGACCTTTCTGCGTATATTTGGAACATTTTTTTTTTTTTACAACTGTGAGACAAGAAACATTGAAAGCAACAAATGTAGAAAGGTGACTTTTGTGCTTTTTGGAAAGGCTGTATCACCTTCTTTGAACAGGTGAAGCAGAAAAGACTTGTTTATGTGTAAACAGGGGACCGTTATAAACCATATAATGTATACATGGGGACCATGCACCCACATCTTTTATTTCCATCTGTTATCCCAGCATGGTTATTAAAAATATTCCCCTTCACACCTAAATATATTTGGTTTGTAGGACACACTGCCTAGTCATCCTAGAATATATCAGTCTGAGAACAAGAGAGAAACACTGTCTCCTACAGACGGACCGTAAAGGACAAAATTGTACTAAAACCAAAACACCTAAACACCTATTTGTATACGAATTAACTCACATATTAATTAAATTGTGGATTTAATACATATTTTATTAGGTCTTTATAAGCCAAGCACTCTGCTAGGCATTTTTTTAGTTATTAGTAATATACTTATAGAGACAAGGGGGCAGTGACAGTAGGGTTTTACCTCTCACTCAATACCCAGAGAAAGACAGAGAAGTCATTTGGATGCCAGAAATAAAACAAAAGGAAATCATTACAATGAAACCAGGTCATAAGCTCCAGAATACAAATACAAGTGGTTACAAAGGTGGGCTGCTATCTGCATCTGCTTGAAAGAATCTGTGGAAACAGGGCGTCTGGAGATCCCGAGATCCTAGGACTCCCAGAAATCTGGTCAGGCTATCTCTGGGTCTGAGACCAGTCTGAGAAAGTCGACCAGAACATTGTGTCCTGCAGCAGTGAGCGACCAGAAGGACGTAACCTGGCCCACCCGGGCTCCAGTCCAGTCCAGGGTCCGGGGGTCTGAGGGTCTGAGGACCAATGTTGGGGGACGGAATTAGATTGCAGGGAAGGGAAGGAGATGATGGAAACAGAAGCTCAGAGACAAGCAGGGGACAGAACAGTCAGGGAGCCTCCCACGCGAGAGCTGCTGCCTTTTTCCATTATGAGGAAACAACAGAAGAAGGAGTTCTGTTAGGGAAGTTACTGCAAATCGTAACTTTCTGTAAACGTTCAGAAAAATTAATTGCAAGTAAAAACGGCACGTGAGAATCAAATACAATATCATATTATTACAAGAAAAAATACAGACAATAGAAACATACTAAAGACACATACACAGGGTAGACATCCAAATGGCAATTCGTATTTCAAAACAAACCAGATACATTGAAAATACTAAAAAACATGAGCATAGCACATAAGGCCTTTGGAAAGATAGAAGGCAAGATGAACCAAAACTAAAATGAAATAAAGAAAAAGATTTAAAAAAAAAAAGATTTGAGAGAAATTGATAAAAATTAAAGATTGGAAAAATATATCTAACATATGGATAATAGGAGTCCCTGAAGAAGAAAAACAAGATAAAATTGAACAAACTAGAAGGAAACAAAATATTTTAAGGTTTTCTTTATAAAATGAAGGTATATATAGAGTAAGTACCTCACATGCTTGACGATAGTAACACGGAAAATCAACTCACACAAACCACTGGAACGTAAAATAATTTGTTTAGATCAGTAGCTGACATAGCTACTTATTTAAAAGGAAAAAATTAAATTATCAGTCTTTTTTAGTAGTGATGGTTTAGGTCAGAGGAAAATGGAGTGAATTTCTAAGCACCCAAGGGAAGGAAATGTGATAAAACCACCCTGAGGTGATGTGGTAATAATCCGAGGAAGAATGCCAGAGTTTCTCCATTGCACAGATACAGGCACACGTGTGTATGTGCAGAAGTGGACACACAAAAATGCACGCACACACACACACATCACACTCCATCAAAACAGTTAACAAGGTGCTTTGATGATTAAAATGAAACTGTTTCCTTTTTCAAAAGGAAATTCCAACACCGATCTTATTCCTTCTGTGAATTTGTGTCAATCTGCAATAAAGAATTTGTACCTTGAAGAACCCACAATTTAATCTTCAGAAAAGGATAATGATTAAAATTTATTGGAACCCATCAAATAGGTTTAGATGCGTACATTCATAATAATACGTTTAAAAACTAATTTGAAATGTTATTGAGACATTTATCTTGAAAACTAGCGAATAAAGGGAAAGAATCAAGCATTTATCTTCCCTTTCATACAAGAACTCACGGCCACTGAGTAATCAAATAGCAAATTGGCAGGAATTCCCCGGTACACCTGCTAATCAGTGAGAGAGGCTTAGGATACCACTGTCTAGCCACCTCAGATGGAACAATGGATCCAGGCATCTCTCTTCAATAGCAGCTGACATCACAAAACAAGACAACCAGACGTTACAGGTCTCCTGATAAAAGCACAATAATTTGGCAAAAGGGATTAAATGGGAGTCTGACCAAACCCGTGGGTCCAGCTTCCAGTTTGTAGAGAACACAGAGGCTGTTTCTCTATAAAATCCTACAGGTCAAATGCTCTGAATTCTTCAACGGATGAAACTGAAGGGGGAAAAATGGTTGAACAGGGAATGTATAACATAAAAGAGCCGTAAAAGACATAAAAACAAACTTTGAAGACAATATGAGGTGGCCGTGGCCATAAAAGTCAGATAGCGGTTATTTGGGGAGGAGGAAGGGCTGGTCCCATGAAGGGTCTGTGCGGCGGATGCACAGGGCGGTGGGGTGAGCGCTCGCACAGTGTGAGGCTCCTACGTCCCTACGTCCGCATTTTGTGATTTTCTGGCTGTTTCGTGTTGTAATAAAGTTTTTACAAATGAAGATGGGCATCCCACCCCACCCCGCTGTGTTGTAAATACTTACGTACGCATCTTCCCTCTTCGGTGTCTCTCAGTGCCGGGTTGATGCTTTGTAACAGACAGTTAGAACCCACAATGTAATACTAATAACAACAATCTACTAACAATCTAATAACTTCCATCTATTGATCATTCTATGTACCTGGTACAGCTGCCCCCCAGCCCCTAAACCCCGCACCCAACCACCCAGCCCAGCCTGGGACGTTTCTTTAGGCAAAAAGGCTTATAACCGCAAATCTTACTTCTTTCATCAGTTATCAGCCCCCTGAGAAGCCCCATCTGTGTCCTCTGGTCTCTGAAGGCACAGTGACTGTAACTTTTCTGAGTCCGGCTGCCACCCCCAGGCTGTCCTTGCTGGGTGTCTCCAGGGCAAGAGACAAAGCCACAAGTACAAACCGGGAGATTCCCTCCTTCAGCCCCCGCCCCCACTTGCTGTCCGCTTTAAGTGTCCCCCCCTCAAAGTGTTGCTTCCCAAACATTTGCCCAGATTACATTGGTATCTGGATGATGATTATTTCAACTGGGGCTACTTTTAGGAAAAGCCAAAAGATTTTGGGGTGGCTGGGTGACTAATTTCTGATTTTAGTCGTGTGTTTGGCATCATATAAATCCCAGGTGACACCACACTCTTGTTAAGAGAGTAGTTCTGAAGAGTAAACAATGCCCCGACTTTGCCAAGTGTATTTCTGTAGGGAAAGTGACGTTAATAATTTTGAGGAAGGGATGGTGATATATGCGCGGAATCATCCAGAGTGTTTGCTTGCTCAGTCATTTCAAAGAGACCAATCAATAATTACTTTGATTCACTGGGGAAATAACACTACTGAAAATAATTAAATGCATTTGGAACCAGAAGATACATTTGCATTATCACTTTCCACAGTGCAAGTAAGAAGATTGAAGACATTACGAGGCAGGCCGTCTTAGAGCACAGAATGTATACATTATACGTGACAATAGGCTGCTTTTGTGCTAATTGTTTCACTCAGCATTTGTCAAATCAATCACATTTTTATCCAAGAAATTATTCTTCATTTTTTCCCCTTTATATCCTTCCTTGGTCAAAAAAAATATAAAACGGAGTGGTATTTTTAAAATTTGAACCAAAGTACATAATAATACTATTTTAAAACATATTATCTTTTTTAAAAATGTTTGCTTTTGAGAGAGAGACAGAGCATGAGCAGGGGAGGGGCAGAGAGAGACGGAGACACAGAATCCAAAGCAGGCTCCAGGCTCCGAGCTGTCAGCACAGAGCCCAAACACGGGGCCTGAACCCACGAACAGTGAGATCATGACCTGAGCTGAAGTCCGACACTTAACCGACTGAGCCACCCAGGCGTCCAAAAAAACATACTTTCTATGATTTCCAATAAATTTTGTTTTTTCTCTACATTTACCTGTCATTAATCCTCCATATAACGGGCCATTCATATCATGAAAGGCTTAAAAACAAATATTTTGGTTACAGTCAGATGTACCAGATAGCCAAAGGACGATATATGTAATAAAAAAAAATCATAAGGTAAATAAAATTGCTAGAATTTAGCTTTCAGCAAAGTTTCACAAGACATTGTAATCGTACCACATTTTTCTTTTTCTGAGAATACAGTCTATTATCTCCAGCTTCTTTTGTAGTTAAATTTGAGACTTTATCTGGGTGTTGCAAAAGATATGGACAGAAATTTCTTATCTCCTTTTAAACTCAGCCCTTCTAACATCTCACATGAGTCTTAAGTTCTTTCTTTAAAATTTTCACCAGAATTTGGAGATATGTGTCCCCAGTGATGGAGCCACTATCGAGAGCACTTTCAGCCTGGCTCTGCGGTGATTATACAGAGCAATTTCCCACTCCCCAAACCACCAGCCACGCGTTAAACATCTACCAGAACGGTACGCAAAAACCTTGTCGTGGGAGGTGGCAAAGACTTCGGGCTAATGGTCTTCACACCTGAGCCAGACGTGTCCTGACCAGAAGGAAAGGAATGTCTTGGCAACATGCCAGATCTCGGGCTGTGCCCTCTGAAGATAATCTCACCACTGTTGTTGATTCTAATTATTACGACATGCCTTTTTCTTTTGAAATCTTGTCTTGGAAAAGATTACAGTGGAGGTCTGTTACCTAGCACATGCCAACTTAGTAGATTGGATTTGCTAATTTTAGCCCATTTTCATGAATACGCACTTCCAAGAAGAGACAGAATGTCCATATTCTCAATTGCATATGTGACTAGCTGAGTTTAGTCAAACTCAGCGCTTCTGGATTTCTGTTCTCTGTAGACTTAAGCTTCTTAACATGGGTTGTCCTTACATTTCAGCATAATAAATATGCCTAAACTTAGTTGTGTAGAGGAAAATAGATGCATTTGTTCATAGGTTCTGAGGATTAGAAACTTAGAAAGGACAGAGAGGAAGTACCTGTTTTTTTTTTAAATTTTCTATTTAATGTTTATTGAATTTTGAGAGCGAGAGAGAGACAGAGACAGAGCATGAGCAGGAGAGGTGCAGAGAGAGAGGGAGACACAGGATATGAATCAGGCTCCGGGCTCTGAGCTGTCAGCATAGATCCTGTTGTGAGGCTCAACTCACAAACTGTGAGATCGTGACCTAAGGTGAGTCGGCTGTTCACCCGACTGAGCCCCCAGGTCCCCCAGGAAGTACCTGTTTCTGCCCAAGATTCCTCTGCCCCGAAGATTTAGAGTCTGGAGGTGACTTAGTCTTCACCCAAAGACTGTACCCCAACCACAGATCCTACCACACATGGCCACTCTGTGCCGATTGGCCTTCTTCCGGTTTGATGGCCTGGGCCAGGCAGACTTCTCACAGCACAGTTCAGAGTCTCAAGCACGAGGATTCTAGAAAGCAAGGTGGAAGATGTATGAAGACTTTGGTTTTTAGTTGAAGTATAGTTAGCATACAATATTATGTTCATTCCAGGCGTACAACGTAGTGACTCAGTGATTATATATGTTAGGAAATGCTCACCACCATGTTACCGTCTGTCAGCACACAGTCTTTACAACATTATTATTACCATTATTATTATTATTATTATTGTAATTTAGAGAGAGAAAGAGTGTGAGCACAGCAGAGGAGGGGCAGAGGGAGAAAGAGAATCCTAAGCAGGCTCCGCAGAGAGCAGGGCTAGATCCCATGACCCTGGGATCATGACATGAGCGGATGTCAAGAGTCAGACACTTGGGGCACCCAGGTGGCTCCATTGGTTGAGCGTCAGACCGTTGATTTCAGCTCTGGTCATGATCTCATCGTCGCAAGATTGGGCTCCGCACTGGGCTTGGAACCCACTTAAGATTCTCTCTCTGCCCTCCTGGGCTCAGATGCGCTCGTGTGCTCTCTCTCTCTCTCAAACAAACAAACAAACAAAAAAAGAGTCGGACACTTAACCGATGGAGCCACACCACACAATATTATTGATTATATTCCCCACGCTTTACTTTCATCTCCATGACTTATTTATTTGATAGCTGGGAAGTGCTGGGCCTTTTCACCCCTTCACCAACTTCACCCAGCCCCCAACCCCCTCCCCTCCATCAGCCACCTGTTGATCCTCTGTATCTGTGATCTGTTTCTGTTTTTTGTGTGTTTGTTTTCTGTTTTCGACTTCACATACAAGTGAAATCTAACAGTATCTGTCTTCTTCAAAACATATCAAGTTTAATGACCTGGCCAACCATTGTCACTGCTGCACATTCTATGGGTCACAAGAGAATCACAGCCCGCTCAGAATCGAGGAGCAGGGGTTTTGACCCCCTATCGCTGAAAGGGAGGATACCAAGAAACTTGTGATTGTTTACTGCAGAACCGTCATAGTTGGGAACCCCGCGAGCGTCTCGAATCATACGAATCACCTACATTATATGTAAGATGTGTTATGTATGTGCATTTTCGTTTCTGGGCGGGGCTGAAATATTCATCCCACAAGTCAACAGCAGAATAAGAAAATCTCAAGTATTATTGTTGTGTCTGCCTCTGCGGTTATAACATTAGTAAATTGAGAACTACTGCTCACACCCCTTTAGTACATAATATATCTAAAGTAGTTCCCCAAAAAGACCTGCGATAGTGTAGAGGTTTAAATGGGTACAAATCAAAATACAAATAAATGCTAAGGGAAAAGCCCTTGGAGAATGCAATCATCAGCCACCTAGCCAAAGATGCTAGTAGGTAAGCTGTGTATAAAATGCCTGGATAAACGTAGTTTCTCTACTTTGTGTCTGGTGCTTCAATGACATTAAAAGCTCAAAGAATTTTTCTTCAGAAGTCCAGAGCCCATTCTTAACAAAAACGCTTTCACCCACCAGACCAGGATACTGCTGCCTTTCACATTTCAACAGATGTCTAACATTTTTGAAGCCTTAGTGGTTGCTCCCTTTTTATGTGGCTCTTTTTCAAGCCAGAGCCATGCTGATAGATACCGTATATTTTTAACCCATGGCTGATTTCCTTTTTAAAAATTCCTCTTGACTAAGACACAGAGCGTCATTGATAATGGATCCCTGAAGAGCTCCCTATGGTTATCGTGTTCATGGTCGAGCAGGACTTCTTATTTCCTCTTGATAGGGACAGGGGCTGCGATTGTTCAGACACAGACAGGACATTGTGTATTTAACGAAACGGACATCGTGAAGCCATTCGCCTGCTGCTTGCCTCTCAAAGACTGACCAGCTTCTCTTTTCAAGCAAGCTAACTGACCTAATCGTGCAGCGCACGGAGGTGCCCACATTTAGGCTTGATTATCAAAATCAGAAAATAAACTCCTAATAAGGCAGTGACGGCAGTAATTGTGTGTGCCCATGTCCCATGCGTCACCTTAACTATACAGACATGATCGCTCCAGTTTTTAGGACTGGGGAGGCCCCTGAAGAACACTGGATCTGAGCTTGCAGAGGAGGCTGGTATCGCACAGGCACACACGAGACGGGGATGGATGCGCCAGGCAGAGAGGCAGGCGGACAAGGCCGGGGAGCAGACAGAACAGACGGACGACCGCAGGGAAGTGGTTGTAGACACACGGATAGGTTGGGATCCTGTCCTTTAAGTCCTCGAATGTGGGACCACGGGCTGCGCCGGCCTCACACCTACACTCCCGCAGCCGTGCACTGCGACCATCAGCCTGGAAGAGAGTTTGTCCTGGAAGGAAGGGCGAGGGCAGGGCCAGACCTGGTTTGACACTACAGACGAGAGAGCAGATTCCTTGCAGGGATCGTGCCCAGAGGCCCCCACTCCAGATCACCCAAACACGAGGGCGGATTAGAATTATCTGAGAAAATAGGTACAAATAGTGATTTTCCTTTCCTCTCAACAAGGGGAAAATCCCCACACAGCCACCATTGGTAATATCTTTAGAAACGTGGTGCCTTTATTACGTACGTATGAATGTGTCGCGTGTCTGTTTAGCTACTCAGATTGCCAAAGGCAAGGTTTAGAACTCATCTTTGCAAATAATCACCTAATCAGCAGCTTAAGGAGACGGGCGGATGGAGTGCAGTGAACTCTCACAAAATCAGAAGGGAAAAGGCAATGAAATATTAACATAAAATAAAATAATAAAATAGGAGACAGAAAAGAGTACTGATGAAGACTGAACAATCCTGAAAACCCTGTGTGTTAGGAAGGGAGGCATGGATTCATACGGAAATACGGGGTTTGGTGGGAAGATGCTCTTTGGGGAGGCACGTGGGATTTGAGGTTAGTTTATGCTGAGACGTGTGGCCTTGGGGCTAGAACTGAAGCTAATTTGAACCGTGTTGGGCTAAGTGCTGCTGGGGGCAGGGCGGGGGCCAATTCGAAGATCTTGGCTTCCAATTCATCATCACACATGTAAATACCACGCTCATTTCTGCAAGGTGGGGTTTTCCTGACAGAAGGAGATTAAATCAAAGTGTGCATAACTTAAGTGGGGCCTAATCTGGCATTTTAAGGCTAAACGGATGGAAAGAAGAAAATGTTGATGGAGAGCTAATGAGCTAGACCTCCACAAAAGAGTCATTACGCAGAAATGAAAATTCATCTGTGGAGTAACACCTCCAGTGAGGAGCCTGAATTAGAATTAGAAAAGAAAGCGAAAATAGAAGTTGCATCTCATCAAAAGATCCGTCAGGCACTGGTAAAATGATTCTAGACCTGGAAACTACCAATAAATAATAATAATATGAATTTCTAGCGAGATGAGAAATATACGACTGAACATTTCAACCTGCTTGAATTCGTGTAGTCCACAGCAACCTTATCTATCATTAATTATCCTCAATTTGTAGGAAACCCGGGGCACATATTGCTTAAGAATACGCCTCGGGCCTGACATCTTGTAAGTGTTGGGGGTAAAATCAGAATCCAGACAGCATACTCCCAACTGCTGTATCATCATAATTTATTCAAAGGTCACAAATTTGGGATAATGACCCCTCACTGGTTCATCTCCAGAGTGCGCTCAAGTGTTTAAATCTAACAATTTTTAAAATCATTCAAAAGTGCATATTTTTAAAAGTGCCAAAGCAATATAGAGACAGGGAGATGCTGACTCGATGGGAGAGAACCGAGAGCTATCAGACGCCCACCGTCCCTGAGTTCTGCCTGCAGTGGAAGCTGACGCCACATGTGAACACTTCCTGCCCCGTCAGACCCTCATTCCCAGAACTGTCATCCTTCTCCGAATCTGATGCTCAGAGACATCAGGTCACTTGCTCACGATGACCCCACCAATCAATGATGGAACCTGTCAGCCTGCTTCCAAAGATCACCCTCTGTCCTGTGCACATGTCTCGCTTGGTAACCGGTTCTGGATGTTACTAGTAAATGGTGACCTGTGAAATTTGCAAAGTTCCGTGCACTCACAGAAGATCTGTGCCTTCAAGAAGGTGAATATTTGTATCATTTTAGTTAGCTGTATCAATTTTGCCTCATTACTTCAGAGGGAAAAAAAAAAAAAGATTTTGCTTCTGTTAACCTAGCTGTGCATAGGACAAGATAATAACCCAATGCTGGGTAACATGTTATGTATTGTGTTAACTGTTAGCTATTATGTTATACTTTTTAATTCTTAGATAGCAATATGCTAGATTCAGCAATTATCAAACACTTTGGCAAACCAACGGTTTATTACAAATATATGAGATGTCTTTTTTTAAGTTATTTATTTTGAGAGAGAAAGTGTGTGTGTGAGCAGGGGCAGAGAGAGGAAGAAGAAAGAAAGAAAGAAAGAAAGAAAGAAAGAAAGAAAGAAAGAAAGAAAGAAAGAAAGAAAGAGAAAGAGAGAGAGAGAGAGAGAGAGAGGGAGAGAGAAAGAAAGAAAGAAAGAAAGAAAGAAAGAAAGAAAGAAAGAAATTAAGAAAGAGCGAGAGAGTCCCAAGCAGGCTCCTGCTGTCAGCACAGAGGCAGACACAGGGTTCGATATCACGAACCATAAGATCATGACCTGAGCCAAGATCAAGAATTGGATGATTAACTGACTGAATCACCCAGGAGCCCCAACAAATATATGGGACTTCTTTTAATGCACGTTTTCACTTACAGTTACTGCAGAGAAGAAAATTTGGAGGATTTTTTCTGAATGTCTAAGAATAACTAATGATGTTTCACTTAGGTAAATAAGTATAGGGATTTATATTAGGCAATCTAAGATAGAAGTTATAGAATAATCTAGAGAATTTAGAATAATAACAAGTTGACAAGACTTTTTAGGTATCTATACAGATGTGTCTTTGTTCTTCTTAGAAAGAGCCTCGTGTGCATATATAAACACTTCAATACTTAAATGCAGCCTGCTCTCCTCAGCCTTTCTTCAACACGAGTGTCTGGGAAAAATCAATTTTTATATTTCGAATTCAGAAAGAGTTCATTTTTACGCATGCCCCAGAGCTCTCTGAATCTAATCCAAATTCTGCGTCCTGGTTTGGGAGGATTAGAAAACAGTCTTCACTCAAACCACAGACTCTTTTGCAACTTGAAACTTCACATTTAACAAGGGCAGAGAGTTTTCTAAGAAAACTAGTCAGTTACTTGGGAAAAAGTGAGATCGTAAACTACCCAGTCATACCGAATGGAGGCAGGCAGGCAGCACCCCACGGCATCTCTGTGTGGTGATGGGAGAGGCAGACTCATTGGCTGTACCATTGGAGCCTTGAGTGCCACACGGTATATGCTGCCTTTATAACATTTCCTACTTGCTCATTATGACAAATATCTGATAATGGTGTATATGTAGCTATAACATTGTAATTACACATAATCTAATCTGCAACATGGTCTATATTATCATATATCATACATAATTACATATGTAGTTTTATGTAGCTATAGATATCAAAATGAAAATTATGTACACAGTTTTATAGAACTAGAAAGATACAAGTGAACAATGCCACCCTCCTCTGCATTATTCTCTCTTGTGTATAAATAAACTTTCCTCAATCATCAATTAGTTTTAAATACACATGTAACTTCCTGTCAGGCTTTTAAAAAACATATTCGTAATTCTAATTTTTCTCATATGTCTAACTACACTTGAAAAACATGGTATTCAATACCATCATAATATTCTAGAAGCTATTTCCTCATTTCTTTACTGTTGGACAATTTTTGCATCCAAGAATCTTACTATAAGAATTGCTACAACAAATAATCATGTATGTATATATTTGTGTGAAATTCTCATTATTCTTGAAAATTGAGTTTTAGAATAGTGCTGCATTTTTAATTATATATATCACCTGTAAGAGTATTCACTCTTATTTATATATTTTTAAATAACCTTATTTATATTTTAATAGTAAGTAATCTCGATCCAAACTGGATATACATTTTCCAATTAAATTTAAAAATATATATTTCACATTATGAGACCGTGGAGGTTTATCACAAAAACTGATATTCCCTCTCATAGCTGCCATACACGCCTTCCTCCCCAAGTTTCATAATTTTAATTATTTCTGTTTTTATTTAATCATTAGAGGAATATAATGGTTGCTTTCAAAATACTAAATAATGTAATTACTCAATTAATTTTTTTGATCTGTGAAGCATAGGCTTCAGGTCTTGTCATCAGCTGTGAGATGACGACTCAGTTTGCTTATATTCTCCTGGCCTGACTTTCACCTGCTCACCCTATTTTCAGGAGTATGTTGTTATTTTTTTTTCTTTGAGCGATTATAGATCTAAATACTGCATTTAGACCTCTATTTCTTGTGCCATCCATTTTAGCTGATGCCTTTAAATCTCTTTTCATACGAAGAGGAGATGTGCCTCCTAAAATTGCCTTCTGCATTTTTCCCCTTTAAATTTCCTGGTTTCCATCACTTGTATTTTTAATTGTACAAGTGACAATTTTTTCTATGCTTTCTCTCGAATGTTGCTAAAAATTAAACATTGAATTAATAGCATTTATGTTATTAGGAGTATGTAAACAGATGGATACATAAGAAAAAATATAACAGATCTGCAAGAGTGTCCAATATCAGACACACGGATATTCCGGATAGAGATGAGAGCTGGTGAGACTGACTGGGTCACTCAGTGTCTGCGACGAAAATCTGGAAATTTCAAAATAACATGGTATAAAGAAAGAAAGTCCTAAAAGATCCCAGGAAGGAGGAAATTTTTAAAAAAAAAAATGCACTTCCAAATTGTCAGTCAGTGTTAGGGTCAAATGCAAATGTTTTCAGCCATGGAAGAACACAAAAATTACTCTCCATGCATCTATTCTTATAAAGTTACTTCAGGATATGCTCCAGAAACCCAGGAATAAACCAGTAAATTCTTAAAAAGCGAATAAACTAATTTGAACAATCCCTCCCCAGAGAACCTAAGCATTCATCGTTCTGTGAATTTTCTTCATTACTTTCGGGATTCGGATTAACTTTGTCTTTGATTACATTTTGGAATCAAAGAAGCAGTTAAATCCAAACATTGAGTGACTGGTCCGGACTGGATCTGGAGAACAGAGGGCTCCAAGCGGGGGGGACATACGAGGAGAAAGGAATCCAACTGATTTGATAGTCTCCTTGAGACTGTACTATGGAACAGGCAGTACAGTTCAAGACACAATGGGAGACTCACATGTAGTGGGAGGGTCTAAAGGATATCAGAACTGCTGGGAAATTATTTAAGAATGAAGAGCAAATCACCAAGAGAGGCATTAGTAGACCGGTTAGCAATGGGGCAGCTACCATGAGAAGGACTGGGTGAGCACTGTGTTAAGTTCTATAGAGACAAAATATGCACGTGGATTTAGATGAACACTAGAAGTTAAAAGCCATGAATTCTGACGACGTAATAACATAATAAGAAGGATAAATATGCTGTGGAGTGGTGATGCCGTTGTCTTCTCCCCTCTGGATGGACACACTTAGCAAGAGCTTGGGTTAGGAGAGGGCCTTGGGCCATCTGGTAGTCAAGCGGCCAGTGAAACTTGTCTTCTACAGGGAGGAGAGTAGGGAGATGGCTCTTAGGACGGACAGGCTCCAAGACAGCACATTGGGAAGGGTCTTATCCCACAAAGTAATGGTAATGTCCCTCAGTCAGTTTGTTTAATCTCCTTAGAGAAACAAGCACAGTTTGTTTTTTGTCCAGGTGCAAAACAAAGGGTCTGGCCAACGGTCAGTTTCATTATCTGATGGAAGGAGGAAGTGCGAACGGCCCCCGACATTGTAAGCAATCCTCACACTCCCGGCCTCCCTCCCGTGCACAATCTCTGTGTCTGCCTCCCCATGGGTGTGTGGGAGCACTGAGCTTCCTCCCATAATGCTCAGCTCCACAGACTTGTGACTCTGTGGCCTCCATTCTGCAGTCCATCAGCGCCTTAACATGCATCTGTTGTCTGTAGATGATAAACTAGTGTTTCCACAGAAATAATATTTCATCAAATCTCCCCTGTTCACAAAAACAGAATCAGTGATAAAGTCCACTACTTAAGTATATACTAATCCCCTCTACCTGCAAATTAGACATTTAACATCTCTGAGAAGAGATGAGGAGACAACAGAAAAAGGTAGAAGGGTGGTTGATGGGGAAAAGGGGACAACAAAAAAATTGTGGAAATGAAGAGCAATGTGGAATGATCAGAGGAGAGGGCTGTGCAAATGGGAGGGGTGTGCAGAGGGAGAATGTAGGAAAATGTACAAATTAGGAAAAAATTAACAAAAGGAAATCAAATTTAATAAAGGTTTAAATTACTATAGAGAAAATGACAGACATAAATGAGGCAACCAGAAGTATTATCTAAATAGTAGGGGCCATAGAATAACTAAAACAATGAAAGAAAAATAATTAACACAAAGACTTAAGTCAAGAAATAAGTTTCAGAATCAAAAGAACACTGGAGGGTGCAGGTTCCGGGAGGACAAAATACCTGGTGAGTGATGGAAACAGAAGGGCACAGGTGCCAGCCGCTCAGTCAGTAGAGCATGAGACTCTTGACTTTGGCTCAGGTCACGATCTTGTGGTTTGTGGGTTCAAACGCTGAGTCAGGCTCTGTGCTGAGAGCACAGATCCTGTTTGGGATTCTCTCTCTCACTCTCTCTCTGCCCCTCCCCTGCTCGTGCGTGCATGGGCTCTCTCAAAATAAATAAACTTTAAAAACAAAACAAAACACACACACACACACACAAAAGGACATAAACTAGTGAAGTTACTAAACTTCAAAAGATCGAGAATTCTTTTTGCACCAGGTTATTCACACAGGGTCTCAGACTTCCACGAAGTATCAGAAAACAGTCAGATACCTATACAATCCTCAAGCAAAGAGACTGAGGCCAACCATTTTATACACACCCAAATTCTTTTTCAAGAATGTAAAGTCGGTGAAATTTTGTTGTATACAATAACCCAGAGAATATTATTATCCTGTGTCCTTCTGGAATAGACTGCTGGAAGGGATTCACCCAACTGATAGGGTTCTGCAAGAGATACAATCAGAGGAGTGAGCAGCGAACACGCTTGCTGGAGGAACCAAGACGAAAACAAATGCGAGGATTTCGTTAAATGTGTAAACTCTCATCACAGAGAAGACGCGGACCACCTGTGTTGAAAGGTGAGGAGGAAGGTTGGAAGATTGTGTAGCGAGGCTGGTTTTCTCGTCTTTGTCAGCTACGAACAGATTTCATCGATACTCTGATAAATCAAGTCATAGAGCAATAAACATACTCTCTGAAAACTAAGAGTAGGAAGACGATAAAGAATTCAGATCATAGTAATACGCTGCCCAGGGTCTCCCCAGGCTGAAATCAAGGTACTGGCTGGGGCCACAGTTTTGTATGAGGCTTGAGGTCCTCCTTCAGACTCACTGGTGCCCGTAGAACTTGCTTCCTTGAGGAGGATGCTGAGAGCTCCATTTTCTCTCTGGTTGGCAGGTCCCAATGTCCAGGGGCCACTCAGAGTTCCTCTGCACGTGGCTTCCAGAGGTCTGTCGCTACATGGCAACTTACCGCTTCTTCCAGATTCCTGGAGAGTGTCTGCCAGTGTTTCTTGTCCCTTCTAAGGGGTCATCTATCAGGCCAGACGCACCAGGATATCCTAATTAACTCAGGGGCAGACTGATCAGAAATCTTAATAACATCTGCAAACCTTTGCCATAGAATGTAAAATTGTCATAAGAATGATATTCCATCATATTTACATACTCTGCCCACACTCAAGAGAAAGGGAACGGAGAGTCCCTGAGTCATTGGAGGCATCTTACAATTCTGTTGATCACTGATGTATTTTACTTGAAAAAATCAAAATGATTTTGTATATTCTATGCGTATATACACACAAGTCATTTTCACAATAATCCAATAACTTTGAAGGAGTATTTTTTACTACTCTTTACTCTTCTGTAGTCTTTACTACTCTTTACCCTTCTATACCTGAATGTACATCCTATTAAAATGTTTTAAATGGGGTTATATAACTGCTTATTAAGCAAATTTTGAAATAGCGATTTCACCCATCGTTTTAATGTTCACAGATGGAGATAGCCTATAATTCAAATTACGTTTTAAGCAAATTATGCACTTCGGTTTTTGAACTTGTTTCATACTGTTGATAATCATGAGAAGTTTGCCTCGGGCTAATTCAAACTTCCTGGACCCTCACATTCCCAGCCCCAGTTTAGTGGGGTCACAAGCCGCAGGACACACACCTTTCACATAAACCACATCATCCACATACAAATTTACAGCTGTTTCTGAGGTGGGAGTTAGAACCACATTAAATTGATTTTATATATTAGGGTTGGAATACAGCTCTGGAATAAGTGTTTAATTACTAATAAGGAACCATTAGTCTTGCTACCTGTGTGCATATTTTCCTCAGGTGATTGTTTGGTAATTTGATTCATCTCGTACCATCAGCAGGATGGCCATGGAGAAATTAATTCATAAAATGCCTTTTCCTTGCCCCAATTATCTTCACAGTTACAGATACATTATACACTCTTCAATTCTTGCCACTTAATAGTTCTCGACTGAGTCATAACTAAAGGAGAAATTGTTTCTTTATTACAAATGATGTTACAAGGTCCCTTGGCAATAGACTTACATAAAGCAAAAGGGTTTCATCAGAGAGCATATTTAACTAAATGGCAATTTTTCTATGTATCCACATTGTTCATTATCTAATTATTATTTGTTGAATTGTTTATTGCTTTTTTTCGTGATGATTAGTGTCAAAGAATTTAATGCTGACAGGGACTTCTGCATCATACGATACGAGGTTGTCCCCAGGTTGTCCCACAAGTTACCCGCGACGTGTCCCTGCCCAAGCACCATTCTATTTCACCTAATTTCATCAGTGATGGATAAAACACGATACTCACTGCAGCCATTTCTACCATCGAACCCCTACAATTATTCGCAATCTACTTCCTACTTTAGCAGAAATCTTGTGCATCGTGTCCGGGTCAACCTTCTGGAGGAAGACCAATGTATTTACGCTTACATCCGATCCTACGTGTTCAAACCCAGTTTTCACCCCAAAGGCTCATTTTCTCAGGGCTTCCTCCTCTTGGTTCTTTGAAGCACTCAGTTGCCTATTCTGCACCCTGTCCGTGGCTCCCAGCTTGCTCCTCTCAGCAAGGCAGAGAAAACAATCAAGTTTATAGGCTCACAAACTGGCAGCACCCAAGCCAACTCCTAAAAGCCATCAGGAGAATGAGCACTATTTCTAAGCAAGGGATAGTTTTATGTGGCGATTCCAGTCAGATATAGATTCATGAGCACTTGATTCACTGACACTGTTCTTACATGAGAAGCATGCCCAAGGTACTTAAGAAATTACCCACACGAAGGTTCCTGCCGTAGTCCCTCTTGTAGACATGCCAGAGCTTTCCCCTTCGACCCCCCCCCCCTTCTCCCCTGCACAGGGGCTCCTGGGCACCTGTTAGCCCTTCCCTGAGCTGTTGTGAGTTCAGAGTATCAGGTCATGCATCTGTTGGTAACAGATTTTCATAGATACCTTTTCTCAGTACCTTTTGGACTGTGACAAATATTACCTCGTGCACGTCATAATATTTTGTATCAGCTAATTAAACATGCTGCATTAATATATATAAACATTTTCCTTATAGCATCTTTCACCAAATACAATGTATACACTTAAAAGGTAACCAAATGACTTCCCTCTCTTGTTACAATAAATTACATCTAAACCAGTATTAACCACCTAGTTCCCTCACTATTAGTTTTGGATTCAAATACTGGTTACACCACCATCAGCAAGATGGCCATGGAAAATTAATTCCATAAAATGGTGATTAGGAATATACATCACTTAGTTTAATATGAAGACTAGAGAGGGCATGCCTGGGTAGCTCAGTCGGTTAAGAGTCTGACTTCGGCTCAGGTCATGATCTCAGGGTTCGTGGGTTCGAGTCCCACATCGGGCTCTGTGCTGACAGCTCAGAGCCTGGAGCCTGCCTCGGATTCTGTGTCTCCCTCTCTCTCTGCCCCTTCCCCTGCTTGTGCTCTGTCTCTCTCTCTCAAAAATAAATAAGCATCAAAAAAAAATTTTTTTTAACCTGAAGACTAAAGGTAACAGGTACGAAATCACCTAAAACAGCACCTTGATTGAGGTAAGTGCTTCGCATGTTCTTGTTTGTCATCTGAACGCCCTCCTTCTCTTCCTGTTTCTACTTGTTCAGCCAAATTGTCAGTATCCAATTTTTGGTTATTTTAGTGCTCTTAAATATGAATGTAGTTCTTTGCTTTTTGTCTGTTCCAATTCATTGTGTGGTTGACCATCCATTTTAGAGCGGTAATGTCATTTTGAGTTCGAATTATATTTAACAAAATTTATCTTTTTCGGTTTTGAGTCACTCACGGATTGGATAGGCGTGCCTTTTCATTTTCACCCAAGTCAGTCATGAGCGTGACGCCTATTCTAGTGCCATGGACAGACACTGTTCGTCCCCACCAGCCCAAGCCTGTTCTGATGCATTTACCGTGACAGGAAATGTCCATCCCACGTGGTCCCTGAGTGCCATGTTATTACCAGGTTTTACTATTATCCCTTATTCAGCACAGTACTTGCTGATTTAATTGACTGTCTCCTCCAAACAGAGGCTTTGTCCCCTGAGGTCAAGGAACACACCCTGCTCACAATCCTGTCCCCTTGTCCAGGGGGCACAAAGTAGGTTATCAACATGGTTGTTGCCTTTTCCTACTTAACCTCTTTCCAAACTGATGGGGACCCACTTGCCAACTCTTTCTCCAATCACAAAGCAGTTTCACATCAAAATTATTGAAATTTCAAACACTCTGTTGTCAATTTTGCTCTTTGATCAACATATGAAAGTACAAAAAGATATCATTTTCCCTTTTTTTGTCATCACTGGACTTCTAGGAATAATTCCACAACTAATAACAACGTTGATGACCCTTGCTCCTTGGTTGTCTGTATTTTTTTAAGTCTCCTTGGTCACAATCTCTGTTTATTTGACTACCTAGTGCTGCATTCAAACTAAAGACCAAATTCATGGTATAGAAAGTATCTGATATAAAAACAGAAGTAAAATTTCGAAAGTATTTTACTGTGATTTCAGGACAGTTTGAAGAGACGTGATGGAGTCGAACTGAGTAAGGAGACAAAGGAATATAAACCCATTTACATGGCCAGATTGGGCAACTTCTCCAGGGAGAAAAATTGATAATGATCAGCACAGAAAACATAGAGTTGAGGAGCATCTTAAGACATTCTATGATGTTTAACAGGAAATAATAAAGGTACAAACATGAAGAGACTGAAAGTCACGAGCGTAGACTAGAGAAAAGAGAACCAGTCTCCAGAGGGTCCACCTTATGTGATAAGAAGACAAGAGCTTTATTCGAAGACGCAAGAGAATAGAATGTACTGACTGGAAGACAATACATTTCAAATCAAGAAGTTCACTCCAAAATTAATTCCACATGGATTTGCAAATAAATGTTAGAACCGCTTAAAATCAAAAAGAAAATAAACAGAATCATTTTCAGCTTTCTATAAAAGGAAAATAAGAATTTTGAAAAGTAGACAAAACCAGTATAACATTATACGAAACAGTATTAATATGAATGATTGCCACTCAAGAAATTAATTATGATTGGTGAGCTCTGTGCAGTCTTTAATCTTCTCATTAATGTCAGTTAAGAATCCCAATGCCCTTTCTAACTTTGAGAATTCTTTAATGGCTTACTGTTTACCTGCCTGATATATTTTCTCTATATTCTACTTAAAATATGAATTGTTTTTCTTTTGTTTATTTTTTCTTTCATTTTATAATAAGAAGGTAGAATAAGCCTTACGGCAACTTCAACATTCTGCTCAAAAATGTCTTTAGCTAAGTCAGCAAATTTGTGAGATGCTTTTCTTACTTTCCACATCACCGCAAGTGACAACGCCCTCCACTACTTCTCCACGGGTCCTTTCCTCCTGAATTCAGTGGTCATTTCTCACACTTCCCGCACTTTCCTTCAAACCCTTTCTAGTAGTTTCCTTAAGGTCCATTATGCTTCCAGCAATATCCAGTCCAACAATCCACACCACACATTTTAGGTTTTGCTTCCTCACACCGAACTCTGTCCTGTTTACTAGTGGATGCAAAGTTCTCCAAATTTAGTGTCATAAATTACCAAGCATCTTACGATGCTCAAGGCTTTTGTGGCTTACGAGTTTAGACAGAGCCCAGCGAGGATGCCTTGTCTCTGCTCTATCTCTGGAGACTCAGCTGGAAAGATTCAACCAACCTGGAGTGAGCTGACCAGCTAGAGGCTGGAGTCGTGAACACCTCTTTGCTTATGTGGAAGGTGTCTGGGCGGGGATGACACAGACATTTGGCTCAGTCAGACTTGACGAAAGCACCTGCTAGAGGCCTTTCCTAGATGTGGCTTGGGATTCCAGCCAGTCTGCTGGTACCAGGGTAGTCAGAATTCTCACATGGAAGTTAGAGGCTCTGAGAAGTGATGCTCCAGTAAAGACTGAAAGCGTCCTGGCATTTCAGCACCTAGCCTTGCAGAAACACGTGGCCTCATTTGTGCCATACTCGTATCACAGCATTCACAAACCAGGCCAGACAGAGGAGCAGGGACACGGACCCCTGACTCTCAACGTCAGGAACACAATTCGCACACAGGTTTTGTAGTCATCAGACACATAACAATGAATTCCCTGATTATTTATAGAGTGAAGTGATTTTTCAGACCGTCATTGCCATATGGATTTCCCCTTTTGTGAAATGTCTATTCAAGGTTTACCTATTTTTGTGAGTTGTCTGCCATTTTGCTACTACTGAGTTGTTTAGATTTATGTCAGAATTTAATCTACCTCCTTCCTATCCACTTATCTCTTATGATGTATATATATTTTAATCTCTTTATCCTGACTATTTAGTTATTTTTATGACACGTTTGGTCCATGTAAATTTAGTCGGCCATTACTAAAAGTTCGCATTGTTTCTTTGGAAGCGTTTACAATCTTTTTATACTTAATATTCTTTAATTTCATGAATCTTTGATTGGGTGTAATTTTTGTCACGGGCAATAGATGAACGCATTCATTCTGAAGCACTTAGTTTTTGTAATTCTCTTATATTTTTGTTTTAGTTGCCCCTTCAATGTTCTCTGTTTTAATGATATATTTATTAGTATTGTATTGAGCCCCTGGGTTGATCTTTCACTCATATTTCTCTCTCCCTCTTTGTCTCATGATTTTCAATGGATTATCAAAGTTATTTTTCAAAACATCTAATTAAATATTTTTTCAGCATTTTTTTTTAAATTCTAGAGGATTTCTTTTATGTTTTCTGTTGTTCAAAATACTCAATTCTTGCTTTGCGGATGGAACATGTGTTTAGATGCTTCCTTGCATACGATTTAGTTTTTTCTACCACATGTTTTTCTGCATTTCAAGCAGGGGGAGTGGGGGGCCGAAAGGTGCTGGACACCTCTGAGTTCCACGTGGGGCTTTTCACTCCTGAGTGACCTTCACCGACGATGTGGGTAACCAAGGCCGGAATAGAAGGCTTTGTCCTTCTATGGCTTACACACCCATGTAAGAAGAAATTCTGGAGGTCAAGTACGTGCATACATGTTTTCATACCTTCCAATATTGGCCACTAAGCTAATTCCAATATTTGCAGCCACAAGTTTCATTCGTATCTGTTTCCTGCCTGGCTTTTCAGAGCACCGAGACCCTCTGAGATCTTGCCACAAGGACTTGCTCTTCCCCGATCATAGCCTTTTCCTCGCATTCTTCCAGCCTGCTCTACTGGTTACCAGTGTGCTGGCTACTCTCCCTGCCCGTTAGACACAGTGACATTTCCGGTGTGCTGCGTTTCCTTCCACTCCTTCCCGAAATGAAGATGTATACCACTTTTAGGTCTTTCCTCTCATTCAGCGGAATCTTGATCGAGAAGCACGGGTGCGTAGTTCTGCATCTACACTGGGGACTGAGGACCTAAGAGCCCCTGAGGACCACTGGAAAAGGAGTAGCCTCTCCACTGCACCTTTGTAAAATCCGGGCAGCGGAGAGTAGCTGAAGTACCGGAGTTCAATGATGGAATGCAGGATGGGGACGAAGAAGGTTTCGAGAACACTGCAGAGCGGTTTTATTGTAGTAGCTGCTCGTCTCGTCCCTCCATAAGAGGCGGCTGGGTCACGAAAGCACCGGCCTCACCCTCATCAACTTTCATCTGTTCCCTTTCATCAACTGTTCACCGACACACAGTGTAAGTTCCTGGAAAAGAACGAAGTCTGTGCTTGCTGCCGCTTTACCTGCAGTGTGCATGCAGGTTCGTTCTGCCCACGGCACCTGCCCCTGCCACACGGCTGGACGCTACCTGCCCTCTGCGCTCTCGGAGAGCCCACCCGCCCCCGACCCAGTGACGGCTAAAAGGAGGATCTACTTCGCCGCCAGAAACAAATGGCAGGACTGAAGCCTTGCATTTTGTCAACTTGTCACCGAGGTGACAGAAGACAGCTCTGAGCCTGAAGATGTGTATAGGGAAGGGAGGGGTTTGGGCAGGTTAGGAGATACGGTCCTGAGGGAAATGTGCATACCTAATTAGCATGCAGCAAGCTGTGGAAGGCGGGAAGGGCCGAGATAAAATGAATGGCTTAAAAAATTCCGGGAGCAGAAAAAGCCATTAACCGCTCCGCTCAGAAACAAATAAGCACCTGCCGCAACCTCTTCTATCTGGGTGTGGAGACCAAGGGGGTGCTGGGAATAGCTCCTCGACTGATAGAAATTCAAGATCCGGACTTGCCCAACTCTCCTAGACCTTTCCATAAAGAGAAGAAGCGTCTTCTCTTCAGACACGTGCCTGGGGCCCTCCTGATGTCATTTCCCAGCGTGGAGTATTTAAGCTTGAGGCTGGAGGAAGAAGCAATAACCAGTAGGTATCAGCTTCAGCTCTTTAAGGCTGGCTGACACAAGGACCCTCTAGTAATGCGTGAAATACCCACTGACGTCACAGCTTCCTGTTTGGAAATGTGCCTCGTGCTATTCTTTGGGATGACAAGGACCAGCATGGACCAGGTGATGGAATAATTTCATAAATTACGAAACGGTTGGGGGAGACACTCGTAAGATCCTCACAAATAGGATCGTTTTAAACTGAAACACTCATTCTTGCCCATGTTCTGGTAATATTTCATCTGGGATTTGCTTAATTGCCAAACAGGTATAAGGGCCAGCAGCTAAAGGGATGAGTAGTAAGATAAAACACAAAAGAAATGTTAGTGGATTGCAATTACCAATCAGCTTTTACTAAATGAAATGGAACAGGGAGGACCCTTAACTATTACCTACTCAGGCTAATACACACACAGTGTACAATTATAGGCTGTGTTTCACACCCCAGATGTTACCGCAACGCACGGTGTGTATTTTCCTAGCTAGACTGAAAGCAGGGGTCAGCAAACTGTGGCCCGCAGGCCAAACCCAGCCAACAGACAATTTTATTTATAAAATTTTATTGACTGTTGGCATATCTTTTTGTTTATGTATCATCTACAGGGGCTTGATCTCACTGCAACGGCAGAGTTGAATAATTTCAACAGAGACTATCTGGCCCACAAAACCTAAAATATTCATTCTCTGGCCCTCTGTCGTAAATGTTTATCATCCCAGACCGAAGCCAAGTCAGCGGAGTGATTTGCCTACGAGGACAATGATGACTTTTTCTTGGAAGTTTGGTGTCTGGACAGTTTGTGGGAACCCTGCTCTTCTCTCGTGAGAACTTACTGGAAGCATCGTTTTCATGCATATTTTAACAGGGAGAAACTAGACAGTGTCCAAAAACAAGACAGCAGAATGATATGGAGGCTCAAAATAGTATTTCCAATTGTGGCCGAAAGCAAAAACAAAACTGGAGGTGTTTCCCCTCAAGAAACGGGGAGCGGTTAGGCAGGATAATTCTGGCAAAGAAATCGCATCACATTTTGGGGGCTCTATCATGTGGAGGGAAGAGTGGGTCTGAACCTGGAAAATTTTAAATGTAAACCCAGAGATTATGAATTTCACAGCAAGGCATATTTTGACTAAAATTAGCCAGAACGGTCAAATATTTAGAAGTATCCAAAAATGAAAAGGGTTGTTTCTACAGAGAGCGCGTCTTCCTGCACAGTCTTGGGGGGTGGGGGGGGGGGTGGTGGCCTGGCCAGTCACAATCAGAGAGTCACAAAAGTGAGGTTGCTCAGCACTCCCAGACGCAGAGAAGAGACTTGTCCTTCAGCTACAAGAATTCCTAATGAGATTACATTTATATTACATACATGTACACACATTCTGAAGTTATTAATTTGTAAAACGCAACCCAATGATGCTTCCTTTTTTTGATAAAGTAATTTTAAAGTAGCCGTTCCCCCACTACTTGAAAATTTAGTTCAGATTTCTTTTGCAGCCCCTTCTGATCTCAGCTCCTCATCTCAAATTTGGTTCATGTGATGAATAATCTGCCCATCTGGTGCATTAAAAATGTAAACATAGGACTTTTAATGAACACTATTTTTTAAGCAGTTCTAGGAAAAGAGCCATTGTATCCACATGTATGTGTAAGATGAAACATAGACTTAACTCTAGGGATAAACAGCTTGACTGTTTTAGTAAAAGAGAGAATATTGAATTTATGTGGGAGCCAAGTCCCTGGGAATCGCTGCCTACCTCCAGCTAGGAACAAAATAGTGTCAAAAATAACAAGAAGGCTTATTTGACATGATTTGCAGATCACCGAGCCCCCTGCAGGAAGCCCCCCCAAGGTGTAGGGGACAAATGGTCAATTTGTTCTCCTCTTGTTGGTACAGAAGAAGAAACCATTTTCTTGCCAATGTCCTCAAGCGTGGCACCAAACCCTACACAGGTAAACTGCATGAATCTGTTGTTATGTAGCAAAAATACTGTTTTTAAGGGGCACCTCGGTGGCTCAGTCAGTTAAGCATCCAACTTCAGCTCAGGTCATGATCTCGTGGTTCGTGGGTTTGAGCCCCGCGTCGGGCTCTGTGCTGACCGCTCAGGGCCTGGAGCCTGCATCGGATTCTGTGTCTCCCTCCCTCTCTGACCCTTCCCTTTTCGTTCTCTCTCTCTCTCTCTCTCTCTCTCTCAAAAATAAATAAACATTAAAAAAATACTGTTTTTAAATATTTGTAATTCATGGGCTGGATGTATCCTGATTGGTATATTTCCCAGTTCAGGCATTTTTTAAAAAAACTTCTTCTGTGTACTTATATTTTCATTTTTACTTTAGTATTTTGGTGTCCGTGGAAGGAGCAGCCTTTTCTATTTCTCCCCGAGAGATTTGTCTCTGATGCTGACATGAGCACAAAGACCTTATGTTCTGGGTTGGGAAATACTTTGTGTCTTACGAATAAAAATTTTCATTAGAGTTAGTCAATGTATCACGGATATTATCCACACAAAGAACAGACAGTGTGTTGGGCTAGGGTTCTCAAAGGAAAAATAAAGCTTTTCAAAATGGTAGTCATTGCCACGGTAGGTGTTTCTTTAAGTCATTTTTACAACTTGTTTTGATGGATTATAAGAATCCGTATTGCATTGCTTTTTCCTATGGCTTACTGTTAAAATCATATTCATAATGTTAACTATTATTCATTGAGTACTATGTACCAACATTAGGAACCGGAAAGTAATTTATATTTAACCCTCCTACCAATCCTGCAACGCAGAAATTACTATTCCACATTGTCGATGAAAAACAGGCTCAGAAAGGATGTAAATTGCCCACGTCACAAAATTAGTAAGTGGCAGAGCCAAGATGCAGACAGGTCTGCCCGGGCACAAAGTCAGCGACGTTCCCTCTGGAACAGGCTGACGCCGTAAGCCTTTCGGTTTTAAGTGAAAGGCACACAATTTCACAGTAAAGAAGACACCTGCATAGTGAGTGGACATGACTGTAAGCGTGACCAGAACTATAAAAGAGCCTCCCTGGAAACTTCTGAAAATAAGAGAGTGCAGCAACCCACGAGAAATAGAATCGCATCCAAAAACCACGCACGCTACCTGCCTGGGCTTCCAAATGTGTTCCATGTAGACATCCCTGTGTTACAATATTTGTACTTCTTTAGCTTTTCCTTGATAACTTTCAGGGTTTTTTTTGTTTTGTTTTGTTTTGTTTTTTTTACAAAACCTAACCTTAGATACAGGGTCAGCCTCAGGCATAATTGTGAGTCGCTAGCTAACAAAAGTAGGTAATGTTTTCGCTAAGTGCCGTAATATTAAACAAAATGCCAAGCACTATTCTTTACATGTATTAATTAGTTTAATTACCACAATTCTATGTAGTAGGTATGATCACTTGCCATTTAAGCGATCATTTTACAGAATAGCTGAGTATTCAAGCTATTGAATTCAAGCTATCGACTCAAGGTCATCTTCTGGAAGAGTCAGAATTTCCATCTCTGTTGTCTTGACCTACACGCTCCATGTTAACCACTGTCATAGATGGTCGTGTGTGGATGCTCAATGCCCTTCCGGCCCTTCTGTTGCTTGGGAGCATCACCTGGCTCATTCCAGAAGGAAGCAAGCAAGGAAGATACTCTTCTACACCTCAGCACTCCTTCCTCCCCGTCACACAAGGGGTGGTATCTGCAGTAGCTGAGATGCAGGAAGTCATCTAAGGTGATGACGTGCCCAATGGGTGTCTTTCCAGAGTTAAGGAGATAGGGTGAGGGGTGCAATCTCTCCTTTAGTAAAGCAATGCTGAGTTTTACTTTATCGCATAACAAATATAATTATGACTTCTATTTCACCATCTTCATGAGTGATATGCTATCATGGTCCACATTCTCACACCCTTCCAGCATTAGTGGTTTCTACACCCATCCTTAACCAGCCACCTCTGCTCCGCGGGCGCGTTATATTTGATCTGAGAACTAAACTTCAAAGGTAGTTCTTCAATTTTGAATGTTTCCATAGCTTTACCTGGAGAAAGTGATGAATAATAACCTGATTGTCAGAAAATGGTCTAGGCATAAAGAAGAACGATTTTAGTAATACTAGTATAAATTGGCACAGGTGAGCTCAGGCTCTGTGTTATAAACTGTGTGCCAGCTTTATGTCGTTAACTCTTACGACAGCCCTAAAAAGTGGCTCTCCACTTTAGTCTGGTTTTACAAAGGAGAAAGCTGCCGCCAAGAGCGCCCAAGGAACTTGGGTTTGATCTCTGGAACTTGACTTGCAAACATTACACCACCCAATACCTCAAGCTCAAACCATCAAACAAACTAAAGAAATAAAGAAACAACAACAAGCTGTAAGAAGAGGTCTTCTCATTCCCCATTTCATCCATATTATAATAGTTCAAAAAATACCATGGGATGAAAGGAAAATTGACTAGATCAATGGCCCAAAAGTCAATGCATTTGCCTAAGGTCGACGCATGACAGGCAATCGTACTTCATGCGGGGTTGGTAAAATGCACCTTTGCTTTGGTCAAAATACATTTTAAATGTTCTATAAATGGAGAAATATAGTGGTGCTACCAACTTGCTTTAAGTGAGTGATGAATAAGAGAGGAAACTAAAATAGGAAAACTATTGGGGCGCCTGGGTGGCGCAGTCGGTTGAGCGTCCGACTTCAGCTCAGGTCATGATCTCACGGTTTGTGAGTTCGAGCCCTGCGTCAGGCTTTGTGCTGACAGCTCGGAGCCTGGAGCCTGCTTCGGATTCTGTGTCTCCCTCTCTCTTCCCCTTCCCCGCTCATGCTCCGTCTCCGTCTCTCAAAAATGAATAAACGTTAAAAAAATTTAAAAAAAAGAAAACTATTTCATAATAGCCTTAAACCCTCCACTGATACGAATACTAAATTCCAACAGTTTAGGAAAAAAACATACAAATGAAATATAGATGCAACAGTTGCCTTTCCTATATCCCCGACCAATTAATTTATTTGTCTGTGGAAACGAATCAATAGTCTGTTGGGCATAGTGTTTTAATTTCTACAATTATAATTTTATTTGTTATACATAAAAGCCTTATCCTTTAAAAAGAGTCACTTGGAAAAATGTACCAAGAATTGAGAAGCTTGCTATTTTGTAGGAACTAGTTTATCTTCCTGTGTTGTTCCATCGAGGGCTGAGGCCAGAGTCCCAGTAAAATGGAAGCAGCGAGAGAGAATGAATTACACGCTTATTTGGACGTTTACAACTGGTGTGGGCCGTGAGGAGGGCTGGGGTTGGAGAGGGAGTGCAGGGCGTGTGTGGAGACGGAACTCGGGGCAGCGGGTGTGCGAGAGCATCTGGAGAGCACAGAAGCGTCAGCTCAGTGCCGTATAAACTCAGTAAAACAGAAACAAGCTTTCGGTTGTTCTCCAACGTGATGCTGTTCATCGAGGCGGCAGAATTTTATGGGATGGCCGGGAGGAAAATAATAGTCAAGAAATATGTACAAATGCCTGATCCATTGGCGACACTGGGCCAAATGCAACGAGAAGGGCGAAGACATGTATTTTTAGAGATTATAGTCCACTCGGGGGTTCCACACGTTAGTAATGGTTTGACAACGAAGGTTGGCGGAGCACCTGCTGTGTGTGCTGAGGGCCTGGGGGTGCGCTAAGCTGTTTTTGTGGATTCTCTCACAAAATGCTCACCTCCTTACTCTGAGGTACGTACTCATATTTGACAGATGAGGAGATGGGTGTAGAGAGACTGAGCAACTTGTCTGAGAACACACAGCCGCTAAGGAACACAAAGCCGCTAAAGCTCCAGGTTAACAAGCCTTCTATTAACGGCACAAATATGTATGTCTAACCCTAGAACAGGTCATGTGTCCATCCCGTGAGTCAATAATGCAAAAAGTAATTATAGGACTCATTTTGCAGTTGATTCCCATACAAAGTTGACTTCATGATGCTTTAATTCTGGGGTTTAAATACTGACCATATGACATGCTTTTTAGTATTAACTTCTTTAAAGTTACCTACTGATAAATGCTGCCTTTATGATGATGATTTATTGTGACTCGGGAAGTGTTCCAGTCTTTTTAAATAGGTGATGAGGTTAGTAACCTCGTCTAACAGATGAGTCAGCTAAGCCTCAGAGGGGTTGAGTATGGCCAGATCCCATGGCCAGCATGTAGAGGCACTGGGTTGGGACCCCAGCCATCTGCCAGCTCTGATCTCATCTGTGCCTAAGCTTCCAGAGTCACCAGGGAGTGTGCACATGTGCGGTGAGACAGTGCACAGCTCCAGCAACTGCCCGAGTCTTCTCTTGCTCTGGGATTGAATAAAAGACAATCTTATAATTTAAAAACAATAAAGACAATCATTCACAAGGGGAATCTTATGACATTTTCTGAAGCAAGTTTTTACCAAGCCTTCTAGAATAGTGTTGAAGGGGAGAAAAATACGCCCCCCCCCTCCCCGTACATGCCAGTTTAGGGTGGCATATTGACTATTTATTTGATTTGATTCTTGTGAATTAAAATTGCTTAAGAAACAGCAGGTGCAGGAAGGACACTCAGGCCCTCCTTTGTCCCCTGAAAACAAGAAATAAATCTCCAGAGCAGAGGGTCCTCTCCCTGCACCAGGAGGCAGAGAGACATCCTTGTCTCCAGAAGTAGAGGATTCAGGGCTGAGAAGGCCGTGTAGACCGTGGGCATCTCCACTCATTAGCCAGCTCAGCCCAAACCCCTTTGTCTTCTCAGTGCTCTGCGAGTTTACTGTTTCTTTGTTGAAAAGGCATAAAAGCCGTCCGTTTTGGGTCCCTTCTTTTGAGACTCATATCTTGGGGCACCCAGACACATGAAATTCAATTGGTTTTTCTCCTGTTAACCTGTCTTACGACGATTTAATTATCAGGCCAGTGGAAGGGCCTAGAAGAGGAGAATAGGAAAGTTTCCTTCCCCCGCGAAGTGCTTGCGTATTCTAAGCAGTGCGTCACCACACACAGATTTTCTGCAGAAGCAGAAACGGACTTAATTTAAGGAGGTGCGCACGGTGCTTGGTGCGTTCACGGCGCAGGTTGGCTGCCACCGGTGACTGCGGCCAAACTTTGTAAGGCTGCTCTGAGTGTCTTTGAAATTCATCAATAACAGCGAGACTGGTTACCATCTGCTGTGAATGTTTTCCAAGAAATGCACTTACTCAAGTTCCCGACTTCCCGAAGTTTGTTTCCGTTCTGTAGCTGTTTATCTTTTGAAATAATTGCAAGGGCCCGATCTGCTTAATTTGTGTGATCCTGGGAACATGAACTAGACAACAAATCTAACGATTCAATCCATCAGGCCCTGGGGAGCGTATCTGAAGATGCCACGCAAGCAGTGAAGACACTGGCTCCAGATCTCCAGGATTTAGAAGTTAAAAAACTACTCTCTCTAGAAGGAGAAACAAATCTCCGCAGCGCCCTGGGTAACGGGGCAAAGACAGAACGTAGGGTCCTGGAGCTCAAGGGCCAGTGCTTTGGTATCCCCAGCGACAAAGGGCAGGGGCTGGCTGCCATTACCCGCCTCCCCCTGACACGAGAGAGGAAGCAGATGATGGTCCCCTCCCCGTGCCAGCCGCGAGGAGACCCACGGCCTGCAGGCTCCTTGGAGGCCCCTTCGGTATGTCTCTGAGCTGTCCCCCTGCAAGGATGCACTAGCTTTCTCACTGGTTGCCATGGGGTCCTGACCTCTTAAACAACAAAACCCTTAGGATACAATAGAAAGTCCCTCCCTGATCCACATGCTAATTTGAAAGATTTCATTTGGATTTCGTTATTTGATTTTTGTATAGAAACACGTGTTTCTTTCACGAAACATGACATTGTAACTCAGAGCTGGTTAAGATCTACACATTTTCCTACATAAAGGCAGCGGCTCTCAGGCAACAGTAATCTCTAGAAAAGGAGGTTTCTGTGGAAACACAGGGCATGGCTTTTCCCGGCTGTTTAGACAGGCATTACGGCATTTTGGTTTTTAGCCTTGGCAATACATCCACATGGGCCTCTGGCTGTGGTTGTGTAGGGGCCACAACTCACTTGAGTACAAGCAAACGTGCATGTGATGTAAAAGCCTGCCATCGCATCAGTCTTCTGTTCCTTCAGCCACGTGAGGGGCGATTTCTGCCACCCCTCCCTGGGGCCGGCTGGACCAGCGCTGGCCCCGCCTCTGCCCTGGCCCCTGTAGGGCCCTTCCCACCTCTCCCATGTCCCCTGTGGGACACCCACCCTTGTCTCTGCCCTGTCCCCTGCAGGGCCCTCCCCACCTGTGCCCTGTCCCCTATAGGACCTTCCCTGCCTCTGCCCTGTCCCCTGTAGGAACCACCCACCTCTGCCCTGTCCCATGTAGGACACCCCCCCACCTCTGCCCTGTCTCTTGTAGGGTCTTCCCTGCCTCTGCCCTGTCCCCTGTAGGACCCCCCCCCCACAGCCTCTGCCCTGTACCCTGCAGGGCCCGCCTCGCCTGCGCCCTGTCCCCTGTAGGACCCAACCCACCTGCGGGTAGCCTTGTCTCCAAGCTCTGGAGGTGGCCAAAGTTCCAGTTGAGTTTATAGAGCATCTCTTGCAACAACAAGGTTAAAAATTACAGAAAGAACTCAACTCTATTCCTTTTAGCGTAAGGACAACAGAGGTGAATTTTAATACTTCCCCGCAGAGCACTGCTTCAGAAAAAGGAGTTTTTTAGCCACTGATCCGGAGTAAAGGGACTTGGCTCCGTGAGCCAAGCGGCTTTGTTGTTTATTCTCCCCTTCTGTTAGTCCCCACCTGCTGGTGAGACTCACTACTGGCTGTGAGGGTGCAGGTAACAGGAACACGCGAGCAGTCGACTTCTGTTTGAGTGTGAGGGTCAAAACACCTGGCATCGAAACTGGGTGTGGACGGTATCCACCAAGAGGCGAGTGTAGCCATACTCACACTGCACATCACAATAAGGCATAAGAGCATCGTCCACACCGCCTAAGTTTTCTGTGATTATTTAAAAAGCAGTAAGGAGGAAAAAGATGCTGGGAAGCTCTTTACAACCGCAAAGCACACCCTAACTTGATCATGGCCGTCGTGGCCTTTCCGTTAAAAGATTATCTTCCTTCCCTGGGAATGTGAATCCTGGAGGAAACTGGGATAAAATCCTAAAGCTAGAATAGGTTTCCACCGCTCACTCTGGCTTTTTCTTTCGTGGTGTTTACTGTAAATGGGTTAGTATTCCCAGGGGGAGGAGAGAGACAGAGAGAGGCAAGTTGGCAAAGTCAGGGAAGTTCTGCAGAGCGGGAGGGCTACACGGATGTTATTTAGGGGGAGGTGGACGAACATCCTTAGCACTTACGCACCTGCTACAGCATCTCAAGTGTCTTTCTCTCCTCTTCCATTACTACCACAGAGGCGAGTAAGTTAGTGGTATTGAAACAAGAAAAACAAATCTTAATTCGATTAATTAGGTCTCCTGAGAACATGCTGACAGATATATCCATTAAATTATAGGGCAGGCCTGTCAACGTTTTTGTGAAATGGAAAAAGTGTGGAAGAAACAAGGTTTTAAGGGAGATTCTTGCATCTTCCAGAACTGGTTCATGTAACTTCCTTCCTCCAACCCCTTCACTGTCCTGGCCACAGGTCCTGATGTCACAAACACAAGGCTGGATGCTGTGGCCACAACAATTCTGACAAAGGGTGTGGTATCAGAGAGGCAGACAAGAAATCACTTCTTGCTTGCTTCCTACCTTTTCATATTAGAGTCCTCCCTGCCGATCTAGAAGGACTGAGGAGTAGGAAGCGGCTACTTTTGAGAGCATAGGTGGATTTAACCCAATTCGTTAAATACGTATTAAATGAGAAAAACTGCAGAGGATAAAGAAAATTGATATAATAAAAGTCCTATCCTCAGGCACTTTAATCCACTCCCAAGAGGAATTCTGAGAGACCAGAATCAAACAATTATCTTCTCTCTCTAGCACAGATTATGGGGGTCTTTGCTCCTAAATCCAATGTAAAAACTGTGCTTTCAGGAACTGATATAAAAATGCAAAATAAAATTGAGACCTTTATTTGATGTAAAACTTCACTGGGCAAATCTATGGGCAGCAGATATTGTACAGAATTTAAATGCACCTACCTCCTTAGGAAGGCAGTACGAACTCATTATTGCCATATGCTCATGCATTTATATGGAAATGCTGGAGGGGTCACAGCTAAGCTGTGTGTGTTAATATTCAAGTGTATAGATAGATAGATAGATAGATATAAAGGTTATTTATTTCGAGGGCAGGAGGCAGAAAGAGAGAGGGGGTGAAAGTGAGCATCCTAAGCAGACTGCACGCTGTCAGCATGGAGCCTGAGGTGGGGCTCAAACTCGCAAACCGTGAGATCATGATCTGAGGCAAAATCAAGGGTCGGATGCTTAACCTACTGAGCCACAAAGGAGCCCCTCGAGTAGTTTAAAACACAAAACCAAGAGGACGATAGGCCAAATGTATGCAAATCAAGGATATTAAAAGTAGTATGCATGAGTATACATTAATATGGAAATTAATACGTACCACTGGACATTTTCATAGGAAGAGAGGGGTCAAATTGGCCCCAAAATGCATTACTTAACTTTGGAAATGACTGTAGCTGCATATTTGGAAGCTGTGGGATCACTCTGTGAACCTACAGGCAGCCACATATACACATATGTGCAGAAAGATCACATAGATACTCAACTCCTGTAGTAGCCAATTTTTTTTAATGAAAATAAGAATATGGAAGAAGGTGGTTTGGAGAGAATCAGATAGTATTTATTGAAACCCAAAGAAATATATAGAAAGAACTCATAATGAGAGCATACAGCTACCAAATGAAAAGCTATTTCAGTTTCTGAATCTCATACCCGAAACCCCACATTCTCCCAAGGCCGACCTTACCTCGGAGGGGACAAGCCAGCACTGCTGGCACTTGCCGTTGGTCACACAGGCCAGCCCTGTGCCGGGGGAGGGAACAAGCAGGCGCTGGTCCTGGGGGCCGCCGCCGCCCACGCCCGGGGCACCGACTGCTCACGCCGGAGAAACTCTCCACTGCAGCATCTGCTTGAAGCGCGGGGCCTTGTCATGTGAATCAGCGAGGCCGCGGACACGGCTCCGTGGGTCCAGCTGCTCAAGCACAGCTTCGTGGGTACAGTCTCCTTCGATCTGAAGGGTGCGAGGCCGAAGACGCAAGTGTCCCAGGTCCACCCTGCCACGGAGAGGCAGGCGTGCAATGATGCCCGTAGGCCTCCTGCTCAACACGGCCGGCAGACGTCCTGGGTCCCTGAGAGCTGACATCCAGCCAGGCGAGGGCTGGCATCGCCCTGCTCGGGGTTCGAAGCCGGCCGCCCGGGGATGCCTCTCCGGGGCTCTTGGCCCCTCTCTGGGCTCTGTTTCTGATCTCTGAGCCATCCCTCTCTCTTCCCGGGGGTTTGCACATTTGGCTCTGAGGAGTCTACGAAGCCTACACCTGCTTCCAGAAATTCGCAGGGGTCCGTTTTGGAATGTCTCCTTCCCCTTTCAGGCCAAGCGGCCAGTTTGTACGTTTGCAATTTGCTTTAAAGCTTTCGGACTTCACTGTGATCCTCACCGGGCTTCGCTCTGTTAAACAAACGCGGACCCATCGATCTTTCCAAAGTAATCTTCCTGGAATCTGGCTTCTGTGGAGGAGGTTGGGGGACGGCCTCCCAGCCTGCGGTCAGGCCCTGAGGATCACGCATTTCATGTGTAGACAACCTGCCGTCTATCCGCATTGCCTCCCCAAGCACCACCTTTGATCTGTTTGAAATCTAACGGGAGAATTTTAGTTACATCTTGGCCTTCCTCTTTCCCCCGTAGTTTCCCAGTATCTGACCTGTGACCTAGGTCTGACCTGTGTTCAAAAATCACTTCCTAACCTCAGCGTCATTTGCTGTCTGGAGAAGCTGAGAATTTTCAAAGCTATCGATTCCAGTATTTCTCCACTTCATTTTATGTTATTGTACGTTTTTATACAGGGTAGACAACTGCCAGCAGGCATGAAAGAGAAAGCTTTTGAGTCTACAGAATATCTTAACCCCAACTTTTCAACAAGTGGGTCTTGAGGACCAGCACTGCCCTGTGCCAACTAGCCCCTGGCGTAAAAACACAGACAAAGTATGGACTCTCCTGGAGGTTACGTTAGAGTGTAGGCAGACAGATAAGAAATAAATACTTCAACAAATTCTTAGTGAGTACAGAGGAGAAACTGAATGAGATCGGTGAGCTAATAATGGGTGACAGTGTCTGTCTCAGCGGGAACAGTCAGGGAGCAGCCAACCTGAGAGGCTCTGGCTTCGAGGAGATGTCATCTGGGCCAAATGACGAAGACCAGACAGCCAAGTACCGGGCGTGTAGGGTTCCGTAGAAGCAGCAGTATTTGCAAAGACACAGAGGCGGGAAGGAAGAAGGAGCTTCAGATACACTTCTCCTGTGTAGTTGTACCTTAGATATGGGGTTAAAATAAGGAAAAACAAAACCAAAAACTAAGTCTTTTATCCAAGGGGACAAATTCAACTGATAGTTTAATAAAATGCAGATTTTTCATTTAATAACAATTTGTATTTCCTAAGAATTCTGTTGTGAAATTATTTGCTTACAATTTATTTTAATATAGTTTTCCTTTGTATCATTGAATCTCAAAGCAAATTAATTTCCTTAAAAGTTTGCTGTGTTGTCGTAAAGATCTTATTTAGCTACATAAATCCTATCAGATTCTTTCCTAGCTCTGCCATTTCCCACAAATTATATCTTCTGAAAGCATATGTTCTCTATGGGCGCCTGGGTGGCGCAGTCGGTTAAGCGTCCGACTTCAGCCAGGTCACGATCTCGCGGTCTGTGAGTTCGAGCCCCGCGTCGGGCTCTGGGCTGATGGCTCAGAGCCTGGAGCCTGTTTCCGATTCTGTGTCTCCCTCTCTCTCTGCCCCTCCCCCGTTCATGCTCTGTCTCTCTCTGTCCCAAAAATAAATAAAAACGTTGAAAAAAAAATTTGAAAGCATATGTTCTCTGTTTAGATTTGACAAGGCAAAGACTTCGAAAAATAGAAGGTGTATTTTAACTTTTCCTTTGTGATAACGTGTGTGTGCGTGTGCACGCATTGGGCATACGTTCTCCAGAGAAAGCACTTTTGCTGCTCAGACTTTAAATATATACATTCACATATACCTTTTCTGATTTAGATTTTATATACAAATATATTTTTTCTAGTTATATATTTTACTACCCTCCTGCCTCCATTAGACACACAGCATAATGCTCATCAAACATAGACTCAAGTCATAAAAAATACTGTTTGCTATTCGAAAGAGAACCCAGAGAACCATCTAGCTGCTATGGGAAGATTTTCACGGGAGTCTAAAAGGAAATAACAGAATAAATGCACAGACATCTCATTGCTTCCTTCTAAATATCTGCTTCTGTTTGGTCAGCACTGACTTCCTCTACTTTCTGCACAAACACATGAATATTAAAAACTCACATTAAGTGTGTGGGTAATTAAGGGTAAGCAGATGGGTTATTCATGGCTTTTATTTTAAATTATATTTTGATTCATTCATGTGACTAATAAATTTCTACATTAAAGCATAGACCAAAAAAAAAAAAAAAAGAAAAGAAAAGAAAAGAAAAAAGCCATTAGCTGCACTTACTGAGCCCATAAAAATTAACATGTAAATATAGAAAACATAATTGCCAAATTATTTATGGACCTCTCGTTAGCATAAATATTTTTAAGGCTGCCTGTGTATTTCCAGGTAAATGTGGCAGCAGATGAACTGAACGAATCCAATTAGAAAATACAAAACCGTGTACCCAGCCCCACATCCTTCCCCAGTCATACCCTGGGACAAATGCGGGCAATGACTTCGAGGACAGACTGGGTTTTCTGGGCACTGAGGCTTTGGGTACTGGAATTTAGAACAAGCAAAATCTCAGACATACTTGCATGTGATCACGATTGAGGTTTGTATAGTTCAGGATGTTATCACATCCTGAATAAAGACTCAAACATCCAGAAGATCAAGAAAAAAGCAATAGAAGGTATTGGGCTTTTAAAAATATTTCCTTTTATTTTATTATTTTATTATTTTTTCAAAGTAGGCTTCATGCTCAGTGCAGAGCCCACTGTGGGGCTTGAACTCACGACCCTAAGATCAAGACCTGAGCTGAGATCAAGAGTCGATGCTCAACCGACTGAGCCCCTCAGGCGCCCCGGTCTTTAGAAACATTTTAACACCCTGAGGGTAGGGTGCTATTCATGTCCACTGCAGAAATTCACTAGAGCTAGAAATTCAGGGAAGGAGAGGAAAACTTGACTAGGGATTTTCTTTTGGATACTTTTTGCAAGGGTTGTAGCTGAAGTCAGAGCACAAAGACCCAGAAGTGTGGCCCATGAGGTGGAAGCTAGTCAGGAGGCTGGGGCATTTGGAGGAAGTGCTCAGAGGACCGGAGAAGATTCCAGAGGAGCAGAGGGCTGACTAACAGGTCAAGTGAACCCTCACTTTTCGCAGAGAGCATCCGTATCCTTTCATCTTTTTCCCAGTGCTAGAGGAAAAACCCACGATTCTTCTATTTTGAGTGGACCAAGGACAATCTTTCATTCTATTGTCTTGGAAACAATAGATGCACCTGCTCCCCAATCTGTTACTTCCAACGTGTTTGTCTTGGTCTGGGAGTAACATTTAGCAAAGACTTTCACCATGGGAAAGAAAGACTAATTTGCCAGAGCATGTGTGAATCAAAGGTCAAGAAAAGCCAAATAGTTTTTTCTTTAATTTTTTTTTTAATGTGTATTTATTTTTGAGACAGAGACAGAGCATGAGCAGGGGAGGGGCAGAGAGAGAGGGAGACACAGAATCTGAAGCAGGCTCCAGGCTCTGAGCTGTCAGCCCAGAGCCTGACGCGGGGCTTGAACTCGCGGACCGTGAGATCATGACCTGAGCCAAAGTCGGACGCTTAACCGACCGAGCCACCCAGGCGCCCCAAGAGCCAAATACTTTTTAAAAACAATTACCTTTCACCCTAGCTATCGAATTCCAGGGTTAAAAAGAATCAGAGTTACTGATGTAAAACTGAAGTTATCCAGCTATTATTTTTTTTGCATTTTTATTCATAATTAGGGTGACAACATAAGTTTTTGTCTAAACTGGGATTCTTTAAAAGTGGGAAAGGGAGGAAAAGACGCGTAGCCTGTCAGGACATCAAGACAGCACAGGCGGATGAGGGAAACTGCCCGTGGAAACACCAGGGCGCCCGCTCAGATGCCAGCACCTCCTCTCTGGACTTATTCGGCCCCAATGCTCGTGGCGGGTTGAGAACCATTCTACGCGGCATCTCGATCTGAAATCTATTTGTAACCCAGGAGCTTCTCTCCTTATTATCTGTGTTTTCCCCCTCAGGTGAGCATGTGATGAGACGATAAAAACCGTTCACGGCTGGTCGCGTCAATGCTGTCAGCTTGCTCTGTTTGATTAGAAAGCAGGGGCATTTTCTATCACACGAAGCTTGTTTGTTTTCATTTGCTGGGGAAAAAAAATACACTAGAAACAGAAATATGATAAACACTTGACTGCATATCTTCCTCATTTACAAAGGGCTAGAAATGGAGCACAGCTAGAATTTCTGTAAGAAGATAAAAGCAAATATTTATATTTTCACATAATCTGAAATTCTGTCATCGTGCCCCTAGAAGGAAATCTCAAGAATGTCCTTTCTTGCCTTTAAAAGTTAATAATCTGAAAATTTTGGTCTCAGCTTCTCTGGAGTGAGAAATGACTCACTCAAAAATTTACATTGATCTCTCATCCAGGTATATTCCAACTGACTAAATTGATGTCCTTTTCCTCTATAAATGTATTATTCAGTCAAAAGAGATATCTTGACATGTTAATAGTGAATCCCTGCCGTCTGCTTGAATCCTACTGTTGGGATATCGGTCTGTTAATCATAAATACACTCATCTGCGTATCGCCTTTTGATAAACCCTCCGCTGCAATTTCAAGGGGGAAAGCATCTCTAGGGTGAGAGGAGAGAAAAGTACCCTCGCAGAGGGGCTGTAGCCCAGAGCTCGCTCCGGCTGTAAGCAGCCACTGCTATAGTCGACCCTCTCCACATCAAAGCAGCAAAATATCTGGAAAAACCAGAGGCCAATTAAATGCATAAATATATTCTTTAAGCTTGTTTATTTATTTTGAGAGAGAGAGACAAAGAGAGAGAGAGTGCAGGGGAGGAGCAGAGAGAAAATCCAAAGCAGGCTCTGTCTGTGCCGTGAGCGCAGAGCCCGATGCCGGGCTTGAACTCACAAACCGTGAAATCACGACCTGAGCTGAAAGCAAGAGTCAGACACTTAACCAACTAAGTCCCCCCGAGCCCCAAAGAAAGGCATACGTGTACTTGGCAACTGTCAACAACTATCTGAAACGTGAATTCAAGTTGGAGCAGTTAACTCCAAAAATTCCCATCTCATTTGAAGTAGCAGTTTTTGTTTATAGGGATTCTATTGAGGGATATGATCACAGGCAAAACTCCTCATAGAAATCTGCTGCTGAAGTGGCTAAGACCGAGCAGGGATGGGGACGGGAAAGGTTTGGAGAGAGACTTCACGCACGGGGGTGGGGAGCTAGGCATGGTTCCCTCTGGGAAACAGAAGAGGGTGACATCTTGGCTCTCCCCCACTGGAGGTGGGGAGGAACATCTCAGGGAGACAGAGCCCGAGTGTAGACGGATGCTCCCTGCGCACGAAGCGAGAAGATGCCGAGGACCTGGGGGGCTTGCCCAGGGAGGAGGGACCAGACCCTCCTCTGGCATGTTCCCCAGAGGATATGCCAAATCCCCTTAGGGGGAGAAAAAGTTATTCAGAGGGACCACAAATCTGGACTCTCCTTTCCCTGCACTCGTTCCCTGCATGCTCATCACTCGGGGTGAGGGCTGTCTTCCCCACCGCCGTGTCCGGTCCACCCGGCCACCACGCCCTCTCCTTGCATCACCCGAGCACCCGAGGGTCTTCACAGCCTCCTCTGCACCTCCTCTCTACCAACCACATCCGTTTTTCACATGGCAGGTCAGAATCTGACAAATGTGTCACGGCAAACTTCCCGCGGCCCCCCCAACCCTCAGTGCCCTCTCCACCCCTGATTTGCTGATGTTGGTTGGGCACAGTTCTAGCCACTATGCACACTCCAGAAATCTGCACGTGTGTCAATTTATACATTCATTCACCGGGTATTTCCTAGGCACACAGGTGCAGTGTGCACCAAGAATCGCCTGGATGGGGCACAGTAGGCCTTCAGAATCTCTGTCCTCGGGGAACTAACTCACCAACCAGGCGCTCATCCCCTGTGTCTGCACTTAGTGCTTCTTTTCTGGCTTCTCCCAACATCCTCTGCCTACCTCCCTCCATCGTAACTCTCCTCAAAATAGAACTATCTCACGTACTTCCCCGTAATCCCAGCGTACCATCAGCTCCTTGAGGGTAGATAAAAATTGTTTGCATCTTTATTCCCAGCGTCGTGACTTGGTTTTGTAAAGTTTGTTGAATTTAGAAGTGCCTCTATGGTGTTTTGAAAATCCGTAAGAATTGTCATGTGCATAACACATGTGGATTATAAAACAACAGGCTATGACTGGGACTTCACATATAAAAACAGAATTAATATAAACTTTGAAAAACCTTAGAGAATAGAGCATAAATTATAGCCGAGAAAACTGTACTAAAGATCTGTCACACACACATACACACACACACACACACACACACACACAGATCAGAGAGAAATCATGTGAAACACAGAAAACATTAACAACGTCTATAAGAGTCTAGTTATTACCTGGACGGTCACAGTTTGGAGATGGAATGTTACAAGATGGATGAATGCTGTTGGGAAATGGTGATGTATCATCCGTCAGCGAGGGAAAAATGATGATGACTCAGCACAGAAAGCTAAGGATAAGAAATGCTTCGAAGAAAACAGAGACTTGAGTTTGGTTGGGGAGGATAAAGGAGGAAGATAGTGAGAAGAAAGAGGACTTGTCATTTCTATGCACAAGTAAATTCTGCACCAAAGCTAGTCAAGAGGATCTGGGATCAAGACACAGAGGAACTACCTCCATGGAGGTTCTGAAGGGAGAGCTTGCAAGAGCGAAGCTCACACATCAGCATAAGCGAAAGTGGCTTTCACGCAGGCACGCCTGTGGCGGCATCTTGGGGGGCACAGCTATCCAGGAAGCACAGAAAAGGAAATGTAGCATCAGGACGTGGAATAGGAGGAAAGAGTCCGAAGTCGGGGAGAGATCAGGAAGACGGAAGGCATGCACACAGGGGCAGTGGGTTCAAGGTCGAGGACAGGTGCGGGGAAGTGGCAGCCAAGTCGGGTGACTTGGGGAACTGAGGCAGGTGGAAGCTTCTAGGAGGGTCAAGGGGGAGCATCTGGCTGCAGGGAGGGTGGAACATGGTGTCCTCTGTTCACCCTTTCCTGATGGTTGGCGTCCGAGTGTTACAACCGCTGGTGGGGAAAAAGAAGAAGGAGCCTCTATGGTGAGGAATATTTGCTAATTCCAAGGCAAGATGTATCTGAACAGATAAGAAGGGGGTTAAAAGACTAACCAACAATGGGGTTGGAAGAGATTCCCGTAAAACAGCAGGAGAGCATGCAAACAGCAAGGAGGGAACGTTCTCTTACATCGAAGGACGGTTCCACAGGGTTACAAGCTGAGTGAAGACACGCTCCCTGCCACCCCCAGGCCCTTTACCAAGTAAGAGGGTAGAGAATGGATACCGCTCAGAACCACAAGTTCAAGTACACCGACAATGGGCGCCTGGGTGGCTCAGTCGGTTCAGCATCCAGCTCTTGGTTTCTGCTCAAGTCCTGATCTCATGGTTCGTGAGTTCAAGCCCCACCACAGGCCCCATGCTGACAGCGTGGAGCCTGCTTGGGATTCTCTCTCTCCCTTCTTTCTCTGCCCCTCCCTGTTTGCTTGCTCTCTCTCAAAATAAATAAATAAACAAACTTAAAATTTTTTTTAAAGACACGGACACCAACATGAACACTTCACTCAAGGGCTAAAAAATAGTTCTCACTCATATTGAGGATATTGGTTAATTCTAGTTGATAAAAAGCTGTCAAATATAGACAATGGCTTTTTTTCCATCTTCCTATTGTGAATCAACTTGGGAGGAGGAGGCCGGGAAAGCGATCAGAGCTCAGCGTGTCAGCTATTGTAGGGCGAGACTGTGGAGAAGGGTGTGAAGGCATCACCCAGACACTTGAGTGAGCAAATGATGTGGAATAGAAATAACGCAGAAGGAAAAGAAACCGTGAGCCCGTGTGACAACAACGTGTGCGAAGAAGCTTCCAGAAAAAGTGACGACAGTGATAAAGAATGAAAGTACCTCCCAAGAAGAAGCAAACATTTTTCTCAAGTGATTAAACTTTAAAAAGAAATCAATTTCTGCTTTTAACATTTTATATTTACCTATTATTCTTGAAATGTCCCCGGGAGAAACTATGTTTGACATGTGTAGGCGTTTAATAATAAAAAAAAATGCATGGTATCTTTTTTTTTTTTTTTTGTATACAATTTGGGATCATTCTTTGAAAAACAACTTCTGTCTGACAATCAGCTTTTAGGCTTTTGTTCAGGGGAAGCCACATTATCACATTAGAACCCAAAGGTCAGACATCTGTGAAACATTGTGTTAAAAGCCAGGAAGCTGAGGCAGAAAATTTCTCTCTGCTTCATCTCAATATAAATTGCAGATCAAACAGTGATCTGGATTGACAATGGCCATCCAATCTCAAATGAATTGTATTGCATTTAACATCCAAAATATCACACTGGGTATTGTGTGTGGCTATAATTTTCAACTGCCTGGCCTTAGACTGGGTATTTGTACCTTCCAAATGTGTCTTTTGACCTTCAGACGATAGGATTTTGTAGCTAGAACGACCAAGTGAAAGCTTTGTTACATGGACTGTAGCCAGTGATTGCTTATTTGCTAATTCATTTTTTAAACTATATCCACTTTGTTAATAAACAATAAGAGATATAATTTTAACTGACTTAATTTTAGCAGATGGTAACTCACAAAGAAAAATACCTTTAGCATTCTGTGCAATGGAAATATTTGACAACATGAACTTGAAACCCCTTTTCTCAAGCAGAATCAAGAGTTAAGAGATCGAATTCTAGTAATTTCTGTATATTTGACGTTCACTCAATGTTGCACATTCTACTGATGGTTGCTAAGCCTCGTGATAAAGTCATTTAAACACTCAACTCTGTTACTCTCCACGAAGGTAGTTTACTGTGAAGGTAAGGTGAAACCACCACTAGAAAAGTCCACTTTGAAAAAGCAAAATTAAGAAAGGATATTGTTCAGGGCACCTAGGTGGCTGGGGCGGCCATGGGAAGTTCTTAGAATAAGACAACAGAGAAGTTTGGTGCATCGATTGAGTCGTCTTTCGTGAACAATTTCTCTGTAGCGGGTGATGGTTTGATAGCATCTAACCCCCAGTAGAACTTCTCTCAGAACTGGAGTCTGCCCTCTCCAACCTGCCACTGCTTTCTCAACTGAGTTCATGTGATGTTCTGTGTTGTCATCTCAACAGTCTTCACAGCACCTTCACCGGGACTAGATTCCATCTCAAGAAGCCACTTCTTTGCTCATCTGTAGGAAGCAACTTGTCCGTTCGAGTTCAGGTTTTATCATGAGATGCAGACATTCAGTCCCACCTTCAGGCTCCACTTCTGAGTCCAGTTCTCTTGCTGTTTCACCACATCTGCAGTGACTTCCTCCCCTGAGGTCTTGAGACCCTCACAGTCCTCCATGAGGGTTGGAATCAACCTCTTCCAGACTCCTGGTCATGTTGATGACCACCTCTCCCCATGAATCATGAATGTTCTTATTGACATCTGGAATTATGAGTCCATTCCAGAAGGTTTTGTGTTTTCTTAACCCAGATCCATCAGAGGAATCACTATCTATGTCAACTAGAGCCTTATGAAGTGTATTTCTTAAATGATAAGAGTTGGGTTGAAAGGACTCCTGATCCATGGGCTACAGGACGGATGCTGTGTTAGCAGGCATGAAAACAGCATTAATCTCATTGCACATTCTCATCAGAGCTCATGGGTGACTAGATGCATTGTCAGTGAGCATCTGTATTTGAACTGAGCATCAGGTCTCAACAGAGGGCTCTGAACACTCAGTCAACCATGTTGTGAACAGATGTGCTGTCATCCAGGCTTTGCTGCTCCGTCTACAGAGCCCAGGCAGAGGGGATTTAGCAGGATCCTTAGGGGCTCTAGGATTTCTGGACTGGTACATGAGCACTGGCTTCAACTTCACATCGCCAGCTGCATCGGCCCCTAACGAGAGCATCAGCCTGTCCCTTGAAGCCTTGAAGCCAGGCACAGACTTCTCCTCTCCAGCTATGACAGTCCTGGATGGCATCTTCTCCCAACAGGAGGCTGTTTCATCCACACTGAAAGTCTTGTTCGGTGTGGCCACCTTCACTCACTCTCTCAGCTGGATCTTCTGGATGACTTCCTACAGCTTCTACGTCAGCACCCATGGCTTTGCCTGGGGCCTGTATGTCATGGAGGCGGCTTCCCTCCTTAAAGGTCACGATCCAAACTCTGCTCACTTCAGACTTCTCTTCTGCAGTCTCCTCACCTCTCAGCCTGCACAGAAGTGAAGAGGCAGGGCCTTGCTCCGGGTTAGGCTTTGCCTGAAGGCACGTCGGGGCCGGTTCGATCATAAGTCCAGACCACACAACCTTTCTCCGTATCAGCAGTAGGCTGTGTGGCTTCCTTATCATCCTTGTGCTCACTGGAGAAGCACCTGTCCTTTCCTTCAGGAGCTTGTCCTCTGGGTTCTCCACTTGGCTGATGTTTGGTGCATCCCTTGGCCTCGCTCTCAGCCTGTCTCAGCTTTGGACACACCTTCCTCTCTGAGCTGACTCCTTCCTAGTTTGTGATTCGTGACAGACCCATGACTCTTCCTGTCACTTGAACACCGAGCGGCCATTACTGTAGGAGCATTAACTGTCCTGATTTCAGTATTGTTGTGTCTCAGGGAATTGAGAGGCCTGAGGAGAGGGAGGCAGGGGAACGGCTGGTCAGGGGGGCAGTCAGAACCCACACACATTTGTCAAGTAAGTCGCCATCTCATATGGGCATGTTTTGCGGCGTCGGAAAACAATTACAATAGTAACTTCAAGGATCACTGATCACAGATCATATCAGCAGAACAAATAAATAATAGGAAAAATTTGAAATATTGCAAGAATTCCCCAAACACGTCACAGAAACATGGACTGATAGACTCGCTCGACACGCGTTGGCACAAATCTTCAATTTGTGCGACACGCGTTGGCACGATCTTCAAGCACTATCTGTGAAGCACAACAAAGTGGAATGTGATAAAACGACGTGTGCCTGTTTACATCCAGATAGAGAACAGGCCTTGGAGTCACGACGGGGTGTGAGGGTCAAGCTCACCAACTGTTAGTTTTGTACCTTGGAAACCTTTGCTTCCCAAAGCCTCAATTTTCTCAGTTGTTCTGGGCTGAGCCATATTCGAATATGGGATAAGACGTCCTGTGTGGGCACTGCCCGGTCAGAACGAACAGGACCTGCAGTTCTAGAGACCCCAGGCCATGTGAGGCTCTGTGTCAGGACTTGCTCAGTGCTGCTTGGGGGCTGGGGGCTGGGGTTGGGGGGTCAGGGGCGTCCAGAGAATCTGGGGAGCTTCCTGCTGCGGCTGGGACAGAACACACTCTTGCCACAACAGAGGGATTCTGTTTTTAACAACCAACACTGCTGTCCTGGTGCAAGTGAGATGAACATCAGAGATGGACAAGCATTCCTTCTTTTCCTTTTTTTTCTTTTCTCCTTTTTTTTTTGGCTCTGAAGAGCCCAGTTTGGTGATTAAAGTTTCAGTGCCTCTAATGTTCCAGGTTGGATGATACAGCTCTGGAAAGTGTGGGGACGGGGGAGCTTGTAGCTGCAGGGCTCCTACACACACGTGTACTCCTCCCTGTCCCCCTGCGTTCCGGGCACCTAAGGGACTGAATGGGGGCCGGGGGGGCACGGGCACTCTCTCCCCCTGCCCTGTGCCTGCTTCCGACGCCTCTCTCCAGACTCCCCTCCAAGATAGTTGCTCCTGCTGGGGGACATGGTCCCTGTGGTTCTCCCCTTGGGCAGGGTCACTGTGGAGCTGACGTAAGTCGCACATGTCTTCGTGCCATCAGAAAGGGCACTGTTGCCCCCCCCCCCCACAAATGCGGAGCTCACCCACTGCCTCTGCCTGCACACCGCCCCTCAGAGGCACCAGCCTCACACCTGCCACACGCCCACCTCGCACCTGTCAGAGGTCAGCTTGGAACCTGGCACACCAGCCTCCCACCAGTTGGGCACACCGGCCTCGTACCTGTCACACACCAGCCTGTAGGCACTGGGCCTGCAAAGGACCTGCCAGCCTCTCCAGACGGTTCTCTGGAGCCCTCTCAGAACGTCCACTCAAACCTGAACCCCGAGGCAAAGTCCACATTCTACGTTGTGTTTTTTGAGTAAGAGAAGGGAATACTGTTTTCTCCAACTTCTTCCTCAGACTCAGGGGAAAGCTCTCCTCTCTGAATTCACCCTCCTCAAGTCTACCCCCACCTTCACCCCCCCCCCATCTGATCTATCACCACTTCCCAACTCCAAAGTCAAGTCCCTAAAGCTTGGACCGCTTGGACCACCTTTGTGGAGATTGGGAGAGGGAAGCCGGTGCAAGGAAGCGGCTCCTGGTCTTGCTACAATGTCAAGAAGGTAACCAGGTCACCCAGGCTGCCGTGCTGCCATTTCCAGGGTTCATCGCTCCCCTGCGCTCTCTGTCTTCAGCTGATGTGTAGCTCCCTCCAGTCCAGCCGTCCAGGTCTGAGCGTGTCCTCAGGCTGACCCCACCTGCCTCCTTTTCTTCCGCTTTACCCCTTCTGCGACCACCACACCCGAAACGGCCAAAAGCGACAGTGTGTTCAGCAGCAGATACCATCTTTCAACTTTTCTTCAGGCAGTTGGTTTCCTTCCCCTCTTAATTTTATTACCAATTCATATTCAAGCAACTACGTACATTCTACTCATAATGGTAAAAATTGAGAATCTCAATGTACAATAATAAAGACCTCCGAAATATACAAGTGATATTTGTTTTTTTTTTTTAATTTTTTTTTTCAACGTTTATTTATTTTTGGGACAGGGAGAGACAGAGCATGAATGGGGGAGGGGCAGAGAGAGAGGGAGACACAGAATCAGAAACAGGCTCCAGGCTCCGAGCCATCAGCCCAGAGCCCGACGCGGGGCTCGAACTCACGGACCGCGAGATAGTGACCTGGCTGAAGTCGGACGCTTAACCGACTGCGCCACCCAGGCGCCCCCAAGTGATATTTGTAAAAATAACATATAACACTGATGAATAAATTATGATGGCTTACAAAATGATCTGTACCGTATGCGAAGACCTTCCATCTGATTGATAATGGAAAATGAATCTTCAATTTTAAAAACTTGGGAAAACAGTTACACTTCACCATAAAATAGAAAGGAAAAAGGAAAAGGAAGATTCAGAAAACAAACCCCATGAATAAAAATGCTGAAAAACTCTACATCATCTTACTCTCTAACCTTTGTTTCCAATATTTATCTTTTCACAAAGCAACCGATGATCACCAAAAAAGACAAAAACAAACTTATAACATACAAACAAGTTAGATATCCATGAAGGCTGGCCACAGCCACGCAGGCCCAGACCCCACAAACCTCTTTTCAAGCTCAGTGTAAAGAGAAGGTAGCTAAAATTCCTATCTGTATGAAATGTTTATTTGCACACATAGAGAGAAGGGGGAGACGGAAGACTGAAAGTTCCGAGTTCTTGACGGCCCCTCTCACTTCCAAAGGCAATGAAACGAGTACAGACGTACAGTCTTACCTTTAGCAGGGGCACTAACGGGACTCTGAACGTGCAAATACGAATCCTGAGCTTAGCAACATGGAGAATATACACTGTCTGCAGAGAAGGGGAGTCAGTTTTGGAGAAGATACCAAAATCAGTGAAGTCAGAAACAAAGTAAACATGTTGGCAGATATTAAGAGGTGAGTGGGTGTCTAACCATATGATGCATACATATCCTGCGTTGCTGTAATTAATTATTAAAATCTGCAGTTATGCAGGAATTTGTCTGTGTAAAACCAGAGCTAGGAAGGAGAGTAAAGGGTAAAAAGGACTTACGGCTGGAACACAGTTTGGTTTCGTTTTGATTATGGGAAAAAATCAAGGAAATAAATAGGCTGAATTCAACATTTAAACCGTCTCAGCAGAAGAAAGTGAATAATCGTAACAATTATAAGATGAAGAGCCAGGCTTCCAGAGTTTATGAACACAAATAACGGTAGGAATGAAGCCCACAAAGATGTTCACAGCCCCTTGCCTTTAGCCTCAGAAAGAATTATTCCCGTTTTAGAGGTAAGAGCCAGAGAGGTCGAGTGACTCGGGTATGGGAACTCAGCTAAGTCACCCCTGAAATCTAGAACAGCTGGATTTGTTTTTTGGTCTTTAATTTCTATTTTGTTTTCAGCGTATGGCTTATTTGGTGTTATTTTTCCCACTCCATGGTGTATTCAGAGGTGTCAACCCCACCTGGGAGCTTTGCAGAATAGTTATGTCCTGGATGAACACTTACAACAGACGCGTTAATCACATCATTTTTGTAGTGTGCTTCCTTCTTTCTCAAAGGAATAAAGGTGGTACATTTTCACCATATCTAAGGGGCACGGTCAGCTATTAATTAGTAATAAATTTCTCAAACGTAGAGAATCTTTCCCTTTCCCACATACAATACTGTTTGTATTTGACAAAGTTTATAGTGATAGAATTTCTAGAGATACCAAGGGAAATATCATTAAAGTAACACAATAATTGGGAAATTTTTAATGAGTGGAGAGTTTTTTGATGCACCTTTATTCATTTAAAAATTTTAATACGGGAAATAAGTACCTTTGTATACCTTAATTTAAAAAATATGGATAGCCATATATTTAGAACTGACAAAAATACTGGTAAATTGCTACTTTTAAAATGGCACAGTACACTGTGACATTGAAATAGTGAAAGCCTTTACTGCAATCACCAAGATTTTTAAACATTTTCACTTCCTCGGAAACCAAAAAACTGTCCAAATCATGTTGGTTTTGGAAATCGTGTCCTTTGCGATACAAAGAGATATTGGAAACGGCCAGGAGAGACTGAGTTTCATCATTTAATGCACCTTATCTAATGCAAATGTGAAGTTACCTGAAGATTTGTGACTTTTCCCCCCATTATCATGTTTAAACAGAAAAAAAGCTTTCACAGGGATTGGCAATCTCTGTGGAAATATTGCAATATTGGACAGTAGATGGCTATGAATGAAATGGGGGAAATCGCCGAATTAGGCTTCCCCAAGCCCCTGGCTTTCATGCCTGCGGGACACACCAATCCCTCGGTGAATCTCCGTGGCTACTGAGCGGTAAAAACCAAATCAGCCCAGCACTCAGCTTAATCTGCGAAGGGAAACATAACTTTTGTTGAAATGAAAGGAAAATATTTATATGAAGAGAAATTTTCTCCCTTGAAAATTAGAGGGAAAGCAACAGGGACAATCTAAACATGATTAGAAGTGCAACAGATCCATAAACATGAGTTTGAGAACTGAAAATAATCCCTTTAGCTTTCAGGCTTTTGTCCCCGTGTTTTGGTTCATGACTGTCAGAAAACAAAGCGTAAGAAGCTGGACGGTCAGATCATGATTAGAAAAGATTCAAAAGGCGTTCGTGGGCATTTGCTCCTAGCGAGACATCCTTCCTTATGGAGGTCTCGCAGTTTGGTTGATGGTCTGTGTCCAAATGGCATGGATGCTGAGTTTTGATAGAATGACACACTAAAACAGGGAACAGAACAGGGTGCAAGTGACAATCTATGCATCTGGAACTAGCAAAGCAAGGTAAGAATTGCCTTATGATTCTCAATTTACATGCTACCCATGGAGCTTCCTCTAAAATGAGAAGTCGTGTGTTGATCTGAAAACTCCAGCAAAGCCCGGCTGTAGCTGACTCTAAACTGTTGCCAACTCTCAACACCACAGTTCATGGGCAAGTAGTAATAATAGTTTTATGAGTTCAAGGGTAAGGCTCGGAAAGGTGTTTCTTTTTTCTGTTTTTCCAAAAAAAATTTTAATGTTTATTGATTTTTGAGAGAGAGAGAGAGAGAGAGAGAGAGAGAGAGAGAGACAGACACAGAACGTGAGTGGGTCAGGGGCAGAGAGAGAGGGAGACACAGAATCAGAGGCTCCAGGCTCTCAGCCGTCAGCACAGAGCCAGATGCGTGTCCTGAACTCACAGACCACAAGATCATGACCTGAGCTGAAGTCGGACGCTTAACGGACTGAGCCACCCGGCACCCTGGGGAAGGTTATTTCTTAATTGCTGTTTTAGTGAAACCAAAATTCGAGTTTGAAGTTTACTGAGCAAGTCGACATTAAAAAGTGAATGATGGGAAACCACGAGAGGTAAAGACTGTAAATCGTGCTGAACATTTATGCAGCTGGGAGAGAGAGAGTTCACTGGAAAACAAGTCTAATCCATGTGGTATACACTGAAGCATTTACTGAGAGCACTTACAGGACAGGCTGTTCCTAAGAGTTCCTGCAGCCGTTCATGTTCTAACTCTGTGCAAATATGGCTCTCAAAGGAGGCTTATGGAAGTGGGAGCTCACGTTAATATTACCCTCTGTGCCAGACACACATCAGGATACCTTCCAAAAATCATTTAGCTTAGTTCTTCGCAAGAAAGCTGCTCATCACTATCCCTATTTAATAAATGAGGAAATCAAATTCTTGATTTTACTTAAATTGTCCAAGGTCACAAATCTCCCAGATAGTTAAACTAAGATTGAATCTCAATCTCTGAGTACAAAGACCACGTTCTTCACATTTTGCTATGAACTGTGCTGTTAGAGACCTGGTTTTCAGCACCTCAGGGAACAAGTAATCTCCTCTGATGAAATATCTTTAATCATCTGAAATGTATAGAAAATATAGTTGAAGGTATAAAATGATGAATAAGCTAGTTGTTGGAGCGCTGTAACTGACAGGTAATTAACATAGGCCCTCTCCACCCTCTCAGTGTCTGAAGCTATCAGTACATAACGTTTTTAAAGTTCTAGAAACCACAAATATAAGGCATCTGTGCTTTGGGGGGAAACCACTACTAATGCAAGTACGTAGAACGGGACAGGAACAAAAGAGCAAAGCAACTTCAAATCCACTTTAAACCTTCTACTGAGAACCAGGGAGGGCTTAAGATGCTGATGCCTGGAGGGAAGACAGTCTTCCACAAAGCCTGGTTTCATGGCCCAAACCCCTCAGGTGGGTGCAGGTAACTCCACTGAGCACAGGTAAGGGAAAGAGCAGACTTTGGTGTTGCACGGATTTTTTCCAGATTTAGTTTTGCAACTTACTAGCTCTGTGGGCGTGGTTAAGTTACTCTGGTTATGCTTTCTTGAGCTTCTGTGCCCTTTCTATTAGTTTGGAATAATAAAAGTTCAGAGAGCTTCTGGGTGGCAGTTAAGTGAGAGCGTATTTCTTACTTTTAAAATTCGAGTTTAGAGCTTTCGGATGAATAAATGTGAACTTCATCCATCCGGCACAAGGTTTCCACAGGTGCCAGGTGTGGCCCATTTTCTTTTCCAAATCTCAAAATATGCACCTTGGTTTAGAATTTGCTGTTGCTTTTTTCAAAACACTAAGATGACTGGGTCATGGAATTTTCAGAGAGGGTAGGGTTTTTTGTTTTTTTTTTACATTTTTATGAAGGAGAAAAGTACCTAGTATGTCTTGACTTTGTCAATACATATTGGTGTCCTGTTACTGAAGTATTCAATCTTCATGCCTACCTTCTTCTTTTTTTTTTTTTTTAATTTTTTAAATGTTTATTTTTTTTGAGAGAGAGACAGACAGAGTGTGAGCAGAGGAGGAGCAGAGAGAGAGGGAGACACAGTATCCGAAGCAGGCTCCAGGCTCTGAGCTGTCAGGACAGAGCCTGATGCGGTGCTTGAACTCATGAACTGCGAGATCACGACCTGAGCCGAAGTCAGATGCTCAACCGACTGAGCCACCCAGGTGCCCCCATGCCTACTTTCTTTTAAACATGTTGAGTAATTGTGTCAAGTTCTTTGACTTGAATATAAAATTCTTTCCAGAAGTGTAACTGGTCCAACCCTGTTTGTGTTTAAGATATTTATCTGGAGAAACAAGAGTTTACTGGCCTGGAATTTGGTGTCACCAGCTCCAGGACACCTGGTAACAGTTGATCCCGTGTCTCTTGAGTAAGGGGACTAAGTCTTCTCTAAAAATTACTGGCAGCCAAGCTTTGAAATGTCACACAGTGGTACCAACAAGGTAAAAAAGCAAGCAAGCAAGCAAACAAGCAAACAGAAACCCCCCAAAAACAAACAAAAATAAAAAACAAAAACAAAAGAAAAACCAGGCAAATGGAAACCAGACCACATATCTTCCAGCCTAATTCAGTGCAATCCATAACATTCCCCACCAGGCCTTTTGGGAGAAATAGATCAGCTACTGCATATCTAGGAATGCAAAGGATCTAGAATAGCCAAGTCATTTCTGGAAATGAAGAAAAAGCTACAAGACATATACTTCCCAATTTCTAAATGGATTAGGAAGGTGCAGTAGTCCGAACAATGTGGTGCCACTGTAAGAATAAGAAAGTTGATCAATGAAACAGAATCGACAGTTCAGGAAACACAATGTATTATGGCCAATTGATTTTTAGCAAACGGTGCCAAGACAATTCCATCCCGAAAGAATAGTCGTTTTGACAAGTGGTGGTTTACTAACTGGGGCGTCCGTATCCACATACAGTCGTACCACGCACTGTTCACAAAAATTAACTCAAAATGAGTCATAAATGTAAATGCAAGGATTAAAACTAAAAGTCTTTGAGAAGAAAACAGAAGAAAAAACATTTTATAACTTCTGCTAGCCGAAGTATTCTTAACAGTTTAAAAGACCCGGTTAAGAAAATGAAAGACAAGCCACAGGCTGGGAAAAAGATATTTTCAAATCATATACCCGATAGAAAAGACTTCTATGTAGGATAGAAATAACTCTTACAGCTCAACATTAACTAAACAAATAACCATTTTTTTAAATGAGCAGAACATTTGAAAAGATATTTTACCCAGGAAGGTATGCAAATGGATAATAAAGATATGAGAAGATGGTCATCCTCATTAGTCTTTAGAGGAAAATGCACATTAAAACCACAAGATACCACTTTACACCCACTAGATGGTTATACTCGAAACTACTGGGCACACCTCCATTACTAGGGATCTACTCAAGAGCAATGTACACCTGTTTGCGTAAAAACTTTTTAGGGAATTTTCAGAGCAGCATTATTCATAAATGTCAATAACTAGAAGCAATCCGATTTCCAATTTCACTGGTGAACAGATAATCTGCATGTGGTATGTCTATACATTGGAATACATTCATCAGTAAAAAGGGACAAATTCCCGATGCATGCTACAATATGGAGCACCCTTACAACATTGTGCTAAGGCAAAGAAGCCAGATGCAAGCAAACTCTACATATACTATGATTCTGGACTCTCCAAGAAAGGCAAGTCTCTATAGAGACAAAAAAAAATACATCACTGCTGGTCTGGGACTCTGGGCAGGAACAGAGATTCAGTGCAAACAGGCAAAACAGATCTCGTAGGGGCGAAGGAAATGACAAAACTGATTGTACAATCCTGTAGATATAATAACATCATTGAATGTTACATTTTAATTAATAATTCATATTTCAATAAAGCTATTTTAAAAATTAAGTAAGCCAATTGGAAGTCCTTATTCCTAGAGCAAAAGTGAAGACACACACACACACATGCACACAACACACACTTCAAATATTATTGGTTGATAATATTTATTAGTTTATTGGTTGATAAACACAAAAGTTTTCCTCAAGACTTTGAGCTGCTATGAACACCTTTAGAATAACTGTATTCTGCCAGATGATTACCTTACTACGTAGATGTTCCCATCAGATATACAATTTGCCTTAATGCATTAAAACACCTGCACCAAAGGAATATTTATCAAATTTTTAAATAAAATTTTCACTATGTATTTCATAATAGTAGCTATTGAAAAACACCCTATAAGTTACTATTACCAAAATAACTTTAAAAAATTCAGCAAGCTAAATTGTGTAAGTTCTGAGGTCCTACTTGGAGAATATTTGAGACATAGAAAAAAATCCATCAGCCAATGGTCTAAAATGATATAAACATAGAAATATTCCTATGTTTAGGCATATAGGAAAGAGGAAACACTCTTGACAGTTATATCACCCATAATGAATAAAATTTAATACATATTTAGGGATTTTTTGAAAATATCCTGGTGCTTTATTTACCTAAATCACTATTATTGCAGCCTCTGAATTAATGCAAATCACAATGGAATTACATTTTAGTAATCTGTGTGTGATATGTGATGTGGAAAGCAAAAAAGTCAGTGATTCTGTAGAGAAAAGGGTCTAGTGTTAAAACTATAGGAGAAAATTTAAGAGATTTTAAAATATTACTTTTCAGCTAATGTTTATGGTGTAAGATACACAAACACACATATGAAGACATGTGTGAAGACAGAGATAGATCAAAAGGTAGATAGAGAGATAGATAGGTAATGTATATATGAATATACAGACCTATTTATATATAATGTTTTATTCATTGGATTTCCCATGATTCACTTAGAGGAACTTGCCACAGGGCAAAGTCTGGAAACACAACTTCAAGTCCTAAAACAATGCTGGGAGAGCTGGACATACCAACCAGAAGTTTCTGTGCAATGGGAAATCAGCCTCTAAAATATGATATATTGTCTTTAAATGTTTTATAAAGTACTAGAGGCATTTTTCTGTAGACAATTGCAAAGATCTGTCTTATGACATTACTTATATTTACTTAATGCTCGATGAATTTCAGATGAATCTGCCCCATAATCACTTCATGCATCCCAATAAAACAGTTGATGTTCCATTTGAACGCTAACATAAGTACTATTTTCAAAACCATTTCACATGCGCTACATAAAAGCTTCAACATGAGTGAGGAAATTTTGTTTCCAGGAACATATGCTTTATTTTTTATCTTCCATTTGTTCAGTGACTGAATAGATGTTACCATCCTAATAATGAAAATATAATGCCCATATCAATTACATGGGAAGGGAATTCACTTCCTTCCTAGTTGTGCTATTATTTTTCTGCAACAGAGGAAGAGTGAAACAAAATTTCTATATATAATTTATGGAGGGCATCAGAGTTTGATTAGCTGCAAACAAGCACTCTTTAAACCTATAAACACAATTTGTGTATTTGCAACTTCTTTGCTGCAAATGTGACTAAACTATGGAATTATTTTAACCTGTTGGTTATGTTGAAATTAATGTAAATGTAAACTTTGTGCACTTATAATACAGGATATTCATATCTAGTGTACCTAAAAGTTTCTTTGAACCATTACTGTCCAATTGAACTTTCTACCAATGGAAAGATTATAAAATTTGTATTGTCTGGTATGGAAACCATTAGGCATACATCGCCACTGAGCGTTGAAATGTGGCTAATGTCATTTAGAAACTAAATTTTTAATTTTATTTAGTTTACCCTAACAATATTTAAATTTAGACCTAAAGTGAGGTCATTTACTATATTTGGGGAAAAAATGATTCGAAAGTCAATATTTCCACGGAAAACTTTTTTACATGTTCATTTATTTATTTTGAGAGAGAGGGAGAGAATGATTTGGGGAAGGGGAAGAGGGAGGTGGAGAGAAAGAATCCCAAGCAGGCTCCGTGCTCATTGCTTAGCACAGAGCCTGATGTGGGGCTCCATCTCATGACTGTGAGATCATGACCTGAGCCAAAATTAAGAGTTGGATTCTCAACTGACTGAGCCACCTGGCTCCCCAGGAAGATTCCTTACTGCTAGCACAGGGAAAGCATTTCTCATTAGACTAGAAGTATGTACAAAACACAAATTACAGTGGAGCTTTATTAAAACCTCAGTGCAAAACTACCGATTTGAGAGCTGGCACGAATGCATCCCAATGTATTCCGCCAAAATTTTTCTGAGAACTTTCCATAGTACATACCTCCATTTCTTTGCTTTAATGCTTCTATATAATCTGCTTTGTATTCACTCTATATAATCTGGCTTCTAGGTTCTTACCGCTTTATCAAACATTTCTCTCAATAAATTCTAACAATCACCCTGCTGTTAAATCCAGCTGGTAACTTCCACCCCATCTTACTCGACCTCTCAGTATTTCTCTTTTTTGGAAACCATCTTTTCCCTTGACTAACAGCACACCACACTTGATTGCATTTTCTTTTACCACTCTAGACTTTTCTCTTTCATTAAAAACCATCTTTTCTCCATAAATCCATAAGCTACCAGGGTTGCTCAACTATACTGGTTCCAGCCATCTGTTCCTTTTCACTATATATTGTCAACCTAGAGAATAGCATCCATTTCCATGGTTTCAAGTTCCTGTATATTTACAACTATGAAACATATATTTCCTGTTCTGACCTTCTTCCACATCCTAAGCTTACTTGTCCATGTGCCTTAAAAATACCTATTTGGTTAGCCAAAATTCCTAGAAGGTCAACAGGAACAAGTCAAGGATCTTTCCCCGTCATTCCCCACACAGGACTCTCTTCTTGTTAGAACCATTATCTAAGAAATTATAACATAATTCATCCTGTCGCAGAGTCAGAAATCTAAGCTCACACTTGATACACAGTTTAGCAATTTCAGTCTATCCAGATCCACTCAATCATAACATGTATGGATAATTCCACTTGAACACATCAAGTTATTCCCACCTCCACTGCCCCTGCACCAGACAGAGTCATCCTCCACAAATGTTCTCATCTTTTCTAAAACTAATGGAATGGTATCATCTTCCAGTCTTTTCTTTCTTTCTTCCTTCTTTTCTTTCTTTTTCTTTTTTTTTTTTTTTACCCAGAATTCAGGTTTAAATTTACTATACTGAAATCTGACTTGCCATCTAATAACCAAGAAACCTTCAATAGCTTTTAACTCCTCTTATGATAAAACCAGCATCCTTAAAACAGCCTACTAAGACCTGGCATAAACTACCTCTCTTATAACGTGCATGTAACAAATTATTAATTGCTTACCATTGGTTATGAGCAAACATATATCCATCTCACACCCTCAGTGAGCTTGCTGATTAGGAAAGGAGAAAGATATCAATCAAATAAGTCTATAATTCAGGGTGCCTTGTTGGCTCAGTGGGTTAAGCATCCAACTTCGGCTCAGGTCATGATCTCGCAGTTGGTGCGTTTGAGCCCCACGATGGGCTCTGTGCTGACAGCTCAGAGCCAGGAGCCTGCTTCAGATTCTGTCTCCCTCTCTCTCTTCCCCTCCCCCGCTCAAGCTCTGTCTCTCTCTCTCTCAAAAATGAATAAATGGTAAAAAAATTTCAAATAATTCTGTAGTGAAATGTAACAATTAACTGTAGTATTAAAAAGTCCACAGAGTTTTGTGAACCTATGATAAAGAGGCTTCATCTAGGCTCATAGGTAAAGGATTTTGAGCAGAAATCTAAAGAAAGATTAAGAGTTAACTTTAATTAAAAAAAATTAAAAACAGTTGCTCCGTCTTTAGAGTACATCATCATTTTAAAAACATAGAGGAAATTATTTAGATCCTTTACAGAAATAAAACACACTTTGCATGGTTCTACTCATTTATAAGATGCATTTTATGACCAATAGTATGGACTTGTTTGACCATGTGATGTGCACTGGGGAAGAATGGATATTCTCCTGTTAGGGGTAGTATTCTATCAAATATTGTAAATGGCTTACTGAAATCCTAACTGTGACTATAGATTTATTAAACCTCAGTCATTTCTCCTTGCAAATCAGCTAGGTTTGATTCATATGTTTTGACGGTTTCTTATTAGGTGTGCAGAAACTTTTATGATTATTAAATTCAAATGATGAGCTGACCACTTTATCACTATGAAATTACCTTTTTTATTTCTGGTAGTATGTTTTGTTTTGAGTATATGTATATATACTAAAATAACCACCCTAACATTCTTTTAGTTAGCATTAGCACGTAAAGTGTTCCCGCCCTTTTACTTGTATCTATTTGTCTTTATATTTAGTGCATTTCTTAATGTAATTGTTTTGTTTTTGGATCCAATCTGATCATCTCTGCCTTTTGTGTATTTTTTTTTTAATTTTTTTTTCAACGTTTTTTTATTTATTTTTGGGACAGAGAGAGACAGAGCATGAACGGGGGAGGGGCAGAGAGAGAGGGAGACACAGAATCGGAAACAGGCTCCAGGCTCCGAGCCATCAGCCCAGAGCCTGACACGGGGCTCGAACTCACGGACCGCGAGATAGTGACCTGGCTGAAGTCGGACGCTTAACCGACTGCGCCACCCAGGCGCCCCTGCCTTTTGTGTATTTAAGGCACTTACAGTTAATGTAACTATTCATATAATTAGCCTTAAAGTCTATCGTTTTGCTATTTGTTTTCTGTTTCCCTCATCTTTTCCTCCTTTCCTTTTTCTGCCTTCTTTCAAATGTGGTATTATTCAGATTCAAATTTATCTTTTTTGGGGGGTTATTAGCTGTGACTCTTTACTTTCATATTTTAGGAGTTGCTTATATTAGTTTTCTATTGCTGTACAACAAATCACCACAATTTAGCATCTTGAAACAACACTCATATGTCATGTCTCAGTTTCTGTAGGTCAGGATTTCAGGCAGTTTCTCTGGGACAGGATTTTATATTCTTCTCGGGGGACTCTAAGGTTGCAATCAAGATGTTAACCCAGCAGCGTTCTTCTCGGGAGGCTCAATTAGGGAAGAATCGGCTTCCAAGCTTATCTAGACTGTTGGCAGAGTTCAGCCTCTTGTGGTTGTGTGAAGGAGGGCCCCATCTTACCAGCTATCCGCTAGGATCTCTTCGCCAGCCCTGGATCCCACGTGATCCTCGCCGCTGGCCTTTGCAACCCGCCTGTTTGCTTCCCCGAGGCCGGCAGGAGAGCTCTCTCCTTTGGTTTGCTGGGGAACATTATACAACGAAAGGGCATCACACGAGTGTGTGATTTGCTTAATGCAGCCTAATCAACAGATTGATACCCCATCACCAGTACTATATTCTGTTGTTTAGAAACAAGTCACAAGTTTCACCTTCACTCAAACAGATTACACTAGGGAGTGACTCACTAGTGGCCTCCCTGGGGCGGGTCACACCACTTCTTAAAGAGATCACAGTCCACAGCTTTATCTTTAGCCCAGTCTACTTTCACCTCACACACAAAACTTTAAATAAACAACAAAGATGTGTAGTTTACTTGTGTTTCTTTTCTCCCCACACTTTTTTGGGGGCTACATTTTACTTGTGCATACGATTCCCCCGATTGCTATTTTTATTAATATAGTTTATTAACTTTTAAAAAAGATTTAGTGGTTAAAAAAAAAGACATTTTTATTCACGTAGTTGCCATTTCTGGCACTGTCCATTTCTTTGCATACATTCAGATTTCAATCTAATGCCGCTTCCTTCTAAGTTAAAAGATGTCTCACCCATTTCTTGTAGCATGGATCTGCTAATGACAAATTCCTTCAGCTTTTGTATGTCTGAAGTGTCTTTACTTAACCTTTGTTTTTGGAAGGTATGTTTCCTGTAACTTTCTAGCAGTGCTTTGAAGATGGGGCTCTAGTGTCATGTTTTTTCCATGGTTGCAATAAGAAAGTTACTGCAATCCTTATTGTTGTTCCTTTGTATATAACATATCCTCCCACACAAAGCTGCTTTCAAGGTTTTCTCCTATGGGTGATTTCAAGCTGTGCAATCATGGTATGTCTTGGGATAGTTTTTTAATGTTTTAATGTTTATTTGTTTACAGAGAGAGAAAGTACAGCGGGGGGGGGGGGGGGGGGTTGTCAGCAGAGTGTGCCGCTCCAACCCAAGACCCCTGAGGTCGTGACCCTAGCGGAAATTATGGGTCTGATACTTAACAGATGGAGCCACCCAGGTGCCCCTTGAATAGCTTTTATTTACAATTATGTAACCTTCTCCACATTTTAGAAAATGTAACCTTCTCCACATTTACCTCCTAAAAGAAACCCCATGTCCTCCTGCAGTTGCTCTCAGCAGGCAACCAATGCCCATCTCCCCACCCTCCTGCTCCCCTGCCCCCACCCCAACCCTGGATGACCACTAGCTGGCTTTCTGATTCTCTTTACAAGTGCCTAATCTGGGTATTTCATGTAGATGGAATCATACAACATGTACTCTTTTGTGACTGGTTTCTGCCGCTTACCACAATGTTTTCGACGTTCATCCATGCTTCAGTAAGTATATCTCATTCTTTTATTTCTGCAAATACCCCGTTGAGTGGATGCAGATTTGTTTTCCAGTTCACCAGCTGATGGACATTTGGATTGTTTCTACTGTTTGACTTTTGTAAATCATGCTGCTGTGGGCACATGTGTGTAAGTTTTTGTGAACACAGTTTCCTTCCTCTCAGATCTATCCCTACAAGAAGGACTGTGGTCCATATGGTCACTCATGTTTAACATTTTGAGGAACAACTATACTGTTTCCCCAGGCAGATGAATCATTTAAAAAAAACTTTTTTTAAACATTTTACTTTTCAGAGACAGAGAGAGACAGAGTGCAAGCAGGGGAGGAGCAGAGACAGAGGGAGACACAGAATCCAAAACAGGCTCCTGGCTCCAAATTGTCAGCACACAACCCCATGGGGGCTTAAACCCAGAAACCATGAGATCATGACCTGATCCGAAGTCCTACCCTTAACCGACTGAGCCCCCCAGGTGCCCCCTAGGTGATCACTGTAAGTTTTCTTTAATGGTTTTTTTTTCTTTGAGAGTGAGTGGGGGAGGGGCAGAGAGACAGAATTCAAAGCAGAGTGGGGGAGGGGGGACCCAAACACACCAACTGTGAGATCATGACCTGACCTGAAATCAAGAGTGGGACACAGCAACCTGAGCCACCCAGGCGCCCCCAGATGCATCATTTCATATTCCCACCAGCAACGTGAACATTCCGCTTTCCGCACGTCCTCACCTTTTATCATCTTTTTCATTATCTCTTCTTATTTTTTGAACATAACTGTTTTTAATATCCTTGCCTGTTTGATTCTATTTGCTCTGATCAGTGATTTTTTTTTTTTTTTTTACTTCTTATTATGGATTTTCTTTACCTCTTTTTTTGCAAACTTGGTAGTTTTTATTTGGCTGCTGGACACTGTAAATTGTGTGATACTGGCAGCTGGACATTTTTGTTTCTATAAATATTACTTTGCTCTGGCCTGCCACTTACTTGGTGATGTGCTAGCAGTCCAGCGCTACCTGCTCCCTGCCGCGAAGGCACACCGGTCAGAGCTCTCTCAGCGCAGGGCCCGCGGCCGCTGAGGCTCCCATCCTGATGGGAGGAAACTGCCCCGGCTGTTTATTCCACGTTCCCTGAGCCAGTTCCGGGAGGGCCCGGGGGGCGGACCCCCACCTCCTGGGCGGCCCCCGGCACCCGCCCGAAGACCGCTGCGCCTCCGGGATATGTGTTCTTCCCGACTGAGGCCAAGCATCTGGGGAGGTAGACCCAGTGCTTTCCTTCACCCCAACATAGTTTAAGCCAACTGGATGCCGAGTGTCTCCCCAGAGCCCAAACTCAAACTTGGCCGTCGGTCTCCCGCTGGACTAAAACCAGCTCAACTACTCTGCCCGGCCCACACCACGCCCCCAGGCTCCAGCACCGCCTACGGGCAGCGCGCGCAGGCGCAGAGCGCCGGCGCGCCGGCCACGCCCAGCCAAGACCGCGCCGGCGCTAAACAGCCGTCACTCCAACGGCTCGTCGGCGTCTGCCAATCAGAGTGCACGCTGACCCTCGCTTCCCGCCCACTGGCGCGGTAGCCAATCGCCTGCCCCGGTGCTCACAGCGGCGAATTCAAAGCTCACTGAAGGCTGGAGGCGGAAGAGCGGGAGCTCGCCGTCGGCAGGATGGAGGTGGCGGAAGACGGGGTGCGGGGCCCCGCGCTAGAGTGAGTGTGTGCCGCCGGATGGCCGCCGGGGGCGGGCTGGGAGGACCTTGCGGGACCCCGCGTACTCCCGGCGTCCCTGGACCTCGCCGCGGGACGTGCAGGCAGGCACCCCCCTCTCCCTGCACGAACCCCGGCTGGGTCCCGGGGGCCGCTTCATCCCTGCGGACCCCGAGTCCCTGGACCTCGCCGCGGGACGTGTAGGCACCCCCCTCCCTGCACGCACCCCGGCTGGGTCCAGGGGGCCGCTCCATCCCTGCGGAGCCCCAGTCCCTGGACTTCGCCGCGGGGCGTGCAGGCAGGCATCTCCCCCCTCCCTGCATGCCACCCAGCTGGGTCCTGGAGGCCGCTCCATCCCTGAGGACCCCGCGTCCCCTAGCGGGTAACACCATCCAGGCATCAGATGTCTGGGAGGGTCTCTTAATTTTGGTCTGGCCTGTGTCAGCGCGCACTCTTCGGGAGACTGTTCTACCCGCACCCCTGCCTGCTGGTGAGGCGGCTCGCAGAGCCTAGAGCAGGCACCCAGCTCTCTGTCCGATCCCCGCCCCCAAGTGTCCCCTGCCCGAGACCCCCTCCTGCCCATCGGAGCGTTGCCCCTTTCCTTCCCTGTCCCGTATTCCCTGATGGCCTTCAGACCTTCCACCCAGTGGTTCCTCTTCCGTGAGACCTTTTCTGCCTAAGATCCTAGCCCCTTATCCTGACTCCCTCTGCTCTGCTTGTTTTTACTCTCCCTTCCATCCCCAGACAGCACTGCAGACCTTCCTGTAGATTCTGGTTAGGGCAAGACCCAGCGTTGTTACGCACCTGCGAATGCGTCTGTGCGCACAGGTCGGCCAGGACTAGCGCCCCAGGAGTGTCCAATTTTCCCCTTTTTCTTGCCCCGGCAGGGCCCTGGGCAAGCTGGCACACATCCTGGAGCCTACAGGCCTGCAAGAGGAGGCAGAGCTGCCGGCCCAGCTCCTGGCGGAGTTTGTGATGGTATGGGCAAGCCTGGGAGCTAGGGAAGCTCCGGGGTCCCCTCGTGGGGGTACTCGGCAGACGTCCCTCTTCTGCCGTCTCTCTGAACAGGACTCCCGGAAGAAAGACAAGCTGCTGTGCAGCCAGCTGCAGGTGGTAGACTTCCTGCAGAACTTCCTGGCTCGGGAGGACACTGCCCAGGGACCAGAGCCCTTGGCTTCTGAAGACGCCAGCCGTGAGCAGGAAGGGGGTTGGGGTGGAGGTGTGTCAGGTCAGCAATTTGGCTGATGGGAGGACGGAGGCCCCAGTGTGGCAGGCAGACAGGCAGGCCAGTCTCATCTTTGTTCTTGTCTTCGGTGGCTCCTTTCAGGGCAGAAGGCAATTGCTGCCAAGGAGCAGTGGAAAGAGCTGAAGGCCACCTACCAAGAGCATGTGGAGGCCATCACCAGGGCCCTGAGCCTGGCCTTGCCCAGGATGGAGGAGGCCCAGAGGAAGCGGGCGCAGCTCCAGGAAGCCCTTGAACAGCTCCAGGCCAAGGTGGGGCCAGGAGGAGGGAGAGGAGGGCAGGCACGCTGGGGTGGACCCCTGGCCACCTCCCCAATCCAACCAGAGAAACACTCTTCCTTCTTTGTTCCCCTTCTTTGCAGAAGCAAGCAGCCATGGAGAAGCTGAGAACAGCCCAGGAGCAGTGGCGGCTGCACCAGGTGGGTCCAGGCCCCTGGGGGAGTGTCCCTTCTGCACCCCTGCGCGGCACTGGCCATGTCCTCTGCCCTGGAAACCTCCATTCCCTTCTCCTCTGTGAGGCCTCCCCCCACGGGCCAGGTCCTCTTCCCACGTCCTCTACCCAGGAAAACCTTCACCCCCTTCTCTGTGAGCCCTCACTGCTCGGGCACCAGCAGGGAGTTAAATCGTAGCCTCGCCACTGACAGTGTTAGGACCTTGGGTGTCCCCTGACTTCCTGTGCTGTTTCTTTGTCTACTCCATAAGCCAGGTGGATGACGTCATCAGTATAGCAAGTGCTTAAAACAGTACTTGGCACATCACAGACTAACGTTTGTTTGTGTGCCCCCTTCCTCCAAACACTTTGCACTAGAATAGCTCGTTCTGACCCCTAGACCTCTCTAGGCCCCTGTTTCCCCTAAAGTGAGTAGAGTTCCTCTTTCCCTCTGTGGGTCTGCACCCCAAGTCGTGCCTAGGCTGGGGATTAAGAGCGTGGCTGAAGGACCTCCACACCTGCTGAGGCGTTTTGCTCTCACTCCGGTAGGAGAAGCGTCTGCAGCAGCTGGCGGAAGCTTCTGCGGAGGTGAGGCTGCGGCAGACGGGGGCCCAGCAGGAGCTCCGGCGTCTGCATCAGGAGCTTGGAGCCCTACGGCAGCAGGCAGGGCAGGAACGGGACAGGCTACAGAGGTGAGGCTGGGAGAGTGGGCTGCACACCCCCGTGTGGCCCAGTTTTCCTCCCTCACCAGCCACCTCTTCTCTGCAGGCACCAGACCTTCCTCCAGCTGCTGCACACCCTGCAGGGTCAGCTGCCGTTTCCCGAGGCAGAGACGGAGCCCCCACGGAAGCTGGACCCTGCTGAGGATGAGCCCCAGCAGCGGAACACCGGGGATGCCGTGGGGAGAGACGGGGCTGGGCCATCCGAGGTGAGTGAGAGGTGGGCCGGGCGCAGGGAGGTGGACAGAGGAGCTGGGAGCCAGGCCTGACCCATCACCCGCACCGTGTGTCCCCAAGGCTGACGGCCCACCACCTGCTGTGGACGCAGGCTCGCCGTGCCTCCCTGAGGGGCAGCGCCACGGGAAAGGTAGCTAGAGCTGCACGGTGTCCCTGGACTGCAGGTATGGAGGCAGGGGCGGCCTCAGTCCACCTCCTCTCTGTGTCTGAGCTGTTGTCCCTTGGGGGCTGGAAGTGGGAAGGAGCAAGGATTCATCTTGTGGCTGAAGCCTAGCACCTCGCTCTGTGCCCAGCCTGCCCTGGGCGAACCCCTGTCTGTCTGCTCACCATCCCCCGCCCCCATTCTTGTTGCGGGATGCTCGGGGCTCTGGAGTGCAGCCTGGTTTCTGACCGGGACCTGGGTGGGGTGGGCTCCCGAGCCTGGAGCTCTGTCCGTTCCCCCTTTTGTGTCCATGGTCACATGTCGGTGGGCAGAGCCACACGTGGAGCTAGCAGTACAGCAGGTGCCGGGACCAGTGTGGACAGAGAGCGAGTAGGTGGGGAGGGGCCTGGCTCGCAGCCCTGACGCTGCTTGTCCAAATCCACGGGAATCCAGCTCGCCGAGCGTATTCACTGGAGGAGGATGCTTCGTGCAAGGCGGTTGGATGTGGCGCAGTGACGGAAGTGGTGATGGCGTCCCTGCCTCAGGCTGGCCCCTTGCTGTGAGCCGGGGCCTGGCAGCCGCGGGTCTGGCTAGGCCGCGCACACCTGCCCGCACAGTGTGGTCCGCACAGAACAACCGGGATGAAGAGCAGCCCTGAGAGCAGAGAGAAGCCCTGTGTCTGCCTGAGCTCCTACTTCTGTCCGTATTTGTGTGTGTGTTTCCGTGTTCACTGTCTCCGTTGCTCTTGAGTGTGTGGCTGGTGTGGAGACACTGGGGGCACCGCTCTCTGGGGGACAGCGCGTCCCTGTCGGGAGTGTGAGGACTGCCGTGTGAGAGACACCAGCGACCACCCCAGCGGAAGACCCGTCGTCCATATGAGGACGGGACCTTCCTGAGTGAGCGGGACCCGGGACCCCAGCGGCTCTGGGAAGAGCCTCGGGGGCTGTGTTTTCAGACGCCTTCCGGCACGTGGAGATGGATGGAGGTCTTTGAGTCCTGCTCTTGGCTCTGCTTCTCTGAGGGCCCGAGTTCCCTAGTGTTCTTTCAGATGTGTTGGCCCCGTTGTTTCGGTGTGAGATAGGTCTGATCTCAGAGGTGTTTGAACACCCCCTCAGGGCTGAGTGAGGGGTCAGGATTGAGGACGCTTCTCAGTCTACCATGTGTGAGGGAGCAGGCTTCTAGCTCCCAGGTGCCCAGTCCCACCCACCCCTCTTCTTGCTGGGGGGGCTCCCTCCCCCACCTTCGGCCTTATCTCTGTGGCCTTGTGGGCCCTGGGATTTCTACACGGGAGAGCAGGCACATCGGCCCTGGGGAGGAGAGCTGCTAAGGGGCTCTGGGGTGTGGTTGGGATGCTGTGGGGTTGCCCGGTGCCTGCACGCTGGTGGCTGATGGAGCCTGCAGGGACAGGAAGACACAGTCCCCGGAGCCCCCCAGGCCGCTCCCAGTCCAGTCAGGGAAGAGCTGGGTGGACGAGCAGTGATCACACGAGCACACCTGAACTTCTGGCCAGCAGGCTTCCCTCCCGGAGTGGGGGCGGAGCCAGTGCGCGCCTCACGCCTAGGTCTCACACCTAGGGGAGGGAGGGCTGGTGTTGCACCGGCCAGTGTGGCTGCAGGACTGACCAGTTGGGGGACCGGGCTTTATTCGCCGAGATGAGCAGGGTCTCGGCTGTAGTGGTGCTCTGTGCTCCCGGTCCCCTACGGACCATCCTGGGACCCTGGTCTCATACATGCACTTGGGCCTGTGGGCCTGTGGGCCTGCTGCCTGCTGGGGACTTGCTCTCTTTTCCACCTGCTGGAGGGATGGAGGCCAGTCCCTGAACCGCTGGTCTGGACGCCATTGCGCTGTCCTAACCGAAGTCTCCATGGTAACTAACACGGAACATCGGCTCAGTCCAGCACCAGAGAAACTCTTCTAGTTAAGAATAGTGTTTTCCTTTTAAACATGATATTCTTCTGTGGCGAAACACTGCTTTGCTTTTTCTTTGCTAGCTTTAATTTCCCGCTTCCCAGCTACTGTTACGTGTTTCTAGGAATTTCTCTTTTCTCAAGCATATTGGTGTTCCATCATAGTATATTTTTTATTCTTTTAACGTGTGCACACTGTTGCAGGGTGGCCTAATGTGTATTCCTGATATTTTTGTGCCGTATCTGATGTTCCCTTTGATCTGTCTTCAGCTGTGCGTTCATTTTCACATATTTAAAGCTTCAGAATTGCCTTTTGTGACCAGCTCTTGTTTGTGTCTGCTCTGGTTCATTGGCCCGTAGGCCTGGCTTGGCCATTTCCTACCTTCTGTTTCTAGGTGGAGAAGATGTACTTGTTTTGTGAACTTTTAATTTTTATCAGATAATAAACTTGTGTATCTGGTTCTTTGTTTTCTCAAATAAAATGTAAGGCTACACTTCTTGTGGCTTTCTCTAAATATGTTCACATTCAGTTCATAGAATTTTCTATTTCCCATTATTTGATTCGTGAGTTTCTTATAAAAGTACTTTTGCAGTTTTCTCTGCATGGGAGGATAATCTTTCTAAGTCTACTCTAATTTGGTCAGAGAATGTCATCTATATAAGAAATCTTTGGAAGGTGGCGAGGGATGCGGGTAGAGCCAGGAATGTGGTCTCTTGTCTTTTCTATTTTTGTGCTTCGCAGGGGTTTGAAAGGACGTCTGTTTTGGAATTGTCCCCTGTGGTGGTTTCTATGTGCCTGTCACATTTTGCTTGTTATTTTTTCAGTTTTTGTCTCCCGGATACCAAATTTTTGTTTTCTGAATGTCACCTCCTGAGAGGTGTGTTCAGGTCTCCGAGTATGATCTCCTTATGACTCTGGTAGATTCTGCTTCCCCTGCCCTGCGCCTACTGTGTTAGGGCACAAGTTTACACGTGGGTCTTCCTCTGAGCCGGGCTGTACCACTGTTGACGGGCGAGTGTCTCTTAGCCTTGCGATCTGCCTGCGTCGGTACCAAGAAAACTGCAGCTCCCTGTGTACCTTTGCCTCATCCGCCTCTCTGACAGCCTTGTGAGTTTCAACTTCTCTTCATCCTTCTGTCGTGTTGTGTTTTTAGAGAGCGAGCGAACGAGAGCAGGGGAGAGGCAGAGAGAGAGAATCCCAAGCAGTCTCCGAGCTGTGAGCACAGAGCCTGATGTGGGCTCGATCCCATGAACTAGGAGATCATGATCTGAGGCCGAAATCACGAATCAGACGCTCAAACATCTGAGCTATCCAGGTGCCCCCACTTTTTATTTTTATTGCTTTTATACCACATTAAAGAATGATTTTTTAAAAGCCAGTTTCATAATTTTTCTATCTTTGGTTTTGTTTATTTTTTTATCATTTTGTTTTCATTCGTTTTATCTTTTTTCTTCTGAAGGTTGTCACTGGTTGTTACCCCAGTTTAGCTTTTGAGTTAATAACGTCTAAAGTTAAGTGTAAGAGTCTTCGATCTTGAACAAGAAAGGAAGCTTGGCACCACTGATGGGTCAGCACACTTGACTAGTAAGATGTTTCCGTCTGGTTCATTACTTCCAGCCTGTTCTCTCCTCACAAAGCGGACTGACTCTTCCCTACATTTTCTGGTCATGTTTACTCATTCACTTTGGTTTTCTGCCTGCCTGATTTTATATGTCAGAGCTTTCACATGGGGTGATTTCCCATCTGAAATACATGTGTCGGACTTTCTTTTAGTTATAGGGTCGGTAGGCTGTGCAACACTTCACTGTTTCTTACTGTGAAATGCTTTTATTCTGTTGTCATTCTGGAAAGAGGTTTTCATTGCGTAGAGAATGCTTAGGGCACAAGGGCTTTCGTTTAGAACGTGACACTCTAGCTTTCACTGTTGCTGATGGGAAGTCAGCTGGCCGCTTAAAGTTCTTCCTGTACATCCGGTTCGTTCGTTCGTTCGTTCGTTCATTCATTCATTCATTCGTTCATTCACAATGCTTGTGGTTTGTTGGGCTTTCTAAATCTGAAATTGCCACTCTTTTCCACAGTTTAGGAGTATTTTCAGTATCTTCTGTATAAGCTTCTTCCACACGAGTTAGACATCAATTAGATTTTCTAACTTTGTTCTTCATGTTATATAGACGTTCTTCCATATTTATAGTTACTTTTTTCTCTCTAGAATGCATTTTCTTTGTTTAAATCTAGTTTGTTAACTGTATGTTACTAACCTATTGGATAATCGTTAATTTCATTTTTTGTCATTAATTTTTAAGCAGCTCTGTTAGACACCAGTCTACGTTATTTGGAGTTTTTGTGTTATTCTGGCCTACAGTTTGAGCTGATCCTTTCTGACCCTCATACAACATGTTCCAGTCTTCCCCCGGCGTTGGAAGGGTGCGTAGTTTCCATCTTTGCGGGCCTGCCTAGGTCCTCACCTTCCTCATGTGCTCCTTGTTTCTTTGTGTGGTTTATGTAGTTTTACTACCAAGTGTCCATTTTTATTGAACTTCGCTGTTGCGAATACTTTGTGGCTGGTCACAGGGGGAGAGGGTGGGTGTGTTTTCTTTTAGTAGCTCGTGGACGTGCTAATGTTCCTTGTGTCTCTCCTACTTCTCATTCTTGCTGGTTGAAGACTCTTTTTCATTCATATTTCTCAAAGACTTTTTTCTATTTTCTCTTTCAAAAGCACAAGCTTTTGGCTGTATTTTAATACTGCTTTAATGTTCTTTCATTATCCTCCTTTCCAAGGTGCCACCCTACAATTCTTTACTGAATTCTATTTTTATGTGACTGTTTCCACCAGGAAGATAATTCTTGTCAACACTTGGATGGTTTCAGCAAAGTTAATCCCTTGCATTCTATCTTTACAATTTTAAAATTTGTAAAGCCGAGATTTCACTTTGGATATTCTACCCTACTGTGAAAAGAAAGCTATTCTAAAATAGAATAATATAAAATATGATATGTGTTAAATAATAACAAATTACATGATAATTAAAGAAAGCTATTCTGGCCATTCTGGTTAGTACACGCCATTCCTATCTTACAGAATTTATGCAACTTTTTGTATTGTAATTTTTATGGGTCTTCTTTGAGGCAATTATGCGTAAGTTTTAAAATACAGAGGATGAGGGGGCACCTGGGTGGCTTAGTTAAGCATGCGACTTCGGCCCAGGTCATGATCTTGTGGTCCGAGCCCCATGCTGGGCTCTGTGCTGATGGCTTAGAGCCTGGAGCCTGCTTTGGATTCTGTGTCCTCCCCTGTCTGTACCCTTCCCCCACTCGTGCTCTGTCTTCCTCTGTCTCTCAAAAAATAAATGTTAAAAGAAATAAATACAGAGGGTGAGGGGCGCCTGGGTGGCTCAGTCGGTTAAGCATCCGACTTCAGGTCATTTTCTCGCAGTTTGTGAGATCGAGCCCTGTGTGGGGCTTTGTGCTGACAGCTTAGAGCCTGGAGCCTACTTCAAGTTCTGTGTCTCTCCCTCTCACTCTGCCCTTCCCCTGCTCACACTCTGTCTCTGTCTCTCTCTCAAATAAACATTAAAAAAAATTTTTAATACAGAGGATGAAATAAATTAATTTCATTATTATTCCTAACCCAGTCTTTAAATGCCCCTTTTGCTACTTTGAGCATTGGGCTCTGAGGAATTTAGTGTTTGGGCCTTGATAAACTTTGCTTTTGAAATTTGGGATAACCTAGGCATTAGATCTCAGTCTCAGGAATCAATATCTTTTAGTTTGTTTTCAGGACTTATTAAACAGTTTTTTGAGGGCATGTACATTCTTTTATTTATGTTGTTAAATTGAATTTATATAACTGTTGACGTAGTTAGGAAAATCTTCACAGAGCTCTCAGTATACCAGATTAGGTGTTGGATGCCTGTTCCCATGTACGTATAACTTCTAAACTGTCAGATGGACTCCAGCAGACCCACCTACGTGGACATGCGTGATTTAGTTCATCGTGCATTTCTTCGTTGTCACGCCCTAGTGAGGAGTTGATAATTGCTTAAATGGATTGATTACTATACACCTAAAATAGCATTTCGAAATAGGAAAAAGAAGGAGTAAATCCAGAACTATAGGAGATTGTCGCGTATAAACATTATAAAAGAACTAAACCATAAAAAATCTATACGTGTATACGTAATCTGGTACGGAAGTGTTCTATTTACACATACTATAAAAAATCACAGGAGAAGCTAATGTGAGTTGGAGTAATCAAAGTGAGGTTTGTCTTAGGAAAGAATGAGTTTAAAATATCCTCATGATTCTCAGTGTTATGAAATTACATTGCAAAAACTTCAGGTCTGATCTTACAAACCAATCATAAACAGTGAGCATGTTTCATTAATTAAAATACTAGCTTAAAAAGGAGGTATATTAAATTCTCAAGTTTTTCATATAACTTAGCAGTGGACAAGAAGTCATGTTTTGCATGTCTTTGAGGGAAAACACTCCGGGCACAGAGGCCAGTCCACCATCTCCGTGTTTGTAAAGTCTGGATTACCTGGGCCAGATGTTCTAGAGTTAAAAGAGGGATTAAAGTAATCCATTTAGTGAAGTTTAACGTTATCTCTGGTTGTTTCACTTGGTCACCATGAAGTCAGGACTGTGTGGGAAAGACACGCAGATTTCGTGTTTAGACTGCTCTTGATGGTGACCCAAATGCTGATCCTTGTTCCGGTGTGCCTTTTTCAACACACGAAGGAGGGGTGTGTTCAGAGTACGTAATACTTGTCACATAAACACGTGGACACGGACACATCCACACCTAAAACAGGTGGAGAACACGTGGATCAGATGGGGGAAGTGGTTTCAGGCTCCTTTTCTCGGACACAGGTCCTGTCATTCACACTGGCTCTGATTCCTCTGTTCAGGAATATGCGTAACTTTTGTCCACAAATGAACTCACACCAGTGCCCTCGTAATTTAAAAGGACTTAAGAAATGCTCATTGCATTATATTCAGGGAAGATTTCTCAAAGAGCTGCCCGTTGAACTCAATTTCAAACAAATGCAATTATCCAGAGGCAGGTTTCATCATTTATTGAATGTCAGCTGTGTGCTCAACATAAGTTTTGAGAATTAAAAGAAAAAAAAAAAGGAAGATGATAAAGACAATCTGAGTTTACATTCGGAGACAGGAAGGAAAAACTAACTCTAACAAGCAGTACTGACTGTTCTCATGGAGTGAGGGCTGGCGTGTTCAGCAGCACCGGGATGGCCACGTCCTCAGTAAAGCACAGAAAGTGACACCAGTGACCTCAGGAGCACAAGAGGCCGGGCAGAGCCTGGATCACACTGTCAGGGAGGCCGTTACCCCGATGGCTGGGGGGAGGCCAAGCCTTTACCCAGGAGCCAAGGAAACCTGCTGAACAAGGTGTTTTCCACCTTTGGCAAAAAATCTCCAAGCCCCATTTAACCCATTGAAATAGAAAGTCTCAGGGAAGACCCGCCCCCAGGGAGGGCTTTGTGAATCCTGGCACATGCCCTTGTAGCAAGCGGTACCGCTGCCTTCACTGTGCGGAGGTGAACAGTCTCCCTGAGCATCCACTGCCTGCTCCTGCACGTGCCACAGTGGCAGCAAGCAGAGGGCTGAAATCCATTCAGGCGCCAGAATGGACCTCTGTTCTAGAATGCTGGTGCTTCACACTAAGTGCAGTAGTGATCACGATTACGAGCTCTCTATGTTCTACCCAGGAAGACCGTCACTAGAGCAGCTCAATGACGTAGTGCTCTCGGCTGGTGACAGTTACCGTCAGGACAAGTGCAGAACAACTAGACTGATGGATGGCCTCTCCCACAGCTCACTGTTGTTTGGCGTGTTACTGGAAGCTCATGACTCCGTGAGAATTTTGGAAAGTATCACAACGCAACATCACTCACTGTGCCTCGGGTGTAGGCTACTTATCAAGGTTTTAGGGACTTACAGTTGAAAACGGGAAAAATCCTCAGCCATAATTTAAAATGTTTGTGATAAAGAATGGTGAACTATTTCCCATCAATTAGCAAAATGACTGTGGTTTTTAAACACTACCCTGTGACTACCATAATAACTTTGGTGTTAATGATTACATTGAACAATATTCGGAGACTTCCGGAATGTAAAGATGAGAGGAGCTTTATGTTACCAGTCTTGTCACTGCTGGTGCCGGCGACAGGCTGTTCTTACTCTTTTGAGAAAGAAAAAGACAAATATTGTTTGATTAAAACAGAAGTGTGGTTGCTACCATAAGAAGAGATTTTCCATTTTCCCCCTTCCATCTATCTCTATCCCATCTCAGGGATTTTTAGTTTTCAGGATCCAATGAACTAATTAACTCTGTTAGGGTGGTGGTGGCAGTGGTCTAAAGAAGTAGGCAGTGAAAAACAATGTTACGTTTATAACAACAGAAAGAAAGGGCTAGTAGATATTCAGGTAATTCTAATAGTCATTATTGCATGTGGTGTATCTTTTATGTAGGCGAAACACTGAAACTATGGAGTTCCATGTGCCTCAAGGAAAACAATTTGTTTTATAGCTAAATAATGGAATTGGGTTTGCTTGTTTTCGACATCCTACAACAGTGTTACTGGTGTGAGTCACAGTGCCTGCAATTTAGCCTTGCCATTGTCCAGCTCGAACAGGGGATGGTCTGGCCAGTGGTGGTGAGATTTTCTTTACAAGGTTTACAATTTCTGGCAAATTTCTTGCCTTGTTTGTTCTTTTTCTGAAATGTGTGTGTGTGTGTGTGTGTGTGTGTGTACGCACGCACACACACGCAGTCCTATTCGTTCATTCCTTTATGTTTTGAGACTAAGTTGTTAATTACATGCAGATTCAGAATTGTACTAACTCCCTGGTAGTTGTGTTCTGTTAGTATTTATTGATCATGCACTTAACAAACATTTCAGAGTACCTATGTGTCAGTTACTCTTCCGTTTTTTAATAAAAATATATTTGACATAACGTTGTATACACTTAAGGTGTACAACATGTTAATTTGATGTGTTTATATACTGTAGTATGATTGCCATTGTTGTGTGAAGCTACCATAATTAGTACCTCTGTCACATTAATAACCATTCCTTTCAGTGGTTAGAATACTTAAGTTCTAGGCTCTTAGCAAGCTTGGTGATTATATAACAGTATTGTCTGGGTTCCTTTGTTCTGTGCATTAGATTTCTAGGGCTTATTTACTACCCGTTACAAGTCTGTCCCTTCAAACAGTGTCCATCCTGTTTTCCCTGCCCCTGTCCTTTGTAGTCATCATTCTGATCTGTTTTCACGAGTTCGGCATTTTTAGATTCCACGTGAGTGATCCCATACATTACCTGCCTTTGCCTGACATACCTCATTTAGCTTAACTGCTCAAGGTCCATCCACGTCTCAGATGGCAGATGTTCTTTAACATGACTGGATAATAGATAATGATAAGTGTAGGTACCTGGATATGTACGATATATATGGAGACTATTTTATATAACGTGTAACGTATCTGCTTCTTTATCCATTCATCCAACAATCAACATTTAGGTTATGCCCACATCTTGGCTATTGTGATGAATGCTGCAGTGAACAGGGGAGTGCAGATCTCTCTTTGACACCCCGTTTTCATTTCCTTTGGGTGTACACGCAGAGATGGAGCTGAACCAATATACATTCCCACCATCAGCAGAAAGGTTCCCTTTTCTCCACATCCTCACCACACTTGTTACCTCTTCTTGTGCAAGTTTAATTCTGAGCTCTGTATTCTGTTCTCTAGGTCTACGTGTCTATTTTTTATGCCAGTGGCATATTGTATTATTACTGTGGTTTGTAGTATAGTCAGGACGTGTGAGGTGTCTCCAGCTTTGTTCTTTCTCCAGTATTGCTTTAGCTATTCAGGGCCTTTTGTGGTTCCATACGAATTTTAGGATTTTTTTCTTTTTTCTTTTTAGTTTACTTGAAGCCATTGGAATTCTGATGGGGATTGTGTTGAATCTATAGATGGCTTTGGGTAGTATGGGCATTTCAACTATTAATTCTTTCAATCCACGTACAATATGTCTTTCCATTTGTTTGTGTATTCTTCAACTTCTTCCAGCAAGGTCTTGTATTTTTGAATGTACAGATTTTCACTTCCTTGATCAAATTTATTCCTAGGTATTTTATTGTTTTTGAAGCTATTGTGACTAGGATAGTTTTCTTTATTTCTTTTTTGGATGTTACATCATTAGCATATAGAGTTGCAACTGATTGTTGTATGTTGATTTTATATCCTGCAACTTTACTGAAGTTCCAACAGTTTTTTGGTAGAGTCTTTGGGATTTTGTATATACAAAATGAAATCATTCACAAATAATGACAGTTTTACTTTTTCTTTCCCAATTTGGATGCCTTTTATTTGTCTTGACTAAATGCTCTAGCTAGGACTTCATTACTGTATTGATTGAGTAACAGGGGTGAGAGTGGGCATCCTTGTCTTTTTCTTGATCTCAGAGGAAAAACTTTCGATTTTTCTCTATTGAGTGTAATGTTAGCTATGGGTTTGTTATACATGGCCTTTTATATGTCATGTTTCTTTGGTACCCAATCTGTTAAGAGTTTTATCATGAACGGATGGTGCATTTTGTCAAATGCCCTTTCATCATCTATTGTGGTTATTATGTGATTATTTAAATCTTTCATTCTGTTAATGTGCTGTATTACATTTATTGATTTGTATGTGTTTGAACCATCCTTGCATCCAGAGATAAATCCCACTTGGTCATGGTATATAATCATTTTTATGTTATTTAATGTGTTCTTGAATTTAGTTTGTCAATATTTTGTTGACAATGTTTGCATCTATATTCATCATGGATGTTAGTCTTTAATTTTCCTTTCTTGTAGTGTTCTCTTCTGACTTTGGTTACATGGTAATTTTGGCTTCGTAGAATCAATTTGGAGGTGTTCCCTGCTGTTTAGTTTTTTTGGAACAGTGTGAGAAGACTTGGTGTTAATTCTTCTTTAATTGTTTGGTAGGATTCACCAGTGAAATCACCTGGTTCTGGAGTTTTCTGTGTTAGGTTTTTGATTACTGATTCAATTACTTTACTACTAGTTATTGGTCTGTTCAGATTTTCTGTTTCTTCCTTATTCAGTCTTTGCATTCGCTGTGTTACTAGAAATTCATCCATTTCCTGTAGGTTATATTTGTTGGCATATAATTGTTTATAGTAGTCTCTTAAGATCCTGTGTATTTCTGTAGTGTCAGTTGATTTCTAATTTTATTGGAGTCTTCTCCCTTTTTTAGTTAGTCTAGCAAAAGGTTTGTCAATTTTATTTACCTTTTTGAAAAACCAGCTTTTAATTTCATTGATCCTTTCCGTTGTTTTTCTGGTCTCTATTTCACTGATTTCTACCGTGATCATTATTATCTCCTTTCTGCTAACTTTGGACGTAATTTGTTCTTTTTCTAGCTCCTTGAGGTGTAAAATTAGGTTTTTATTTGAGATCTAGTTCATAGATGCACATAACACTAAGCTTTCCTCTCAGAGCTGCTTTTGTAGCATCCCGTAAGATCTGATATATTTCCGTTTTCCTTGGTTTCAAGATAATTTTTTATTTCCCTTTTGAGGTTTCCTTTGACCCACTGGTTGTTCAGAAGTGTGTCGTTCAGTTTCCACTTATTTGTAGAGTTTCTGCCTTTTCTCTTGTTCATTCCTACTTCATACCATTGTGGTGAGAAAAAAAAAAAAACAACCTTGGTATGGTTTCAGTCTCCTTAAATTTGCTAAGATTTGTTTTGTGTCCTGTCACAATCTGTGGTCCACGTGCATTTGAGAAGAATGTGTATTCTGATGCTATTGGATGGAATGTTGTATCTGTGTCGGTTAAGTCATTTGCTATAAAGTGTGGTTCATTTCCAGTGTTTATTTTGTTGATTTTCTGTCTGGATCATCTATCCATAACTGACAGCAGAGTATTGACATTCACTACTATTTTTGTATTATTGTCTGTTTCTCCCTTCATATCTGTTAGCATTTGCTTACCGTACTTAGGTGTCCCAATGGTGGGTACCTATATGTTTATGATCATTTTATCTTCTTGATGTATTGACCCTCTTATCATCATATAGCAGCCTTCTCTGTCTCTTGTCACTGTTTTTGGCTTGAAGTCTGTCTTGGCTGATGTAAGTATGGCTGCCCTCGCCATAGTTTTGATTTCCACTTGCACAGAGTATCGTCTTCCATCTCTTCACTTTGAGCCTATTTGTGTGGAGAGCTGAAACGAGTCTCTTTTGGCGGCTTAGAGTTGGGTCTTACTATTTTTATCCGTTGAGTCACTCTGTGTCTTTTGACTGGATCATTCGGTCTCCTTACATTGGAGCGATTATTGATGTGTAAGGACTTGGAAATGCCATCTTACTGTTTTCCTTCTGGTTGTTTTCCATGGTAATGTGTTCAGTGCCCTCTTTTTCTAATGGTTTGTGAATCTAGATTGTTGCTTTGTGGTTACCTTGAGGTTTATGTAAAACATCTCAGATAAAAGTTCTTTGATGCTGAAAGCACCTTATCATCATTCCCCTGGAAAGGCTCCACCCTATTACTCCTCCTCTTTTATGTTTTTAATGTCACAGTTTACCTATTTTATGCTGTGAATTTATTGTACATTATTGAGTGTTTTTACTGTAGTTAAGTGGCCACGGTGCTTTTCCAATACAGAGTTAGTTTTCTAATTCTGGCTGTTTACTTCTCACCTACCCAACTGCAGTGCACTGTCCTGCTTTCTTGTCACCAATTAGCACCTTTGCATTTCAGCTTGAAGAACTCCTGTTAGCATTTCTTGCCAGTCAACTCTTGTGGTTGGCAACCTTCCTCAGCTTTTATTTATCTGGGGATGCCTTTATTTCTCCTTCGTATCTGAAGGGTGGTTTTGCCACGTAAAGTATATTTGGCTGGCCAGTTTTCTCTGTCAGCACTTTGAATGTGCCATTCCACTCTCTTCTGGCCCGCAGGGCTTCTGCTGAGAGCCTAACAGGGTTCTTTTTAAGGGTTACGTTCCCTGGCTGCCTTTAAGGTCCTTTATCATTGAGGGGTGCCTGGATAGCTCAATTTGTTAAGCATCTAACTTCGGCTCAGGTCGTGATCACAGGGTTTGTGGGTTTGAGCCCCTGCGTCAGGCTCTGTGCTGACAGTTCGGAGCCTGGAGCCTGTTTTGGATTCTGTGTCTCCCTCTTTCTCTGTCCCTCCCTGCCTTGTGCTCGCTCTCTCTCTCTCTCTCGCTCTCAAATATAAATAAACATTAAAAAATTATTAAAGAAAGATTCTTTATCATTGATTTTCGACAGTTTCATTGTAATGTGTCTTGGAGGTCTTTTCACATTGAGATAATAGGGTGTTCTAGTAGCTTTGTGAACCTGTGCCAATTTCTTCCCAGGTTTGGGAAGTTCCCAGCTATTATTTAAGTAGACTGTCCCCTTCTCCTCTTGTCCTTCTGGTATACCAGTCACTCTTCTATTTGCCCTTTTGACCTTTGTGATGGAAACTGATGGCTCTTGTAGGGTTTCTGCCCTACTTTACAATCGTTCGCCTCCTCATTGAGCTGCACTCTGTGACCTTGAGGTTACTTGTTCTTTCTTCTGTCTGGAGCGATGCTTCCTTCCTCCCCTCCTTTACTGAATTCTTCAGTTCCAGAATTTGCTTGGTTCTGCCTTATAATGTTACTCTCTTGTAAAGAAGTGCTCTGTTCATTAATTTTGTTCCTGAGTTCACTGAATTACTGTTCTGAGTTTTCTTGGAGCTTGTTGAATTTCTCCATGACTGCTGTTCTGAATTTGTTATCGGATTGCAGTTTTCCATACCATTGAGCTGTGCTGCTGGAGGATTACTGTCTTTCTGTGACACCACGTGTCTGGGATTGTTCATAGTGTTGGGAGACATGCACTTGTGCTTCAGCCTCTGAACTATCAAGTCACCTTCCTTAAGTAGGGTTTTCTGTTGACTGTGGATCTTGCAGTTCAACGGTTTGGCCATTAGGAACCTTGTTTCTTTGGGAAGGTGGCTCCGTAGCTGGAGCGTGGTTTCTCCTTTGACTCCTCTGGCAGACGCGTGCGCACAGGGAGCTGGTGGCAGAGCCCGGGCAGTTGTGGGCTAGGCGCCTGGGGCTCCCTCTGGGCCTGGTGTGGTATCCTCCAGGGGCCCAGGGCCATTCTGCTGCTGACGTCCTGAAGCAGATGGCCCGAGGCCCGTTTCTTCACGGTGCTTTGCCACTGTCTTCCTTTTTCCCTGTCCTGTCCCTCCCCCGGTCATGGGTGGTCCTCAGATGTGCAGGTGCTGCTGGAGACAGGGCCTCTCCTCGGCAGCCTGTATAGCTGCTGCGGGGGTCACTCTGCCCACGGGGGAGAAGGTGTGGCCCTTGCCTTGTAGTTCACCTATCTCTAGACCTTGGTTCCCAGTCAACGAGAGCGCGATATAAGGGAGATGTCTTTGTTAAGTGACTCATCCATAAAATCAGTTTTTGTGGTCAGACAGGTTATAATATTTAATTTTAGTTTGGAAACTTAAGTTATAAAGCTGTTTAGTGTTGTTTTGTTTTTCCTGGCGAAGTATCTTGAGTGTCATATTTTTTAAGTGTACGTGCATTTACATAAATTCTAAACTGAAGGCAGGCATTGTTCTTTCTTTATAGCTTAATTTTATCTTGTGTTATTTCTTAAGGAGTCATTTATTTAAATCGTGAAGGCACCCGGAAGCTACGGGAAACCTTCCTCACTTCATCGTAGGACTGATTGCTATCCATGGTCTGCTATTTTTTATCTGTGAATCTAGTTTACCTCTAAGGAAGCTGAATGGACAGCCTGGCTCATTTTAAGTTTTGTATTAAGAACAGAGTGCACTCATTTTGTTCAATGTCAGGTGAAGCCTATCTAATATTTCCTAGATGGTTAAGTATATGAAATTATATATAATAAAAAATTATAGAAAAATTAAAAATCTGTCTTCCTCCAGGCATCTCTGTCCCCACAGAAGTATACATGCTTGGCAGGAATGTGGATGAACACTCTCTATCCTTGGGGCACCTGAGTGTCCCCGGGGGTTGGGCATCTGATGCTTGATCTCTGCTCGAGTCATGATTCCCGGGTCACAGGCCCCACGCTCTGCATGGAGATTCGCTCTCTGCCCCTCCCCCTCTCTGTTTCTGTCTCTCTCTCAAAAATAAACATTAAAAAAGATTTTTAAAAAAGGAGTTGGAAGGTAAGAGACAAAAGCGAATAGATGTTTAAACTATTATCCATTTATTTTCATACAGATTTTGTCATCTTTTAGATTATCTTAGTGAAAATAGCAGAGTTTTGTCAGCATAAATTTTAAATTTTTTTTATGTTTTATTTATTTTTGAGAGAAAGCACGGGAGGGACAGAGAGAGAAAGGGAGACACAGAAGCTGAAGACAGGCTCCAGGCTCTGAGCTAGCTGTCAGCACAGAGCCCCACGCGGGGCTCGAACCCACAAACCGCGAGATCATGACCTGAGCCGAAGTCGGACGCTTAACGACCGAGCCACCCAGGTGCCCCTGTTTGTCACAGACTCTTCCTGACCTCAGTGGTCTCCAAGACTTTCCTTATGAGCAACAGTATCTTTTAAAAAAAAATAATGAATCTCAAATAATTGTCATCTTTTTGTTAAAAGTATAATTAGTAAAAGTGAAAATGTTGACTTTGAACAGTATGGTGTTTTAATCTAATCTCGGAGGAGCGCCAGATGACTGAGTTGCCATGGCAACCTGTTAGCGGTGGAAATGCAAGAAAACTTTAAATATGAAATGTTTTGATCGTGTCTGTTCCTAATTGGTACTCTCCTCTCCGGTGTTTCCACTGATGTTTTCATAACACTTCAGTGGAGTACACATTTATCAGCAGTTAGAAGTTGTTTTATAGACAGTGAAACTATCACAACTTTATGATTGTTATCTTAAAAATATGTAATATATTTGCGACGCTTTGACAAACCTTTTGAAAAGCTGTTCTTACCTCAGCAATCTTTGGCACATCTCAGAGCAGAGCCCCAAGATTGCTCCTGTGACCTTCCGCACCCCGAGCCCGGTTCCACCTGGCACTCCCCATGTTTTAGGGAAATTATCGCTGACACTCTCTCTTCCTTATTTGTGTATTCTTACTGCAGAATACACTGCTCTTCGCATTACAGGTACCCGAGAGTTGTTTCTTTCCTTATTCTTCTTATAACTTGTGAGCCTTATTTCTCAGGGGCTCGGACTCAGTTCAAGCCAGGCACGGGTCAAGATACATTTAAAATTGCACACGAGTTGGGGCAGGTGCAGTCTCGCAGGAAATCTCCAAATGAAGGAGAGAGGCTTATTCGTACTACAACGTAACATTTTGAAATATATAGATCTTGCAATTTTTTAAAAAATGTTTATTTTGAGAGAGAGACAGTCAAGGAGGGGCAGAGAGAGAATCCCAAGCAGGCTCCACGTTGTCAGTGCAGAGCCTGATGCAGGGCTTGAACTCGTGAACTGTGACTTCATGTCCTGAGCTGAGATCAAGAGTTGGATGCTTAACCGACTGACCCACCTAGGCGTCTCAGATGTTGGAATTTTTTTATGGTGGAAAAGCATACATGACAAAATTTGCCATTCTAACTACAAGTGTACAATTAAGTGGCATTTCGTGCAGTCACACTGTTGTACAACCATCACCACTGTCTGCCTCCAGAACTTTTTCATGTTCCCAGACCGAAACTCCTTACCCAGTAACAGTAAGCCAGCCCCTAACAACCACCATCAACTTTGTGTCTCTATGAATTTATGAGACTTATTATGAGACTTAATATATTTAGAGTTATTATGAGACTGAATATAAGTAGAATCCTGCAACACTTGTTCCTCTGTGGCTGGCTTACTTTTAGCACGGTATTTTCAATGTCAAATTTTTCTTCGTTGAGTCTGAATAACATTCTCCTCCTGTATGTATATATCACATTTTGTGTGTTTGTTCATTCATCAATGGGCACTTAGGTTGCTTCACGTTTAGGCTCTTTTGAACAACGTTGCTATGAATGTGTATGTACAAATACCCATAGGAGTCCCTGTGTTCACTTGTTCTGAAATTCCGCAAGTGGAATTGCTGGATAGTAAGGTAATCCTAGGCTCAATTTTTGGAGAAACTACCGTACTGTTTTCCACAGTGCGTGCACCATCTGACGTTTCCACCAGCTATGCACAGAGGTTCCAGTTACTCTACATCTTCACCAAAACGTGTTGCTTTCTAGCTTTTCTTGTTGTTTTTGATAATAGCCACACTAATGGGTATGAAGTAGTATCTCATGGTTTTGATGTGCGCTTCCCCATCAATTACCAGTGACCAGTGTCGAGCATCTTTTCATATACTAACTAGTTGGTCGTTTTTTAGGTGAAATGTCTGTTCAGTCCTGTGACTGTTTTTTAATCGGGTCATTTGATTTTTTGCTGCTGAATTGTAGGAGCTCTGTATTTTCTATTTCTATCTATCTCTTATTGGATATATGATATGCAGATATGTTCTCCCATTCTATGAGTCACCTTTTAGCTCTGTTATAGCCATTGATGCACAAATATATTTTTTCTTTAATGTATATTTATTTTAAGAGAGAGAGCAGGGTAGGAGCAGAGAGAAAGGGAGCGAGAGAGAGAATCTGTGCTGACAGCACAGAGCCTGATGAGGGGCTCGATCTCATGAACCATGAGATCATGATCTGCGCTGAAATCAAAAGTCAGATGCTTCACTGACTGAGCCACCCAGGTGCCCTGATGCACCTTTTGAAAAAGTATTTTAATATTAAGTGTTTTTAATTTTGATAAAATCCAACTTACCTAATTTTTTGTTGTTGCCTTGATTTTGGTGTCCTATCCAAGAAAACAGTACCAAATCAAATGTAGTGAAGCTGTCCCTCTGTGTTTTCTTCTAAAAGTTTCAGAGTTTAATTAGTTCTTAGATTGAGCCTTTGATCCACTTTGAGTCAGTTTGTATATGGTATAAGTAAGAGTCTAACTTCATTCTTCTGCACACAAGTATCTGGTTTTCCAACACCATTTGTTGAAAAGGACCCTTTTCCCATTGAATGGTCATGATACCATTGTCTAATATTTTACCATACACGTGAGGATTTATTATGTTTTTGGTAACATTACTGAATTTGTTTATTCTTTTTTTTTTTTTTTTTTTTGGTGTGGAATATTTAGGGTTTTCTGCCTGTAAGATCGTGTCATCTGTGAACAAAAATAATTTTATTTCTTCCTCTTTTATTTGGATGCCTCTTATTTCTTTTTCTTGTCTAGTTGCTCTGGCTAGGACTTCCATTACTATGTTGAATAAAAGCAGAAAGAGGGGATCCTTGCCTTGTTCCTGATCTTCGAGGAAAAACTTTCAGATTTTTACTTTTGAATTTGGTGGTTACCATGCATTTTTCATATATGGCCTTTATTTTGTTAGAGGGTTTTCTTCTAGTTTGTTGAGTGCTTTTATCATGAAGGAGTGTTTTATTTTGTCGAGCTTTTTTTTTTTTTTTAATCAATTGAGATAATCATTTTTTTTATTCCATTCTGTTAATGTGGTTTATGTCATTGTTTGCTTTTCATATGTTAAACCATTTTTGCATTCCAGGAGTAAATCCTACTTGGTTTTGTGAATAGTTCTCTTAATATATAATTTGAATTTTGGTTTGATGGTATTTTGTTGAAGATTCTTGCATCGATGTTCATGATAAATAATTGTCTGTAGGTTTGTTGTTACTGGTTTTCTTTGTCTCACTTTGATATCAGAGTAATGCTAGCTGCATAGAATGAGTTAGGAAGTTGTCTTAGTTCAGGCTGCTGTAACAAAAATACCATAAACTGGTGGCTTATAAGCAACAGAAATTTATTTTTCACAGTTGTTGAGACTGAAGAATCCAAGATCAAGGTGCCAGAAGATTCAGTGTCTGGCAAGGACCCTCTTTCTCATTCATACCCCTGACCTCATTAGGTCCTTACATGATAGAAGGATGAGGGAGCTCTGTGGGTTCTCTTGTATAAGGGCGAGAATCCCATTCCTGAGGTCTCCATCATCATGACTTAATCGCCTTTCAAAGACCCCAACTTTTAATATCATCACTTTGGATGTTAAGATTTCAACATATGAATTCTAGGAGGACACAAACAATCTGTAGCAGAAGTGTTTCCTCCTCTTCAGTGTTTTGGAAGAATTTGAAAAGGATTGGCTTAATTCCTTTTTAAATGTTTGGCAGAATTCATTGGAGACACTGGGCTGGGCTTTTCTTTGTGGGGAGGTTTTGATTACTGATTCAATCAACCTGTTAATTAGAGATTTATTCAGATTTATCTCTTAACGATTCAGTCTTGGTAGAGTGTGTGTGTGTGTGTGTGTGTGTGTATTTTAATGTTTAAGGGAGGGAAGGAGGGCCTGGAACATCTCAGTCCCCCATCTGGCTTATACCTCTGTCTGTTGCACTCTGTTTACATTGTGTTCTGTCCTGGAAGTCATCCGCAGCAGCACTTACTGTTCATGCGGTAAGAGCTTCCTTCTTTTGCATGTGGCGTACATATGGTTACATCACTGAAATTGATGACTAGGACGTATCAGTTCCCTTGCTGTGATTGAAGACTGGATTTCACCCTGAAGGCACATGTCTTAGTGCAGGGGGTGGTGACTCTGCTTTCGAGAAACATGGATTCGTGTTCCAAACCTGGTGAATAACAACACTAGTGTTTTGGAGACTCCGTCATCTCATCTGTAAAATGAGAATGTTAAAGTAAATGTTCTTTAAAGGTTCTGTTTTATCTAACTCTGTGGTTTTATAGTGTAGATAGTAATTTAAAATTTGATACAGTATAAGTGAGCGTGAGAAGAGTTTTCTGTGCACCTACTCAGGACACAGCTACCTGGAGCACTTTGGATTAGGTCAACAGGCAGCCCTTATGAAAATAGTGAAGAGGGCACTGGAATAAGTTACTGGGACCTAAGGAAACAGAATCTGATTCTTAAATCAATATGCACCTGCCCCAGCCTTTCACAGAGTGTTACAGGTTGTCTGTGAACTTTTTTCCCTGAGGGTAAAATAGACCCATCTCTGGACATTTTCCTGGAGGAAAGGCTCATTGTTGGCAGGGAGCGTCTTTGGAGAATAATACTATATGATATACCTCAACTATCGTTTGATTCTGGCCTAGGAGAATATGGCTCAAATTCTTTGATAAATAAGGTTATAAGAGTATGACAGAAAAAGCCGTGATATAAGAAAATATGGAAGGAATGTAACTAAGAAAATATGGAAGGAAAAAAAAACAGTGAACAACTGTGGCAGACTTTGAGGCTGGAGTAATCTCTTGTCCAGCAAGAGATCGGGTGCAGAATTAACTGTGAGGGAGGCTAATGTCCAGGAGGAAACAAGAGCCGGGAGGAAGCGTCCTTGCTCTGTCTTTATTAGGATCAGAAGGCTTACAAGCATGATGGACATGCACAAAGAGACAGTGAAACCCTGAACATTAACTCTTGTGTGAGGGAAAGGGGGTTACGAAGATATGCGGTGTTAGGGGTTTGGGTCAGTACAAAACAAAATCCTGGCGCGGGGCACATGGCTGTTTACAGCAGGCACCAGGCGCGTATCTGTTCATCTTAACTGGTCTAGGGGCTAAGACAGATGGTGCGTGCTACTGCAGGGTCAACAAGGCTCCTTTCTTTCACCAATTAGCTCCTGGAAGTTTCACCGTGCTGTGGTGGTATGCCCTGTTTTATCTGTTTACCTATTCTGGAGGCTTTAGTCCTGTGGAAGCAGCTTTCTGCTTTTATACTATGCTGAGGCACTTTTGCCCTGTTTATCTATTCTCGGGCGCTTTTGTCCTGGGCCTTGTTAACTGATTGGTGCAAGCTCAGAGAATTCCTTAACTTACTCACCACAAACAACTTCAGGGTCACTAGAAAAATAAACTAGGCTCATAAAGGTGGAAGGAACTCAATGGTATTCAAATGCAAGAACCATCCAGAAAACTCACAAACTGGCCCTTCAATTCCCAGAGAAAATAAGTTTGCTTTAATATTGCTTACTGCCGAAAAAAATTATTATTGGTTATTTTAGGACTTGAGGCCTGTGTGTTTAACACTGCCGTGAAGAAAATTTGTGTACACAAAGGAGGTTCTTCTTTATTTTCGGAAATCATAGCATGGAAAATAGAACACAGAATATACTTGAAGAGGCTTCTAAAAGGAAGCATAATTCTATAAATAGTTTACTTTTCATGTTAAAATGTAATGTTCATGAATAGTAGCCACAAATATTTCTTTTGATCAATATGCTGTTTTGTTTGCTTGTAATTTATACATAATTGAAGGTTGTTACACTTTATAAATGTATAATAGGTGTTGCCATTTATTTCCTTATCCTATTAAAACGTGAAATGCCACTATCTTCTGTTATTTTCAGATAGTTCTTTAGCTCATGTTTTCACGCATGTGGCACCGTTGGTTATGTCACTTCTGCTCATTAATGTCAGCAACGATAGAGAAAAGAGAACTGAAGTATAAATGCTGAATCCATCACAGTGTGGATAAAACAGTTCAAAACTAGGTGAAAGTTAATGAACTTTGCAAAGGTGTTTCGTGAAAGTTTCATGAAAGTGAAGTTCACTGATGTGAATTAAAAACTATTGTATTTGGTCAAGATACTCGGTTCTATTATTTGCATAAGTTGGATTCAGGCAAAATACCAGAGACCCAAGTGTGAGAAAGTGTGGTCGTGTCCTTCGGCTGGTATCCTTCCGGCCCCGGTGGGGTGTCCTTCCGCCTCCATCCTGCCGCCCACCGGGGGTTTCCTTCCGCCTCTGACCTTCTGGCCCCCGTGGGGTATCCTTCCGGTGCCTTTCTGCCACCCCTGTGGGGTGTCCTTCTGCCTCTGTCCTTTCTGCCCCAGTGGGGTGTCCTTTTGGCCCCATCCCTCTGAGCCCCCATGGGGTGTCCTTCCGGCTTCGTCCTGGCTCCCCCGTGAGACGTAGCTGATGCAGACACTTGAGGGAGAGGACCCTGGGAAGCAGGCAGAGTAGGAGGCACCAGGAATCAGTCGGCCCTGATGGAACCTGCCTCCTGCACCTATTTTGGAACTTTGGAGACTTGAAACCTTACAACTTGCAGGGGATGGCTTAGATGATGCCTTGCGATTCATTTCAGTCAATTTCATCTCTAAGCTCAGCAACTTGAGCTTTTGCTGAAGCCCAAGCCCCGGGGCAAACAGCCGTGCGCGTGCGCCCGGAGTAGCTTGCCCCCAGCTGGCAGGAAGTCAGGGTGAGCAGTCAGGACCTGCCCTCCAAATATCCACAGTCTTGTTCTGATCCCTGAATGCTGCCTTGGACTATATCCTGGATGTCTGAATAAGACCTACTCGTCCCCCTGGGACTCACAAGTGACTGGGCAGCCTGGTTGAAGCCGGTGCATGGGTTGGCCTCATCTTGCTGCTGGAAGTTCTGTTGATAATAGCCATAATTATACTCTGTGCAGGACAAATTAAATCTCTTTAGCCCGAGTCTCTGTTGGTCAGGTTGATCAGGATGACAGATGGAGCTGTATACTCATGTGAAGAAATATTCAATATTCCGCCAGGAATGTGCAGGGTCAGATATTGGGGCAGGCAAACAGCCCTTGCCTGAGCATCACTGCTGGGCATGGCAAGAATGCACAGTCCGACCACCCTGCCTGGGTGATTTCTCAGGGTTGTATGTGCAGCCAGCCACCTTGAGGAAGGAAGTGACCTCTCTAGGAGAAAGTGGGTTTGTTCGCTGTCTTCTGTAAAAGATGACCCCCATGGCCTCCCGTGGCCTGTGCTCCTCCGATGTGACAAACCCACTGTATGTGTAGCTCACACTAGGGCCCTCCACGTTGGCCCCGTGGGACTGGGCCCCGAGGAGCGGGATGCTTTTGCTACTCAGTGTGCTGTGAGTAATAAAGTTTTTTGTCTCTGGGAAAAAACATCCAATCCAATAGAAGCCTGAAAAGAAAAATAAATACGTAGTAAAGGAATGTATAAAATAAGATAGAAATTAGTCCAGATAATTGCTAATAAAAAATTTACATAGACTAAATATACTTGATAAGATGCAGCAGTTTGAGAAGGAATTTTAAAATGATCTATGACGTGTACCAGAGACACTGCTATTAGAGGACAGGACAAGTGATGAAGATCCTGGAGCGGTCAGGCATCAAACAAATAATTAGGCTTCAGCTGTAAAATTTTAATATACACCAAGTATCTTGCTATATTAATATTCGTAAGCTCTCATCAAACTCGAAACAGTTGATCTTGTTAGAATGCCGCCAGATGGGATCCATATTGATCTTATTTAAGGTTTACAACAAACTCGAAAACCAGGTGTTTTTAAAAAGCAGAGAATGGAGCTGTGAACCTTCGAGTAATTTCTCAAGAGCTTGCCTAGAACATGTGGCCCAACTAGGACTCAGTCTGCGTGTTTGGTTCCTTCTTTCCTTCCCTCCTCCACCCCTCCTCTCCTCCCTCCTTCCGTCCTTTTCTTTCTTCCTATCCTATTCCTAACTCCAAAGCTGTTACGCGTTCGGATCTGTCTTTGAGTCTCTTATTCATGCGCTAGTTACGAGTAACTTAATAAATATGAGATCATTTGGCAGCTGCCTAGGATGTTATGATAAATAGAAAAGGCCGCATTACATGTTAGCTTTGGAGTCCTGACCAAATTATTCCAACCTATTCTCTGTGGTGTTCTACCCTCACCGTTTCTTAAATAATGAGATTATCTAATGTCAGAAGCGCTGCATCCTTTGCAGTGGTCTTGGAAGGGATGTTTAGGGGGGAGAAGGAGGCTAGAAGGCCTAAGGAATGTGCTACTGTACTTGTGAAGAGGGAGTCCTTTGTTCTCTGGGTCCTGTAGCTCTGGTGACAGTTTTCCCTTTCACACCCTAACGCCAGTGACTACAGAGAAGAGTGTGCTTTCTACTATGTGATCCCCTTTGCGGGTGGTGGGTGGGGAATAAGGGATAAAGGGGCCTGTTGCACGTGCAAGATGGTGGGCACATTGCACCCGCTCAGGAAGTCATGGGGCATGAACAGAAGAGCCGCCAGTTGCAGAAACGTGGCAGAAGCACAGCGGCACCTTGTCCCTTGTTCGTTTTTCTGCTGTTACAGCTTCAAGGTGACTCCCTCTGGGGCCCTGCTCTGCGCTTTGGAGGCTTAAGTTTGGTGGCCCTTTTTACCAGTTTGCACCCCTTTCTCCTCAGGCGACCGCTCACACTGTGAACCCCGGTGCCCGTATCACGGCACCTATTAGTGTCTGTGACCAGAGAGCACACAGACTGATACGCCCTCAAACTCTATGTAAACTGTAGAACACGCAAATTAGATAACTCGCTCGTGCAAGGTGACTTTTTAACTCTTAAAAGACTAATGTACACAAAATGTAAAAAAGGACAGTTAAGCAAATGCCAGTTAAAGCATCCTCTGAAGACCAGCAGCATCCGCAGGCAACTTCTTAGAATACTCTGAGTTCCCACCCCCGATTACTGAGTGAAGGCTGTTAGTCTGTGGGATTTTTCTAAATGTTGATTTTATTTATTGAGAGAGAGAGTGAGGATGAGCAGGGGACAGGCAGAGAGAGAGGGAGAGAGAGAAAAATTCCCATGCAGGCCTCGCACTGCCAGCACAGAGCCCGACGCAGAGCTCGAACTCATGAGCCATGAGATCATGACCTGAGCCAAAATCAAAGAGTCGTTCGCTTCACCGACTGAGCCCCCCCAGGTGCCCCACGTGAATCTCTGTTTAATAAATACTCCAGATAATGTTAATGCAAAATAAAATGTGTGAACCAGTGGCATTTATTTATTTATTTATTTATTTATTTATTTATTTATTTATTTATTTATTTTCTGTAGTGACATGACAGGTAAGACTTCTTTGGACTCTTAATTTTATTTTTATTTTTTTTTGATTATTTATTTATTTATTTTTTTAACGTTTATTTATTTTTGAGACAGAGAGAGACAGAGCATGAATGGGGGAGGGTCAGAGAGAGGGAGACACAGAATCTGAAACAGGCTCCAGGCTCTGAGCTGTCAGCACAGAGCCCGATGCGGGGCTCGAACTCAATGGACCGCCAGATCATGACCTGAGCCGAAGTTGGCCGCTTAACCGACTGAGCCACCCAGGCACCCCTGGACTCTTAATTTTAAAAGAGTGAAGAAATAATTTCCAAGTAGTTCAGTGTTGGGTTGCTGGTATAGAGGAGGAATTAATTTTGTAATAGAGCAGACCGACGAAAGTCGTGAGGATTCGGTAACATACGTGTGCCACTTGGACATGACATTCTGTATATGTCAATCATCACGGAATTCTAACATGCCCGCTTTTACATTTTAACATCTTCACAATCATGTGAGTCTTACAACCAATGCAATTAGAAGTATTACGCTGATGAATTAACAGCTGTCCTCTGGCTTGGTTAAGAGTGAAAAAACGACTGCATGTTTGTATATGCATGCCACGTCAGTGTTTTCACGTTCTGTCTGTCTCGTCCCTGGAACACAGTCAAACTCTGATTTGTTCAGGTCTTAGCTCTGTCGTGAACTTACTGTCCTCCTTAGTGATTCCCTGAGGTTATGTGAGCGACCGTCTTCATCTGTGAACTAGGCCGTCAGAACCGCGCTGTCCTCATCTATATGCCGGGGGAACCAAAGTTCTCTCCAACTCTAACGTTCTGTGGTTTCAATGAAATACTATTAGAAATAAGATCAATTCACAGTGGTGGATGTAGACAGTTAAGGTTGCAGAACTGAACAGGATAAGAATGTCAGGAAGCAATGATTTTGCACAATAAAGAACTTTCTGGCCTGGACAGAAAGGCTGCAAGAGGAGGAAATATGATGATCCTAACAAAAATAATCCCAACTGGAGGGGCGCCTAGGTGGTGCAGTCGCTTGGGCATCCGACTTTGGCTCAGGTCATGATCTCACACTTTGTGGGTTCGAGCCCCGCGTCGGGCTCTGTGCTGGCAGCTCAGAGCCTGGAGCCCACTTCAGATTGTGTCTCCCCCTCTCTCTGCCCCTCCCTTGCTCACGCACTGTCTCTGTCTCCCAAAAATAAATAAACACTAAAAAAAATAAAATCCCGATCTATTCCCTTTGTCACACATGGAGAGACTTGGGATCATGTTTCCAGGACAGAATGTGCCCCAGGGGAGGTAATTCCCGTGCGCCTGTGGGTCCTCAGAAGAGCCAAGAGAGATCACCTTCTTGATCATGGAAGAATTAGGGGATGAGCATGAAGGCTGGGGGACACACCAGACGGCTTGGGCCACTTCCAGCCTTCAGAGCGGCCAAGAGTGTCAGCAAAACTGGGGGACTTAATAAGGGGCGAGCATACTTACAAGTCCCGCACACCTACTTGGAAACAGGAATAAAGCGATAGTGCTGTGCTCTTAACTTTGTTTCCCAACATGCCGTGTGGTCAAACATGTTTGTCTCCTATTCCATATATTCCTTAAAGTGCTGGAGGCAAAAGTAAGTCCCCTCAGATACAGTCATAGCATAAATTGTCTTTGGCTCAAGCAGACCACCTGCCATAAGGGTCTGAGCACACGTAATTCGGGAGGCGGTTCTCGGGAGCTTTGGCCTTGAGTGTGGAAAGCATGGGAGAGGGAAAGGAGGGAGGCCCTTCCTGCACTGCTGCTGCAGGTGATCAGGGCACCGCCGCTCGCATCTCTGGGCCAGCGTGTAAAACGTGTACGGTGTGCCAGGCGGCAGGAAAGCCAGGCTGGATATGCGTTTACCGGTCGTCCTGCGTTCGGGTTGCTCAGAGGATGACCCTCCTGGTCCTTTGTCCGCTTGCACAGCGTGTTCGGCTGCCAGAGTTCCGTACAAGACAAGGCAGTGCTAGAGCAGAGCGAGCAGGGCACCGGCGGCTTCTGCGGCCCCCTCTCGGCAGCCAATGTCTGCCTTGGTCTCACGTTCCGCTCCTCAGGGCTCATCCTTGCTTTAGCAAGGACACAGCCACTCAGGATTGTACTGCACACCTACAAAAACTCTTTGTTTTTAAATAATAATTGTAAAATCACATGCACTGTTAAGAAATAACACAGAGTTCTCGTATTGCACTCAGGTTTTCCCTTTTGTACCACAGATTCCAGATTTACCGCAGCCAGCATCAACACACGTGACGATCTAGGTTGCCCGCTCCGCAAAGTGATCAAGATATTCATGTGTACGGACATCTGGGTTCTGTGCTCCCAGACCGTGATTCCTACAGTTGCCCACTGAAGGTCTTCGCAGAGGCTGGATGGCCCAGGAGGGACCCCAGTGAATCTCCTGAGCTCCGGATACACCCACCTTTGTCCTTGCTTGTCACAATCCCACCTCCCGACCAAAGGGTTAGTGGCTTCCGGTAGGAGAGTATTTTATCTCTTGGCCACCTGCCGGTCTCCTGGCAGGAGAAACTCAAATAACCATTGGTTGTCATAGCTTTCTATGTGTCGAAATTCAAGTCTCTGCTACGAAGAATGTCCCCCACCCAGCCTTCCTCCAAGACAGAACCTGTTTACATAGACTGATTTAATAGGGGCGAGAAGTATAGATTATGCGCTGGATCCTGGGAATGATAATGAGATAGGTCACTCCTAACCACCACACCTTGGTTCCTTGACCCATACATTTTAGCTTCAGATACAGATGTTCATGGATTGGGATAAATGGAAGAATAAATATCGTAAGATATCCATGCTGCCCAACCAGTCTACAAATTGCATTCAATCTTTATCACAATCCCAAAAGCGTTTTTCACAGAAAAGAGAAAAAATGATCCTAGCGTTCTTATGAAACCACAAAAGATCGTGAATACCAAAGCGATCTTAACAAGAACATGAGGTATCATGAGAAATCTAAAAAAGTCAAACTTGTAGAAACAGAGACTAGGATAGAGGTTGCCTGGCTGGGGAGGAGAGACATAGGGAGAAGTTGGCAAAAGGGCTCAGACTGTCAGTTACAAAACGAGTAAGGTCTCATGATCGAATGTGCACTGATAACTGGAGTTCACATGACGGTATTGCGTGATTGAAATCTGCTAATAGACTAGAACATAAGTGTTCTCCCCTTTGCGCCCTCCCCCCCATAAAAAGGTCAATATGTAGGATGATGGATGCATTCATCAACTTGGCGGGAATCCTTCCACAACGTACACGTGTATCAAATCATCACACGGTACACTTCAAATATATTACAATTTTATTTGTCAGTTATTTCTCAAAGCTGAACAAAAAGCAAACACAAAAAGAAGGAACAATGTTCAAAACTCTATTCTCCTAGAAAACCGTGTGTGTGTAAGGTCTCCAGAAAATTCATAGTAAACATTTATAAATCCTATTTTATTGTGGAGAATTGGAATATAAAGTGAATGCATACACATTAGGTAGGAAATTTTTATCAGCCCAGTTTTGGCCAGTCAACTGTGAGAAAGGGGAGAAATGATGACTTTAGTATAATTTGCCCGAAGTCTCCATGAGAATACTACCCCCTCTGGGATTCCTTTCTGCCCGTGCAGAGTTCCTAGAAGGTACTTTTTCCAAGCGCGTTGTGTGGAAAAACGTGACTTAGTTTCTTCGTGTCCTGACGATCCATGTACACTCTGGTTTGGCAGAGCCAGTTGTGCGCCTTTGTGATATAATGTGTCACAGACGATTCACGTGGGGCTTCTGATCAGGAGTGATTCTCCAACTCACATTGGCAACTACCGGTGCCGGTGCCTTGTCTCGTTTTTGTGTGCCTACACGTGACTTGCATTTGAAATTGTTGTGTCCGGTAAACTGACTGCAGAAATCACGTTGTTCTAAAAGACGTGAGCAGCCAGCCTTTGGAACAGAGACCTGGGGGTGGTGTAGACTGGGAGAAGAGCTGCCCGCGTGGGGGAGCGTGGAAGTGACTGTCGCCCAGGACGCACGTCCGGGTGGCCTGGGCTCCTTGCTGTCTCGCTCCTCCATGCTGATTCTGTAATTAGTGATCCGTCAGTAATGTGTGAGGCCAGCCATTGGCCACGTTGGTTCTGATCAGGAACATTTGAAACCACAAAGGAATGTCCTCCCTTACATTTGTTAATCCAGGCTGCTATCTGGGAACCAAACGCTGGGCTAAATACACTGCTTTCATTTTATCTGTCAAGAGTTCAGATTTTAAGACACTTTACCCTATCTTACAGATAGTTAGGGGGCACCTGGGTGGCTCAGTCAGTTAAGTGTCCGACTTCGGCTCAGGTCATGATCTCACCGTCCGTGAGTTCGGGCCCCGTGTCGGGCTCAGAGCCTGGAGCCTACTTTGGATTCTGTGTCTCCCTCTCTCCCCGCTTGCACTCTGTCTCTCTCTGTCTCTCAGAAATGAATAAACATTAAAAAAAATTTAAAGATAGGGAAACTGAGGCTCGGCGAGATTGAAAATGACTGGTTAGTTGATAAAGGAGAGCTTACAGCTCGAGGTCCCGACGCCCTGTGCAGTGGGCGCCAGGAGGTCTGGACAGAAAAGAAGCTGGCCTCTGAAAAGCTGGATATTCAGTAATTGTCGGAGCTGCTGACAGTAAAACGGGTTTTCTAATCCTCTCCTGGAAACGTATTTTTGCGAGGAAAAGGAGAGTTTTTTCTGGTTCTTATATTAAACTCAGTTCTCATCTCGGATCTTAGGACAAACGGGAGCAGCCACTCTCAGATGACCTCATTTGGATTTTCCTCCCAAAGATACTGCCATTCAGTTTCTCTTGCAGATTTCTAACGTACGCGTGAGACCTTTCCCTCATGAAGGCTGCCTCCACTTGAGGAGGTAGATGTTTGGTACAGTTTCCCTCAAAAACCTCAGAACTTATGAAGTGTGATATTTAAGGGCAAGAGATGTTATTTCCTCTCCAGCCCATGTGACTCACATTAAGATTTAAAAAAAATTTTTTTTTAATGTTGGTTTATTTTTGAGAGACAGAGACAGAGCGTGAATGGGGGAGGGGCGGAGAGAGGGACACACAGAATCCGAAACAGGCTTCCGGCTCCAAGGTGCCAAAACAGAGCCTGATGAGGGGCTTGAACCCACAAACTGTGAGATCGTGACCTGAGCTAAGTTGGACACTTAACCGACTGAGCCACCCAGGCGCCCCAAGATTTTATCATCAAGGTTAAAAGTTTTCTCAAAACCTTTTTTTCCTTCATCATAGCCTTTTTATCTCGATATCTTTGTTATTGTCTGAACATTTGACTATTTGCATGCATTACTCATATATTTTAAAAGTTTATTTTGATTTGTATAGAGTCATGCAAAGTTCGACGGGTGGAGTGTTAGACCATAGAAAAATTTTCCCAAGTCAACTGTTTGTATTTAAATATCACATACTACACGAAAGTATATACTTTATACCAAATACAGTATAAATGAGAGAATTCAGCTGTGTGTTTCTAGAACTGCTGAGACAGTGATGTTATTTTCACTGTTTAAGTTTTCACCTTCAGTATTTATGGGTTACCAGCACTGTTCCCCATTTTTAAGAATTGTCTTTGGTATGTATGTACGTATGTATGTATGTATGTATTTATTTAAATTTTATTTATTTTTGACAGAGGCAGAGTGTGAGTGAGAGCTAGGGAGGGGCCGAGGGGCCGAGAGAGAGGGAGACACAGAATCCGAACCAGGCTCCAGCCCCGACGCGGGGCTCGGACTCACGAACTGTGAGATCATGACCTGAGCCGAAGTTGGACACTCAACCGACTGAGCCACCCAGGCGCCCCTAAGAAGTGTCTTTGGTATTTAAAATATAATTCGTGGGCTGAAGGAACATAATCCCAAGGTGTTTATATGGTTAAGCATCAAATAATGCACCTTGTTTGGTAAAAAGCATGACTCTATGCATATGGTGGTTGGAGGTTAAACTGGGAAGGTTACATGTGACTAACTTTGGAAATTGTGTCCCGATGGGTTGATGGTGGATTTAAATGTAAATTCGTGCCGAGTGCCTGTTTTTAGGAGTGGATAATTAGGGCTGCAGTTTCCCTGAAGTCTTGGTTCTGTTTGCCTTTGTGTGGCTTCAAGAAAACGAAGAATGGGAATGTGCAAACTGAGTTCTTTTCTTCCCTTTTGTATTTATTTGTTTTTACGCTTTTCTATCAGACAAGTGCCCTCCTCAGTCCCCATCTCCCGTTTCACCCAAACCCCACCGACCTCCCCTCTGGTGACCATCAGTGCTCTGTGGTTAAGAGTCTGTTTCTCGGTTTGCCCCCTCTCTTTTCCTGCCTTTGCTCGTTTGTTTCTTAAATTCCAAACAGGAGTGAAATCATATGGTATTTATCCTTCTCTGACGGACTTGTTTCACTTAACATCGTGCACTCTCGTTGCATCCACGTAGTTGCAAATGGCAAGGTTTCATTCTTCGTTATGTGTGAATAATATTCCATTGTGTATACATTACGCTTCTTCATTCATCAGCCGATGGACACTTGGGCTGTTTACATAATTTGGCCGTTGTAAATAATTCTGCTATAAACATTGGGTTACATGTATCTCTGAATTAGTGTTTTTATACTTTGGGGGTAAATACCCAGTAGTGCAATTGCTGGGTCATAGGATAGTTCTATTTTTAACTTTTTGAGGCACCTCCACACTGTTTTCCAGAGCGGCTGCCCCAGTCTGCAATCCCACCAGCGGTGGAAGAGGGTTGCCCTTTCTCTACTTCCCCACCAACACCTGTTGTTGATTTCAGCCATTCTGATAGGTGTGAGGTGGTATCTCATCATGATTTTGATTTGTACTTCCCTGATGATGAGTGATGTTGAGCATCATTTCCTCAAAACGTTTAGGAAGAAAAGCACTGACTTTAGCCAGGTTTTCCCCCTTGTGTCTCATAAACACGGACGGTCTAGGAGCTGGATGCCAAGTAGTGATGCAGCCCACTGAGGCACGTTGAGGCACTCACAGATAAATGTGCCCACCGTACAATCCCTCCCTCGTTGCTGCACAAGCAGCCGTCCTGAGAACCTGGTGCATCACCAGAAGCCAACAGCAGGTGTGGACGGGACGCCAGGCCTCCCTGCCAAGCACCGCACTGGCCCGGGCTCGTCCAGCGTGGCCGTCGGCGCATCTGGTACACATCATCTCCAGTTTACATTCGACTCTGCTCTTTTGTGCAGCATCTCGGGACACGCTTACTTGCCAGTCACACACGATAGCACACACTTCTCCCAGTAGTGATTTATAAAAATAATTCAGATGAGAGACTACTTGCAGAATTGTTAAAGAAGTCAGATACAGAGAATGTCAGCATTTCTTTTCCCCAAACTCACATTCTTTTTACGATGCCAGAAAGCTTTTTCCAAAAGGTCTTTGGCCTAAATAAACACTGCAAAATGGAGGTAACTGCGTAAAATAAACTGTAAGTATTAGCATAATGTGGTATTGGGTTTTAGACTCCATTCGCTTTCCTGGTATTTTCTATATGACCATAAGTATACGAAGTGAACTCCAGTCAACAAGCATTGAGGCAAAATACCATTGCAGATACGTGATTTTTGTTTGTTTTGTTTTTCCTGTTTTTCAGCTTTATTTCCTTGCTCCTATCACTTCCTAATCCGAGGAGCCCCTTGCACTGACTCCCCCACGTCCCTACGTGGCAGTTGTGTGCTCAGGACTTCTTTTTTCCTCTACCCTATTCTGCTGCTCACACTTCAGTGCAGGTGTTGAACAGACTGACAAATAAAACATAGCAGCAAAAGGTGCTGAGAATAAAAATACAGCACTGGGGAGAGGATAACTAGCTGAGGAGGGGGATCATCATGGGTTGGGTGCTGGTTAAAGGGATCATCATGGGATGGGGTCCTGGTTAAAGGGATCATCATGGGGTGGATCCAGGTTAAAGGGATCATCATGGGGTGGGTTCTGGTTAAAAGGGATCATCATGGGGTAAGTCCTGGTTAAAGGGGATCATGGGGTTGGTCCCGGTTAAAGGTATCATCATGGGGTGGGGTGCTGGTTAAAGGAGGTCATCAGGTGGGGTGCTGGTTAAAAGGGATCATCATGGTGTGGGGTGGTGGTTACAAGGGATCATCATGGGGTGGGGTGCTGCTTATAGGGGGTCATCATCAGGTGGGGTGCTGGTTAAAGGGGATCATCATGGTGGTGCGCTGGTTAAAGGGGGTCATCATGGTGTGGGGTGCAGGTTAATGGGAGACATCATGGGGTGGGGTCCTGGTTAAAAGGGGTCATCATGGGGTGGGGTGCTTATTAAAGGGGGTCATCATGGGTTGGGATGCTGGTTAAAGGGGGTCATCATGGGCTGGGGTGCAGGTTAATGGAGATCATCATGGGGTTGGTGTTGGTTAAACAGGATCATCGTGGGTTCGGGTGCTGGTTAAAGGGGATCATCATGGGTTCGGGTGGTGGCTAAAGGGGGTCATCATGGGGTGGGGTGCTGGTTAAAGGGGATCATCATGCGTTTGGGTGCTGGCTAAAGGGGGTCATCATAGGATGGGTGCTGGTTAAAGGGATCATCATGGGATGGGGTCCTGGTTAAAGAGTTCATCATGGGGTGGATCCTGGTTAAAGGGATCATCATGGGGTGGGGTGCTGGTTAAAGGGGGTCATCCTGGTGTGGGGTGGTGAGTAAAGGGGATCATCATGGGATGGGTGCTGGTTAAAGGGAATCATCATGGGGTGGGGTGCTGTTTAAAGGCGATTATCATGAGGTGGGTGCTGGTTAAAGGCAATCATCATGGGGTGTGATGCTGGTTAAAGGGGGTCATCATGGGTGGGGTGCTGGTTAGAGTCATTAAATAGGGGCTCTGACAGTTGTGTTGAGGAGCTGGAGACATGAAGCCATCTCATACTGAGATATGGCAGGTGGTGTGGTGTGAAGATGTGTACCACCTCTAGGACCTCAACGAGGGGTTGTTGGGTTTGAGATCCAGGGCTGGACAGTTGGCAGCTGTATTCGCAAGTGTGCAGTCAGGTTGCGGTCCACGTGGAAATAAAACCTTGGATGCTTCTGCGGTAGACATCATTTGTGACCGTAAGAGTGTGTGTGCTCAGCAAGGGTAGGAAGAAAAAAGCACGACCCAGGAGGAGGCCAGCATTTAAAGACGGGAGTGTCAAGATCTCGGTGCAGAGGATCTGGGGGGCGGCCAGGGAAGGGCACAGGAGGGAGGTGGGCGCTGAGGGAGGGATGGTCTCTTCTGAGGCCTTTTATTCGTTCGGTGGGGCAGTATCGGCGCCCTTTTCCGCAGTGACTTGTGTACCTTATGGTTTATAAAAAAATAAGAAACGTATGGTTCTGGAGATAGGCATTTTATCCGCCGAGAAAGAGAATTCGATGGATGTGCTGGAGATTTAAGGAGAGAGCGAGGTCTGTAGATGTTGTGTGGGACAGGTAAGCACTGTTCAATCCCGGGATGTGGGAAGATGGCCTCACTGAGGGTCCACGTTACTCCGCTTGGCCGTGTTGTGCACATACATGGTGCACACGTATGCATATGCAGTGGGCTAATGGCTGAATCTACCCAGAACTACGGTTTCGACCAAGAAAACAGCATGATTCAGCAAATCCTTCCATTGGGGATTGGCGTGACCATGTGGTTGGCTGTGGCCAAAGGAAGAGCTGGGAGTGGTTTTCTGCCCTCTGGGCTGAAGCATTTACAAACCTAAGGGTCCTGTTGGTGAAAGGACCTGGTATGAGCTGAGGTGGCCTCGGATGTTGACCGAGTGCAGGGGGAGAGCCCCCCTGAGGACTTAGATTGATGGAAACTTTTATGAGAACGGGAATTAACCTTTTGTTGTTTCCAGCTGCTGTGCGTTTGGTGGTGATGTCACGTGTCATCTGGTGTGTCCTGCCTGAGAAACAGGCATGTTTGCGGGAGCAGGTGCCTGCGGTCAGGGGAAGGACGAAGGCAGAAATGCTGAGACGTAGAAGCATGAAGCCTGTGAAGATTTAAGTCACCAGGAGTCGCGAGGGCATAAGTGTCGGGTGCGGAGATGACGTTAGGACGGAGTGGGGAAGGAGGAGAGCATGGGGTTTACTGTGGTGTGTGACCTGCGACCACGGAGGAGGGGGGACCAAGGAAGGTTCTGGAAGTAGCTATAAAAAGCAGAAGGAGATAATCATAAAACAAAATTAACCTCAAAGGATGTGGCTTTTCAAAGGGAATATATCTGAAGCACATAACCTTTTATCAGAATTTCAAGGTCCATAGCAAATGGCAACTTTAAAAATGGGTTGTGTTCTTGGATTTCAGACCTCAGAAACAGCATCGCAATATACTCCCAAAGTAAGCACTTTGCCGTGTGGGAGTCTCCAAACAATAAAAGACTATTTGGACTGAAATTATAATGTGTTCACACAAATTACAAACCTTGACCTCCACTAATGTTGCCTCAAGGTTGGTTTTTCTTCTAATTCACAGTTATGATATATATATTTTTAAAAGTATATCAGTTTCTTACATTATTTGGAAAGAAAAAGACAACATCTGTCCCTTCCACTCAATTTTTTTTTTTTAATATTTTTTTAATGTTTATTTTTGAGACAGAGAGAGACAGAGCATGAACAGGGGAGGGGCAGAGAGAGAGGGAGACACAGAATCTGAAACAGGCTCCAGGCTCTGAGCTGTCAGCACAGAGCCCGACGCGGGACTCGAACTCACAGACCGTGAGATCATGACCTGAGCCGAAGTCGGACGCTTAACCGACCGAGCCACCCAGGCGCCCCACTTCCACTCAATTTTAACGTGAAGTCAAAACTGCGAAAAAATACAGTCCGCCTACTTCCTTTTACACGAATTTATATTCATTACACTTTTCTGTCAAAAACCTGGAGTCATATACTTGACAACGTGAACTTTTGTCTCTATTACCTAGTGATCAATAGTGTTTGCTTTTTCATTATTATTATTCGGCAAAGTTCGTTGTGTTGCTTGGCCTTGTTGAGTGCTTTGTAGAATTTAGGAACATGAAGGGGTAAAGCAGCACACACCGCACCGGACCTCCAGGCGGTTTGGGTAAATAGTACGCGGCCAACTATGTTACAAAGGGGGGAGGACCCCTTGTCTTCGCTGGTATTTCAATGGCGCTTTTACGATCCTACTACCTGCTTTAAGTTTCCAAAGTCCTTTATAGTAATTCGCTTGGAAAATTCCATAATTATATCTATGTGTATTACACCTGTTTCCTAAAATCACCATGACAATCCCGTTAAAATACTTTTGGCGGGAAAACGAGTATTGTTTTCCCTCTGGATTTGGTTTAAAAATATATGTATTATCTAAACTGAGATCATGTAAAAGTGACATATAAAGGGGATATTGTGGCTTTAAACTTTACAAAATGAACCCTTTTCGCTGTTTGCATTTTGTTTCTTAATCAACAAGACTATTTGTAGGACCCTTTCGCCCATATTTTTTACAACCTTATGAGCAAATGAGCAATTGACGACACATATTGAGAATGTACTATCCGGTTGGTTTTCACATCCACGTACACAGGTGAAACTATGATGGTCACGATGACGAATGTACCACATGGAATACTGTGGGCTCCTTCGCAGCCCACCTCTCCAGCCACTGACCATGTCCCCAGGCACAGCTGATGTGCTGTCTGTCACCCTGAGTTTGCCTGCATTTTCTAGGATTTTATAGAATGGGAATCATGTAATACCCGCTCTTTCTTTCTTTGGCTTCCACTCAGCAGAGTCAGTTTGAGGTGCCACGTTGTGTGGATCCTTTGCTTGTTGCATTTTGGCTTATTTTATTTTATTTTTAATGTATTATATAGACCTGTCACAATTCTCTTCTTCCATCACTTGTTAATGGGCTTGTGGTTTGGGCTGTCCCTGGTTCTGGCTACCACGAGTAAAGTTGCTGTGACGTTTCGTGTACGGTCGTTGTGTGAACATGTGCTCGTATTTATCAAGGGTAAATCCCCATTCCTGTAGGGGCTGAATTACGTGGAAGTGTCAGGAACTTTTGAATAAGCTGACAGCCTCTCCAAGTGTTTCTGCCCCTTTGCAATCCCACAGTCGTGTACGAGAATTCCGGTTGTGCCCTGTCCTCGACACTTGGTGCAGCTTTGTTATTTTTAGACATTTTTATGGGGATTTAACAGGTGTGTCCTTGAGTTTGACTCTTTAATTGGTTTGCAGCTACTAATGTCGAGCATCTTTTCAAGTGCATTTTTACCATCATGTATCCTGTTTGCTGACGGGCCAGCTCAAACCATTTGCCTCTTTGTGAGAAATTAGTTGTCTTATTTATTGTGAGTCTTTATATATTGTGGATATAGGTTCTTTATTGAATGTACAATCTGAAAATAATTTGTGGTTTGTTTTCTTTTTCACTCCCTTGACTTTTGAAGAGCAGAGATCCTTGACTTTGATGCATTATGATTGATCAGTTGTTTCTTTTTACGGCCCATGCATGTGGTGCTGTGAGTAAGAAACCTTTGCCCCACCCAAATATTGTCTCTGGCCCGGCCGTTCCTAGCCCTGTGTGGCTCTGTGGTTACGCCCTGTGCTCTGTTCCGGTGGTTTTTTCTCTGGAGGCCAGTGGCCTCTTCACACACATGTTCAGAACACATCGACACAAGGAGGACTCTCACATCCCCAAGCTGGTGTCTCTCTGTTCACTTCTTTCCTGTCCAGTATTCTTCCCCGTGTGCCCCGGCTTCCTCAGCCTCCTGGCCTTCCGGCTCCATCCCCTCCATTCAGGGGGACTTCTGGGCTGGGGCCACAGCCTGGGAGCTGTCTTGAGGCAGCGGGTGAGGCAATCGTGGGGATACCGTCATTATTTCCCCTTCCTCAGTGATCTGTGTTGTACACAGTCTCACCACCGTTGTTTCGTGTCTTTGTGTAGTTGTTCATTCGTTCTGGGTGATTCCTATCCCTGTTAGTCTGTCTCAGCCAGAAGTGGAAGACCCAGTGGTGTCGACCTGACATCCACTTATTTCACTCCCCTTTCCTGATCTCGTGTCTGTTGCATAGTCGTTTTGCTGTCCCGCTCTTACTGCTGTGACATGTGCTTCTTCGTTAGCCTCATTACTGTTGACTCCAGAGTTGTCAATGGAATTGAGCGAACACATTACTAGATCTCCATAAATCAACTAAGTCATTTATTTCTAAGGGTCAGTCAGGATGAATTAATTGCATGCTTTTTGGGGAGACAGCTCTATGGGTTCTCATGTTTCTGCGTGTCATGTAAGCAGAGGAACTAACTTCTTGATTATCTTTTCAAAGTGTTTGCATGGAGACTCGTTGGAAGACAGAACTGACATTGTCCTGTAAAGCAAAGGGCATGTTTGCTTACAGTCTTGGAAGATAGAGATAACCTGTGCCTCCAGAGCAAAGGGCAGGCATGTTTAGTGCCCTTTATAAAACACTCGGGTTATCTGACTTCAGGTTTCCTCTCTTGTACTCTCTACCCACCTGTAATCTGGCCCTTTCCTTGTAGCCCTTTGGGAATTAGCACCTAGGGAACCAGCACAAGAAACTGTTAGTATTCTGACTGCTGCTGTTTCTGAGAGTCATAAAATCCTGTGTCTCTGACCAAGGAGTCCTATGTCTTCTGCCAATGCTCATGATACTGTGACGGAGTAAATTCTCATTTAAAAGAAGGGCAAAATCTCAGACTGTTTACAGTTTTGATGCGCTTTTGCAAATAATTTGCAAACACAGGTTGAATAGAATTACTAGTGGGAACAAGTTTCTTCTACTGGTTTTAAATCATTATTAATGTGTGACAGCTATGTAAAAAGGGTGTTTTAGACCACACTGGTGTGCTATGACATATCATGCTAACATCTCTTGAAAGTGAGTAAATGGAACGAAGGAAACATTTTGGCACACTTCCTGAATTGGTAGTCAAATTTAACATCAATGCATCAAAAGAAATTCACTGAAACTAAGTGAGTCTTGAGGAATTTTTTTACTGCTTGCCTTACCATTCTGTCTGGGACATATCAAAACATAAGGAGTGGCAGGAAATAATAGCCTCTTGGATAAAGAAGACTGACTTTTCCTTTTCTTCGGGTCTTTCCATTGGTCTCTTTTTCTGAGCAAGTGGAGAATGACAACTATAACAAGATGAGGTCACTTCCCATGTTTACATGTTCATGCTTGAGAGGTTGTAACCACTTGGATGAAGCAACCTGACTCCCAAGTAATTCACATTTATCTTGAGTGGTTGGTAATCTATCAAGCAAAGTGAAGCCCATAGGAAACATACACCACCATCAATATGAAAGACAAACACACGTAACGTATCCAAGAAAGTTTTGTGGTTCTTTGAGCCTATTGTTTGACCTTTGTGTGACTCTGCCTCCTCGTCTGGAAAAGGCAAAATAATGGCATTTACTTCCAAGGATTGTTGTGGGTATTAAATGAGTTTGTATATGCAAAACATTTAGAACATAACCTTGCACTTAGAAAGGGAATTCATAAGTCTTAATTGGCTCTAATTGTAAAGGAATAGACTCATTACCAAAGTGTTACACAATAAAATTAATAAGTGAAGGAAGAAAGATGTATGATTCCTGTGACAGCAGTGACAAACTATCACAAATTGCGTGGCTCACAACAAGAGAAACTTACTGCCTCACGATTTGGGAGGCCAGAGGTATGAAATCAAGGTGTTGATAGGGCTTTACTCCATCCAGACCCCACGGGGTTGTGTCTTCCAGCTTCTGGCAGCCCCAGACGTTCATCGGTTTGTGGCAACATAGCCCCAATCCCTGCATCCACCTTCATATGGTTTCCTCCCTGTGTCTCTTCATCATCTTCCCTCTGTCTATACCATATCTGTATCCAAGTTGTTCCTTTTCATAGGGGCCCGATCATATTGGATTAGGGCCCACCCTAATGACCTTATTTTAAAATTTGATTACCTCCATAAAGACCCTATTTCCAAATAAAGTCACATTCTGAGGTAGTGGAGGTTAGGACTTCATCACATCTCTTTGCAAGGAAGATTTAGTCCATAGCAGGAGGAATTATGCTACCTGTGTAATTAAGTAATATGGATACTTTATTGAAAAAAAATGTATCTAAAAATATAAGAATATGCTCCATAAACTTACCGTTACTTAACATTAAAATATTTTAGGGTAATCTTGACAACGTACAGAGAATGCTTTATTAGTTACAGTGATACCACCCAAGTGGCAATGGTGTAAATGCGATTTACAGTTCAGTTCACGTGGCCACGTTCCCTTGAGAGCATATGACTGGTGATCATGGGATGGGAGCAAAGATTAAAAGACATAGCAGTTTTTGTATTAGGTCGATTTTTCTTAATAAATAATAAAATAATTTGAATGACCTAAAACACAACTGCGTCGAGCAGCTGGGTCGCGGGGTGGATTTGTACGGAGCTAGCCTGCTTGTAGGCGGTGCCTGTTGAATCCAAAGACTCCGAAGTCTATGTGTCTGGACATTAAATCCCAGTAAGTAGTGGGGCTTATTATACTTAACATGGTCCTAATTAACTGGTGAGCGTTAAGAATCATTGCTTAGGTCTTCAAATCACATTCATTTGGTACAATATGACTTAGTTCATTCAGCTATGGCAACAAGACCTAAAGATACACGTTAAACAATTATCTCCATCACTTTACATTTTAGATTCGAATTTCATCATTTTATTTCCTACTTGCAGTGACAGACATTAGGTAAGCTAATTAGAGCTAAAACATTTAGTCATAAAAAATATGCCCTCAGAAAGGATTAGAACTCAGGCATTTAATTCTGGACTCCTCATTGTCAGTGTAGCATGAATTGGGGGAAACAGCGGACAGGAGATCATCAGGGCTCTAGATCAAGCGTTCTGACAAAGGGAGACATAGAAGGGATCGAAGACTCTACCCCACTGCCTCCACATCTAGGACTTTGTGGAACAAATGCTAAAATAATCCAGATGTTTTATCATACACCCAATCAAAGAACCATATGTATGGATAGGTTTCACTTCTTCCCTGTGTTTTCTCAGAGCAGAGCTTCTTCAGAATTCCAGGGACTGAGTTCAGTCAGCTACAAAAGAATCAGAGATTTTGAGAATATATGAAGGTGAAATATAAGAATTTCATGAATAGACCATTCTGAGCCTTTCCTATAATTTAACGTTAAAAGAGGGTTGTATGTTAGCCAATCTGACAATAAATTCTATTTAAAATAAATAAATAAAAGAGGGTTGATTTACATTGGAAGATCTAAGGTATCCCTTAGAGTTAAATTATTTTTAACAAATTCAGATGGCCTATGGTGGGGCAAAGTCTCACTGTACTGGGCACCATATTCTAAGTCTCTTTTCTACCATGAGAATTATAGAGCAATCCCAAATGTACAGGATACGTTGCTTTATTTAAATTAGCTACAGTCTGACGTTGCACAAATAGGAATGAATAACAAGAAAAAGAAGCAAAACCAAGTGGAGTCAGGGCCCACGGAAAATTACTGAAATGTGGAATTTCCCTCTATTAGGGCAGTTAATCATCTAAGGCTTGAGAAAAAAGGGACATGAGGGGCCTGAACGTGGTTTAGGAATGTTACAATATCCATTTAGGAATGTTACAATGTTACAATATCCATTCATGAATATCCATTCATACTAAAGACAGTTATAACTCTAGCTATTGTATTCTGAATAGTCTCTATGTGTCAGACATTGTGATAAATGTTTGGTGATAGACATTTAATTAAAACAACCCATTGAGTTGATAGTATTGTTCCTGTGTAGAGATGAGGAAAATAAGACTCTTGTATATCAAACAATATGCCATATCCATGAAGCTTCAGGTTAACATCATGGTAGACGTTGTTCAGGTGACCAACAGCCATCACAGTCTTCCATGGTCCTTGGTGAGAAGTCCACATATAGCATGAAGCCACAGTCCAGCTTCCCACAGAATCAGTTGGAGAAGAGTTATGGAGAAGGAAGGATTCCAAGTAACTGCGGTGAGGCTACAAGCAGGAGTTATCTCACTGGGAGTTAGAATGTCAGACAGAAAAACTGAGTCTATTTAGTAGTAAAAGAATGCCAGACGTGCATTGTGGATGTACCACACTTTGCATTCACCCTGCCTCATCTTGACAAATTACCTGTTCTAAGTCACAACATAGTGACGGTCTCAACCAGGATTCAGACCCAGCTCTCCCTAAGTGCCAAAACTATGTAATTTCCATTATATGTTAATAGTTTACCTGTAGGGACTGAAATAACAGGCATAAAGCAGGCATGGCCCCTAAATGTTCAGTTGCTTAGGAACTGGTTGAAAGTGACTTCAGGTGGCAAAATGACTTACCTTAGCTACTCTATATTTCAGAGGGTGAGAAAAAGTCTATTGAAGTAAGAAATTTAAATAAAAAAGTGACCTGTCAGCTGGCAAATAAGCACATTAATTAATTAATTCTGATATTATCAGTTGATCTCTTCTGTTTTGATTTTTCATTTTTTATGTTTTTTTCTTTTTTTCTTTAAGTATAATTAACATACAGTGTTATATTAGTTTCAAGGGTATGATGTGGTGATTCAACACTTCTATACATTGCTCAGTACTTATCACAACAAGTGCCCTCTTTAATCCATCACCTATTTAATCCATCACCCCCCTCCCCACCCCCGCCACACTTTCTGGTAACCATCGGTTTGCTCTCTATATTTAAGAGTCTTTTCATTTGTCTTTTTTCCCCTTTGTTTGTTCCTTGTGTTTTTTTCCTCAAATTCCACATATGAGTGAAATTATATGGTATTTGTCTTCCTCTGACTGATTTTCTTCACTTAAAATTACACTCTCCGGCTCCCTGCATGTTGTTGCAAATGACAAGATTTCATTCTTTTTATGGCTGAGTAATATTCCAGTGTGTGTGTGTGTGTGTGTGTGTGTGTGTGTGTGTGTGTGTGTGTATACCACATCTCCTTTATCCATTCCTCCATGGATAGATACTTGGGTTGCTTGCATAATTTGGCTGCTGTAAATAAAGCTGCAATAAACATAGAGGTGCATATATCTTTTCAAATTACTGTTTTCATTTTCTTTGAGTACATTCCCAATAGTGGAAATAGTGGGTCATAGGGTAGTTCTATTTTTAACTTTTTGGACAAACCTCCATACTGTTCTCCACACTGGCTGCACAGTTTGCATTCATTCCCACCAACAGTATAAGAGGGTTTCCCTTTCTCCACATCCTCGCCAACGCCTATTGTTTCTTATGTTGTTGATTTTCATCATTCTGACAGGTGTGAGGTGGTATCTCATTGTGGTTTTAATTTACATTCCCCTGGTGATAAGTGATGTTGAGCATCTTTTCATGTGTCTAGTGGCCATCTGTAGGTCTTCTTTGGAAAAATGTCTATTCTGCCCATTTTTAATTGGATTATTTGAGCTTTTTGGTGTTGAGTTGTACAAATTCTTTATATATTTTGCATATTAACTTCTTATCAGATACATCATTTATAAATACCTTCTCCCATTCAGTATGTTGCTTTTTCGTTTTGTTGATGGTTTCTTTGCTGTGCAAAGTTTTTAATTTTGTTCTGGTCCCAGTAGTTTAATTTTGCTTCTGTTTCCCTTGCCTAAAGAGACATACCTAGAAAAATGTTTCTACCGCTGATGTCAGAGAGATTACTACCTATGTTTTCTTCTAGGAGTTTTATGGTTTCAGGTCTCACATTTAGGTCTTTAATTTATTTTGAGGTTTTTTTTTGTTTGTTTATTTTTGTTTTTTTTGTGTTTTTTTTTTATATGTGGTGTTGGAAAGTGGTGCAGTTTCATTATTTTGCATGTAGCTTCCCAGTTTTCCCAGCACTGTTTATTGAAGAGACTGCTTTGTCATCATTGTTTATTCTTGCCTCCTTTATTATAGATGAATTGATCATCTAAGTGTGGGTATTTCTGGGCTCTGTGTTCTGTTCTGTTGATCTGTGTGTCTATTTTTTGGCCAGTACCACACTGTTTTGATTACTGCAGCCTTGTAATATAACTTGAAATCTGGGATCGTGATACTTTCCAGTTGTGCTCTCCTTTCTCAAGATTGCTTTGGCTACTCAGGGTCTTTTGTGGTTCCAGACAAATTTTAGGATTATTTGTCCTAGTTCTGTGAAAAATATTGTTGGTATGTTGACAGGGATTGAATTAAATCTGTAGATTGCTTTAGGTGGTGTGGAAATGTTAACAATATGCGTTCTTCTAATCCATGAGCATGGAATGTCTTTCATTTGTATCAGATACTCTTTTCAAATATGCATTGTTAAATACAGAGTCCATAAAGATATATGGAGGGGTGCCAGGGTGGCCCAGTTGGTTAAGCATCTGACTCCCGATTTCAGCTCAGGTCGTGATCTCATGGTTCATGCATTCAAGCCCTGTGTCATACTATCAATGCTGACAGCTCAGAGCCTGGAGCCTGCTTTGGATTCAGTGTTCTCCTCTCTCTCTGCCTCTCCCCCACTTGTGTGCACACGCTCTCTCTCTCTCAAAAATAAATAAACATTTTAAAAAGATATATGGATATATGAGTTTTATTTCCCAGTAGTTTTTGTCTGTCATAGAAATACTGAAACTCTTCTTCCAGCCAGTGTTACAAGGGTAGATTTTAGAATTTTTAGATTTGACCAGTTCCATTGGGCAAAACTCAGCCTCTCTGAGACATAGGTCCTTAAGCAGTCCAATGGGAATAGCTATCAATACCTGCATCATAAATTTGGTGAGGGGCATCTGGGTGGCTCAGTCAGTTAAGCGTCTGACTTCGGCTCAGGTCACGATCTCGTGGTTTGTGAGTTTGAGCCCCACATTGGCCTTGCTGCTGTCAGCGCAGAGCCTGCTTCGGATCCTCTCTCTCTCTCTCTCTCTCTCTCTGCCCTTCCTCTGCTCATGCTCTCCCTCTCTTTCTCAAAAAAAAAAAAAAAAATCCAAAAAAAATTAAATAAATAAATAAATAAATTTGTTGAAATAATGCAATATAGATTCTAATATCATTTCCATCATCTTTATCAGCATCCTCCTTTTCTCTCTACTTCACACATCTGTGTCTTTTTATGTGGAATAAATTGCTGTCTTTTCTAGAATGTCACAATCTATACTAAACGTGTTCAGTCCACTTCAAATTCTGACAGCTTCTCAGGACCCCCTTTACGCCCCAGTGCCAAATAGTCAGACACTCATTCAGGTACCTGTCTATGAATCAAAAAAGGATTCAGTATTTTACATAATCCCTTACTGATGATAAATCTTATCTTTTCCATTTTATGAGTTTAATGAAAGCAAAACTCTAGCTACTTTCACTTAAAAATGATTATTTTTAACATCACCACAGCAATACCTTGCATGTTAAATAGATAGTAATACCAGCTTGGATGGGCTTGGCTGGGTGTTAAGACCTTGCCTCACATCCCCATCTTCTTTCAGTGTTTTGTGGTCATTGATGGTCCGGCAGCAGCATCTAGAGTGAAGCCAAGAAAGGGATCAGAGGATGACCCTAGAGGTTCTTGTGATTTTTATTTTTTATTTAGGAGAATTTTTATGGATTCTGCACACTTATAAGGATACTACTAAAAATAATACCTGGTCTCCTAGTTCTTCATCATTAATATACATTATTGTATTTTACTTTCGCTTGTTGGCAGATGAGGATGGATGCAAAAATTGTTGATAAAATTTTACATGACAGGGATGTTTGAGATTAATTCTTACTTTGCGACACGGATTGCCTTCATTAGCTATCGTGATTAATAACAGACAGATGGGATTCAAGAATTCTCTCCAGAAGAGAGAGTAAGACCACAAAAGACTCCAAATCGCCAAAGTTATCTTGAGAAAGGAGAACATGCTGGAGGCATCATGCTTCTTGATTTCAAACTACGTTAGAAAGGTATAGTAATAAAAGACAGTATGGTGCTGGCATAAAAATGGACACATGGACCAATGGAACAGAATAGAGAGTCTAGAAATAAACCCATGCCTATATGGTCAATTAATTTATGTCTTACGGCATAATCAAAAATCGGATCAGAATGGATTAAAGACTTGAGTATACCCCTGAAACTATAAAATTCTTGGATTAAAACATAGGGAAAAAGTTCTGTGATATCCATCTTGGTGATGATTTTTTTTTTTAATTTGACACGGAAACAAAAATAAACAAGTGGGACTACATCAAAGTAAAAAGCTTCTGCACAGCAAAGGAAACCATCAACAAAATGAAAAGGCAACTTTGGAATAGGAGAAAATATTTGCAAATTATAGATATCTTAAAGGATTACTATGTAAAATACATAAAGAACTCATATAACTCAATAGCAAAAAAAAAAAAGTAAAAGAAAACATAAAAATGGTCAACAGGTATATGAAAAAGTGCTCAACATCACTAACCATCAGGGAAATGCAAACTAAAACCACCATGAGATATCACCTCATCCCTGGTAGAATGGTTATTATCAAAAAGACAAGAAATGACAAGTGCTGGTGAGGATGTGGAGAAAAGGGAACCCTTGACAATGTTGGTGGGAATGCAAACTGGTGCAGCCTCTCTGGAAGACAGTAGGGAGGTTCCTCAAAAATTAAAACTAGAATTAACACATGGCCCAGCAATTGCATTTCTGTGTATTTACCTGAAGGAAAAGAAGACAATGAATTCTAAAAAAATAATGTGCATCCCCATGTTCAACGCAGCATTATTTACAATAACCAAGATGTGGAAACAACTGAATGTGTGTGTGTTTGTGTGTGTGTGTGTGTGTGTGTGTGTGTGTGTGTGTGTGTGTAAATGAGACACAATGAAATACTATATAGCTATGAAAAGGAAAGAAATCTTGCCATTTGTGACCACGTGGATGGACCTTGAGCTCATTAGGCAAAGTGAAATAAGTCAGACAGAGAAAGACAAATACTGTATGGTCTCATTATATGTGCAGTTTTAAAAACAAAGGAAAAACAAGTTCATAGATACAAAGAACAGACTGGGTGATTTCCAGAGGCAGGTCATGGGGTTGGGCAAAATGAGTGAAAGGGGTGAGCAGGCTCACACTTCTAGTTATAAAATGAATAAGTCATGGGGATGTAACGTAATGTACGTGTAATGTATGCATGGTGACTGTAGTTAACAGTGCTTTATTGCATGTTTGAAAGTTGCTAAGAGAATCGATATTTAAATATATTTAAAAAGATATTTAAAAAAATTTGTAGCTATGTTGGTGAAGGATGTTAACTAGAATTATTGTGGCATTCATTTAGCAATATATATAAAAATTGAATCATCGTGGGTTTTTTTGAATTATTATGTTTTATACCTGAAAGTAATATTATTTTATATGTCAATTATACAAAAAATATTAAACAAATTAAATAATTTACAGTTAAAAAAATAAGGGATTATAGGAAAATCTTATAGTCCTGTTCCTTTTCTTTCATTGAATTCTCTCTTAATATATCTTTGGTCTGAGAACTAAGGGTCTTACACACACACACACACACACACACACACATATATATATTTTGCATATATGTATATTTAATTTTTTAAGTTTAATTTTGAGAGATAGAGACAGAGCATGAATGGGTGAGGGGCAGAGAGAGAGAGAGAGAGAGGGAGACAGAATCCAAAGCAGGCTCCAGGCTCTGAACTGTCAGCACAGAGCCTGATGCGGGGCCTGAACTCATAAACTGTGAGATCATGACCGGAGCCAAAGATGGAGGCTTAACTTACTGAGCCACCCAGGTGCCCCATGGGTCTTACCAATTTAGAAATAAGTTACTGTGCCCGAAAAAAAGGAGAATATGGCAGTCGTGTAGAATGACATATGCTAAGTGTTCATTATTTTATTCACATGTATTTTCTAAGCATATGGTAGGTTATATTTTGTATATTATTATTATTAAAACATTTTTTTTACTATTTATTTATTTTTGAGACAGAGACAGAGCATGAACGGGGGAGAGACAGAGAGAGAGGGGAAGACTCAGAATCCGAAGCAGGCTCCAGGCTCTGAGCTGTCAGCACAGAGCCCGGACGCGGGGCTCGAACCCATGGACCGTGAGATCATGACCTGAGCTGAAGTCAGACGCTTAAATGACTGAGCCACCCAGGCACCCTGGTATTTTGTATATTATTTTACTTCCTTGGTCAGACATCAAGATTAACAAAGTTAGATCCCTTCTCTACTACTACTTAATAATTTCCTCTAAAACTACCATAATCTGGTATACACAGATGATTTTGTAAGCAGATATTGGAGTGCTGAGGTTGTTGATAATGCATGAAGCTCTCTCTAACACTTCCCAATCTCCCTTACGTTGAAAGTACAATTATATTTTCATTTTTATGTGAAGAAACTGAGAGTTAGAGATGTTGAAATATTGTGTTATACAGCAAGGGAGAACTAAAATCTGAATTTGAACTCATGTGCAGTTGACTCTAAAAGATTTTTTATTAACTATGTTATGAAGTTTTAATCACCATACTTAAAGTGGTAGCTCTTAGTTGATGTATTTCCAATCATTTTTAAACTAATTTTTTTCCTTTATGGAATACTCAGAAATACTGTTTTAGATCATCATAATTTAAGTAATACACATGCCTCTCAGATTATCTTGTACTGAATTTCTTTAAAGCATGCTGTATTTTTAAGGATGTATGTAGAGTACTGTATTCCTCAGCCCTTATTTTTCACAAATGGCCCAACTGACGATTTTCAGTCTGTAATGTGCTTAGAGTAACAACATTTTACTTTACTTAAAGGTTATGTCATCATAACTTCAAACTTGTAGGTCATGGTTCAAAAATAAGAAATAATTGAAAAGAGAAGAGAAACAGCCAGAGTAATTCTTTTGGTTTTAATAGATGTGGAATTTATGATTCAAGGCTTAATTTGAAGCTTAATACTATGTAAGTGTTTGGCATTTCCCTGAAACACAAAACCTAAGCAAGATTAATATTTCAAGGAGGAGGCACAGCAAGAGATTAAGCCCACTTGTCCCACCCACAACTCAGTGTCACCTTGTTTTTCTTGGGTTGGTAAGTGTAGAGTGATTCAGAATATACCTTACCCCATTGGATCAGCTAACTACTTATCAAAGTTTTAACAAAATGTAAGGTTAACAATGTTACCAGGATCTTTTCCCTTAAGAACACCAAGAATCTATTATAATGTATTTTTCATTGAAAAAGTTACATTGTTGTAGTGGCCATTAAAGATTTTGCTTTCCATTATATAGAAAATTCACAGCTACTGATGAACTCATTACCAGATAACAGAAGCCTATCAATATATAAACTATATTACAGTCAGTTATAGCAATCTCTATCTTTTTTTTTTTTTTAATTCACTGACTATATCTGGGCGCCCGGGTGGCTCAGTCGTTGAGCGTCCGACTTTGGCTCAGGTTGTGATCTCACGGCTCGTGAGATCTTCAAGCCCCATGTCCGGCTCTGTGCTGATGGCTCGGTGCCTGGAGCCCGCTTCGGATTCTGTGTCTCCCTCCCTCTGCCCCTTTCCCACTCATGCTCTCTCTCTGTCTCTCAAAAATGAATAAATGTTAAAAAAAAATTGAAAAAAATTCAATGACTATAATTCAGGACCAATGAAAAATTATGAATTATGGGTTGGAGGGGCCATCTGAAACTAAAGTTATATGTACACGCATGTACATACACATATACAAACATACACACAATAAATCCATAATAAACATTGTGAAGCAATACATAAACATACACGTAAAATAAATCCATAATAAATATTGTGACTCAATTGTACAACTAAAACTGAATGGCTTCTCTCCTTTCTAATAGTGTATTATTGATGTCTATAAAAACTACAAGAAATCTGGCTTCCAGATGCATGTTTCCTGGTGTTAAATGTAAGAACTCCCCGTCAAAGCTGGTTACTGCAAATGAGCGTAGGAAGCAGATGACGGCAGTAAGTTAACTCGGTACGGAAATCCTCAGCACAGCAAGCTCTTCTAACGGTTCGGATCATATCAGACTCTGTCACCCACTGGGCCTCGACACACGACAGAGACACGTCTTTCCAGGAGTTTCATTTTCACTGAGTTCAGACTAAATGCCATGCAGACATCCAGTATTTCTCGTAGGGATATTGTTACAGCTGCCAGATAGTTGTGCTGGAATTCAGGTCAGGAAGGAAACTACATTCTTCCCCAAACTCTCCAGGCTGTTCTCTGAGAATAGCTCTTATATCACACTGAGTATACTTTGATTCGATTTTCCTTGAACTATTTCATGTTCGAGTGGGTAAAGAATAGATTTTGTGTGTGTGTGTGCGTGTGTGTGTGTGTGTGTGTCTAACATGATGTACTGTGAATAGGGTATCTGGGCACTGTGGGACCCCCCAGCTCATTTTCTTCTGGCTCCAGACTCAGAAGCAAGTATGTTACCAGAAGCCGAGCACAGAGCTGGAGCCTAAGCTAGAAACTTGAGGTCTAGCAGCCTGCCCTTTACACGTTTACTTCGAGAACACTCCCATCCATAAAGGGGAGGGCGTTATAGCATCTATAACATGGGGATGTGGGTCCCAACGGCACCTAGTTCATTCAAGTAATGCATAACCCCGAATTAAGTGCTCCATTGTGGGAACAAGTAATGGCAGTCGCCTTGAGAGTATGGACAGCTTCATGGGCTTCCTGTGATGTCGCCCGGTACTAGGCAACATGCTCCACGTGTCGTCTTGGGAATTTCACTCAACTCGTCGGCCTGTTAACAGCTGCTGGAGGCACAGTGGATGGTTGGACAGGAAAAGAAAAAGTCCACCTGTCAACTTTTTTGCCCTGTTTCATCCTCAACAAACTAAGCTGGACTTTCTCAAATGCCCAAGCTTTGGCCACAAGAAAATGTGAAAATATGTACAGAGACTTAAAGACATGATAGTGATCTTTTGAAAATAATTGTAGCTAAAACAAAGGAGAGAGTATATTCACTCCCTGTTTGAAAACAGATCTCACTCCGGACGCCCAGGAAAGTAATTTGCACAGTAAAAGGTGCTCAATAAATTTTTTTAAATTTAATTAGTTGATGGCAATTATGTAAGGACGCCAGTTAACGAAGCAACACTGACCCCCTGGAAGATCATATAATCTGCACGTGGAGAACTATTTGAGTGTTTTGGATCATATTAAGTGATCCTATTCGGTCTTGTCTTTTGTAGACTCTGTGTCCCCTTGTCTTGTATCATCCTGTGTCCAATACAGCCAAGAACACAGAAGATTTGAAAATATAAGAATTATGTTAACTGTAAAATAGCTACCGAGTTCCTGTGTAGCTGTGATGCAAATGTATATATCTCCTTCTTCAGCCTCCTAACAGCGAGGAACCACAATGCGCAGAAGAAGAACAAGTACAAAAATACTTACGGGAATAACAGAATATGACAGTATAGGAAATATCTTCTAAATAACACGGAAGCTGGTGCTTTCAACAGAAAACTCTTTGAATTGTCTAGTGCAATAATAAATACACTGAAAGCTTCTTAAATGGATTACATATGTGGTATAATAAGGTAAATCCGAATGGAGATGTTTGGTAAGTACAGGTCTGACTTGAGGCGGATCCTGAACAAACATTTACTACCAGGCACTGAGTGTATTAAGAATTGAACACGGGAAAAAAATATCTCACATATGCATTCTTTTTTAATTCTAAAGAGTGAGAATTGATCTTTACAATGATTATATAGATGACTGCAGAGTGTCTTGAGAAATTTAAAAAGAGGAATAAACTAGATTTAGGTTCATTTCTGGGTTAACTATATTTTGTTGAATGCCAATATTTTGAGGACTGTTTAATGCTGCAAGCGTTTATTAGCTATCTTTTCTGTACATAACAAGGTACTTTGTGATTTGGAGAGAAAGTTAAGATACTTTTCTCATCCAGCTTGCTTATAATTTATTAGTGGGAATAAGTAAACATACAACTATTTTATGTATTTGTGTGATAGTAATAATTTGAAATATTCTTTCTTTTAAATAAGATTGGGAGTTTGGATATTGATAAATCTCATTTTTGAGTCATAGAACTTTCCATGATCCTCTTGAATAGAGATTTAATTAGGTCTCAGAGAAATCAGAAGTAATCTTTACTAACTCCCTATTGCTTTCAGAATTAGTTATAGATTTTCCATCCTCCATGGGGAAAAACTGAGAGCTTTCCCCCTGAGATCAGGAACACGACAGGAATGTCTACTCTCACCGCTGCTGTTTAACATAGTGTTGGAAGTCCTAGCCTCAGCAATCACTTGTTTCTAAAAGTGTTTTATGTCATGGCCTAAGCTTTCTACCATTGTTGCCCAAAACAATGTGTAAATGCCCAGTAAAATAGAATTTAGATTTGTATTTCTGACCACAGTCTATGCTTTCCTAACAAGACCTTTGCCTATGCCCTAGAATATCACTCACACTACTAAAAATTCACTCTTCTTTGGTGTTAAGTCACTGTCTACCACTCTCATGAATGTTATTCTAGCCTCTTTGTTTCTGTTTCAGAACTGTAGTGATACTTTGCTTGAATCTCTCTTTCAAAGTACCAATTATGCAAATTGAAAACACTTGGTATAATAGAAAGCTCGATGTAAATACTGTTTTTTCTTCTTTTCTTGACTCTTCAAATATTTGATAAGTAACCACATATGTCAAACTGCTTGGTGCTAGTTTAACCTCAAGAGACTCAGGATCCACCGGCAGAGAGAAGTAAGTAAGCTGACGTCTAGAGTATAGGAGACTAAGGACCATGGCAGATGAAGGAGCAAATGGATCAAAAAAACACAAAGTTGTGAAACACGTAACATCTTCCCCAAACTTGGATCTAGGGTACAGTGGGAGGAAACAGTGAGTTTGCAGGGATGATGGGAGAGACCCTAAAGAGAATGAAAGACGATCTGAACTGTGCCGTGCCGTAAGCACACATCTTTGAATCTTGTGAGAGCCATGATGCACATGGAGAGGTCTTATGCAGAGGACTGGACACATGTTCCAGAAGGGCTATCATGGAATCAGTGTGGGTCCTAGTTCCAGGGGGTGGGGGAAAGAGAGTGCATCAGAAGGCTCCTGGAGGAGCTTAGGGAAGAAACGATTAGGCCTGGCTGGGCGGCAGATGGGAAGGATGGGGCAAGATAGGAGAAGTTGGTAGAATGAGCCCATGTAGCTGCCTGGGAAACTGCATTACTGTGTTTATGAAGAGACAGAGTATAAATGTGGGGAAGCAAAGATAAAGGAGGAAAGTGGTACTTTCTGCGGACACCTTGTAAACTTAGGGGGAGATCTTTGGTACGTAGTGGAATGTACAAGTCTGAAACAAAGTGGTCCTGCAAACAGAGATCCCCCAAAAGGAAGAGAAGGCTGCAGTTGGGTCTGGGATGTCAGTGCCATAGACTTTCATCCCACATGAAGCTGGTCTGCTCAAGTTTCTGTCCCCTGTCTCCAGAGCTGGAGACCTTTCCATTCTCACAAAGTTGACCTAGGCAATCTGGATGGGTCTGCACAGAGAGGTGGCTCTGGAAGACAGAATTTCATGGTTATTGTTCTTTGGGGGAATCTCTTTGAAACTGGTTACAAGCGTAGATGTTAGCATGGTCCTTTGTTCAGATCCCTTGTTGAAATGCTTTTACTCAAGAGCAGGACAGATTGTTTAAGCTCTTCAACAGTTATACTGCTGATTGATAAAATAGGAACATTTCTAAAATAGGGATAACTGTTCCTTAACTCGCTGTTAATGTAGTGAAGAATAAAAACAAAACATATATATTGTTCTTGCCAGGGGTCTTGGCACATAAAAGAATCTCCAAAAAATAATAAATAGCATTACTTACTTGGTCTTCCTCCTCTTCTTCACCATCTTATGATCTTTTGTGCTTGGTTCTTACCATTTATATCAGATGAGGTGCGCTGGCAATATGAGCAGGCACATTGTGTCAGTGAGAACTTTTTGGTATCTTCCAGCAAGTGGTTTTATGCTTCCTAGAATCTTGTTCTCCTCTCAGAATAGATTTCCATTATCATACCACAGTATCCCCTATTTGCTCTTCCCTTCTCCAAGAATCCAGCAATAATATGTCAAATTTCAAATTCTGAAAAAACATTTTGAAGATTCCACTCTTATGTTCTTAATTTTATGCAGTACAGAGAGATATTAGACTATTAAAGTGTCCTTAGTTCATGTATTTCAAAGGTGCCCTTTAAGTTATTTACAAATTACATTATTTCCCAAATACTTAGTCTAAAAGGCCAAACTCATCTTTAGATGTATGTCTGCCCCACCTCGTCGTAGACTCTGGGTCTGGAGTTCTGTCTTGTCCAGCAAGAGAGCGGGACACAGGATTGAAAATGCGAGAGAGGCTAATGTCTGGGAGGAGACAACAGCCCCTAGTAGGGGTCCTTGATCCGTTTTTATTAGGATTGGAAGGCTTACAAGCATGATGGACGTGCACAAAGAGACAGTGAAACTGAACATTAACTCATGGGCGTGAGGGAAAGGGGTTTGGAAGATATGCGGTATTAGGGGTTTGGGTCAATATAAAACAAAATGCTGGCGCTGAGTCGATGGTTGTTTACAGTAGACACGAGGGCCCACCTCTGTTTACCTAAACTGGTCTGGGGACAAGACAGACAGAGCATGCTACCTCAGGGTCAACAAGGCACCTTTCTTTTGCTAATTAGCTCTGCTCTGGGCAGCTTCACCCAGCAGTGGTCTATAGCCTTATTTACCTATTTACCTAATTTGGTAATTTGGTCCTTCCTTCCTTTGAAAGCAGGTTTCTGCTATTGAACTAAGTTCGGGGGCATCTCTGCCCTGCATACCTAATCTTGTTTGCCACGTCTTGGATGTTTTCATCCTGAGATTTCCTATTCCTATACCTTTGTCCTATACTGGATGCCTTGGCCCCGTTTGTCCTATACTGGGGGCCTTTGCCCTGTTTACCTAATCTTGTTTGCCCAAACTTGGGTGTGAGTATCCTATGGCTGTCTAATTCTTTCTGCCTTGTTAACCCATCGTGCAGGCTCAGGGAATTCCTAAGCTTATTCCCCACAACCTCATAATAACTTTTGTTTGCATTTCTAATAATATAAAATGATATTGCTGAATCACTAATGATAAACATATATTGGCATGTATCAAAACTCATGTTGCTACAATACATATTCAAAATTAAATTCAGAGTTATGGAAATGCCATAGAATTTATAGTACTAAAAATACAGTACAAATCACATCTGGCTCATATTTAAATGAGCAAAGAAGAAATCACTTTTATAAGATCAGTAAGGGAGGCAACGTCTCTGTGATGTTGTTCAGCGTTGAATTTGTAGAGACAATTAGAATTCTCCCATAATATTTTGAGAGAATAGATGGATGGATGAACAAAATCTCGTGAGGATCTTGGAATTGCAAGAGTCAGGTTTCCAAAACAAGTGTTTTCTTCTAACTGACTTTTTGGTTTTTTTGTGTCTATGTAGAGCTTTTCAGATAATCAGGTGCAAGGTACACATTATATTACAATTAATTGAGAATCAATATGGGCCAACGAGTTAGTGTTCTATCGGTGCATAACAGAGTGTCACCACAAAAGTGGCTGTAAACAGCACGTATTTATTAGTGCACAGTTCTGTAGGTCAGCTAGCCAGCATGGTGTGGCCGTGGTGTCTGTTCGGGATACCAGAAGCCCAAAGCAACGTTTTGGCTAGGCTGGGCTCATGTCTGTAGGCTCTGGGGAAGAGCCCTCTGTCAATCTCATTTAAGCTGTTGGCAGAATTCAGTTCCTTGACGTTCTAGGATGGAAGTCCCCACCCCCCTTTTCTTGCTGGCTGTGAGCTGGGGACCCCATTCAGCTCCTAGAGGCTGCTTGTAGATCCCTGGCCTGGCCTCCTCCATCTCGGCAGCAAAGACAAAACATCGAATCCGTCTCAGGCCTAGAATCTCAAACTTCCTCACCCGCTACCAGCCAGGCAAAACTCTTTGCTTTGAAAGGGGTCATGTGATAGGTTAGCACTACCCAGACACTCTCTTTTTTAAGATCAACTGATAAATGACCCTAGTTCCATCTGGAAAATGCTTTCTATGCTGTGATATAATATAACCCCGGAAAAATACCAGGGGGTAGAGCCATTTGAGAATTCCATCACAATCAAGGTTGTCACTATGCCAACCTCTGTTCCATAGATGGTTAATTTAGGTGTAAAGATAACTAAAACAACCAGTGATTTTCCAAGAATATTTTTGATTGTATAAGCATGCTGTCATAGTAATTATAACAGGCTATTTCAAGATGTGCTACAGATTCACATTTAGGTGTAGCATATACTGACATAAACACAAAATTGGTTTTTTACATTATAGAGGCTTTTATGAATTTATTCTTGATGGCTGCCATCTTTAAAAAGATTTTTTTAACGTTTATTCATTTTTGAGAGACAGAGACAGAACATGAGCAGGAGAGGGGCAGAGAGAGAGGGAGACACAGATTCCAAAACAGGCTCCAGGCTCTGAGCTGTCAGCACAGAGCCTGACGCGGGGCTCGAACTCCTGAACTGCAAGATCATGACCTGAGTCGAAGTTGGATGCTTAACCGACTGAGCCACCCAGGCGCCCCATGGTGCATAAATAATTTTCATTTGCATAACACAACCTACTAGATTCACAGCTCTAAATGTAGGTGTTATGTATTCACAATCTCAAGTACCAACCGTGGCTTAGTCTATGTGACTGGCAGGATAGCTGGCTACGTGACTGTTTTCAGATGGAACACGCAGTGTGTTTCGTTCCCGGAGGTGCCCTGCCCTTTAGGAACGCCTTGTGCAGACCAGGAAGTGCATAGAACGTACATTACATACCACGAGGGTGCTGTTGGGGTATAGTGCCGATCTCTGGCAGCTTCGGGTTCCAGAAGCAAACCCAACGTCCGTCCATGTTCCGAATCCTATAGTCATACATCATTCAGTTAGTTGACCTTCAGGTTAGCCTTTTCTCCCAGACATTTTCGATCAGAGCTATGCAGGGATGCCGAGTCGTGTTGTTTTAGTTAGAATCACCGGAGGGGCGCCTGGGGGGCTCAGTTGGTTAAGTGTTGGACTTCGGCTCAGGTCGTGACCCTGCGGTTTGCAGGAGCCTGGAGCCTGCTTCAGATCCTGTGTCTCCCTCTCTCTCTGCCCCTCCCCAGATCACACTCTGTCTCTCTCTCTCTCTCTCTCTCTCTCTCTCTCTCTCTCTAAGAAAAACATTTAAAAAAATTAGAATTGCACGAGAGTTTTTACAGTAGTCTCTTCTCTCCTCAATCAAGTAACTGGCCAAATTAGCAACTTGAGCTTGCTCTAAATTATCAGGTGGAAGAGGGTGTTTAGAAAGTCATCTGTTTAAAATAGTCATTGTTTGCAAATCTAGCCGGCCTTTTACAAAGAACCAACCAATTGAAATCAGTCAGCAGGAACAATTGCAAAATGAACGTGGTTGCCTAATATTGACTTAGTTTTTCTTCTTTGATCAAAACAATTCTAATCCTGTCTTCCTTTTACTTTTTTTTTACCCTATTTTACATGCACACACAACACATACACACATCATATTGCATATAACAATTAATTTTTGAAAAGAATCGGAGACCTTGGAGAGCAGCCAGCAACGCATGTTGTATTGGGTATGGGACTTCATTTTTTGTTTATTTGAGCAAATGTTGGCTGCAGAATTTGTATAAACTGTTGCAGTCAGTCCCTAGGGTTAGTTTAAAGACTGAATTAAAGTAGGCAGAGGAATTAACTCAGATTTTGTAACCTAGAACATATGAAAACAAAGCACATTATGGCTTAAGCCATCTATTTAGAGAGAGAAAGTTGTAGAAATAAACATAAATTCATTATATTCAACAACAGGACTAAATAGTTATTCTTTGACTTAATTCATTGTCTTACGAACCTAATTTAAAGAAACCTAATACCCAGTGTGGAAGTGGACAGTGTATAAGAGAGTTCAAAGAGTCTCTGAATTCATCTCTTTCAAAAGAAAATCCTATTCATTGTGAGGAAATTTGAGGATTTTTTCAAAATCCTTAAATTTTGATATAAGAATATGTATACTTGGAAGATATTTTCAAACAGCTAAATTAGGTGCAGAAGGAGCTTATTGAAATCGAAGGGTTTTGGGGCGCCTGGGTGGCTCAGTGGTTTAAGCATCTGACTTTGGCTCAGGTCATGATCTTGTGGTTCGTGAGTTCAAGCCCCATGCCAGGCTCTGTGCTGACAGCTCGGAGCCTGGAGCCTGCTTCAGATTCTGTGTCTCCCTCTGCCCCTTCCCCGCTTGTGCTCACTCTGTCTCTCTCTCAAAAATAAATAAACATTAGGAAAAAATTGTTTTTAAAAAAAGAAACCTAAAGCTTTTGATTTCTCTTATGAACCTAAAAGGAAAGCAATATCCATACAATATTCATCAGAGTATAACATACTCTACCAGAGGGCAGTTTGTGTAATGAAAGAAACAGGACACAGGTAGTACAAACTCACTAACAATGATTAAAGGCTGTGTGACTTTTGGCAAGTTACTTAGCCTCTCTGAGCTACATCCTTCTTGTCCAGAAAAAATATGAAAAAATATATTCATGGACCTGTTTGAGTATTCAATGTCATATTTATATGCGCCAGTAAAGTGCATAGAGAAAATGAAAGTAGAAATCAGAGGGTTTTTTTATTTGGTCTCAAAAATAGCTTCCATATAGGTTCATACAACTAACAGAGTCTACCTCTGTCTTCAAGAGTCACAAAGAGGAAAATCCCTCCATCATTTGAAAACACGCATGTTCTTCACGCCCATTGTGTATCTTCCAGTCCCCCCTTGTAGTTGCCCAGCGATTCTTGCCAAGTTCCTTTAACATTTGAGTTGTTTTAAGACATTGAGACCATTAACTCTCTTAGTGACATTTCCTCAGCTTGTGTATGAATGGAAGCAATGGGTGGGCTGAGGAAGGGTCTCCCCTTTCTCTGTTGACAGCAGGGCTGTCCTTGTAACCCGGGAGGAGGAGCAGAAGGCTTTTTGTCTCAGCCTGACTCATCACTGAGCTTGTCCTCACTTGAGCTTTACCTTCCTTACACGTGAAGTGCTAGTTGCGACATGTTTCAGTCTAGCCACACCTGATACATGTTTCTATCCCTGCGGTCTTCATCTAGTCAATACCCATTTCCCTAGGGTAAATTTTCCTAATGATGTTTACTGAAGTTGAGATAAAAGCAACATCAAGGGGAAAAAAAAGGAATTAACTGCATGCATGTGGTTCTACGTAATGTTCATAATGGAGAATAGAATGAGAGATACGATCAAGTATGAGGGTGCTTTGATCTTTACTCCGAAGCTCAGCTAGTTCATGATTTGTTTATAAGGCAACACTGCTGTCATATGCAACAAAAAAAATACAAAGCTCTTGGATATTTATAGTGTTATCTTCTGTGCAAAATTGTTAGTATGGATACGCGGCTAAAATTATTCCAATAATGTAATGTTGACTTTTAGTTGGCTCAAGTAAGCTCTTGTGCCCAGTTGAGTTAGAAACAAACTGCTAGAGACTCTTCGAATTCAGAATCATTTGTCAGGCTTCACAATTAAGATAAATGTAGTACTCATTTGTGACAGCAGAGGATACCTGAGTTTTAAATTTAACTTAAAATTTCCCATATTTCAAAAATAGTCAGTGGTTTTTATCTACTGTTGCTATTAAAATATGAGATGTTAACTCCACCAGAGGTTAATATAAATTAATAAGGAACTGATTTTTTTACAAAACGAAAAATTGAGGCCCTAAATCTAAGAAATGAGGTAAGATTACTGAGCTGATGATGTCTTTTTAAAATTGATCTATAATTGACATGTAACATTATGTAAATTTAAGGTGCACAAGGTATTGATTTGATACATGTGTATGTTGCAATATGATTACCAGTGTAGGGTTCCCTAACACCTCCATCATCTTAGGTAGCTATCATTTCTTTTTGTGGTGAGAACATTTGAAATCTAGTGTCTATCTTACATCACCCACAAAATTTATCTCAAAAGGGATTAAAAGACATACATGTAAGACCTGAAACCATAAACCTGCTAGAGGAAAACAGGGGAAAAGCTCCTTGGCATTGGTCTTGGCAGTGATTTCCTGGCTATGACACCAAAAGCATAAGGAGCAAGGGCAGAAATGGACAAGTGGGACTACATCAGTCCCAAAAGCTTCTACATAGCAAAGGAAACCGCTGACCAAATGAAAAAGACAGAATGAGAGACAATATTTGCGAATGATAGATCTGACGTGCGGTTAATATCCCCAATATGTAAGGAACTCCTACAACTCAAGAAAAAATTTGATTAAAAAATTGGCAGAGAAACCGAATAGACATTTCTCCAAAGAAGACGTCCAGATGGCCACCAGACACATGAAAAGATGCTACACGTCACTGATCGTCAGGGAAATACAAATCAAAACCACAATGAGGTGTCACCTCACACCTGTCAGAATGACTGTCGTTAGAAAAGAGGTTAACGTGTTGGTGTGGATGTAGAGAAAAAGGAAACTTGTTCCTTGTTGGTAGGAATGTAAACTGGTTCAGTTACTATGGAAAACAGTGTGGAGATTCCTCAAGAAATTGAAAACAGAACAGAAATTGAAAATATCCCACCAATCCAACTTCTGGGTATATATCCAAAGGAAATAAAACCAGTGTTTGGAAAAGATATCTGTATTCCCATGTTTATTGCCACATTAATCACAACAGCCAAGATGAAGAAACAACTGAAGAGTCTGTCAGAGGATGAGCAGCTAACAGTGTACCATATATGCGGTGGAATATGATTCAGCCATAAGAAAGGGAAATCCCGCCATCTGCAACCACTTGACTGGACTGTATTATATACTTCAAAATTAATGATGTCTTTTAGGATAGGGTTTTTATGGAACTTCTTATTGCTGGCAATCATAGACGCATAAGTTTGGACTGTACTTAAGAAAATATCAGCGAGTATCATGGAAAATTTTACTCAATATGTCGACTTTAAGAGCTTAACATTGGAGTCCGAGGTTCGTATTCAAAACCTGCTCCGGCATTTTCAGCCACGTAGCCTGATGTAAGTGATTGAATCCATCCGTCCTCAGTGTGCCCATTCATAAAATATGGGTTGTAATCATCACTATATGATTAAAGACATTAGGAATAAATGCGATTATGGCTTCATGTTGCTCAGTATAGTACTCGACACTATATTAATACTGAGTGGGAGAAATAAAATCGACAGTGAGAAAAAATAATTCTTAGATCCTTCACCACCCCCTCACTCGCAGGTCACACTGCAGCACAGGTACATCATGGTGGACACGTGGAGCCCGGGGGGCAGAGTTAAAGAAACAGATGGCAGAACAGATTCACAGTAGTTGCCACAATCTTGGGGACACCCTGGGAATCAGGAAGCTTGGCTGTGCCGTGGAGCCCCAGCCTGGCCCAAAGCAGGGGACTTTGCAACTAGCAGCTTGGATGCCACAACGGTGCCGACTTGTGTGGAAACATGCATCTCGGGAAGACGGCTTTGCGAGGATAGAGTCGGAAGTCCTCGCCTATCTCCTTCTTAGGTAAAAATAACCTCCCCAGAAGCACGGCGGTACCCATTTACTTGACAGTTCACTGTTGACGTGTGTCTGTCACAGTGTTTTATTTCGTGTTTATGAAAAATAATTGTGAGAATGGCAGAAGCTATTCCACAGTGAGCTGACCCTCTCCTGGGCCTCACGTCACCCTCCTGGTCCTCGTATCATTCTCTTCTGGTCCTCGTGTCATTCTCTCCTGGTCCCCATGTCGTCCTCTCCTGGTCCCCACGTCCGTCGTCCTCTCCTGGTCCCCATGTCGTCCTCTCCTGGTCCCCACGTCGTCCTCCTCTGGTCCCCACGTTGTCCTCTCCTGGTCCCCACGTCCGTCGTCCTCTCCTGGTCCCCACGTCATCCTCCTCTGGTCCCCACGTTGTCCTCTCCTGGTCCTCACGTCATCCTCTCCTGGTCCCCACATCGTCCTCTCCTGGTCCCCACGTCATCCTCTCCTTGTCCTCAGGCATTAGTGAGGCAGTTTGATTATGTAGTGAGCTGTTCCTGGAATGGGATAATCTCCCCCAGGGTGCTTCCTAGGGCATCCAGTAGAGACAGATTCTTATTCTCTTTCCTCTTCTGTAAGATGTTTCATTTTAAAGATGAATTGAGGTAAAGATAAAATCTTCTGACATATATTAGGCACTTAGTAAATGGTAGGTATTTTTGCTAAAGATAATAAAAAAAAATTATATGAAGAGAGGTGAGAATATCTAAATATAGTAGTTTTGACATACTTCTAAATAAGCACTTTAGATGGCATGTTAAGCTTTTCATAGGAAATAGAATTAATTAATATGTAATATGTGAAATCATATTAAACTCCAGAAAACAATTGTTGAATGAATTTATTCATTATATTATTCTTGGGATACAAAATTATTTTCTTTTCAGGAAAGCCTTTTTAAACAATCATATATATTTTTGACTTAATTATAGCATAAAACTCCAAACACCAACATGATCTACATGCAAGGTAGGAACAAATAGGTACAACTATAGCCAAGGACTGAGCTCTCAGAATTGACCACACAGTCACAAGTTTATACATATTTCCATTTAATTTTTTAATGCTAAAGTTGGTTTTTTTTAAGAGTGCCAGTAGGTTGATATTCAAGAGCTAAACAGTTTTAGATGCTTTAAATTCAAGTTATGAGTATTCAGAAAGCAAATAATACTCCAAGTTGCCAACTAAAACCACACTTCTGTGTTTACTTAAGTTGTTATTTATTTGCATAAGTTTACATGATCCCCCCCTCCCCCCATCTACTAAGGCTTATTAATAGTCCCCATGATTCTTTGTAGCTTTTAGAGATGACCTACTCGCCGTCCATACACGGGAAGATAGAGGGTCGATTGCGCTGTGGGATTTCAGTTTTCTTACCAAGGCTGAACCGTTTGCATTTCCCCTTTTCAGCTGAGGCAGCTATTTGGCTGAGTCCCCTGGCATAAAACAGAAATACGCAAAACGGCAGCGACAACATCAACAAAAGCTCGAGAAACAAAGATGGTTCCCTTTTCCTCTGGTTTGATGTCTCATGTTACTGGAAATCGCACTGACTTCCTCAAAAGAACATTCATAATATCCAGTAAGATGCAATGGGAAAACTAGGCAACTGCAGTTTTAAAAAGGATACATTTTATTTATTTGGATCTGATCTTTTCAGTTTTTAAAGGAAATGATTGGATTACCATTAATTGCTTCAACATCTGAATTCATTCGGTATATTTTAATATCTTTACCCACATCTGAATACTCGTAATTATTCTAGCAATAACATACATAGACATCAAGTCAAGAAGCAATTAAAAAGCATCATCCGTATATTATTTTAATATAAATGATACAAATTAGAAATAGATAATTATACCTTATTTAATTGAATACAATTAACATACATTAATTGCTTTCTACAAAGTTTTCAGGCTATGTAAAGATGCGTTCAGGTAGGAAACACACCAGATTTTTGTAACTTGGCATATTGTCAAGAATGCATCTAACTGTATAACACCAAGTACTTGTAAAATACATGATTTCTTTCACATGCATTGCAAGATTAATACAGTCGAGTGCTTGGAAATAGAAACATATTAACTCGTTAGATTAATTCCCTCCTCCTACCCCTTACAGTATTCCCTACAGTGGAATAAGGGAAGCTACTGTACTAAATATTTTTAGAGTGAAGTTTCTCTCAATGTTTTCACACTTTAAATGGAATCATTTCAATAGTTTATCTCAACCTCAAGCATTGACAAATAAGATGTACGACTTTCACTTCTGGGCAAGGTAGGCGATTAGCGTTGAAATTTACTGGGCTGCTGAAAAGCTGCAAAGTATATGAACTGATGCTTCTCAGGATGCTGTCTATCAGGAAACAAAGGACAGTGTTTCCCGAGAGATGAGAGATAAAAACGAGGTGAGCTTTATCATCGCCCAGGCATATGGGCAAGGGACCCAGGTGAATCCAGTATGTTCCTTGAGTTGAGAACTCAGAGCCAAGAGCCTGGTTGGGGGGGGGGGGGGGGGGGAGAATCGGACAACCAGGATTTCCACAACAAAGTAACTGAGAGGGGAAAGAAGTATAAAGATAGACTTCCAGAGATCTCCAGAAACGCCCTCAGGTGTTTCGTGAAGTATTGATTAACATGTTCATTAAATGAAAGCCCTCAAGGTGGTGGAAAGAGCCACCAAAAAGGAATAAAGGTGTAAACCCCCAGAGGTGCAGGGCTTGGAGTAGGGCCTCTTCCCAACTGTTAGTCTAGAAAACCTCTTGATCCAGCAGGCAGTGGCTAGGGTGTAAAGAAAGGTCTGGCCTTAGTAAAGGGAGTGATTAACCCTAGACAGACAACAGCTCCAGCCTTCCCTGCAAATCTTAGAAGCAAGACTCTAGCGGAAAACTGGCGTAACTATGTCTGAAAACGAACTGAGAATATCTTTCTAAAATTCAGCAATGAGCATGATACAATTCCCAGTGACGGGCATCCTATTAAAAACTACTAAGCTGCCAGGAAGGAGGAAAGTGAAACCATAAAAAGAGAAAATGTGTCTATCAAAAGTGACACAGATGTTATGATTATCAATCACATGTTATTATTACTGTATTCCGAGTACACACAGGACATCATTCAAGATAGATCATATTCTGTGCCCTCAAACAAGCATCTATAAAATGGAAAAAGATTTAAGGCCATGCAAAGTACCCTTCCATTAAACAGTAGAACCGAATTAGAAATCAGTAACTGAAAGACCTGTGGCCAGTCTCCCAAATTGGGAAATTAAATAGCACAACTCGAAATAACTCATTGTCCACTGAAAACATTCAAAGATTAAGTTAAAACTATTTGAGCTTCGTAAAAATGGACACGTGGCATATGAAAATGTGTGCAATGTTGCTAAAGTGACACTTTGGAGGCAAATCTAGAATTAAATGTTAATTCTAGAAAAGATAGGTCTCAAATCAATGCTCTTAGATTCCTCTTCTGAGGAACTGGAAAAGGATGAGCAAATTGAAGCCAAGACGAATAGAAGCAGTGAAGATCAAAGTGGAAATAAGTTAAATGTGACAGAAACATAGTAGAGAAAGTCAGTGAAACTAAATGCCGAGTATTTGAGACGATGCATCAAATTGATAAATCTTTACCCACTTTGATCAGCAAAACAGAGAAGACAACCTGAACCGATAATCAGGAACGAGCAAGGAGACACCACTAGAAAATATACCGACAGGATAAGTTTAAGAGAATATTATAAAAACCTTTATACCAATACATTAAAAATTTTTATATATAAAATTGATAAACTCCCTGAAAGATACTAATTACCAAGCTCACTGGAAGATAAATAGTGCTCACTTCAGCAGCACAGATACTAAAATTGGAATGATACAGAGATTGGCATGGCCCCTGCACAGGAATGACATGCAAATTCATGAAATGTTGTGTATTTTGAAAGAAATAAAAGGCATCCAAATCAGTAAGGAAGAAATACAAATTGCACACTTTGGAGATGACATGATATCCTATATTGAAAACTCGAAAGACACCACCAAAAAATTGCTAGGATGCATCAATTCAGTAACGTCACGTTTCTATACACCAGTAATGAAACGGCAGAAAGAGGAATTAAGGAATCAATTCCATTTAAAATTGGACAAAAACAATAAGATATCTAGGAATAACCCTAGCTAAACAGGTGAGATACCTGTGCTCTGAAAATTACAAAACACAGATGAAAGAAACTGAAAACGACAAAAAGAAATGGAAAGACATTCCATGTTCAAGGATTGGAAGAAGGAATATTGTTAAAATGTCTATATTATATGTCTAATATATTATATTAAATTCCTATAAATCTACAGATTTAAAGCAATCCCTATCGAAATACCAACAGCATTTTTCATATAGCTAGAACAAAGAATCCTAACATTTGTATGGAACCACAAAAGAAACCAAAGAGCCAAAGCAATGTTGAAAAGTAAAGCAAAGCTGGAGGCATCACAAATCTGGACTTCAAGTTATATCACAAACCTTGGTGATCAAACAGTGTGGGACTGGCACAAAAATAGATACATAGATCAATAGAATAGAACATAAAACCCAGAAAGGAACCCCCAATTGTATGGTCGATTAATCTTCGACAAAGCAGAAGAGAATAGGCAACGGGAAAGAGACGGTCTCGTCAACAAATGGTGCTGGGAAAACTGGACAACAACATGCAACAGAATGAAACTGGACCACTTTATCACACCATACACAAAAATAAATTCTAAATGGATGAAAGACCTAAATGTGAGACAGGAAACCATCAAAATTCTAGGGGAGAACACAGGCAGTAAACTCTCTGACCTCAGCTGTAACAACTTATTTCTAGATAAGTCTCCTAGGCAAGGGAAACAAAAGCAAAAAGAAACTATTGGGACTTCATCAAAATAAAAAGCTTCTGCACAGTGAAGGAATCAATCCACAAAACTAAAAGGCAACCAACAGAATGGGAGAAGATATTTGCAAATAACATATCTGATAAAGTGTTGGTAATCAAAGTCTATAAAGAACTTATACAACTTAACACTGAAAGCCCAAACAATCCACTTAAAAAATGGGCAGAAGACGTGAATAGATATTTTTCCAAAGAAGACATACAGGGGGCAACAAACACATGAAGAGATGCTCAGCATCACTCATCATCGGGAACGGAAACCAAAACCGCAATGAGATACCACCTCACACCTGTCAGAATGACTAACATTAACACACAAGAAACAACAGGTGTTGGGAAGGCTGTAGAGAAAGGGGGACCCTCTTGAACTGTTGGTGGAAATGCAAACTGGTGCAGCCATTCTGGAAAATAGTATGGAGGTTCTTCAAAAGGTTGACCATATTTCCCAAGATCTGGCAATTGCACTACTGAATATTTACCCCCAAAATACAAAAATACTGACTCCAAGGGGTACATGCACTCTGATGTTTATTGCAGGTTTATCTGTAATAGCCAAATTATGGAAATAGCTTAAGTGTCTATCAATAGATGAATGGGTAAAGATGTATACATATACACACAACGGAATTTTACTCAGCTATTAAAAAAAAAAAAAACCCAAAAAATCTTGCCATTTGAAACAACGTGGATGGACCTAGGGAGTATTACGTGAAGCAAAATAAGTCAGTCAGAGAAAAGACATGTACCATATGGTTTCACTCATATGTGGAATTTTAGAAACCAAACAAGCAATGGGGGAAAAAGAGAGAGACCCAAACCAAGAAACACTCTTCATTGCAAAGCATGAACTGATGGTTACCAGAGGGGAGGTGAGTGGAGGGATGAGTAAAATAGGTGATGGAGATTAAAAGTACTCTTGTGGTGAGCCCTGGGTGAGCCCGTGGAGCGATGTTAAAATAGCAACAGTAAGTGATGAGGGTTGTCGTTGAAAGCAGCCTTGCTTTGACTTCAAAACCAGTACAAATTTCTTGAGCAAAGCAGGTGTTAGGAGAGGGCAGTGCCTAACCTCCAACGTAAATTCAAAGCAATGATTTTCCATTTGTTGCTGGAACAGATTGCCGATGCAATCGGTGGTCTGACTATTGGAGAAGCAGTGAAATGATAAAACCACAAGCCTGTGTTCTTATGGAAGGGACGCCATTTGGAGTGTTCAAAATTTTATTTCTGGCCTCTCGCACAGAGCCTGACACATAGTAATAATTTAAATTTTTGATGAATGAGTCAAGGGATGGATGGAAGGATGGCTAGCTGGTTGGACAGGTGAGTGAAGCTGAATGAATATAACCTGGGAGTCAGGCTTTCCCTAAACAGGATTGCGAGTGAGTTAGATATCCGTAGGCTCAATTGCTTCTTTTTACAAATAGACAGTCTGTCTTTGCCTTAGAATGATCAGGATTCAAGTCCAAGCTCACCACTGAAATCGTAGCCTCATCTTGCGGGCATCTCTGTTTCCTGTGATGTGCAAGCTAGTGAGATACAATGTCACTAAATTTGGGAAATTTCCATTTTAGTTACATCAAGTAGCTATAATTTAATTGCCATATAAGAATGGATAGCTACTGGTGATTATTATCGATTATAATAAAATAATTTCAATTTAATGATATTCACCTCTGTGACAATATCTGTGTAGGGTTTTTATAACGTGGTTTATGTCAAAGAACCTGGCCATGCCTCTAAAATCTGACATTTTATAAAAACCTTTAGTAAAACCTTTTAGGAAATAAATTACATAAAATTACCTAAGTGAGATCAAAATCGCCATTTGTATGAGAATTCCTCCAGGCACCATGCTTTTTTAGCAACTCGGTGAGAGCTTTCCACAATCGGACATAGTCTCTTAAATTGTACAAGATCATGTGTGAAAACTGCATTCGTAGATAGACCTCAGTGTTTGACACATGGGAGAAATACAGAAAATATGATTCTGACATAAAAAGTTTTATGCCTTAATTTTAAAAAGTGACGTTTTAAAAGCCTATTCCGTTTTCACAGTTTAAAAGCTTTTGATGTTAATTTGTTGGATAATTATTACTTTAATGCACAACTGAATTGAATTTAGGGCTGCCTTCCTTAACCAGTGGTTCTGTATTGACCAATGGATCATAAATTGTGGGGCTCTCGTTTGCCCCTCCAGTTTTACTGCCACAGTACTTCCTGACACGTGTCAGAGTCCGGAAGACGACAGGTTCGGTAGAAGTGATGCTCCGTTCCATGCTCCCCCCATCCTGGCCAGCGTGTGCAGTCCCTGCCCCTCCGGGGGAGAAAATATGTCTTACACTCTGCTCTGCTTCAGAAAGATTTTCTGGATGGATGGTGATGGGTTAGAAAACGCCCTTTGCAAACATGTAAACGGCCTGTGGCAGGCACAGAACTTTGGTGCCATTTAAAGATGGTCCTCCTTAAGGCCATATGCCTTAGTGTTTGATACCTAACCCGTGAAGGGTCAGCCCTGGGCTGATTTCTCCTACGTAATTATGGACAAGTCCGTATGGGCTGTTAGGAGCGGAATGTGTTGAAACCCAACCCCAGGATCTCAGAATGTGACCTCACTTGGAAAGAGGGTTTACAGAGGTAGCCCAGGGAAAGTGAGGTCACTAGAGTAGGCCCCACATGGGACTGCTGTCCTTACAAAAGGGGGCATTTGGACACGGAGGTGGACATGTGCAGACGGAAGGTGGTGTGCAGGGGACAGAGAGAGCAGGTCATGTGAAAATGAAGGCTGAGACCGAGGGGCACCTCTACAGGCCGAGGAGCACCTATGAGGGGCACCTACGATTTCTGATGACCACCGGGATCTGGGAGCCGGGCACAGAGCAGTCTCCCTCGGGGTCCTGGGAAGGAACCTGCACTTCAACCCCAACGACGGACATGCAGAGCCGGGAGGCAATAAGCAGCTCTTGCTCTCCCCAACCCCCCACCCCCGCCCCGGTTTGTGATGTTGTGTGACCGCAGCCCTAGGGAACTAACACACTGGCCGAGAAGTCTACAGAGAAATAACATGGCGATTATCCTGGAAAGAGGCAAAAGACAGCTCAAAACTCTAGAAAATCAGGGCAGCATTTCCTCATAATTTATAATTGGAAGTTTTATTTGTTTTTTTTTCTTCAAAAGTGTTATGGAATAATTTTTTAAAAAATTAGGAAATACTGTATAATGCATGGCTCATTTAGTACTTAGGCTTATGCACATTTAGAATCAAACTATAAGAACACGGATGAAAATATTGATATGTGCTTTGGGACTGTATTCACCTCTGAGGAAGGTGAAAAGGAAACGCTATTGGAGAGCAGGGGGGATTCAGGAACTTGGATTGCATTTTGCTTCTTTAGAAAAACTGAAATCCACAAAAGGGACATTTGTAACATTTGCTACATCTGGCTAACAGCTACCTGGGTATTTGTTAAATATTCTCTGTACTTTTATTATCTTTTTTTTTTTTTTACCGTAATCAAAAACACATAAGCTAAAATGTACTATTTTAATGATTTCAAGTGGATTGTACTACCTACACACTGCTGTGCAACAAAGCTAGAATATTTTTGTCACAAAACAGAAACTCTATATCCACTGAACTGAAACTCTCCTTTTTACCCGTTATCTTTCCTATATTTTATCATTTGGAAAGAGTCACATGCTTAATATGCCAAACTTTTTATGTTCAGAAGGCAAAGATATGTTTCTCATGAATTGTATATATGTAGGGGGCCAGAGAATTTCACTTGAGACGCTGTTGATTGACTTGGTTACTAATTCATGGCCGTGACCTCATACACAGTTACGAGAGCTAAATGTGTCTATCTAGTACGTCACCTACTCCATGATGTACATAAGTGTAGGCTCTACGCTCTAGTCTATATTCTCTCCTCTCCTTTGAGCATCCCAGAGCTACGCAGAATGCGATTAAGGCCTTTACTCCTCCGTGACTTTTTGCTAAAAGGGACAATTAGGGGACCAATTCAACTTGCAGCTAATATGGTGTCCAAGATTTCCCCTTTGAAGATAAAGATGTTATCTGTCTAAAGCAGGACTCAACTCTGGAACATTCCGTAGGGGTTTGTTCACTGACAGTATTAGGCAACTCATTTGGGAAATGTAACTTTGTTCTCCGATGCCCCAGATCTAAATACCTCATAGTCTTTGTTCAAGAGTCTTGTTACTTAACAAAAACACATGCATCTTAGGGGCGCCTTGGTGGCTCAGTCCGTTAAGTGTCTGACTTCACCTCAGGTCATGATCTTGCAGTTTGTGAGTTCAAGGCCCATGGAGGGCTCTGTGCTGACAGCTCCGAGCCTGGAGCCTGCTTCGGATTCTGTGTCTCCCTCTCTCTCTGCCCCTTCCCCGCTCACGCTCTGTTTCTCTCTCTCTCTGTCTCTCTCTCTGGAAAATAAATAAATGCTAAAAAAACACATGCATTTTGTTATTCCTAAATGGAAAAGTTCTTGCACAAACAATTCAAAGAAATGGAATTTGAGTGTGCCTCATAGGTGTTCAGGTAAAGGGGATTCATTTCCTATGCTGTCAGATGGAAAGATTCAGGCTTCGCTTTAAAGATTCTGTTTCTACCCATGTCTAAGACAAATACAGTAATAGTTCATTTTACAGGAGGTCACCTTCTAAAATTATTGATTTTTCTAATAGGAATCCTGGAAGACCTCCTGATATAAATACACATTGTCTTCTCTCCTGTGATGCTTACTTTTTAAGGGTCCAGAATAGTCTGTCTTTAGGGAATGAGTCTGAAGATCATATTCAATTTGGCAATAATGCCAAAAATGTCATTTCTTCATTATTGAAAAAAATGTATTTTGATGTAATATGGGAAAAGGAAACTCCAAACTTATATTTTTCTTAAAATAGAAGTAACATTTACAGGTAATTTAAAAAGTAGAAAAATCCAACCTTTTCCAAGAAAGTAGTTGGGGTTTTGAAAAGTTAAAAACATTTTTTTGAATGTTTATTTATTTTTGAGAGAGAGAGCGTGAGCACTAGCAGGGGAGAGGCACAGAGAGAGGGAGACACAGAATCCGAAGCAGGCTCCAGGCTCCAAGCTGTCAGAACAGAGCCTGATGTGAGGCTTGAACTCAGGAACACAGAGATCATGACCTGAGCAGAAGTCGGCTGCTTAACCGACTCAGCCACCCAGGCGCCCCAGAGGCCTAATTTAAAAGTACAACAGCATGTATCTATGTTTTCATACTTTGTAATTTTTTTTCATATTCAAATCCACTTTGTTTTGTCTCTTGATGCTGGGAACAACAAGAAGTCTACATCAGTAGAACTTTGAAGAGGTTATTTCATTGACATTCCTGCGGAAGAGTGGCTATAATAAAATTTCAAATTCTTCCACTATGATATGAATACAATATGCATTATATGGCTGTGTCTAATTTTTTTTGGCTCTGTTTTAATGCACACCTATATGCATTAAGGTGCATTTAATGCACACCTATATGCATTCTAAATTGTCCTGTGATATTTGTGGCCACAAGAGAAAGCCTTCACGATTTGGACTGTTGCTCTTTCTCTGTCTCTCTGTCTCTGTGTCTATACCTCTGTCTTAGAAGCTTTCAAAACCTTTCTAAAATAAAGCTCTCAAGTGTTTCTTCCATCACTGCTATTCCAAAACCAGCTGGAACATGACTGTTCTATGAAGTCATAATTTATTTTATGATTTAATATAGAATTGAATGGAGATATAGAAAGAGATTCTTTTAATTTAGAATAGAATGGTATTTCTTACTCAGAATGCCAAGTCCTATATGAAGATCGCTTAAATTACATTTTTGAAAAGTAAGACAGGGAATGAATGATGGTCTCATCAAATATAGTTAATTTCCTCTCTACCATTTCAGGTGCATTTTTAGCACGAAAGAAAAGATTAGCTACGGCACTGGAGTTCCTTTCCTGCCCTTCTTGCTGCAAAAGTGTATATTGGTTGAGGATCAAATAACAAAACTCGAAGGAGTCTCTGTCACAAGTCTGTGCAGAAAAGTAGGATTGTAAGTTTATCAGTCTTACAACCTACTGTGGTTTCTAACCACTCGGGACTTAGAGCGAGGGTATTCTTCTGTACCAGTTATATCTCCCATTGAATTATCTGGCCTTGGACACGATCCAGTGGTGCCCACAAGTAATTAGAGGTGATCTAACCAAATAAACACTGATTTACTTTTTCAGTACTGAAAAGGCAACTTTGGGACTAGGGGGCACTAGAAAATGTGCTTAGTCTACAGAGAATGGTAAGCACGGTGGGACCCCCCCCCCCCCGCTGTACGAGCCCAGACTGAGTGGCTCACAGGCAGTGATTGTGGTAATACCCTAGATGGGTATAAATAATGATTTAATATGTTGTATTTGTCTCCTGCTGCTGCCGTAACACGTTCACCACAAACTTCGTAGTTTCAATCCGTACAAATGCACCCGCCTACAGCTGTGGAGGTCAGGATTCTAAGGTCCGGGGTTGGTGGGGCTGCATTTCTTCTGGAGGCTTCCGGGGATAATCTGTGTCCTTGCCTTTTCTTGTGCCTGTGATCCTGTTCCTTCTACCGCTGCAGCCTTTTGCTTCTCGGTCACATGGTGGAAGGCTCGCTTCGATCTTCCGCATCCCACTTACGAGTGCCCTTTGATTGCATGGAGTCCCCTCGGGTCGGCTAGCACACGGACGTCTTTGGGACCATTATGCAGCCTGCGACAAACGGGCTATGGAATAGAGGGCAAAGCCCAGCTTCGTGGGGGGAGGGGAGCACGTGGAAATCTCCGCAGAAGAGACCCCCTTTGCATCAGGCCTAGGACTGTGATGGGTGAAGAACAGCAGGCCTCACAGAACTTGCTGGCAAAAGCGACTGCTAAGACACACGGCGTTACTTTGGAAGATTCTGGTCAATTCAGACGCTCACTGCGTCTGGACTTCATTACAGCGCTTGTTGCTGTCAGACAGAAAGGGAGCAGGCCGACAGCCGGGGTGACCGCATTGACCCCTGGGTTTCCGGGTGAAGAAGCACCCACGGCCGCAACGACAGACGGGTCCCTGCCGCTCAGGCGAGACGGGCGAAGGGCTGTGAAATGGCAAACCCACTTCGACCCCAACCAGCTTTCCCAGCCGTAGACTCCAGACGTCCCCGGTGCCAGCCGCCCATCACGTTGTCCTGCTGTCGTCGTCGATACTTACCCAAACCACGCTCCTGACCTTTTTTCTTCCCCAGTGTTTGTCCTGTCGTCTGCTGCTCCCCCAGGACCGCGGTCGCCATCTCGGATGCCCCGTGTGCCACGCGGGGACACGGCTGTCGCTGTGCATCACATTAGTTCCGTGGGGTCCTCAAGGCTGTGGGCCCCATCCGCCTGCAGGCAGACAGCGCGGGCCTCTCCCAAGCCTTGCCCGCGCGAATCGGCACAGGGTGCCTGCGGTTTCTGGGACTGCTGGGCTTAGGCTAGTAGGTAACCTGAAACTTCAGACTTTACATCCTCAGCCCAGCATTAGCATTCAGCGCAAGAGGCCCGGGAGGCCCGGCAGAGGCCTCACAGCCTGGACTTCCTGCAGGAGCTGAATCATCACATAGGCACTTTCTCCGGGGTCCGAGGCTTCTAACTAAGACCCAAGCGAGAGGGCGCAGTCATGTCCCCGCCCGGGCACTTCAGAGCACGTTGGGGGGGGGGGGGGTGGGGGAGTATTCGCAGACTGAGACACTGGAGGCGGATGAACGACGAAATGAGCAGAGGGGAGTGAGTGGGGAGCAGTGGGGGAGGGGCCGGCCTTCGGCATTACCTCTTCCCTCGGCCAACCTTCCCCGTGGATCGTGGATCGTGTGCCAGGAGCTCACGGCCGCTCACGCCTCTCATTAGAAGCACGCAGAAACCATCTGGGATGGGAAATGACATCAGTAATGCAGGGTAGCGTTGCTTACGATGTTTGAGCTTAAATAGCATGTTGCTGCTAAAAATCCGTCGCAAGACACGGCGCGCGTGCATGGGGAGCTGCTCTGGCCGCGCTGCTCATATTCGGAGCCCGGGTCTGAATTCCCAGGCTCGTGAAAGCTCCCGGGCAATTCCCGGCCACAACCGGCATCAGAATGATTAGCTGCGGACAACCAAAGCCTCGCCGTGTGGCCTCTGCACTGATGCAGTTGCTGTGACCTTTTCATTTGAAAGGAAGGTTATTTAAGTACTATTTGGGGGTTATTGTTTACTGAACCATGGGAAATTACCGAGGAACAAAATAATTGGATGGTTTTCCTTCAGTATAAGAACAGAGGTGCTGTAAATATCATCTACAGTGATTTTTTGGGTAGTAAATTCCAAGAAATCCGGGGGCACTAATTAGTAGAACAAAATTTTCTGTATTTCTCTTCTGTCTCATAAAACTAGGCTTCACTTTTCCTATACGGAGTTTATAAACCTCATATATAATAACCATTCACTGAATGGTAAAACGTGAAAAATGTAAATAAACCCAATAAATACATTAATTCGATATATTAGCAGAAGAACAATGAGAAGGTTGAAAGTAAATTTAAAATATTATAGTTAGGATATTTCTGGCTATGCTACTGTAAGCTATCAAAGAAAGTAGGTTGAGTAACTAAAAATAGCAACTGTGATAATGAAAGATCAGCCTGAAACAAAAATGTTGTCTCAGTTATCAGCTTTACAACACTGTGATTTTTTTGTTTTGTTCCTTTAATTTTTTTCCAGTTTTATTGTGAAATGATGGATCTACATCACTGCATAAGCTTAGGGAGTACAGCAGGCTGGTTTGATTTACATCTGTTATGAAACCATGTCCACTATAGGTTCAGCTAACATTTATGTTCTCATACAGATAGAATAAGTAGAAAAGAAAGAAGAAAGGAATAAAGGGGTAAAACATCTCCCTGTGATGAGAACTCTCGGGATTTACTCTCTTAAACTTTCCCACGTGTCCTAGAGCAGGGTTAGCTGTGACCATGGCAGACACTGCATCCCCAGTACTTTCTGTCTGACAACTGGGAGTTTCTACCTTTGGACCACCTGCCTCCAAATCTCTCTCCCTCCGCCCATGAACTTTTAAAAGTGTATTTGCAAAAGAGCACCAGAAATAGTGAAATAACATATATCACTACGTTGTGCTTGCTATTTAAAATTCGAAGAATGTCAGGGAAGTAAGAAAATGAGCAAATCTTACCTATTGAGTGCAATAATTTAGAAGGCCAGTTTTCTCCATCAGCAAAATGATTTATCCAATAAATACAGTTCTGCAATTCAATTTGGACTTATATACATATGCAGCTAACCAGAGATAATAAGCAAGGGTATGATTTGTTGTTTTATAAATTTTTAATGATGTAAATAAATGAGTACTTTGGAGGTCTTTATTAAGGAATTACTGAAGGGGTGCCTGGGTGGCTCAGTCGGTTTAATGTCTTACTCTCAGTTTTGGCTCAGGTCATGATCTCACAGTTTGTGAGTTCGAGCCCCACCTTGGGCTTTGCTCTCACAGCACAGAGCCTGCTTGGGATTCTCTCTCTCTCCCTCTCTCTCTTCCCCTCCCCCAGTCATGCCCTTTCCCTCTCTCTCTCAAAATAAATAAACTTTAAAGAAGGGAGTTATTAAGGAAACTGTGGGAATTATATCAGTTTAACCATCTACTATCATGAACATTATAATCTAGCTATTTCTTCTGTAATACATATAAAAAGATATATGTATATTTTCCTGTATTTCCTGAATAATGGCACATATGTAAATTTTCTAGACAAGAAAATGTTACCCTTTTTTTGTATCAGAAAGTTATTTCAACTTGCCCTAGGAACATCCAGAACAATTGTTGCTTTTTTTTTTTTTCCTCAGAACAATCATTGCTTTTTCAGAAGGGTACAACAGTAATGAACGGTTGTATTTGATTTTTTAAGATTCACTGCCATAAACATATGTATTTTTTTGACTTTATTTATTTAAGACACACAGAGACAGTGCAATGGGTGGGGGGACAGAGAGAGAGAGAGAGAGAGAGAGAGAGAGTGAGAGAGAGAGAAAGAGAGAGAATCCAAAGCAGACTCTGTGCTAACAGCACAGATGGGGGCTTAAACTCATGAAACTGTGAGATCATGACCTGAGCAGAAATCAGGAGTCAGATGCTTAACTGACTGAGCCACCCAGGGGCCCTGAGAAACATATATAATTTTGTAGCATTGTGTTGTACCCGTGATAAAATAAGTGATGCCTTGGAGAGTGATATGAGTAATGCCGACTCACGCTATGCCAAAAAATTCAAATCACATCGGGATTCTTGTACCAAAGTTATGTCGCATTTTAGTCTGTTTTGCTTTAAGAACCCACGTTTTAATTCTTCAATTCCCCTGCGATTTCAGTGAGCTAGCTCTCTTAAATATAGTGAAATGTGGAAAACCAAATATCCAAGTTTATTAGCACTGCATGTGAAATAAAAGTAAATCAATACACCATGAGGCCTATATATTTTACTTGTAAAAATTATTTTTCTGGGCGTCTGGGTGCTCAGTCCGTTGAGCAATGACTCTTGGTTTTGGCTCAGGTCATGATCACAGGGTTGAGGTCATGGCTCAGGTCATGATCACAGGTCATGATTACCCACATCTGGCTCCACACTGGCATGGAGACTTCTTTGGATTTTCTCTCTCCCCTTCTGCCCCTCCCCAGCTCACGCTCTGTCTCTAAAATAAAAAATTTTTAAAATATATTTTGCGTTTGCATTTTTGCAGTGGATGTGGTAAAATTTGTCTTATTGGGTTAAAAGTCTTTTCGACAAAACAATTTCCCATGTTTTAATGGGATTACAAACAGATAGTATACATTTACAGGTATGTACTTCAATACTATCAATGTATCTGACCAACTCATATTTATTACCAATTTATCCTTTAATACATATTGCTCAGCCATATATGCATGACAATCTAAGCCTGTTACATTCATTGCCAGTATCACGGCGAGATGCTTATGTGACAGAGGATTCACTGAATTTACGTTCTAGATAGAAAGCATGTTACTAGCATTTTACTGTTGGTAAATAGGAAAATTTCTAATTAATTTAGTCAATTTCATTATGTTAAATATACTGGGGTAAAGAATTATATTGGTAAAGATTTCGTAAATAATCACCATGTGACCACACTGCTTTCTTTTATTAATATTTTTACAAAGTAGTATTTAAATACCTTCTGCACCAAATAGTAGCATATAACACATGAAATGGGTACATACATCTATTTTTAATAAACTTGCACAGCAATTATGAAAGGAAATCTCATGAAACCATCGAAAACATTTACTTGCACTGATCACAGATCATTCAAAATGTAAGTTTGATAATAAATCCGCTTAAAAGCCATAGGAAAAAAAATTAAAGAAATGTCTTTACAACTGACCGATGGTTCTGGAAGAGGTACAGGGGTGCCTCTGGCGTTAAAGAATAATGCAAGAAACAGGAGCTGAGGGCGTCTGGGCAGGGACACGGGAGCTGGACAACCCATGACATCCTCCAGGGACACACCCGCTGCGGGGGCGCCAGGTGGCCGGGGGGCCTGCCCCACGTGGGCGCACCGAGGGCGGCTGGGCGCTCAGGAGAGCTGCGTGTGGTCGGGCGTGTGGCGTCAGTGCGGGTCCCCGCGGGCACAGGGAGGGGGCGGGCAGGGACCGAGCGCCAGGGCGCCGGCCGATGGCGACGCGGGGCCTGAAGCGGCGTGGGGGCCACACTTCAAACGACGCCCCCTCTGTTCTCGCGGCCTCCGAGTCTGGCGCGGACCACGTGGGCCGCAGGGAGTCCTGGGAGCAGAGACGGGCCGGGAGGAAGCCGGAAGCTGCCAGGCCCCGTCCCGCGCGGGCTCCCCGCGCTCGCCCACGGAGTCCTCGTTGTCCAGAAGGTTTGGTGCCCGCCGCAGGCACCTGCAGGGCCCGGAAGCGTGCGGGGGCGCCGCCCTAGGGCAGAGCTGAGGAGCCCGGAGCAGAGATGGGCTGTTCCTCGCCCCCCGCCCCCCTGCCCGTCGCCGGGGCCCGGCCGGGTCCACTGCCCTGCGAGGCCGCGCCGTCCGAGTGTGCCGTTGTCCCGTCGCCCCTGGGGCCAGGTGTGCCTCCCTGCGGCTGCGTCGTGTCTGGGGCTCGTCCCCACGACCACGGCTGCCTGTTCGTTCCACCAGCCTCGAAGGACAAGCTCAAGGCTCTGCTCTCTGCCCTGCGGCTGCGCTGGCTCTCGGAGCTCTTGGCTCCTGCTTCCGGAAACCCTCTCCGGGGCCAGCCCCCAGCCTGGTTCAGGTGAGTGCAGATGGGGGTTTTCCCCGGAAGGCAGACGGGGCCCATGTGACACCTGCAGGTCATACCACGTGACTTGGGGTGTGTGCGGTGGGAAGGGATGGTCCAGAACCCGCTGAGCATCCGGTAGGAAGCGGAGGAAAATGGGAGGTGGCGTATCGGAAGCAAAGCAGAGATCGGAAAAGTCAGTGGGCTGGTGTCTTGGAGTGTCCCGGACTACTGCTCGGGAAAAGGTTTCGGGGCTGTGTTACACAGAGTGAGAACCCAGAAGGAGCCTGGCCGCCTTCTTGAGTCGGAGAAGCAGAGGAGTTCCAGAAGCCAAGGCAGCTAGAATTTGCGACACAGTAGAACAGGGAAGGAAGGTGTGCCGAGAACCCTGGTGATTTGCCAAGGGGTTTTCTAAAGTCTTTAGTTGAGGACTGATCCGTGCAGGTGTTTCGATGAACTGCCAATGCGAGGCTAAACAGCAAAGAAAGGAACAGGACATATCCGTGTATCACATCTGTCAGAGTGCAAAGACCTAATACATGGAGTAACTATGTAGTGGAATGAATTGAGTCCTTCAGAAAGTTATGCTGAAGCCTTAACCCCTGATACCTGTGCGTGTAACCTTCTTTGGATCTAGGGTCTATGCAAATATGGGACATAAGTAAGGAAGAGGTCATACCGGAGCACAGGGGTTTCTGAACTTCAGTATGACAGGTGTCCTTAGGAGACACACAGACACACAAAGGGAGGAGAATGTCATGTCAGGACAGAGACACCACTGATGGGAAAAAGCCATGTGCCAGTGGAGGAAAAAGTTGGTTTCAGGCAGCTACAAGCCTAAGGATTGGCATTGATTGCCAAAAGCCAGGAGAGAGATAATGGCCCTTATGATGCCTGAATTTTTACTTTTATCTCCCAGAAGAGTAAAAGAATAAGTTTCTGCTGTTTTAAGTCACCCACGATGTGGTAGTTTTTATGGAACCCCTAGGAGAGTAATACATATCGGTAGAGTCCTTAGAAAAATAGCAGATTGGCCATTGACTGAAGACTGTTCTGGATCCACACTGATCAAGTTTTGTCCACACTAATCAAGGTTAAGGTTAAAAACAAAAATTGAAAAGGTCAAAGTAATTCTACACAACTTTCTCAGAACAGAATCCAAATCAAATTATAGTAATATAAAAAGGAAAAAAAATCCCACACACTTAAAATTTAAAAAAATGTTATCTGGTCAAACATTTTCAGGCATACAAGAAATTGAAAAATATAACTCATAACCAGGAGAAAGATCAGTCAGAACTAGAAGGGACTCAGCTGATAAAACTTTTAAATAAGGACATTAAGTTTCTTCTTATAAACATACTTCAGATATTCAAGAAGGTAGAGAAAAGCATTAAGTATGATTGAGAACTCACACGTATAAAAACAACCCAACCCAAACTGCTAGAAATGAAAAGTGCACTACTCTTAATGAAAATACATTGTAGGGGATTAAAAGCAGATTAGACAATTTAAATTTAAAAAAAAAGTTAGGGAACTTGAAGATACACCGTTAGAAACTAAACCACAATGAAACACAGAGGTGTGCCTGGGTGGCTCAGTTGGCTCAGCGTGGGACTCATAATTTCAGCTCAGGTCATGATCCCAGGGTTGTGAGATTAATCCCTCTGCGTTGTGTTCTGCACTGGGTGTGGGGCCTGCCTGGGATTCTCTCTCTCCCTCTTTCTCTGCCCGCCTCCCCCCCAAAATAACAACAACAAAAAAATAATAAAAAGCCAAAATGAAAACTGAAAAGATACCAGAAAAGACAGCATCAATGAGCTGCAGGAACATAGCACATGGTCTAATATCTGTGTGGTTAGCTTCTGAGGGGCTGAAGGAAAAGCATTGGAAGAAATAGCACTCACAGATTTGTGTACTTTTATGAAGACCGTAAACCCACAAATCCAAAATGCTGAAAGAAGCCCTGAAAAAAGAAGCATGGAGAATGTCACACCGATGTGTGTTACCATCAATTTGTTGAAAACCAGTGATGACGAAAAAAAATTTTTGAAGAGGAAACATTACAGCAAAAGAATGACATTGGATTTGTCAGAAGCAGTGCAGCTACAAGTCAATGAATTTATATCTTTCAAGTACTGAAAGAAAAGAGTAGTGTCATTTTTCTTTTTTTTTAAATGAATACAAATTGGTGCTTAGTTAATTCATAAATAGAAATGTAGAAAGAATTTACCAGTAGATCAACCCCAGATGAAATTCAGACAGAAGGAAGATGATACCAGGTGAAAATTCGGATCTACACAAATGAAGGAAACAACAAACATATGGCAATTATAAGCGTTTCATTTTCATAATTTTGATTGTTTTAAAATAGTTTGATGCTTAACTTACATGTAATGTTAATACATTGTGGCCACATAAATGATGTAGATGTAAAATATTACAAAGGGCAAGAAGGAAATGCACTATCATGTTTCTTGCGCTTTGCATAAGGTAATATAACATTATCTGAAGGTTCACAATGATGGATTCAACTGTGTAATGACCACAATAATGAACACAGAAACACAGAGGTATAGCTAACAAGCCAGTAATGCAGATAAAATGGAATCATAAAAATTGAGTGATTCAAAAAAGGCATAGTTGCATTTACATAAGATTATAGAAAAGCTAGGCTAATCTATACTGATGAAAGGCAGATTGGTGCTTTCCTGAGGTTAGAGTGCTAAGGCCAGGAGGAACCAGAGGTTGGACTACAAAACAGAACAAGGAAAACCTGGGGGTGCTGGATATGTTTAGCTTATTGATTATGGCAGTGACTTCCTGGGTATTTAGGTATGTTAAAAGTGCTCAGGTTCACTTTTTTTTAATGTTTATTTATTTTTGAGAGAGACAGAGCATGAGCGGGGGAGGCGCAGAGAGAGAGGGAGACAAGAATCCGAAGCGAGCCCCAGGCTCTGAGCTGTCAGCACAGCCCGATGCAGGGTTTGAATCCATGAACCACGAGATTACAACCTGAGCCGAAGTCGGACACTTAACCGACTGAGTCACCCAGGTGTTCTTCAGAGTGTTCACTTTTAATAAATGTGATTTATGTTACGTCAATTGTACCATAATAGAGGTGCTAAAAATAATTTTAGATTGGCATAACTTGGAAAACGTGTAAGCAGAACAAAAGGAAAACAAAATAAGTAATAGAAGAGAAAATAGAAGACAGCAATCTGGTAAATTTAAATCCCATGATAAATATACTTACATAAAATATAAATTGATTAAATATTCATATTAAAATATTGTTCACATTGGCTAAAACAAGATCCAAACATGTACTGTTTACAACCGATGCACTTTAAAAAATATTGCAGAGGGAAATGAAAGGGCAAAAGGTGGGAAAAGATAAGCCAGCTAATAGCACAAAGAAAGCAAAAGTGTTTATATTAGGATCAACCAGTGTACATTTCACAGCAAGGGAGAAAAAGCTTCATTTTATAATGATAAGTGGGTTAATTCTGCAAGAGAACCTAGTAGCATAACTTGGTATGCAGCTAATCATGGAGATTCAAAATGTATAAGATAGAAAGCGATGGAACTGGAAAAAAAATGGCTAACTCCCAAACTAAATTCACAAACCTCTCTCAACTTAAAAAACACGTTGATGGCAAATCAGAAATAACAATGATTGAAAACATGCTCAGGTGTGATAACCTTGTATTTACAGAAAACTCCAGCCAAGAGCAGCATTATGCGAATTCTTTGCTACTATACTCAGAAAAGATACTGCAAGGGGACATACTCTAGGCCATAGGCCAAGTGGCAGTGTATCAAAACAATTAAATCATACCATATATATTCTCTGATCCTAGTGGAATTAAATTAGAAATCAGTAACAAAAAGAAAACTGGGAAAATCCTTAAATGTTAGGAGACGAAACAATTTCATTCTAAGTAAACCATGATAAAATGTTGATAATGAAAATTTAAAAATATTCATAACAAAGAAAATTAAAGACAAACACTCAAATTTGTGGGAGATACTCATCTGTAGTAATAAATGCTTATGACGTAAGAGAGACTCAACTCAACAATTTAAGCTTCTGCTTTAATAGTCCAGGAAAAAGCTAAGGAAACCGAAACTTGCAGTAATGCTAGTATCCATCAGATGGTGATTGCTACTCCACAATAGGAAGGAATAACGTACTGATACGTGCAACAAAATAGAGGTCTGCCTAAGCAATGTGATGAGAGAAGGAATCCGGATAGAAGTCACGGAATGCAGTTTGATTCCATTTATGTAAGTTCTAGAAAGGGCAAAATTGAAGTGCTAGAAGCAAGAGCCAGAAATTAAGCGAGGGAAGGCCTTTTTCTTTATGCCACGATTGGGCAAAAACAAATAACATGTTTTCAATTCCGCCTTTACTCCACTATGGTAAGTCCTAATTTCACCTTTGACACTTTAAGGGGGATGAACGAAGAGTTGACAATTTTAAGCAAGATGGTGTAAGATGTTATTCCAAAATGGATGCTGTTATGATACTATTTTAATATTTTCGGTCCTCTTGCATCATGGTTACCTGATGGTTTAAGAACTGACAAATGAGGCGTACTAACACTGTCCAATAATGTAAGCAAATTTCTAAAAAAACAAAACAAAACCACAGAAACTGAAAATCAAAAGGTTAATATAAAGTACAAATAAGAAGGAAAAATAACACGAAATGTCAATTGGATATAAGAATCGTATAAAAGCCATGAAGCAAGCAGAGCCCATGAACACTTACCATATGTGCTTGCATTGATGAGTGGCAAGGTAAAGAAAATGAAGGCTTTGTAGTCTGGAAAGCAGAAAAGCTGTTAACCTTCCGCAGATTGAATCTCATGCAACAGTTCTGAAATGTTCTCGTATAGCGGAAACCGTAGGAAAGAAAATGTGCTATTGAAATTCTCATTGCTATGAATGGTTATCAATGGTACGGATCAATGTGAATATTTGAGGAGGGAAAGCACGAAGATTTGCAACTCTGCTAAATGTATCTGCCAGATAATCAAAAGCAATGAACAGTGTTGACAATGGCATTTCTCAAATGTTAATCAGATTATTAAACTAAAAATGTTAAAAAATTGAGGAGCGTATCATTTTCTCAAATGGACTGATCCCCTGGAATCTCTTGATAAAAAGATAAAATGGCTTACCTCCTGGAGACATATATACCGCATCTTCATTCTGTCCTACTTCTGTTAGAGGCTTCCTTTAAAAAATGCTTACCCATTAGGGGTGAAACAAGCACCGGATTTCCTGTACAGGAAAACACATTTTGGGAGAGAGGAAGTACAAACAAAAGCACTTCCAAACATACAAAAAGGCAGAGTAAAACTGAACTGACCTACACATTTCAAGAATATTGGAGATGTAGGTGTGGAAGTAGGCATTTGGGGGGAAGATTTCTAACACAGGACTTAATTGTTCAATGGCTGAGTATTTTGATCTGTAGAACCTTTGATATATAATTACTGACAGAGCCGTTACATGGTATTGAGTCCTTGAAAATAAATATGCCGTTTAGTGCCCAGACTAATTTCTGTTTGCTGTATAATGATGCAGTTAAAGGAAAAAATGTGCGTCAGTAACCAATGAGATTGTGATAACATGAGAGAGAAAATCGTTAAAGTCAATTACTGTAATAACGTCATTGTGAACGCTAGATTGCCTGAAAATGACTGACGGGCACCAGAGGGCACAGAGAAGTTCTTTACGTCCGTCCGGGGCCAGGTGGTCTTTTCCGAATTGTAGCTCAGAGGCATTGGGAGAGTTGCTCTGGGCAGAAAATAAGGACTGATTTTAAGATCTAGGTGAACAGATCTTGGTCATATAAATTAATGACTTGTTCTACAAACTGCTCTCCACCTGTTTTCTGACCAGAATGTCCATTTTCCGTGGAGAACTAATACCTGCTCCTTTGAGTGCCAATTCCCAAGCCAGCTCAAATATGGAAATTGTATGTTATCCTTATGTGAGCTTAGGGTGTGTTTTCTAGGACTGCCTTTATAAAGTGCCCCCAAATGAGTGCTTAAAACAACAGACTTTTTTGTCTCACAGTTATGGACGCTTGAAGTCTGAGACGAAGGTGTGGGCGGGGTCCTGCTCCCTCCGAAAGCTGTAGGCGAGAATGCTTTGCTTCTTTCTGGCCTCTGGTGGTTTTCTGGAAACCCTTGATCTTTTTTGCCTTGCAGATGCAGCCCTTCAATTTCTGCCTCATTGTCACATGGTTTCCCCTCGTGTGCATTTCTGTGTTTCTCCTCTCATGAGGATGCCAGTTGTGTTGGGTTAGGAGGCCACGTACTCCAATAGGACCTCATCTTAATTTAGCTGATTACACGGGCAACTACCTTGTTGCCAAATCAGGCCGCATTATGAGGTACCGGGGTTTGGGGCATCAGCGCACTTTTGTGAGGACATACGACCCGGAACAGCTTCTGTAGTCATTCACAGCATTTTTCACGGACCCCTTAGACAACAGCCTGCACATAGCATTAGCTTATGTGCTCTGTGAGAATTGGAATTACTTACTCATTTTTGTATCGCTGGCTTTGGCATAGTGTCTGATGTGGCGAAAGCTTGCGATTTGTGTGGTTATGTGCATGTAGGACCTAAATGTTACGCCCCCTGACTTCATCTTTTATTAGCGCCTCCGTGTCTCCCTGTGCTTCACACATGTGCTTAGCAGGTTGCCCCGCACACAGTAAGCACCCGGTAAATGACCAGACCGGCAGGGTTATACCTCCACATTCGTTTACTCTTCAGCCCCCGTCCAGGCCCAGACCCCCGCTCCAGTCGTGCGGCCGGTTTGCCTTCTGGTGGACAGCCTCGCATCTCAGCGTGAGAGGACAGTAGGTGCAACTAAACATGAAGAACAAGGGTGTATTCTTGTAACAGAATTAGGAAAAATTCGTAATGAGCTGGGTGTCTTTCATTCTTTTATTTTACATCATTTTGAGGCTCGTCCTCTGAGAAAGCCTTTTTTATTATTATCGAAGTATAGTTGAAGCACAAACCGGATGTTTTTCAAAGACATCGTTTCCCTAGATATCCTGTCTGCTGGCTGTTACCCTCCTACAGCGTACCAGGAGATGCCTGTACCTCTGTGGTTCTTTTTATGATAAATGTAAATGTAAACTACCACATGGGAATCAAGTCGTAAAACTTGATTTAAAGGGCAGGATGAAAATGAAGACGTCAGAGGGTTCCATTTCAGCTAACCCTTGAAATCCGAGGACACATGTGAGGCCGTGGGGTTTCAGAGTGGCAGCACAAAGGCATGGAAGTTCGGGGTGTACTTAGGGACTCGTGAGCGAGCACGAGGGACCAAGTGTGGGGTTGGCCAGGCAGAGTCTGGGGGGATGCCACTGCTGAAGGTGATAGAGGCCACGTTCCGCGATGCCAGCCGCCATACTGAGACATCCTTGAACGTCTCAAAGCCTCCCGAGATCTGATTTTAGAAACAGAATTTGTGGGAAGAGTTGGTTTCGGTGCGATGAGGATGTTTGCAGGGCTGCCGTATAGCGCATCGATACGTAGGGCCAGAGCCAAAATAGTGACGGTGGAGATGAAAACCAAATGGCGAGAGTTTAGAGTCACTTCCTACGTAACGTCAGTAGAGCGCAGTTTTAGCTTTGTGTGCGTAGGTGTTTAACAGCAATAAAGTAAATTAAAAGGGGCTAGAGCCAAAATCTGGTTTATAGTTATTAACATCATCAGTCTGACCTCTGGCAAATACTGACGAGTCTGTACCTTTCTTGGAGATTTCCAGTGCATTTTGACATATTAATGGTTCTGAGAATTCCTTCAAGGGAAAACACATTGCTTAACTGCTTCAGTCCAGAATGTTCCAAATTATTTTGTTTATGGGGCCCTTTTTTGTGTAAAAATATTTCATGTAAAAATGTTTGCTGCACGTTGATAAAACACACACATTTTCTGTATTGCTATAAATGGTACTTCATACATAGCTCTAGTATGAACATATTCTGAGTTGAAGAAAAGACTATTGGTACAGTTCTGTCCTGTTAGTGTAGAATTAAAACGAATGAAGTTCTGTAAAATACTACTGTAAATGAGTATTTGTCATTGAAACCTTGTTTCACCTTTATTAAAATGATAAAAATAACATAGAATTCTTCCTCTTTAAGTACAGTTGTCACTTAAAAATAAAAACTGATTGCCTTATCACAATCTGCGAAGCAACCCCAGATCGTATACTTAACGTGCCTTAGGACTTCTGTTTGTTAATAATAGCGTGGCATCTTCTGGTAACACAGACTCATTTTCCCCATATTACATATGTTAACGGCTTTTATCAGTTTTTGAATTAAAAAGATGCTCCCTCAAGCAAACCTCTTGAAATTGAAAGACTCATTTAAATATGTCCATTCTTTAATTGACTTTGTAAAATTAGAGATTGTGTTACATTGCCGACATAGCAGTTACCTGCCAGATTTCGGGTAAATTATTAAAGCAATGACATTTGATAAACGTAGGAAGAAAATGAGAAATAATTGCAGCCATTGTACTGTAAAAATTCAGTCTGTTTATATTCCCAAAAATCTTTTCTAACTTTAAGGTTGTCTTCTCGGCTACTTATTTCCCCCTTTCTCCAGTACTTCACTGCTTCGGATCATAGGGTTTTGCACAAAATGTAGGTGTGATAATTGTTCCAATTCTCATAGTGTTGGGAAAGGACAACTCATGGTTTAGTGTGGTAAAAAGTGAGCCATTTTTTATATGCTTATTTACCTCTGGTCCTCATTAAACTAGGTGAGTCTCACTTGATCACCTCCTGATATTCCTGCCAAAGGGTCACATAACATTTGTTACTTGTCCCTTGTTCTCTGCAAATTCTGTAGATTGTAGTCATGAGGAAGGGGAATCTGTCTCACTCCTTGCCCTGTGTTCTGTATACAAGTAACCTGTAGTTATTTCATACTTTTATTAATAGAAAATACATTGCCTTGGGCTAAATTATAAGTAGGGTACAAAGGTATCAGATGACAGATAGAATCTTACCTAATAGATATCGGACTCTGTTTATAGTCAGAAGGGATTTTTAAAGCACTGCTGTTCCTGCCTCCCTCTCTCCCTCCCTTCCTTCCTGCCTTTGTCTTTTAAACACATAAGCAAATGTTTTTGTGAGCACGTGATAAAATAGTATTAAGTAATAGTAAATGTAAATTTATTAATTTATAAATGTATTTATGTATTTTGCTTGGGTATGATTTACACGTTTATATAATTTAAATGTAGCTATAAATTTATATTATATGTAAATATATAAAATAAGAAGAAGAATTTTCGTACTCTTTCTAAAGTGAAATGGCAGCCGTGTCCAGAGTGTCGTAAGTTTACGGGCTTGGTGCAGTGGTACCGCTTCCGGAAATACACCTGTTTAGTAGGGCTGCCTAAAGAGAATACCACAGACCTGTGGCTTCAGCAGTGGAAATTTGTTTTTCTTACAGTTCTGGAGGCTAAGTGTCGTCAGGTTCGGTTTCTTCTGAGGCTTCTGTCCTTGGATTGAAGATGTCTGCCTTCCCACGTGTCCTCACATGGATTTTCCTCTGTGTACATGCGTCCCCGGCGTCTCTTCTTTGCGTTTCCAAATTTCTTCTTCTTGTAGAGATACCAGTCAGATCAGTTTAGTTCTCTCACCTAGTTAAGGCCTCATTCCAACTTTATCACGTCTTTAAAGGCCCTGTCTCCAAATACGCTCATATTCAGAGACACTGGGTTTTAGGGCTCTGATATATGAATTTTGAGGGGACAGAATTGAGTCCATAATCCAACTGTGGCAAAATATCAGACAGGTTTAGTCAATTTTATGTAAATCAGATTTATTGCATCATTATTACTTTTTAAAGACTCGATTCCTTTTAGAGCAGCGTAAGGTTGACATAGCAAATTTGCAAGGAAGATACAATGGTCTCTCACAGGCTGAGCCCCTACACATGCCCAGCCTACCCCATTATCACCATGTCCCACCAGAATGGTACATTTGTTACAATTCATGAAGGGACAGCAACACATGGGCACTCAAGTCCATAGTTTGTATTAAGTAAGGTTCACTCTCGGTATCATTCTGTTTGGAAAAATGTGTAATGTCATGTATCTGTCATTATGGTGTCATGCAGAGTATTTTCACAGCCTAAAAATCTCTTGTGCTCTGCTTATTTATCACTCTTAATCTCCCCCACTCTTTGGTAAACACTGACCTTTTTTTTTAATTTAATTTTTTACATTTATTATTTTTGAGAGACAGAGTGTGAGCGGGGGAAGGACAGAGAGAATCTGAAGCAGGCTCCAGGCTCTGAGCCGTCAGCACAGAGCCCGATGTGGGGCTCGAACTCACATCCATGAGATCACACTCTGAGCTGAAGTCAGAGGCTTAACTGACTGAGCCACCCAGGCGCGTCAACGCTGACCTTTTTATTGTCTCCAGTTTTCCTCTTCCAGATTGTCATACAGTGGGTTGCCTTTTTGGATTGGCTTGTTTCCCTTAGTGATGTGCATTTAAAGTCCTTCCATCCTTTTGCCTGTCTTGATAGCTCATCCTGTCTTAGCACTGAGTAATATTTCACTGTCTGGAGGGACCACAGTTTGCGCACCCTCCACCTGCTGAAGGACATCTTGGTTGCTTCAAGTGTTGGCAATTATGAATAATGCAGATTTTTATGTGGACGTGAATTTTCAACTCCTTTAGAAAAATGCCAAGGAGAATGATTGCTGTATCACGTGGTAAGAGCATGTTTAGTTTTGCTAGAAGCAGGTGAACACTCTGTCTTCCAAAGTGGCTGCACCATTTTGCATTCCCGTCAGCAGTGAACGGGAGTCCCTGTTGCTTCACATCCTCACCAGCATTTGCTGCTGCCAGTGTTCGATAATTGGGCCATTGTGATCGGTGTGTAAGTGCTATCTCGTTGCTTTAATTTGCATTTCCCTGATGACATATGATGTGGAACACCTGTTTATATGCTCATATGACGTCTTTGTATCTTCTTCGGCGAGGTGTCTGTTAGGATCTTTTGCCTGTCTTTTAACTTGTTTTTTTTCTTTCCTCTTTCCTTATTGTTGTTCTAAGAGTTCTTTGTATTTTTTGGAAAACGGTCCTTTGTCAGATGTGTTCTCTTAAAATATTTTCTCCCAGTCTATGTCTTGTTGTTTCATTTTCTTGAAATTGCCTTTTACAGAGCGGAACTTTTTAATGAAATCTCGCCTACCAATTATTTCCTTCATGGGTCATGCGTTTGGTGTTATATCTAAAAAGTCATTGTCGTGTCTAAAATCATCTAGGTTTTCTCCTATCTTCCAGGACTGTTATAGTTTTACATTCGACACTTAGGTATGCACTCCATTTTGAATACATTTTTGTGAAAGAAGTTAAGCCTTTTTCTAGATTGTTTTTGCTTGTTTGTTTGCATGTGGATGTCCACCTGTTCAGTACCATTTGCTGAAAAGTCCATCTTTGCTGAGTTTTCTTGCCTCTGCTCCTTTGTCAAAGGTCATTTGACTATATTTATTAATGTGTATTTCTGGGCTTTCTGTTCACTTGTGTTGATGTATTCTATAGCCAGTACCACACTGTCTTGCTTACTGCAGCCTTGTGGTAAGATGAACTCAGATACAGCATCAGTCTTATCCTTCAGTATTGTGTTGGCTATTCTGGGTCTTTTACCTCTCTGTGTAACCTTTAGAATCGGTTTGTCCTTCTCTACAAAATAACTTGCTAGACTTATTTCATTTAGCATGAGTGAAAGACAGATATCATATGTTTTCACTCATACGTGGATCTTGAGAAACTTAACAGCAGACCATAGGGGAATGGAAGGGGAAAAAACAGTTTCAAACAGAGAGGGAGGCAAACCAGAAGAGATTCTTAAATACAGAGAACAAACTGAGGGTTGATGGTGGGGGCAGGGGAAGAGGGGAAAACAGGTGATGGGCATTGAGGTGGGCACTTGTTGGGATGAGCACTGGGTGTTGTATGTAAGTGATGAATCACAGGAATCTACCTCCAAAAGCAAGAGCTCTATGTTAGCTAACTTGACAATAAATTATATTAAAATAAATTAAAAAAATAAAAACAATAAAAGGGGAGACATTGCTTGTCCCCATGAGAATGGAAAAAAAATAACTTGCTAGAATTTTGGTTCTATTGCATTGACTCTATAGATCAAGTTGGGAAGAGAATTGACATCTTGACAATACTGACTCTTCCTGTTCATGAACACAGAATATCTCCTCCTTCATTTGGTCCTTTGATTTCATCCATCAGAGTTTTGTAGTTTTCCTCATAAAGGTCTTGTACATATGTTGCTAGATTTATACCTAAGGATTTCACTTTATGGTGCTAATGTAAATGATACTGCGTTTTCAATTTCAAATTCCACTTGTTAATTTCTGACACGTAGCAAAGGGATTAACTGTTGTATATCAGACTGGAATCCTGTCACCTACTATATTGCGCATTAGCTCCCTATTGTGAGGGCCTCTCTGTGACTGAGTTCCTAGGAGCTTTTAATGGTGTCCACGCTGAACTCCAGCAGTTTGCTGGTTAGAGTTCGGGTTTGTCTACTCTGGCACTAGTTCCCTGGATGGTTTCTGGTCATGAGTCTCTGCTCCAATAACCTTACCTTGACTGTATGTAGTCACCTCTCTTTCTCTAGTCTTGGGGGAATAGTTTGCCTGTTCCTGCCCTCTCCTAGAGATCTGAAATAGTTTTTGATTTTCCATCTGTTTGGCTTCTGACTCCTTGTTAGCTAATCGAGCCCCTTACATGAGGAACTGGAAACTGGAAGTTGCAGTATTATTTTTTAAGGTAGAAACTTGAAAACAAACCGAATGCCTAAAAATAGATGATAGTTAACAAAAATTATGGTACGGCCATATAGATTTAATGTCAGTCACTAAAACAAGGTTTAGAAATTATTTAATTATATGAGAGCATGATATTTTTTCAAATGAAATTAGCCACTTTCAAAAATGTGTATTTAACGTATTTCCAGCTTTGTGCCACAAATGCAAATGGATAAATATGTCAAGAAAAGAGATCATTTAAAATTATCATTTCTGGTTGGGATGGTTATGAACACATTTTAATTTTTTTCTATATATCTTTCTACCATTTTCAAACATTATACCATTTAAAATGAACATATACTTTAAAATATAAGTTTCATTTCATGACATTCAAGTTTTAAATTAGCTGAAATTTCTCAAAAAAATTCCTTATGCTCAAATATAAAAATAGTATTCTAAAAGACTATCAGTTCCATAAAATAGTGGTTAGTCCTTCAAAACTGAATTTACTTAGTTGCTGTGTTAAAGTAGAAACAGAAATAGTTCAATATGAAAAAATAGAATTCAGCTGATACCTATAGACAAATTAAAAATTTCTGTGTGCCAAAGCTATGTTTGAAAGTTCTGGTCATTGCATGTGCATACCTTTTTATCTTTATACCACATCTCTTTTAAGCAGTAACAAATGCAGTGTTGAAGGTTCTAGGGAAAGAACACCAGAGAACAGGGTGGTCCATTAACAAGTGAGACTGATATCTTCTGGCAGTTAGTAGAAATCATATTACAGTCTTATGGTCTCTTATATAAATTAGTCTTCGTTTGATCATGAAGAAATGGAAGAATAGAGGTGCGAGGCAGGGGATAGTATAGAGGTAGTCAACATCTCGGCTCTCAGACATGGTTTAAGAATAAATCCCAGTAGGTGTGCCTGGGTGGCTCAGTCTCTTGAGCATCCGACTTCGGCTCAGGTCATGATCTCACGGTTCATGAGTTTGAGCCCACGTTGGGCTCTGCACTGACAGTGCTGAGCCTTCAGGTTCTTGGGCCTCCCTCTCTCTCTGCCCCCTACTCACGTTCTCTCTTGTTCTCTCTCAAAAAGAAATAAACATTGAAAACAACAATCATTTATCTGGGTTAAATGATAAATGTCCTGTGGGTCTGGGTTTATTACAAAAGGACGGGGAGGGGGAGAGGATGATTAGGCCAGAGGTTTGTGAATCTTTTTTACATAAGGGTATCAGAACTATCCTAATTCTTCAAACCGTAAGTCAAAAATTATATATTTTTTTACATTGGAATTGGATAATGCTTCAATTGTGGTCACTGGTGAAGAGAAGGGCAAAGCTTAGATGAACAAACTTGCCTTTAGTTTGTAGACTGTCTTTTATTTTACTATAGTATCTTGCTTGCTGTTGATCCTGGAATGATGATAAAAGTAATGATTTCCTTACTACAGCAACGACACAGGATTTATGAGTCATAAATATACAGAGTGACCAGAGAGTGTGAAAACATAGATTATATTCTTTTATGTTTTTACAAAGTGAAGCTTTTTGTGGACTGTAGTTTGCATATTTACCCTTTTTCTCTGAATTGATGGATGCACTGTCGTGATATTCTTAAACAAATAAAAGGACCTCATGAACAATGGGAAGGAGAATCAATCCCTTGCATCAATGGGACCCCTGTCCCATTAAGCTTAAAATCAAGCTCTCTATTGAAAGATAGAGGATTCTAGAAATGCTTTGGAAATTTCTCTTCGTGTAGTACTGCCTGATATCGCTATTGATTTTCTAAAAAAGAACTTTAGAAACCCAAAGCGCTTGGAGTAGAGTTCCCAGGTTTCCTGAGCCCGTGAAGGAGTTCGTTTTGTGCTTTTCAACTGAAGCTTGAAATGATAGCAGGTTAACGTCCAGTTCTAGCCTTACAGCCTTGCAGAGGGGCCTTGACGTTCCTCTGCCAACGTGAGGAGGAGCAGCAGCCTACGCGGTGGGTGGTCCGTAGTGTTCCCGGTACCTGGTCACCGCCCGGCAGACGCCCAAGACGGGCGTCTCTGCCGGGCTTCTGACCGCAGTCCCTTGGGTAACAAGACTGACAGCGAGAATAATTGGACGAACGAGGGTCTGCGCGGTTGCTAGTTTTCTTCACGGTGGGCGTGTGCGGTCAGTGCAAGACACAGTACGCCTGTGTCACATCCACAACGTTCTCAGGGAAGTAGGGTCAGCCGTTTTTATTGACAACGCGTGCTCACGGCACCTGCTCGAGGCGTCCTCCTCTGCTGCTCCCAGTTTCCTCACGGACTCCTGTCCAGACACTCGATAAAGGGTGGGGTTGTATCCCACCTACGATTGGTCGAGAATTACTGTTTGACTAAGTGACCTGATAGTTATCCCATTATGTATCGTTAACTTGGGCAAGAGACACTTAATCCAGGAAAATTCTCCTCATTTTGATCTTGAGGCCTTAAGTGTGTAACGCAACTTAGTTTTATCTGCCAATACCCAGTGGAAATTTTTCTTCTTTATTGTGCTAACTTGAATACCTCAACCAGATATTTAAAATATGCTCAAATACGTCCGTTTTTCTTACACCTTCCAAAGGCTTTTTACCAAATAACATTGTAATGAATCCTACTATGTGAATATAAATGTATTTCATCATATATTACTATTACTTTATCATTCCTCAAATAATTGCCTTATTTATACTTGTAATGTCCCATCAGAAACATCCTCAGACCAAATTGAGATGCAAGGAAGTGTTTGTCATTGGAGAGCATTTGGCATTTTGTCAGCTTTGTATATCCTTTCCTCTGCTTTCTTTTGACTGAGTCAAACTAAAAATATCTTCTTTCTACAGAAATCCTATTAAAAGGTACCATTAACATGTCTCATTTTCTCCAATCTAGATCAACGTGCACTCCCTTTATTCTGCCACACCGCGTTGGCTCTGAATATTATACTGTCAGTTTTCTCTGATTTTCAGTTTCAGCTAGTATTCAGTTGGTTTATTTAAGCAAATTTAAAGTCTAAGGTGATGGTGACTAACTCATATCTTAATTCCTTCAGGCTCTCTGTACATGTTTCCTTGGGATAGCTGAAGAGACTTTTAACTCCCAAACTGAGAACCTGAATGATGTAAGTTGAAACCATGAACTCCAACAGAATGATTATCTTGATTATCATGGGCATCTTTTCCATTCTTTCCCTAGCATAATGTTAGGAATATCCTATCCAGTATGTCCTGTGTCTCCTAGTGCTCCACCTTGCTGTGACAGTTTCTCAGAATTTCTTTGTTTTTTATCACCTTGAAAGCTTTGAGGACTATCGGTTAGGTATTTGGTAGAATGTCTGATACTTTCTCACGACTAGAATAGAGTTGTGTTTCAGAGAGGAAGAAAATAGAGATAGTGTCATTTTCATCACATTATATCAAAGGTACCTACTCTCAGTATGACCGATCACTGTTGATGTAACCTTGACATGTGGCTCACGTAACATTGGTCAGGTTTCTCTGCCGTATGGTGATCCTATCCTCTCTCCTCTTCGGAAGGACATCGCTATGCACAGCCCACACTCTGGAAGTGTGAAGTCGTGCTCTGTCTTTTGGGAGCCGTGCATCTTCATAAGTTATTTGGAGATGTTCTATGTTGGAATTTTTTTTTACCTGTTTTTCAATGCCCCCTTTTTATGAAAACGTTTAAGTTCTCTGTTAGCAAATTTCAGTATAGAATACAGTGTTATAAACTATAGCACCGTGTTATATACGAGTTTCTCAGACTTCATTCAGCTTGTAACTGAGAGTTTGTATTCTTACCAACCCCTCCCTGTGTTCGTCACCACACATAAGGGATACCATGACGTATTTGTCTTTCTCTGTCTGGCTTATTTCACTCATCATAATGCTCTCCATTCTCACCTTTGTTCTCACAAATGACAGGATATCGTCCTTCTTTAAAGCTGAATTGTATTCCATTGCATGTTTCTACCATGGATTTAGATTCATTCATCTGTTCACAGACACCTAGATTATTTCCATACCGTGCATATTGTGAGTAACTCTGCAGGGAACATGGGGGGTGCAGAGAATTCTCTGAAGTGATGACTTCATTCTCTTTGGACATATCCCCAGAGTTAGGATTTCTGGCACATGTGGTAGTTCTATTTTTACTTTTTTGAGGAACGCTCGTGCTGTTTTCCGTACTGGATGCGCGAGTTTACGTTCTCACCCGTGGTGCACAAGGTTCTCTTTCCTCCACATCTCTGCTGGCATTTGTTATTGCTTCTGATGATAGCCGTTCTAAACAGTGTGAAATGATGTCTCATTGTGGTAGGAGATTCCCCTTTTCCCCGGTTTATTTATCTACACAAGAATTAATGATACTAGTGTGGACTCACGGATACTTCTGTTATGTGTTAGGTTATAATCCAGTGCTACTTCATTTTGTTGTTCAGATTGTTCCAGCCTTGACGGTAGAGGGCTCTTTGTGCCTCAGAGCCCATTTGACATGCCTCATCAGTGTGGGGGCTATGGGATGCTGTTTGAGTCCTTCCTGTATTTCCTGCCCAGCTCTGGAATCGGCCATTTCCCCTAGGACTCCTGGTTCCTTTTATTGGAGAATTGCACTCGAAGCCAAGAACTGGGTACTGGGCATGCCCTTTGTTTCTGGAGTGGCATTGCTTCTAGTTCCTGTAAGATGACAGAGCAAGAAGATGCATGCAGTGTGTTAGCCAATGAACATACAGGTATCTGTATGTATTTTTATGTGTGACTGTACCTATGTAAAGCTAAAGATGAGTTCATGCGAATGCTTCCGATTCTGATCCATCCACTACAACGATGCTTTTTAGCCTTCTGCACGTGCTTCCTTGTGCCTCCCCCCTCCAGTAATGTGGATTTTGCTCCTCTATTTTCATTCATACGTAGTTGTTAGGTTGCAGTGTCTGCTTATAGTGATAATAGCATGGCTACCCACATCTCTGTGGGAAAGAGCTTCCTCCAGATATGAAGTAAAACATGGAGGAATGTGTTTGGATCTTGCTAAACACACCAGTTTGTCCAGCAGTCTTCATTGCTCGCAGGTAGTCGTTACGTTAAGGGAGATGCAGTTGCCCGTGTGGCGAGTCATTTGTGACCAAGCAAGCCACATGACGGCTTAGCGATGGCCGGGGGTGGGCACGCCTGGATGTGCCCCTTTACCGCAAGTCCGTCCCATGGTCTGTCTGATGTGCGGGAACATAAATTGGGGTGTTGAGACCTACTCTCAGGATGAAAACAAACAGGCATCCTTACTGTTACCTGGAGATACTGGATTTTAACAGAGCATGCAGGTTTTTGTTTTTTGTTTCGTTTTTCTTTTTTTTTTTTTTAATTTTTTTTCAATGTTTTTTATTTATTTTTGGGACAGAGAGAGACAGAGCATGAACGGGGGAGGGGCAGAGAGAGAGGGAGACACAGAATCGGAAACAGGCTCCAGGCTCCGAGCCATCAGCCCAGAGCCTGACGCGGGGCTCGAACTCACGGACCGCGAGATCGTGACCTGGCTGAAGTCGGACGCTTAACCGACTGCGCCACCCAGGCGCCCCTCGTTTTTCTTTTTTAATCATTCTACTGACCTTTCTTAGAGATTTGTGGGTTGCATATGCCAACTTTCAGTAGGATAAAGTAATAGTTCATAAAGCTGGTGATAGATTTACAGAAAGAGAAAAATATTTTGTCCGGTCGTGTCAGTGTGAGAAGAACAATGGTTTCAGGTACTTTTGAAAACAGGCTGGATGTAAGACACGATTCTGTGTTGCTGGAAGATGTCAGGAAGCTTGTGTGGAAAATATAAAGGCCTCTGACTCCTCACTTGTGGCCCCCCTCATGCTCCCCACTGCTTACCTTCCCTTAGGGGGTGGCTCTGCACTTTATGGACGAATCTCCTTCTCCTCATTTAAATGTTTGTGCTTGGGCTGATGGCGTCGAAGAACACGTGGAAGCGATTTGTGTGTCTTTGGAAGTGACACCGAGTTGGACGTATTTCTTTCCCTTTGGTGTTTGATGGGATCACAGCCTAGGATTTTGGTGATTTCTGTCCAGTGTGCTGTTGAAGGGCCTCCGTGTCACGAGTGTTGTGTGTCTTCCTCCGAGTAAGACGGACAGTTCCTCTTCTTCTAGGTTGCTGTGGTTGCATTTTTCATGCTGAAGCCTTTTTCTTTCACCTAAACGTTATTGTAATGAGGTGGGTTCTCGAATTCTCTAAGCCCCTAGCATCCCCGCCCCCGCCCCGCCAGCGCAGGAAGAGGCAGAGAAGATGAGCCTGTTTGCTTTTGTCTTTTAAACAGAAGAGCCGGATCGGACCCTTTCCCAGGCACGTGGCGGTTTCCAGCTTAAGGCGTTTCGTGGAATGTTCCTCTAGGTTTCCTCTGGAGTGTTGGTCCCTGGACTTGCCCGAGTTCACCCCTCTTGGTGGCTGCTGGTTAGGCTTCTGGGCAGCTCTGATTCCATGAGCAGGAACGGCCTCTGGTAGCAAATACTCAGCCCAGACTTCAGCGTCTCTGCTGGGAGCCCCTCCTCTTCAGTGTTTCTTCTCAAAGCAGCTGCTCGGTGAGGGCTCTCAAGGGGTCTATTTCTGGGGAACCACGTCTAATTTATTTCTTAAAAAAAAAATCACCACATTTCCTCGTGTGTGTGTGTGTGTGCATGTTCATGCACTGATGTGTATGGCACTAAGACACTGATTTGTTTAAACTTATCTATTACTCCTCCAAATTCTCAAACACTCACTGTAAAAATGAGAGATTTTTGGAGGACAGTATTAGCTAATTTTAGAGCATGGAGGTCATGTGACTTCAGGGAATGAGAGTGTGAACATCACTGCAAGAGGCCAGAATTGTAAAATAGCACTGGGGTCGATTTTTACTTTCAGGAAAACAGTATTCATTTCAGGGTCCAGCGTGTCAGAGGTGTATATGTGGGAGATGATTTTAACACCGTCCTGTGATGTCCTTAGAGTTAAGGAGTAAAGTGAAATTGTTTCTAGAACTGAGGTCCTCTGCGTCAGCTACTGATGCAGACCAATGTTCTGTGAGAAAATGCCGTGTGCTTACCAGTGTTGAGTGCGAGGGGCTCAAAAAATGCGTGAGATGACATTTCTACTTTTAACGACTATGTTACATAGTTGTAAACAGTGGCCACATACCTAAAGGGGAAAAAATTGCTGCCGTTCTTTTGATCCGTGCAGATCAAGTCCCAAGTCCTATGATTATGTTTCCGAAGAAACACTTGCTTGACAGGGCCCATGTTTTGCAGGCCGGAAACAACCAGTGTGATTTTAGGTAGCTGACTCACAGTCGCACATTCAGTAGGGGGATGTCTCGGCCCTTGGCCCCCTGAGGAAGAGTTCCCCTCCACCAGTTCTGCACACTTGATGTCCAGTCTTTTTCCTCCGAGCGATCTTCCACCACCGGCCCCCTCCCTCTGTCCACCTTTGCTGTGTGTGGAGTTGAGCCCAGTTCTGTACTGAACTCTCACCCCTGCCGCAGTAGCTCACTACAGTCTGTCTTATTTTTAGTAAGCGTCTGCTGCAGAATTTCCCCTTCACACGGTCCTTTCAAACCCCTTTAGGGTGATTTTCCCACACAGCCCCTCCTGGTGGATTTGCGGTCTTTCTCGGTTTTCCCCAGCACATTCTTCGTAACCTAGGTGCGGATCCCTCGGAAGCCCATCCAGCAGAATTTCAGCAAGCCCTCTGCTCCCCGCTCTCCCTCCCCTGAACTGCCTGTGCTCCTGGCACCGTGACTGCGGCCAGAACAGCGAATTTAACCCTCCACCCGCACACTGGCTGTGCCCGTGAGCACGTCATCGACAGTGCCCACAGCATCTTCCCGATGTCTGGAGTTCCTTCAGTCTCCACCTGGCACCCTCTGCTTTCAGCTCTCTCTTGGTCTAGATTATAGCCTCTTATTCTGTATCTTCTATGGATAAGCTACTTCAAAGGCCCACTTAAGTTACATGCACAAATGAAGCTATACGTCATTAATCATAAACAAAAAAATAAAACAAATTAAAGAATGAGAGATGTGTTAAATAATGTGGGTCAACCTAGAGCATTTACACCCGAGAACATAACTATAATTTTAAATCCAGCGTAACTACTAAGAACACGCTAGCTACTTTATGTACAGACACTTGGAGAAGAGGAAACTGCACCAATGCTGGGGGAAAAAAACCTGGCTGTGCTAGATGTGCTTTTTTTTTTTCCTCTTTCTTTTTCTTTTTTTGTCTTTTTAGGCTTCACACCTAGCATGGAGCCCAATGTGGGTCTTGAACTCATGACCGTGAGATCAAAACCTGAGTCCAGACCGAGAGTCAGAAGCGTAACCAGCTGGACTACCCAGGCGCCCATGGCTGTGTTAGATGACTGAAAGATAGTGTAGAATATTGGTCTTTAGAGTAGGAATTTTTGTAAGTGTTTTTGAGAATAATTTTGGCATATGCAAAAATTACATTTTCAAAATCGATTTAGAACATGACCCTCACAGAAGATATGATGTTATAAGTAAATTATCCCCTACCTAGCCACAGAAGATTTTGAACTAAATTGGTTATTCCCCCTGGTTTTGACATACTTCTCCCCAGGTCCTATGAATGTATTAATCCTTTTCGTTGTTCACTGCTGCTCAAAGTCAGGTGGCCCTCTTAATGGCTCATCTCAGATTCACAGTAGGAGTATAACTATCCTTGTATTGTCTCAGATTTTGTGACTGACTTTTTTTATACTATTGGTTCTCAATCTGGGTTGATTGGGCCACCCAGAAGGCATTTGGAAATGTCTGCAGGTACTTTTGGCTGTCAGAACAGGGTTGGGGTATGGATGTGGGCATCTGGTAGGTAGAGGCCAGAGATGCTGCTATCCTATAAGGTACTGGAGAGCCCACCACAGTAAAGAATTACCTGGCCCGAAATGTCAGTTGTGTTGAAGTTGAGAAAACATGGTTTTAATGGAAGATTTGTTTCCCCAGGGGAACTGTAAGCTTTTGAAAGATGAAGTTAGTAGTAGAAATACTATTGTATTTCCTTTGGGAACCATTTATTGTACCAATAGCTATATATCAAGGCCTTCCTCTCTATTGGGCAGTTTACTAAGTGCCAAGCACAAAATTGTATATAGTCTAGTGATGTGAGCAAAAGATCTGTAAATTCTAGTTGAATTAAGGCCTATGCATTACTTCATACTCTACGTAGTTCAAGGCATGGCCTCAAAAAATGACGATTTAGATTCATGAGTATTTTCAAGATTAATGGAAGAAACAATCTAATGTGTATGGCACGCAGAATGTCAATGGGAAAGAAACTTTGTGATAAATATATTGAGGGTAGCTATAGGGTGTTGTGATTACAGTCAGTTGTTGATTCTGATTCTTGATATCAAACACATATTATCTATTTCTAGCATATTTCGGTAGACAATTGATTCTGACCCTTGCCTGAATAAATGAATCTTGTAATAATTATGTGGCAGAAATTTCATGTATTTTGGGAAAAAATTCGTGAGTATTCCAATCGGTGACTTGGAATACCCCAAACTGCTTGCTCTTTGGGCAAACTCTGTTGGAGTGCGTCATTTCATATCTTTGAGTTTATCAGGTAGCTCCGTCTTAGTGTACAAAATAGCTTACGAGGACCAAAGCAAAACAAGTAGTACTTCTCATTATAATTATAGGTAATATCTTGGACTTAATTTCATGGGAAAGGCATCTGACCAACACATCTCAGTAGAGTGACCACCAGCGTTCCAATGGGCCCAAGACTTTCCTTCAGGCTGTGAACTCGTCTCTCGGTCCCAGCAACCTGGGTTGGTCGGTCATATACAGGACAGAGTTATTGCAATACTGGAAACTAAATTCTGGGGGGCTCTTAGTTTTAAAATGTTTGGTATAAGTACAGCTTTACCCATGTTTAAGTATTCTGGCAACAGTCCATAGTTGTATTAGTTGACGCCTCCATAAGACATGTCTCGTATGTTCATTGACATATAGAGAGAACTAGTGTGTGAAAAATTCTGTTGAATAAAGTCTCAGAGTTCCATGTGTGGTATTGCTCATTGAAGTCTAACAGGTAATTCTTAAGTTAGATATTCTATTCCTTCAGTTTTTTTTTATTGTCATTATAGAAGTATCCTTTATTTACCAAGAGCAGACCTGCTGAAAGGAAAACCTTTTATTTCAATTTATGTATGTGTGAGGTAAAAAGAAAACATTACTTTATAGAGTATCAGGGAAGATTAAACGAGATAATAGTATAAAGCACTTGGCATACGTAAAGAAAACGTCCTGTAAGCATGGGGGCCTTTGTGTAATCAGACATTCGTCATAATCATTATGGTTATTACATTCTCTGGTCACAGATGGGTAAACAATTTCACATTAATGTTATGTAGAAGAACAGATTTGCTGGAACAGTGAAGGTTCATCTTTGTTAGTATTTCTGCATCCTGTCCGTGCCAGCCGAACATTTTGTTAGAGTAGAAACATAGCTGTTGTGATCATCAAAATGGATAGAATTGGCCTTCACGTCCCTTGGCAACCCCAAAGCCATCTATGTAGGTTTATAAATCATATATTTTAGGCATCCTTTTATAAAGTTTGGATTATGAGAAGACAGTTCACTTCCCAAAGTGCTCTTATGGTATACTTAGGTCAAGTGATCTCTTTCTCTTTAGAAGTATATTTACATTTAATATTCTTCTTGTCAAAAACCCTGGATTTTTTTTTTTTTTTTTTTTTTTTGCAAACCTCTGGATCTGACTTGGGAGATCTACTTGTCATGCTCAGTGAGCATCTGATACTGTCTGCTGGGCCCTGGCTAGCCTCCTTAAAGAACCCACCTTAGCTTTGGTTGGTCCTCATACAAAAGCATTCTTGGTAGGTTTACTTTCATGGAGCTGTTTCCAGAGCTGATCTCCTCTCTCACCTTGTACCTCCTCCAGTGCCTTGTAATCAGTCCCTCTCTTCGGCCCTTTTTCTCTGATGTCACATGAACTGGTTATATGCTCCCATTCACATCTTGCCTTTGTGCTCTATCCAGTTCATCACAAACTGATCATTCAGTAGCACCTCCTTGTTAATCACATTTTCAGGGCCAGCCTCTGAAAGCAGCTGAGTCCTGTGGCTGGGCTCTGAACACTAAAAAAGTTGTGGGGGCGAGATCTGGGCTTTCTTTCCCAGGACACAGAGAATGAGTCGCACACCAGGCTGACCACCTCTCCTCCTCTACTCCACGTAAACATGAAAGGTAAATAGGTGACTATTTCATAAAAAGTAAAGATTAAAAACTATGATAGAATGAAACATTTATTCAGGTCCATGCAAAATCATATATTAGCAGGGTTATTAGCTGGTGTCCAGCAGCAAAATTATTACCACAACAGCAACAATAGTAGCAACAAAAACTGCAGGTTTGTAAAATACTGTGTATATAAAGCGGTCTTTTCATAGTTTTTCATATACCTTTTATAGACACTCTTGATATATGTGCAGGGGTAGTTACTTTCTTTTAGTTTTCTGGGAAAACTAGGGAACCAGGGAACCTCTACAAGTGAATTCACAAGGCTGCATCCAGAACTTTCTGAGAAGTGTAAAGAGACTGGTTGAAGGTTGAGTACACGCTTTAGACAATCTTGAGTTGACCTTCAATTTTAATCTTGTTGTCACACAAAACCACGCAGTGTCCGGCCGAAATACACTGTGGCCCACAAGGTTCTACTGTAGCGTCCAGTGTCACGGGAGCGCAGTCTGGGTGACTGTGAGCTTCCTTCACACTGGGCCCGAGTCCCGGGGACCAGACTGGCGCATCTCTGCACTGACAGACACGGTAACGTGGAGCGCCTGCCTGTTAGTTAGGTCTGATGTTTCGGACATTGGTGTCAGCCCATGTTATGTATACACGTTTCCCGTTGCTGGTGGCTTTGGGGAGGACAGCTGTGCTGAGGAGTCAGTCCCTCTGACCCTGGTCCTGGTTCTGCTGTATTCCGGTCCATGCTTGCACATACTTACACGTGGGAGGTCACAGATGCCTCACACGTAAGCTTGTGGCTTGTGTAAAAACACATTTTCAAATATCTGCGTATTCATCACTTCTCTATGAAATCAGTACTGGATACATATACTAATTATTGTATCTCCCCAAAGCACGATATGAAGCAGTTTTAAAAATAAATTGTATTTTAATTTTAATTAATCATACTTTGATTTGAAAAATGTATGTGAATGTCATTTATTAGTGTCATGATAGAGCCTTTAGTAGCTTGAAAGATCATTTTCAGTGTTCAGTGTCAGATAGTTGACATCCAAATTTACCTTTTGGCTGTAGGGGAAAATTGGCTTTTTTGCTACATAAATGCATGTAGTGGGGCCCAGGTGCCCTGCTATTTATATATTTTTAAAGTAACAAATTTGCTTAACGTAGACAGAGCTTGTGTTTAATGGGATATTCTTCATATTATCCCTCTGTATTAACACATTTTTATTTACCTGAGTGATTTGGTTACATTTGGTTCAGTTGTTCAATCGTATTAATACCCAATTATGGAAAACTTAGGCCATTTACATGTGGATATAAAATTAAATGATGTACTGATAGCTATCATGGTTAAAATAAAATCGTGTCTCCGAGAATGTGAGAAAATATGTTATTGAAAACTGAGATGAGGAAGTTTGCTATAAACCAAGAGAAGTGAGATGTTCTTACCTTAAACCACAAGCACATCACCCATAACTGTGTAAAAACATGAAACGTTTCTTTAAAGGCTTTTTCCAGAATTGATTTTCATGGCTTTAAAACTTATATTATGTATTTCAAGATCAAATGAACCATATCACTCACAGTGAAACTCAAGTAAAACTAATGAGACTTTCCTTCTTTGTGGCCTAAATTGTTCATATCTGGATTAAATTACATATAATGTTTGCATTAAGTTATTCTTTGTTTTATTGAAATCTTACATTTCTGGATTTGGCTCTCTCAGGTTCTTGTAATTCATGATAGAACTTTCTCTTAGCCTCTGTAGTAAGAAATTTTACTCAGTGGAATTCCTTGATTTTAGTAATTAAGAAAAATTTTAGTATGTGAATAATGTTATTTATTCTAAGAACCATTATAAAATGCCAAAATTTTAATTTGTATGCAATTATTAGGATAATTTTTGGTAAAATGAACCTGTTTCAAACAAAGAATATGTGTCTTTCCTCCAGTTTTGTTAAGATACAAGTTTTATGGGGCCACTAGTAGAATACATGTATTTCCATACTCTTACTGATATTTTTGTTACATACTTCTGGAATCACGTGAATTACTCAGGGAAAGAATTCTTCTGGAAGATTTAGCCTCTCTCTGGTCTAGCACTGTCAATTAGAGATATAATACCAGCCCTATACGTAATTGAAAATTTGCTTGTCATAATAGTAGAGATTAAATATCTAAAATATTATCTTGGAAACACATTAGCAGTAGAAAATTGTTAGTGCGATATCGTGCCTCATTTTTTAGTACCAGGCTTTCAAACAGAGCATGTGTTTTGCCCTTCAGTACATGTCAGTCCACACTGCCCACAGCTTCAGCGCTAGTGGTTAGTGGTTGCTGGGCTGGCGAGAGCAGCTGCAGACCGTGAGGCAGAGCCGGGAAACCGTGTATGGTCTAAGACCTTCTGTGATCACACTGTTGTCTGAAAGCGCTGCATGCGCTGTGCAGCATTCAGATCTTGCGGGAGGGCCTGTTGACACACACACACACACACATGCGTCTTGCATGTTTGGGTTCAGCCCTCCGGAAGAGATACCTCGGTTCACAAGAAGCTCAACTTCTCTACCAGCCCTTCCTTTGAACTCTGTTCTCGTGTCTCTGCCGCTCATTCAGGCTAAATGCTCCACCGAGTGGCCAATATTGAATTTAATTGGATTCGTAATCTGCCCTGTGTGTGATATGAGAAGGTATAATGCTGACTTTTAAAGACTCCCTGTTAGCTTTGTTTTGAAAGGCGAGTTTCAGGTGGGTATGCTAGAAATCAGCTTTTGTTCTAACAAGTAGTTACCCGTAGAATTATGAGAACTGTAAAAAACCACAAACCAATATTTAAACAGTGATGAGTTAGCATGTTAAGTTTATGTAATAGCAAAAATTCAATGAAGTTTACTGTTGATATTTGGTGATTAAAATATTTTTAAATACTTTGCAAAATGTACATATAAAATATATACTTTTTAACTCTTAAACTGTTTTAGTGTATCTGGTACATGATGGCTAGCATCTACTTATTATGATTAGAAGTACATGACATTTTTGCATATATGAGTAGCTTATTAAATTTTACAACTGGCCGTTTTGTACATGGATACACAAGGTAATTTGTATAAGCAAATATACTTTTGTGGGCTTAATGTAAGAAAATAAAGAGGACTTAAAAAATACTAATGGAAGGCACAACTTAAGGTGAGAAACAGGTAACATAGGTACAAAAGACTATTTCTGGTACCAAAAGACCTGATAATTGTGGTAATTCATAATTGTAGGTAGTAAATTTAGTCACAGATTATTAACATGGTTATGAAGAAATAAGATAGACAAGAGCTACCTCGTATCCTTTCATTTACTCATCATGTGTTACTGCTTTGTCTTTCATTGTTATGTGTTAAAAAATGTTTTGGGGAAATTGGAGACTTAAAAATAACAAATCAACTAAATTTATGGATTATACTTTGAAGAATGTTTGATATTCTTGCTTGTTACAGAAGAACAAAACCTTTTGGTAATTTATTTTAGTTTGAAAGTCTCTGAGGGCTCTGTTCAGCACAAAGAATTACTAGATCACTAGGATAACTTGAGAAGAACATTCTGTGGAAGGTACGGGAATTCACAAAATTGAGTAAGCCAGTCTGTCTCCTGGTGTGGCTTACTGTATTAACAGCACATTTCCTCACTTCCCACACCTCTGCCCTCTCTGAATCAACATCCTCTGCCGAGTGGATGTCCTAAAGAGGAAAAGTAGATGTTCCCACCCCTTGACTTTGGATTGACTATAAGATTTGCTTTGGCCAATGGAATATTATTGGGTGTGATCGGACTAAAAGGTTGAAAGTTGCTTGCAGATTTGGGACTCTTCCTTTATGCCACTGCCATCACCAGGAGATGACCTACCTGGGCAGGAGTATGAGTGATGTGTGGAGCAGATACTAGCCTAGCCTAGGTCAGTCAACCCTTAAATCGCCCGCAGACTTGTGGGCTAAATGAATGCTTACTACTGGCGACACATGCTAGCCAGTCTTACCTAGTGCAGGCAGATCTTCGTGATGGATAAGAAATCAGTGGTTGGACATAGGAGGTAGGTTAGTGGTGGGTAGAGAGGGAGAATAGCAAAGGACATGAGGGAGCTTTGAAGAGTGATGGATGTGTTTATTATCTCAGTTGTAGCAGTGGTTTCAAGGTGTGGCCATATGTCGAGTTGATCAAACGATGCTTGTTAGATATACGGTTGTCGGCAACATGCTGTGGCCACATTTGGCATAACTGCTTGACATAAGTAGGAGAGCTTGGGACATTTCATCCTCTGGTTCTGCCACGATGGCTTCACGACTGAAGGAATGCAGTGTTGCCAGTGTAATCTTGAATTCTGGTAACCATTTTCCTGTCCACATGTAAGTGCTACTGACATTTCCTTTAGTGATTGAACAAACGTTTATCAATCACTGGCTATGTTCCAGGCACTGTTCCAGGCTCTGAGGAGATAGAGTGAATGACATAGTCCAAAATATCTGCCCACATGGAACTTAAATTCTTATAAGTGGAAGAAACACAGACATGAAATAAATACTAAAGCATCAAATGCATTCTGTTTGATGAGTCCTAAATGAAAATAAATAAAAGGTACAAAAAAGAGGGGATAAAATAGTATTCAGGAATGGAAAAAATTACATTGGTTTTCTAGTTCCTGTGCAGAATATTTATATCCTCTGTAATAGATAATCAAGGTGTGCTGTAATTGAAACATAGCTTATATGGAATACTAAACGTATTCACTATCAAATGAACATTTATGAAGCACATATCTATACCAAGAAGTATGAAGATTAGGAATGATTTGAGAGTATTCATTTTGGAAATATTTAGTACCTGTGCATAAAAGAGATGGAAAATAGTTTCAAAAATGAAAAAGAGGATGAGAGTCTCAAATATCTTCAGGAATTTTGTAGCGAAATAAAACCTGCAAAATACAGACATAAGATTGTTGGAGATGGTGCTGGCTATATGATCTTAACAGAACACGACCCAGTTACAGGCATTCTCATTTACTGTTTTTAATCAGTTGACAATGTCTTCTTAACACTAAAGGTTTGCACACTAGTACAAGCCTTGAACTTAAAAATCTTGCCTAGGACAGTATATAGTTGACCCTTGGACGATGTGGGAGTTAGGGGTGCCCTCCTATCCCTACAGTCCAAAATCTGCCTGTAACTCTGGGCTCCCCCCAGACTTAACTACTAACTTCACTGGAAGCCTTACCGATAACAGAAATAGTGGATCAACCCATATTTTATATGTCATATGTATATTCACAGAATAACTATAGAGAGGAACATGTTACTAAATTCATATGGAAGAGAAAATACATTTACAGTACTGCACTGTGCTTGTAAAAAAATCCCCATGTAAGTGAACCCTCACAGTTCAAATTCATGTTGCTAGAGTCAGCTGTATCTTTAAATGGTAGTATGTCTTTATATTAGTTGTGAGATAATCAAGGAAGGGATAACAGTGATTTAAAACCTATATGTAATGCAGAGTCTGCGGCAGTGCCCTTGGTTGGGTGGTGTATTTGGTGCCCCTCAGCAAGCCGCGGGGACTTTGCTCCAGTGGGCTCAAACATCCCCTCCTGTGCATACTATTCTAGATCTGGATGGTACAGATTAGCTGTGGCCCACTATGCCTTTTCATCTCTTTCCCCCCAAAGGAGGGACAGCATTTCTTTTATCAGGCTATCTGCACACACCTGACTATCGGTCACAGACTAAAGGCATCTAGAGGAGAGGAGGGCAGATCTCGATGGGGATAAACATCATCTTGTCCTGGTCTCACCATCTGAAGCTCTGTGTTGTCTCCAGGCCAGAGGAAGCAGCTTTCTTATAGCACAAGAAGTAAGGATTTCTTTTCCTTTTTTTTTTTTTTAAAGAAGAATAAAGAACATAAGCTAGTTATTTATTTATTTATTTATTTATTTATTTATTTATATCCAAGTTAGTTAACATATGGTGTAATGATGATTTCAGGAGTAGAATTTAGTGGAATTTAGTGGTTCACCACTTAACGTATAACACCCAGTGCTCATCCCAACAAGTGCCCTCCTCACTGTATTTAAGGGTCTCTTGCGGTTTGCCTCCCTCTCTCTTTTTTATCTTATCACAGAGTGCTCAGGTAAATGTGGGGGTTTGCAGTTCCCAAACCTCCAACCAAATAGCCCATCCGAAGTTGTAAGGTCCCTTTTCTTCCCTCTACCGGGGACACTTGTAAGGGTTTGACATCAGGCTTCTTTGTATTTACCGTCACATCATCAGAAGGCAGGAGGGCCTTGTTGCCGTCTGCTCAGAGGGTGATCCATGCGAGGGTTTCATCAGATTTCATCAAATCCGTGGGAGGGTTCTGATTCTTAGGATCATATCTGGGATGACTTGGTGTAAGATTGATCCCCCAGTAAGAGACTCTGACATAAGTTGGTGTCTTTCAGTCTAGTATTTATTTGGAAGGCGTTAAGTGAGTGCAGAAGTAATAAAGGGCTCTGTTCAGCAGGTTACAACTTGAAGCAACTGGGATTTTAGAATTGGTCTTTGGTTGTCACTTGCAGCCAGACTTCATTCTAGCTAACGGAGTCCGTGCATTTCTGTTGTTTGCTACCAAGAATTCCGGCTGGTGAGCCACATTTGACGAATGACATCAAATATAAGATAGTCACTATGTATTGAGTGTTCTCCGTGGTAGCAGGCATTGTGCCAGTATCTTATCCACACTGTTATTTGATCCTCCTGAACCTCAGTAGAACCACTGCTGTCCACCTTTCACAGAGGATGGATTTCAATCCCCGACAGTTGCCTCAATTTCCTAGGGTCACACATTCATTACGTGACAGAACCACATCTCACTCATCATCTGCTGGATTGAAAAGTTGCACCTTTAATGCTGCAACACCTCACAAGTGATTCTCTAATAAAAATCCACGTAGTCATTGAGATGAAATCTTTCTTGCCATAGCCTAGATTTTTTGTGCAAAACCAATGTCATTTATCATTGTACCTCTTCATCCGAAGGCTTATGAAACACTTAATTGTAACAATTATTATATCTTCTGATTCATCAGTATTCTTTTTACAGGCAAACAAATCTTTTAGTTCCTCATTTTATTGTTTTTGTTACCTTAATATAAACATGTTGTAGATTATGTCCTGATAAATACTATCCAGAATGAAATACAAAGTCTTGCAAATGGCCTTTCTGTCTGGTATATAATAGGACGATCACCTCTTTTGTGGAATGTAAATTAAGACAGCCATTGCTTGGATTTATCATACTCCTGAATCGTGTTGAATAAATTTAATTTTTAACCTTTTGATATTAACTATTGTTTAGCTAGATTTTCTCCATTCTGAATATACCATTTTTTAGACCTAAGTGTAGGATTATTATCATCATCACCATTTTTAAATTTTTTAAATATTAATGTGTTGCTTTAGGTTTGCCAGCATCTCTTTCAGTCTGTTACCAGACATATTCAACACGGCTTCCAGCTTTATGTCTTCTTCAAATATAAACAAATAGACTTTTAAAAATATTTATTTATTTTTTTGAGAGAAAAAGCACAAGTGGGGGGGAGGGGCAGAGGAGAGAGAGTGTCAAGCAGGCTCTGTGAGCAGTGCAAAACCGGAAGCGAGGCTTCATCTCAAACCCTGAGATCATGACCTGAGCCACAGTCAAGTTGGATGCTTAACTGACGGAGTCACCCAGGTGCCCCACAAACAGACTTTTATAGCTTCACAGACTTACAGTAAATTGAAGCAGGCTAAACTCAGTATAGGAGTTGAAATACCATTTGAAATTGATTCTAAATTGTACTTGAGTATTATAATTTAAATATTGATTAAAATGTTTTTAGACAAGCACAAAGCCCACGTCAGTCTCACAAAACTATTGTGGAAAACTTACTAATTCTTTGCTCAAATTCAGCTTCACTGCTTTTACTGTATTTCTAGAATTTCTAAGTATGGTGATTAGTGTATAAAAAGGAGGCAAGGAAAGGGGCTCATTAATTATTTTTTAGAAAACTCCCTCCTGTAATCGCAGATATGATTGATAAATTGCCGTCTTAAGTAATCGTTCTAAAATCTGACTTTACATTGCTTTCACGGACTTTAACTTCCCTGATACATGTTTTGCAATATCCTCCTTCATAGTTTTGGAAAACTGATCCTTGGCCCATCTGTGGCTTTCTGACTCCCCTCCTGTTCTTTCCGATTCCGGAAGGATCACATCTGCCCAGACTCAATTCCTGATCCATCTTCCATTCTGGCAAAGACTTGGATTCATCTATCACGTAAAAGTTGCCTGGCAGTTGTGCAACTGTGAACATTCAGAGTCCTCCCAATGGTATTCGCTCTGTTTGAGACAGAAAATCATGTTCCTAGATGGAGAAGATGAAAGCAAAATAGTAACAGAGAAGCCGGGATCTGTCGTTGTTATTCAACTTTTAGCACTGCACTTATGGCTTCCTGGGAATTTTGGGAAACCTCCAAAATTTTTAACCTTTTTATTGAAGCAATATGTTATCAATGTAGATAAATTTGAAAATAAAGGCGTACATTAAGGCTGCTCCAGATATGTGTATATGTGGATGTGTATGAACACTATTATGTTTGTTTTTATGCACACTGGGTATATACTAGAAACATGATTGGTATGTAATTATATTTCTTGATGGCCACATAGTGTTCCATCATGTGTAATACTTAACTTTTAAACATTTGGATGGACATTTCGATTATTTCCAAAACACATTTTCAAAGAATGCTTATTTAAATACAAATACGTATTTCATATTTATTGTTTTTAAGTATGGTTATTATTTTACTGCCCAGAGGCTATACTTGCAAAATTATGGCTACCAATGATATGTCATGTCAGTATTTTATTCGAAATTGTTCTCCACGGGCGCCTGCATGGCTCAGTGGGTTAAGCGTCCGAGTTTGGTTCAGGTCACAAATTTGTGATTCGTGAGTTGCAGCCCTGATTCGGACTCTGTGCTGACAGCTCAGAGCCTGGAGCCTGCTTCGGACTCTGTCTCCGCCCCTCCATTGCTCATGCTCGCTCTCTCTCTCTCTCTCTCTCTCTCAAAAATAAATAAAGATTTAAAAAAAAGACATTGTTCTCCAGATTGGTAGTGATTTTGACCTTGAATTATAAGGCACTTAAAATGTTCTGTGCAATTAGTAAACAACATTGAAGTTACATACAGCGTTTAGAGTCAATAAATGGGTATTTAGTAGAATTTCAAATAATTAAGTTTTAGTTTACTTTTCCATTATACTTCCAAGTTATTTTTTGCTTTAATCTATAAAACTATTACAATAAACATTCAGTCTTAATCACTGTAAACCCAAGTAAACAAGCAGAAATAGTATTTATGTGTGTGTTTGGTAGTTTCCTTGTATTTCTTAATTTTATAACACATCTCCTCATGGTGCCTTTGTCCTATTTTCCCCCCACAAGTGACAGATCTTTCTTAGTGGATGATACTAAGTCTTATATCATTTGAGTAGATAGTTCTGAATTTAAGAACAGTAGATATCCACCAGATGTAACAAATTGAGAGAGTCATAATCCATCCTGCACAGTTTATAAAGATGTGTCCAGCTGGGGATGGTAATTCTCCACGTTCTTCCCACATCTGCTTGCATTTTGTTGTGGTGGACCTGGGCATGATTACTGAGACTTAAATATAAGAACTAGTGTAACAAAACAGTATATTCTTGGACAAAGATTTGATAAAATTATGTTACTGTAGGAGTGTGTGGTCCTCTGATGAGTAAATGTAACGAATGGAAGTGGACAGAAAGTGCACAGCACTAATGGAAGTGCTGGATAATACAAGAAACTCAGTAATGGTCCCAGGCTTCCTTAATCTTCTTGGGGGATCTGTCTTATCTAAATTATGTGACCACAGGCCATGTTAATCCCTAACCCAGAGCTGAAAAGCCAAGGAAAACATATACCAGTAAGTAAGTGAAAGGATCATGCAGCTATATAAAGTTGAAAGTCTTAAAAATCACAACTGGTGCAGTCCTCCTGCAGGAAGAACCAAGTCAATAAAGAAATGGGCCTTTTAATAAGAAAGCTATGAAACTGAGATAATTTCTAAAAACGCTTGAACCTTTAATTAAATATCCATTGGCTACCCTCAACTTATAGTCACTGTTGCAACTACTAGAGATTGAAAAGAGATGAGTAAAACAAATGATTCTGAGTTTGAGTCAGAGCTTCTAACACCAAGGAAACTTACCATTTAGTAAGGGAAACGCTGTGTATGTGATTGAAATGAAGTCTGGTACAAGTCTGTAATTCTCAAGCACATTGCCAAGAGACGTGCAGGGAGAGCCCTTAAACAAGTATGTAGGAGTTGGGTAAGGCTTTTGAGGAACTGGTATCTGAGACAAGCTGTAGGGATTAATAATAGTTGGGCGTGAAGAAATAAAGAGCAATAGATGTGGAGAAGAAGTTTATGACTCCGTTGAATTCCCAGTAGAATCTGGTGCCTCTGATAATTTTTGTGGTGAGTCCTTTAAAGGACCTGTTTGATACAACGTTGAGCCATTAAAGATTGGACAGACCTTCTGTCTGACCTCAGTAGTTCCCAGGACCTTCATTGAGATCATTCTGTGTGAGTCTGGGACTCAGCAACATCTCCAGACCAAGAGGCTTTGCGCTTCAGTTGGTGAGGCTTAATTACCCAAGGGTAGCCTTCTCTGCGGGGTTTACAAAAACCCATGATTCATTATGCTAACGTATAATAGACTCACACATTATTTAGAGTGGCTTTGAGAATGATGGGAGGAAATAAGGATGTAGTACAGCAGTGGGAAAGGATGAAACTTGTTTGAACACTTTGTAATTGAGTTATTTCATTTAGTGAATTAGAACGACTACTTAAACATACTTTTAAATGAAAATGTGTTGCTTTAACTTATTCAAACATTCTAAAATGGGATATGGATATGTAGCATTAAATGAATGTGTTTTCAAAGGTTATTCATTGTCAGCTTTCATCCTGAAGTTTATTCTGTTTAATCACGGAGAATTAGAAAGATTATATGTGATTCATCTCAGAAAATACACAGAATAATAAGTGAAAAATAAAGTACATCTAAAAGACTCTGAAAATATATGACATCAGGTTCAGCATTATGCAAACTGCAGACATTGTTAATCACATGTATCATGGCTTGATAGTTTTTTACAGTTATTTATTTTGAGAGAGAGAGAGGGCATGCACAAGTGGAGGGAGGGGCAGAGAGAGGAGAGAGAGAATCCCAAGCAGACTCCACACAGAGCCCAACACAGGTGGATGTCCACTCTCACTGCTGTTTGTTTAACATAGTACTGGAAGTCCTAGCCTCAGCAATCAGACAACAAAAAAGAAATAAAGGCATACAAATTGACAAAGAAGTCAAACTTTCACTCTTTGCAGATGATATGATAATCTATAGGGAAAACAAGAAAAACTCCACCAAAAAACTGCAAGAACTGATATGTAAATTTTGTAAAGTCTCAGGATATAGAATCAACATACAGATATCGGTTGCATTTCTATACACCAATAATGAAGCAGCAGAAAGAGAAATCAAGGAATCCATCCCGCTTACAATGGCACCAGAAATCATAAAATACCTAGAAATAAAACTAACCAAAGAGATAAAAGATCTGTATGCTGAAAACTATAGAAGGCTTAATGAAAGAAATTGAAGAAGACACAAATGGAAAATATTCCATGCTCAGGGATTGGAAGAATAAATATTGTTAAAATGTCTATATTACCTACCCAAAGTAATCTACACATTCGATGCAATCCCTATCAAAATAACACCAGCATTCTTCACAGAGCTAGAACAAACAATCCTAAAATTTGTATGGAACCAGAAAAGACCATGAATAGCCAAAGTAATGTTGAAAAAGAAAACTAATGCTGGAGGCATGACAATCCCGGACTTAAAGCTGTAATCATTAAGACAGTATGGTACTGGCGCAAAAACAGACACTCAGATCAGTGGTACAGAATAGATACGGATCCACAAACGTATGGCCAACTAATCCTTGAAAAGCAGGAAAGAATATCCAATGGAAAAAAGCCAGTCTCTTCAGCAAATCGTGCTGGGAAAACTGGACAGTGACATGCAGAAGAATGAAGCTGAGCCACTTTCTTACACCACACACAAAAAATAAACTCAAAATGGATGAAAGACCTACACATAAGACAGGAAGCCATCAAAGTCCTCGAGGAGAAAGCAGGCAGCAGCCTCTTTGACCTCGGCCACAGCAGCTTCTTACTAGACATGTCTCTGGAGACAAGGGAAAGAAAAGCAAAAATGAACTATTGGGACCTCATCAAGATAAAAAAAATGTTCTGCACAGCACAGGAAACAATCAAAAAAACTAAAAGTCAATCTATGGAATGGTAGAAGGTATTTGCAAATGACATATCAGATGAAGGGTTAGTATCCAAAATCTATGAAGAACTTACCAAACTCAACACCCAAAAAACAAACAATCCAGTGAAGAAAAGAGCAGAAGACATGAACAGACACTTTTCCAAAGAAGACATCCAGATGGCTAACAGACACATGAAAAGATGCTCAACATCGCTCATCATCAGGGAAATACAAATCAAAACCACAATGAGATACCACCTCACACCAGTCACAATGGCTAAAATGAACAACTCAGGCAACAGCAGGTGTTGGCGACGATGTGGAGAAAGGGGAACACTTTTGTGCTTTTGGTGGGAATGCAAACTGGTGCAGCCACTCTGGAAAACAGTATGGAGGTTCCTCAAAAAGTTAATATGACTACCTCATGATCCAGCAATTGGACTACTAGGTATTTACCCAAAGAATACAAAAACGCTGATTCAAAGGGGCACACGCACCCCGATGTTTATAGCAGCACTATCAACAATAGCCAAAATATGGAAAGAGCCCAAATGTCCATCAACTGATGAATGGATAAAGAAGATGTGGTATATGTGAATATATAGATAATATATATGTATAATGGTGATCAAAAATAATGAAATCTTGCCATTTGCAACAATGTGGATGGAACTAGAGTATGCTAAGTGAAGATTATGCTAAGTGAAATAAGTCAGAAAGATAAATATATGATTTCATTCATATGTGGAATTCAAGAAACATAACAGATGAACATGGGAGAAGGGAAGGAGAAATAAGATAAAAACAGGGAGGCAAACCATAAGAAACTCTTAAGTAGAACAAACGGAGGGTTGCTGGAGGGGAAGTGGGTGGGGGAGATGGGCTAGATGGGTGAAGGGCATTAAGGAGGGCAGTTGTTGGGATGAGCACTGGGTGTTACATGTAAGTGATGAATCAGTGGGTTCTACTCCTGAAGTCAATACTACACTGTGTGTTAACTATCTTGAATTAAAATAATAAATTAAATTAAATAAATAAAATAGGAAATAAAATAATGTTATTGGTATATTTATAATATCTTTATGATATATTTAGATGTCTATAATGAGCTTATATTTTAAAATCAGAATAAGCAGTAAAAATATTTGAGACAGGATTTCAAAGAATAATTTTGACCAGAACATTTTGAAAAATACGAATATTGTAGAATGACTTTACTATAGAAGAGTAGGATGGCATAGAAATGTACTGACTTTAAAAATTTTTATTGGCTTATAGCAATAATAATTTATTTTTATTTTTGATTTCACTGGTTCTTGGGTGGCCCCTCGTCTGCATGTGGTAAAGGCTGGAGTGGTGCTCTGCTAGCCTCCTCTGGCAGCAGGGCTGGACTTGAACTTCCAGGAAAGCTTCAGTCACATGTTCGACTTCTCAGTGCTCCTCTCTGGCCTCTGCCTTCTTCCGTTATTGTCTCGCATGACAGCATCCAGCTAGAGCTTCCGTTCCGCATGGCACCGTGGCTTTTTAGTAATAATAAAATTGAAACCGTTAGTTAACATATGTATATTTTATAAGCACTGAGAACATTATTAAGCAGGAAGAAAGGAAGAATTCAGCAATTTTTAGGCACTTGAGTTAGGGTTCAGATATTGCAGTTCAACTGTCCTCTAGCTGAAGTACAATTTGATGGCTTTCAGTTTCTTAGTCGGCTGACTTTTCTTTCAATATGTGTTTTATTTGCATGGAATTTTAATACTAGTCTGTCAGATCAATTTTTGTTTAATAGTTTGGACAGTATCATTTAAAACAAGCTATCAATAGGAAATTCCTACTCAAGGTTTGAAATTTAGGTTTCCAGGCCTTTTAAAATGTTGTATATCAAGAAAGCGTACCTTCTGGATGATATTAGGGTTTTGCTAAATGGGCTGGTTTTCTCACTGATAGAACTTCTTGTTCTCTCTAAAAGATTCCTGGGTCTTGGGATTTATTTAGAGAATATTATATTCAAGTAATTCTCTTGGGTGGAGGGGAGAATATGTGACCCCCAAATATGCCATTTTGGCATGTATATTATTTTGAGCTGAAGGCAACCAAGATTCAGCAGACTCAAGAAAACTTTTTTTTAATAGATGATTTTCTTTTTTCTTTTTAATTAATTAATTAATTTTTAAAGAGAGACTGAGTGGGGGAGACAGGCATAGGGAGAGGGAGAGAATCCCAAGCAGGCTCCATGGTAAGCATGGAGCCTGGCTTGGGGATCTATCCCAAGACTCTGGGATCATGACCTGAGCCAAAATCAAGAGTCAGACATTCAATCAACTGAGCCACCAGGCACCCCATCAAGAAAACCTTTATATCTCTCCCTGAACTACCTAAAATAATTTAGATTGGTGGGGGAGCTGGCTCAGAGAGAGCTACTACCAGAGATGATAACTTTTATTTGAGTGAGCTATCTGTATGTGCAAGGATCTAATTACCAGACATCTGCTCATGCTCCATGCTGTCAGCACGGGGTCCGACGCGGGGCTTGAACTCCCGAATCGTGAGATCATGACCTGAGCTGAAGTCAGACACCAACCAACTGAGCCACCCAGGCACCCCCTGCCCGTTGACTAATCTTAATACAGGTGTACCCCTACTGTACTGTGCTTTGTTTCTTTGCATCTCACAGATGCTGTGTTTTTACAAATTGGAGTCTTGCGGCAACCCTGCATTGACCAAATCTACCGGTGCCATTTTTCCAATGTGTTTGCTCACTCCACGTATCATTTTGGTAATTCTTGCAACATTTCCAACTTTGTCATTATTACTATATTTTTATGGTGATCAGTGATTACAGTTACTGAAAGCTCATATAGAATTTTTTAAATTAAGGCATATACATTTTTCATAGACATAATGCTCTACCAAATTTAGACTACAGTGTAGTGTATAGTATAATGTAAAATAACTTTTATGTGTAATGGGAAAATTTATTTGACTCACTTTATTGTGGTCCAGAACTCAGCCCTCAGTAACTTTGAGATATGCCTGTATTTCTTAAATTAAAAAATTCCAGAAAACACAGCATTTAAATTTTTTTGTGCGAACACACAAATTAACAAAGGTTTCTCAAGAACAGGTAGCCATACCTGTTAAAAAAATTGAATTCATAATTAAAAAACATCCAGCAAAGAAAGCTTCCAATCTAGATTGTTTTCCAGTGGTGAATGTCTAGCAAGCATTTAAAGAAGAAGTAGCATTTATTCTCTACAGCCTCTTTCAGGGATTAGAAGAGGAGGAAATACTCCCAAGTCATTTTGTGGGGATAGCATTTTCCTAATGTCTTACAAGATATTATAAGAAAAGTAAGAGGCCCTGGGCTGGCTCAGTAGTGCGCATGACTCTTGATTCTGGGTCATGGGCTCAAGCCCGATGTTGGGTATGGAACCTATTTGAAAAAAGAAAAGAGAAGGAAAGAAAAATACAGGCTGAAGTCCCTCGTGAGCAAACATACAAAGGTTCTCAACAAAATTAGTAATTTAAATCCACAGCCACTTTGCAAAGCAGTTTGGCAGTTTTCTATATGGTTAAATGTGCATTTATCATATGACCCTCGACTTCCCCCTCTACTGATATGGACACTTTGTTCACATATATCAGTATGCAGATGTTCTTTATTCATCATCACCAGTAACTGGAAACCCGCTCTCCTTGAAGCACCTGTAGGTGAGCGTCCGTGCGACGTCACCACCAGTAACTGGAAACCTGCTCTCCTTGAAGCACCTGTCGGTGAGCGTCCGTGCGACGTCACCACCAGTAACTGGAAACCCGCTCTCCTTCAAGCCCTTGTGGGTGAGCATCCGTAGGATGGCAGAACAGTTGCTTCTACAGCGAGAAGAACCAGTTCATGGAGCGTGAATGAATCTTACAAGGATTTAGAACCCAGGAAGCTACCTGTGGTGTTATTCCATTTTGGTGACATGTGGGATAGGAGGCACTCTAGGGGCGGGGGGTGGTTCTGAACAGGGTGGTCACGGGATTCTGGCAGTGATGGAGCTCTTCAGAAGCCGCGATGGCGATCGGCCAAGTGTGTGCATCTGTCAGGACCCGCAGACCGTGTACCCCAGAGCGACACCCATACCTTGTGCGAATAAAACCATGCTGGCATCCCTGGGGCCCATGGGCACAGAGTCAGCGAAGGCAACAAGGGTGGGATAGATGGGGCAGAGGCTGGGGTGGGGGTGGGCTTGGTGGTGGTGGCCCCACCTGACCCTGCTCAGGGCCTGCTTTTCTCTGCAGCTCGTGGTGGGCGTCGGCGAGGACAGGACCGCATTCCTGGATGACAAGGACCCTTGGCAGGTGCAGCGCTAGATTCACAGCGACGGGGTCTCCTGAGGTGTCTTCCGTACCATCGCAGCACACCTGGCAGCAGGTAGGGCCCCCAGCCTGGGGTCCGACTCAGTGGGTGAGACCTTGTGGGCAGGTGGAGGTGAGGCCAAGCTCCTCTGTAGGGGAGGCTCTGAATAAAACTCTTTGCAAGATTTTAAAAATAGATCAAGCAGAACTTGGAGAGAATTTGGACGCAATCCGTAAGTGTGGTGAGGGGTGTGGAGAAGAAAGGCGTTAGCATGAGGAACTTGGGAAGACACTGTTTAACTGGCGATGGCGAGGCTAAAGACAGAACTCTACACAAACAAACGCTGCGCTCCAGTAGTTAACCTTGTTTTTCACAGAGGCGTGTGGTAGCATTTCTGGAACTAATTTATGTGTATACTCGGGTTGATCAAATCTGTAAATACATTGTAACCGTGAGACTGGGCTCCCTTAGAGTAAGTAGTGACAGGCAAGGCAGCAAGCTAGAATCCCCTTGAGATGTTGGATTGGAGGTACCACACGAGTGTGTGTGTGTCTCCTCTATGCATGTGTGCACATGGACACAACAAATAATAGATGCATATGTGTGTGCAGGGCAGCATGTATAAGCATGTATACATATATACATGTTTATACACACACACACACACACACGCATAAATGTTTCCCAGAAATAGTTGTAATGAGCAAAAACCAATGGACTACATCCCAATTTCCTCTAAATAAATCAGGCTTCCATGGGGAATTTGTTGATTCCAGGACTACACAGAGTAAATACAAAATCGGCCTTGGGCATCTTATGGGTCCTGAAAATAAGGAAGTGGTCAGGAAAACTAAAGGATGTCATCATATCAAAGGACATTAAAGCCAGTCCAAAAGCGCTCCCAGTGGGCAAACTTGGAACAGATTATTGACCATGTCCCTTTCCCACTGTCCTTTCTACACACACAGGAGAGGACTCCATGATGAAAGCTGATTATTATTCAGCCTAACCATACAAACACTTAACAGTCTCCCAGGAGATAATACTTGCAAAAACTACCATTTATAGAACTTTTCCAAAGTGCCAATTCATTGGTAGTGACATGAAATATGTCATCTAATTTGGTCTTCAACAATTGTGTTACGAAAGTCTCACAATTTATGTATGAGGGAGCAAAGACATGGCAAGGTTTAGAAATTTGCTTGTTACATGGTTGACATTCAAACCCTGTGAAACCATACATCTCTCCTAAAAATGTACTTTCTGTTTTTTTAAAAAAAAAAACGCTAAATTATTGTGAGAGGGAGGGAGAGAGAGAGAGAGAGAGAGAGAGAGAGCGAGCATGTGAGCACAAGTGGTGGAGGGGCAGAGAGAGAGGAAGAGAGAATCTCAAGCAGGTTCCGAGCTGTCAGCACAGAGCCTGACAAGGCAGGGCTTGAACCCACGAGTCATGAGATCATGACCTGAGCTGAAATCGAGTCAGATACATAACCAACTGATCCATCCAGGCACCCCATCTAAAATGTACTTTCAACTGTTTAAATTCCAAGATTTTGAATGATAAAGGATTTGTCTTGTTTGTCTTCTTTGTACAGTGAAAATAACTTTAGCGTTTTGCTTACCAGAGCATTCATTTAATCCATTATGTTCTTCATAATCATTCTAAAAGGAAACATAGTCAACAGAGAAGTTCATATGATAAGGTTAAAACAAATACAATATAAGCAACAAAAATAAAGCACTGGAATTAAGTATTCATTGCTGCTATAATGAATATTCATTTAACAAATATTTATCACGCATTCATGTACTTAACGACTGTTCTAGGAAGTAGGACATATGAATTTTGAAAAGACAGAAATTTCTACTTTCATGAAGTTTGCATTGTAACTGGCATGTATGGAAAAGAAACAAATAAACACCAGTTAAATATTGTACCAAATAAGATTATGGTGATGAATTTTGTCAAAAAGTTGGATGTAACCTCTTTCTAGGACTAAAGTTTTTTCACAGTGCAAAAGTATCTGTTTTTGAAAGCGTTTTGTTGGCTGTGGTATAAACTTACAATCTAATTACCTCTCTAAACTTAATGTAAAGAGACATTACATTAATACAGGTTTGAAAGATATGCTTACTTTTATCTAAATCTGTGTGGTCCAAAAGATCATTCTCACAGAATTCTGTTTCTTGAAAACAGATTACCATCTGTTAGTAAGTGAGGGGGGAAAAAGGTGTCTCATGATATGCATAACTAGCGAAATTGATGGTGTATAAAAGTAAATACATATGCCATACTGGTATACCCGACTTACTATGAAGGAGAATCTGTCTTTGTTTTAATAATGCTTACAGGATTTAACATATGATTTGTAAAACAGGATGGTGACTGATGATAGATAGTGCTTCAGAAGTAGATGAACATGAACTCTGGGCATTTGGGTGGGTCATTCGGTTGAGCATCTGATTTTTGATTTGGGCTCAGTTTGTGATCCCGGGGTTGTGGAATCAAGCTCCATGCATAGTGTGGAGCCTGCTTGAGTCTCTCTTCCTCTCTCTCTCTCTCTCTCTCTCTCTCTCTCTCTCTCTCTCCTTCCTCTCTCTCTCTCTCCTTCCTCTCTCTCCCTCTCCTTCCTCTCTCTCTCTCCTTCCCTCTCCCTTTGCCCCTCTCCCCCACTCATGCATGCACTGGCTCTCTAAAAAAAACAAAAAGCAAAAGAGAAGAGGAAGTGAACTATTTTGCATTGAAACAAAGGCAGTATTTGAGACTAAGGGGTCGGGAGGAACACGCAGAGTGGGTGGAGGTAGATGGGAGGTTGAACTAGTGGGGGCAGGGTGGCCTAAGTGGATGTTAAGAAAAGTTATGTCTCATTCGAACTCATTGGTATTATTGGAAAATAGGCACATATTTAGTCAGCTTTAATGACATCAGTGGTGTGCATGGCAGTGATACGTACTGAAGCAAGGAGAATAGTATGTAATTCAACAGACTGGTAAGAAAGAACCGGTGTGTTTTGAAATGAAAGCTTGGAATGTAAATGCCAGGCAGCCAGAGGTGTGGCAGGCTGTTGGGAATTTGCTGAGGTCTTGATGTCTTGGACTTTCACAGGACATGATGCTAGGTGTCAGAGAAAAAGATGGGTATGATCTTCCCAGATAAGGAAAGGTAGGTCATAGTCCACCTATCTGTAAATATATATAAATCTGTTTGGGGGGACATTTTTAGTTAAAAGTGATCAATTCTGCAGCAGCACATACTTTGGCTGACCTAGGGAAGTGCGATTCCTGTCACCTGGCAGAGCAGAATGAGGGCAACGGCAAATGAAACAGAATTATAATTTCCTTTGCATTTACCAGGTAAGCTGACCCTAGATTCATCTCCGGTCCTCACCTTAGACCCACCACCCATGCAAACACACGTCACTGTGCGGGAGTAGGAACTTGTGGATGTAATAATACTGCTTTACCAGTTGCATTTTGGGGACAGGACGACTCTGATCAGTGAGCTGTTACTTCATGACTTCGACGACTGTGACCTTTTCTATTACAGGTCCTGAGTTACCCCCAGTTGTAGTTTTCCCAGTCTCCCTCCCCTAGGATCTGATGCCACTGCAGCTGCAGTGTCTGTGGACAGTATCAGACTGAGTTTCAGGAACTGACATGTGTGCATGGTATTTGTAAGTAAGGAGCTAAAATATTTACATGGCATTTCCAGCGAAATTAAAAGACTGTTTCGTGAGTTTCCATTGATAACGGTACTGAATCCAAGGCGTTTTCTAAGGATAGAAAAATATGAAGAGCAACTTCCTGGTAATGTCATTGCAGACTAACTTCATTCTGGAAACCACTGTGTATCTTTTACAGTCTGATTTATCATGGTCGGGGAAACGGACACTTTAAACATCTGGCTCACGTTGGCTTTGATTTTTAACAACAAAGACTTATGTAACTTTTTATTCATTATTCACCTTATGTGATTTTTTAACGGAGATTCCTGTAGGGAGAAGAGACTTAAATCCCTGTACATTTAATCCTCAGTATGAAATAAATACCTTCAGTCATTAACTGTTTTTGGGGGGAAATGTTTCTTATATTGATCCACATTGACCACATCTCTTAGATTTGCCTGCAGTGAGATTCTTCTTTTTTTGTGTTTATGTATTTATTTTGAGAGGGATAGAGAGTGAGCAGGGGAGAGGCAGAGAGAGAGAGAGAGAGGGAGGGAGGGAGAATCCCAAGCAGGCTCTGTGCTGTCAGCACAGAGCCTGATGTAGGGCTCGAAGTCATGAACCATGAGATCACGACCTGAGCCAAAACCGAGGGTCAGATGTTTAACTGCCTCAGCCCCCCAGACGCCCCAGCCCTGAGTGAGATCCTCTAGCACAGATGAGTGAGGTGACAATGACACGCCTGTTGTACTTGTATGAAGAGATCTTTTCTCCTGGATCCTCTTACAGTCTGAGTTCAGCAAGAGGGGTCCCTGCACACCGCGTATGTCATTCATCATTTCAGAACTTGCTGAAACATCACCCGACTTCATCCTTTGCCTACAAGCCCCCTTACTGGGGGTTAATACAGTAGATTCCTTTTTTCCAGCTGTTCTGACATCACAGAAGGCATCACTGTAGTGAAGTTGGACTCTAGTCTTTAGGAAGATGAATTGGAATGTAAGATTTTAAATGTAATGATACATTAAAAGTTTGTTCTAATCTCTGTCTACAAAATAGTTAGACACTATTCTTTAAAAACACCCATTACTTTACCACAGAATTCACCATAAATGTGCTGAATTTTTATATAAGGTAAAAGCTTCTCATTTTTTACATACTGATATTGGTATTTTCATGAATGTGTTTTTATAAACATCTGTGGTTTATGCTTTTGACGTCTTCCCCATCACAAAACTTCAAGTCTCTAGGTAAGCCTCCCTTCCACTGTCACCTGCCAACACATGCACAGACCGAAACGTACAGGAAAATAAACACGTGATGAAAACAGGTTTCAGAAATGCCATTTTGAAGCACTGTTTCCTTCCCAGTCCCTGCTGGGCTCTACCAGATGAGCCAAAACAAATACATACATTGAGTCCCTTTTGTGGCTTGACCACCGGTCACAGTGTACAACACGTGTGCTTCGTCAGCCTCTTCAGAACTCCAGTAAAACTGAGCGTTTCAGCCATCCAGAGAACATTTTATTCTTGCTTATTTTTTTTTCTGCACAGAGTGATAATACTAGCAGGAGTTTTTTAAAACTGTAGGAGGTGCCCCCCAGATTGGGCAACTGAGATCCTCCAGGAAAAGCAGAGACCACTCGAGAGATTTACAGGATCTACTTATGCTTTTCTGTCATGTCTTAGTCGCCACAGTGGGAAACGTTCACAGAGACAACTGGTTATAAAACTGTTAGTTCATCCTTATTCAGACCTGGAATAGCAATTTCATAGTAATGATAGAATTTTAAAGCAGCGTTATCCAGAACATCACTAATTTCAGCCAGCTTCTTTTTCTTTTTCCCCCCAGTTTTGATTCAAATTCCAGTTAGTTAACATACAGTGTAATATTGGTGTCAGGAGCAGAACACCCAGTGCTCATCCCAACAAGTACCCTCCTTAGTACATCTAGCCCATCTCCCACCCACCTCCCTCCATCCACCCTCCGTTCTCTACCATTTAGAATCTCTTATGGTTTGCTTCCCCTCTTTTTCTTTTCTTCCCCTTCCACTGTGTTCATCTTTTCCACATATGAGTGAAATCATATGGTATTGGTCTTTCTTTGACTGACTTACTTCCCTTGGCATAATACACCCTAGGTCCATCCACATCGTCGCAAATGGAAAGATTTCATTTGTTTTGATGGCCAAGTAATGATCCACTGTACTGTTTATACACACACACACCCACAAACACCTCCCATACTACATCTTTTTTTTAAGTTTATTTATTTTTGAGAGAAAGGGCATAAGGAGGAGAGGGGTGGGGGGGGGATATGATGTGGCCTCCATGCTGAGAGCAGCGAGCCTGATGTGGGGCTTGAACTCACACACTGCTAGATCATGACCTGAGCCAAAGTTGGACGCTGAGCTGACTGAGCCACCCAGGCACCCCATATACCACATCTTCTTTATCCATTCAGTCAAGGGACGCTTGGGCTCTTTCCGCAGCTTGGCCATTGTTAATAGTGCTGGTGTAAATATCGGGGTACATATAACTCTTTCAGTTTATATTTTTGTATCTGTTGGGTCTATACCTAGTAGTCCAGTTTCTGGGCCACGGTGCTTCTATTTTTAAATTTTGAGTAACCTTCATACTGTTTTCCAGAGTGGCTGCACCACTTTGTGTTTTCACCAACATTGTAAGAGGTTCCCCTTACTCTGCATCCTCACCAATATCTGCTGTTCCCTGAGCTGATCATTTTAGCCATTCTGACAGGTGTAAGTTGGTATCTCATTGTGGTTTTGATTTGTGTTTCCCTGATGATGAGTGATGTTGAACATCTTTTCGTGGGTCTGTTATCCATCTGGATGTCTTCTTTGGAAAAGTGTCTGTTCATGTCTTCTGCCCATTTCTTCACTGGATTATTTGTTTTTTGGGTGTTGCGTTTGATAAGTTCTTTATAGATTTTGGATACTAACCCTTTATCAGATGTGTCATTTGAAAATATCTTCTCTCATTCTATTGGCTGCTTTTTAGTTTTGTTGACTGTTTCTTTCATTGTGCAAAGATTTTTATCATAATGAAGCCCCAGTTGTTCATTTTAGCTTCTGTTTTCCTTGCCTTGGGAGACATGTCTAGAAAGAAGTTGGCTACAGCTGAGATCAAAGAGGTTGTTGCCTGTGTTCTCCTCTAGGATTTTGATGGTTTTCTGTCTTACATTCAGGTCTTTCATCCATTTTGAATTTATTTTTGTGTATGGTGTAAGAAAGTGGTCCAGGTTCATTCTTCTGCACATTGCTGTTTCCTAACACTATTTGCTGAAGAGACTATTTTCCATTGGATATTCTTCCTGCTTTGTCAGAGATTAGTTGACCATAACTTATGGGTCTACTTCTGGGTTTTCTCTTCTGTTCCATTGATATATGTGTCTGTTTTTGTGCCAATACTGTACTGTCTCGATGATTACAGCTTTGTAATACAGTTTGAAGTCTGGAATTGTGATGTCTCAGCTTTGCTTTTCTTTCTCAGGATTGTTTTGGCTACTCAGGGTCTTTTGTGGTTTCATACAAATTTTGGGATTGTTTGTTCTAGCTCTGCAAAGAACGCTGGTGTTATTTTGATAGGGATTGCATTGAATGTGTAGATTGCTTTGGGTAGTATAGATATTTCAACAATGTTTGTTCTTCTAATCCATAAGCATAGGATGTTTTTCCATTTCTTTGTGTCCTCTTTATTTACTTTCATAAGCGTTCTATAGTTTTCAGAGGACAGATCTTTTACCACTGTGGTTAGCTTTGTTCCTAGTATCTTCCTGTTTTTGGTGCAGTCGTAAACGGGATGGATTCCTTGATTTCTCTTTCTGCTGCTTCATTATTGGTGTATAGAAATGCAACAGATTTCTGTATGTGGGATTTATATCCTGTGATTTCACTGAATTCATGTATCAGTCCTAGCAACTTTTACTAGAGTCTTTTGAGTTTTCTGCATAGAGTATCATGTCCTCTGTGAATAGTGAAAGTTTTTACTTTTTCCTTGCCCATGTAGATGCATTTTATTATTATTATTATTATTTTGTTATTTGATTGCAGAGGCTAAGTCTTCCAGTTCTGCTTTATTTTTATTATTAATTTTTTAATGTTTATTTATTATTGGGAGGCAGAGACAGAGCATGAGAGGGGCACAGAGAGGGGGAGACACAGAATCTGAAGCAGGATGCAGGATCCATCTGTCAGCACAGAACCTGACACGGGGCCTGAACCCAAGAACCGAAAGACTTGAGCCGAAGTCGGATGCTCACCCGACTGAGCCACCCAGGCGCCCCAGTACTGCTTCCAATAGTAATTGTGAGACGGGACATCCTTGTCTTGTACCTGTCCTTAATGGGAAAGCTCTCAGTCTTTCCCTGTTTATGGTGATATTAGCTATGGGTGTCTCATGGCTTTTATGATGCTCATGTATGTTCATCTGTCTATCCCTACTTTGTTGAGAGTGTTTATCAAGAAGAGATGCTATAGTTTGTCAAATGCTTTTTCTGCATCTATAAGAGGATCAGATGGTTCTTCTTCTTTCTTTTATTAATGTGATGTATCACGTTGATTGGTTTGGGAATACTGAATCAGCCCTGCAGCCCAGGAATAAATCCCACTTGATCATGGTGAATAATTTTTTTTTTATGTACTGTTAGATTTACTTGCCAGTATCTTGCTGAGAATTTTTCATCCATGTTCATCAGGAATATTGGCCTGTAAGTCTCCTTTATAGTGGACTCATTGTCTAGTTTTGGAATCAGGGTAATGCTGGTCTCATAGAAGGAGATTAGAAGTTTCCCTTCCATTTCTACTTTTTGGAACAGTTCGAGAAGAATGGATATTACCTGCTATTTATTTATTTATTTATTTATTTATTTATTTATTTATTTATTTATTATTTTTTAAATTTTTTATATGAAATTTATTGTCAGATTGGTTTCCATTCAACACCCAGTGCTCATCCCAACAGGTGCCCTCCTCAATACCCATCACCCCCCCACACACCCTCCATCAACCCTCAGTGTGTTCTTAGTTTTTAAGAGTCTCTTACGGTTTGGCTCCCTCCCTCTCTAACCCGCCTTCACCCTGCCTGCATCTGAGCTGTCTGCCTGCCAGTTAACACAATACTCCTGTGTTTTATGTCAGGTGCATGTCTGTGTTTCAAAACCCCAAACTCCAAATTTTAGGGACCTGCACGATGGGGACCGTGTTGATCCTCTGGAGGATTGTTTTGTCACCTTCATGCTATTTGCAAGGTTGTGCCAGAAAAGCAGTGGCAGGACTGAGCAGTGGCTCAGAGTTTATGGCAAAGTGCAGCACAAAGGCGGTGCTGAGGTTTGCCAGTTCTTTTTGTCCCTGGGGAGGCTGTGGCGTGACTCCCAGATGCACTCCAAGTGGGGCAACTGTTTCTCCCCTTGTGATCCGGGAGGTCCTCAGACCACGTCGCCTGCTCCCGGGTTTCCACCCTCCCTCCCCACAGGAGCACACAGGGTTAAGCCTGCCCTGCAGGACCCCAGCGATGGTGCAGATTTCTAAACCTTCAGACTTTGTCCTCCGCTGCTTGTAATAACTTGTGGTATTCAGCCCTTCTCCATTTCCCAGTCAGTGGTTTTTGGGAAAGCGTTTCTCTTGTGCAATCCCCAGCACATTCTGTCTCTCTCTCACTCTCACCCTCACTTTCTCACTGCCTTCTGTCTCTGTGACCCAGTTCTCCCTCCCCTCTGTGGCATCTGCAAATCAACTTTCTGCAACTCCTACCTTCCGTGATGCCGCTGTTTTTTCTACCGCTAGTTGTTCAGTCTGTTCTCTCAGTCCTCAGATCGATTTCTTGGTTGTTCACCAAATTTGATATTTATCTGCTTGTCTCAGGGATGAGGCAAACTTAGGGTCCCCCTACTTCTCCACCACCTTAACTGCTACCACATGAAAGCCTTCTCAGTTGGAAAACAAGAAGTAAAAATATCTCTTTTCAGATGTTATAATCTTGAATCTAGAAAGTTCTGAAGAACCGCTTAAAATATGAACAGAACTGGTAGATGAGGTTAGCAAGGTTGCAGGATACAAGATCAATGTACAAGAATCAGTTTTTCTCTATAAACAAGCAATAAACAATCAAATAACGAAATGAAGAAACAATTTCTTTTCTAGTAGCAAAAAAATAAAATACTGTGGCATAGTTTTAACACAAGTATAAAATTTGTACACTGAAGACTAGAGAACATTGTTGAAAGATATTGAAGAAACTAAATGAATGAAAAGACTCCCAAATTCCTGGACTGGAAGACTTAATATTATCAAGATGGCAGTTTCCTCAGCTCCACATATTCAACACAGTTCATATCAAAGTATCCGCATTTTCAAATGACATTAAGAGATCTTCATAAATTTTTGGAATGCTGCATAGTAATTTATTTTTATATTTTCACATTATTACACAGGTGTGCCCTATGTGAACGTTCCTTTTCCAGATGCTTAGGCTGAATCTGATTTTTCATTATTAACATTGTTATGTATATATTTGTTACGTTTTATGATTATTTCTTTTGGATTTTTTTAAAGTAAGGTTCCTGTCTAGTAAAGTTATACCTACTTTTGAGTCTTAGACTCTTACATGTAAATTCAGTTATTAACCTGAAGAAAATACAGGTGAAGATAATGATTTTTCATGCTGCTTAACCATTCTATTTCTTCTGTGAATTTTCTGCCCATTTTCCATTGTGAGTTATTCTGGACACATATTAAAGGTTAATTTTAAAACGTTTTCCTAAAAGTAAACTTTGCTAAGATACTGATTAAGCCAAACGTATCTCACCTGTCCTAAAATGATTAGATTAACATTCTTTTGGAAAAACTTGACAGTCCTTTAGAACTTGGATGTGCAAATGCTCGTCAGTTTCTATCTCTCGTCCTCCGGTCACCTGTGACTCCTCTCTGCTGGGCCAGAGGAATGTGGGCTGTGGAGTCGGACTCCTGGGGTTTTACCACCTGCTCTCCTGTTACTTGTTCGTTAGCTGGCGGTGAGGCATACCGACCTCCCTGTACCTCAGCCTATTTCCTTGCCATGGGCATGAAAATCGTTGTGAAGGCTGCCGACCACGATACTTGCGGGTCACTTTGAGCGGATCGCACCGAGTAAGCACTCAGTAAGTGCTGGCTCTTACGCTGAGTAACATTAACTGGCTACCATGGTCTTCATCACCAGCTTTGCTTTGGACTGAGTGAAGAGATAAAGGACCCCTCCCCCCCGCCCGCCCTGCCCCAAAGTTCTGTCAGCATAGTGTCGGGGAGGGAGAGCGTCCCTTTGCAGACACACCTGGCAGGAACGAATTTAGGAACAAAACAGGAACGAGATTTAGATAATCCTCCTCCAGTGCCAAAAATGGTGCAACGATGTGTGGCCTCCAAACCGTGCAGTGCTGCCCTCTTCTTTGAGCTCCCTTTTATTCCGGTCTGATGGCAATGGGGGTTTGAAACTTCAGTCAAGACGGACTTCATTTCCAATGACGTTAATTCAGTTGTACATCAGGTTAATCAGCAAAGAGGTGTTGGGCGTAAATCGTGGACAAGACTGGGATGGTTTAAAGAGACATTAGACAGTCCGTTTTCAGGACGTCAACCAAACTGGGAAGAAAGGATATGCTAAAAGAAAAAAGTGTTTAAAGGCAGCAAATACTAAGCAAATAGATGGATGACAGGAGATATAAAAACAATCTCATAAAAAAGGTTCTACTCTTTGTAAAACAAAACTTGGTTTACATGTGATTTTATCTGCTTTGTTACTATATTTATATTCTGTGTTAACTCACTCATCTGAAAACATTTGTTGAAACATTGAATACAAAGTGGTGTCTTAACTTGACCTAAGTCTTTGTGGGTGTAGTTTACTAGGATTATAGCTCCCTTTCTCAAACTAAGCATCCTCATCTGTAAGACAGGCACAAAGTAGCCATCAGTAAATGATCACGAACAATATGCGAGGATCTATGCCAGTGTCTCGTGGACAGTGACGATCTGAGCACGAAAAATCCATGGAGAAATTGACAGTCCAGCTCGGACGTGCATCTCTGTAGTGAAAAGCTGACCCCCCAGATATTAAATAGTGCCGCAGCTCACTCAGAAACATACAGCATTGTCTGCTGCTAGCAATTCTCACAGATTAACCCCTACAGCTGTTTGGAGGAATATCTATATCCCTGAGGTCCTTCCGGAATTTCCTAAAGTTTCTTTTTTTTTTCTTCTTATTTTAAGCACATGCTATGTAGTCTGTATTTTATGTTAACCAATCCCAAATTCAGTAAAACCTATGCGGTCATTTTGTGTAATGCAATAGCAGTCAAAGTTTAAGCCACACATCTGTTAGTTTATTTGCATAGATAACAAACTTACGATGGTCTCGGAAACTGTAAGACCAGTGTTTTCTGTATTTTAGGAACTTGGAGGAGAACTCAGTCACTATGAGCCTGGGTGGTTTCTCAGAATAGATTAGGATTAGCCGGGGTGTGAGGAGCAAGTGTGGGTGGTTTCTCAGAATTGACTGGGATTAACAGGGGTGTAACGAGCAAAAGAGCGGGAGCCGACCACGTCACAGGGTGAGAAGGTGCTTGTCCTCCTTCCTATCAGCAAATGCTTACAGAGTGCCACCGGACGCCAGGCGTTGTGTTAGGGGGCTGGGGATCCAGGAGCGAAAACGGGTTCCCTGCCTTAAAAGCGCTTGGGCTTTAGAAGAAAAGACAAACTGGCAACAACAGTGAAGTAAAAGCTGCACGTGGTTTCACAGTGCTAAGTAAATACGAAATGTACCTACTTCACTTTGGGGAGGGACCGTCGAGTTTCTTGGAGAAGCAAGTGAGAGGTATAAATGAATAACGGCGAGGAGAGCAGAGTCAGAATGCTCTTTGGGGCTTAAGAGGAAGGGCTGGAAAAGGTGATGCCATGTTTCCTGTTCTGTTACTTTTCCAAGGTAGTGGTGCCCAATTTGCTTTGTTTTCCCAAGCTGGCCTTATAAGGCTCACCTCATTGTTTTTAAAATGTTCCTTCTGTAATGATGAGATCAGGTAAGGGAAGCAGAGCCGTTGTCCCCAAGGGCTTTCCTGGGGGCCCGCATCACTCAGACTGCACAGCGGTAGGGTCTTGACTGCTTAGTGGCTGATGCTGCTGTAGGATTATTAACTAGGTTTTATTTAGACCTTTTTAATAGGACTCCGGAAGCCTTATTTCACTCTTCAGTGCTTTGTGTAGTGATTACAAAAGGAACTTTTGACTTTCCTCTGTAGTGCGCACATACGACCGTTCTGAAACAGATCACACGTGGAATGTTATTTAAATGTATGCTCTTGTGAGTTAATGCACAGGCGTTAGAAATGAGGTAGCAGCAGAGATGCTACTCAGTGCAGAGGAATAACTTTTACGTTAACAAGGTGAATACGTTCTTAAAATATCTGCCGTACAAAAAATTAGCAAACTGCAACGGGCTTTTCAAATGTTAAATAGAACATCTATGTTCAGACCATTGCTCCAGAGCTAAAGGAAGTTATTACCGTGGAAATACAAGGTGGTATTAGAAGAATGCACCTGTTCAGTCAAAATGGCCCCCCAAATGGCTATCGTCGCCGTTTTCCTTAAATGTTCTGCAAACCTAATGTTTTCCGCAGAGTGGTGCCCTGGGTATCCTGCCCCAGGTTACCCTTCGGTGTGGTAGCCATGTGCCCTTCACACACGTACACTGTGCAGACGTACAGCTCTCACGTCTCTGGTTTTCATCCAGACACACACCTGGGAGTCTCTTCTGCAGCCTCGGGCGACCCTGTCATCATCATGTCCTGCAACTTCAGCCTCCTGAGTGCGTCTCAGGTTTGTCTCTGTTTTCACTCCCACCACAGACGTCCAGGTTGCAGCCATCTCTCACTAGACAGCTGCTAGGCCAGCCCCTAGGGTGATGGCGGGCAGGGCCCAGTGACACATGTGGTCCCGCTTACCAGGTGCAGCAAATGCTCACGTCGGTTCTGTCTGCTACTTTGTGAGGGAGGCGTGCTTGTGGATTGTTTCTTAACACCTTCCACAGCAGAGTGTGATAAAATTGGCACTTGTGTCGTTGCTTCGGAGGCCAGAAGTTTGCAATCGCCGTTGGCCGCCACACTTGCTGTCGCCTCTTCTGGCCCCCGGTGGGGGCAGGTGTTCGCGGCCCGTGGCAGCGTCACACCAGTCTCTGTGTGTCTGCACGTGGTGTTCTCTGAGTGTTTTCTCTCATCCTCTTCTCTTCAGGAGAGCTTGACATTGGTCTTAGGGAGCATCCTAAAGAAGGATATTCTGGTCTGGAGATCCTTGCTGAATTACATCTGTAAAAACCATTTTTCCCAACAAGGACACAAACAGACTTCCAGGAACAGTAACATTTTCATAGGCACAACAGCTCACTAAATGGTGATAACTGATTTTTGATTCAAGTTTGACAGTCTAATATTGGATGGTTGAAATACCTATTTTGCTTGGGTTTAAACCCCACTAAGACTTCAGTCTTTTTGTTTGTTTGTTTGTTTTGTTTTGTTTTTAATATAGTTTATTGTCAAGTTGGCTAACGTACCATGTATACAGTTCGCTCTTCTTGGTTTTGGGGTAGATTCCCGTGAATCATTGCTTACATACAACACCCAGTGCTCATCCCAACAGGTGCCCTCCTCAATACCCATCACCCACCCCCCCCTCCCTCCCACCCCCCATCAACCCTCAGTTTGTTCTCAGTTTTTAAGAGTCTCTTATGCTTTGGCTCTCTCCATCTTTTTTTTTTTTCTTCCCCTCCCCCATGGTCTTCTGTTAAGTTTCTCAGGATCCACCTAAGAGTGAAAACGTATGGTATCTGTCTTTCTCTGACTGACTTATTTCACTTAGCATCACACTCTCCAGTTCCATCCACATTGCTACAAAGGGCCATATTTCATTCTTTCTCATTGCCAAGTGGTATTCCATTGTATATGTAAACCTCATCTTCTTTATCCATTCATCAGTTGATGGACATTTAGGCTCTTTCCCTAATTTGGCTATTGTTGAAAGTGCTGCTATAAACATTGCGGTGCAAGTGCCCCTATGCATCAGCACTCCTGGATCCCTTGGGTAAATTCCTACCAGTGCTATTGCTGGGTCATAGGGTAGATCTATTTTTAATTTTTTGAGGAACCTCCACACTGGTTTCTAGAGTGGCTGTACCAGTTTGCATTCCCACCAACAGTGCAAGAGGGTTCCCGTTTCTCCACATCCTCTACGGCATCTATAGTTTTCTGATTTGTTCATTTTAGCCACTCTGACCAGTGTGAGGTGGTATCTCAATGTGGTTTTGATTTGTATTTCCCTGATGAGGAGTGACGTTGAGCATCTTTTCATGTGCCAGTTGGCCATCTGGATGTCTTCTTTGGAAAAGTGTCTATTCTTATCTTCTGCCCATTTCTTCACTGGATTATTTGTTTTTTAGGTGTTGAGTTTGGTAAGTTCTTTATAGATACCGTATACTAACCCTTTATCTGATGTGTCATTTGCAAATATCTTTTCCCATCTTGTCGGTTGCCTTTTAGTTTTGTTGATTGTTTCCTTTGCAGTACAGAAGCTTTTTATCTTGATGAGATCCCAATTGTTCATTTTTGCTTTTAATTCCCTTGCCTTTGGAGGTGTGTTGAGCAAGAAATTGCTGCGGCTGAGGTCAGAGAGGTTTTTTCCTGCTTTCTCCTCTAGGGGGGTTTGATGGTTTCCTGTCTCACATTCAGGTCCTTTATCCATTTTGAGTTTATTTTTGTGAATGGTGTAAGAAAGTGGTCTAGTTTCATCCTTCTGCATGTTGCTGTCCGGTTCTCCCAGCTCCATTTGCTAAAGGGATGGTCTTTTTTCCATTGGATACTCTGCCCTGCTTTGTCAAAGATGAGTTGGCTATACATTTGTGGGTCCCATTCTGGGTTCTCTATTCTATTCCATTGGTCTATGTGTCTGTTTTTGTGCCAATGCCATACTGTCTTGATGATTACAGCTTTGTAGTAGAGGCTAAAGTCTGGGGTTGTGATGCCTCCTGCTTTGGTCTTCTTCTTCAAAATTACTTTGGCTCTTTGGAGCCTTTTGTGGTTCCATACAAATTTTAGGATTGCTTGTTCTAGCTTTGAGAAGAATGCCGGTGCAATTTTGATTGGGATTGCACTGAAAGTGTAGATAGCTTTGGGTAGTATCGACATTTTAACAATATTTGTTCTTTCAGTTCAGGAGCATGGAGTGTGTATCCATTTCTTTGTGTTTTCTTCAGTTTCCTTCAGAAGTTTTCTGTAGTTTCCAGCATACAGATCTTTCACATGTTTGGTTGGGTATATTCCTGGGTATTTTATGGTTCTTGATGCAACTGTAAATGGGAATGATTTCTTGATTTCTCTTTCTGTGGCTCCATTTTTAGTGTATAGAAATGCAACTGATTTTTGTACATTGATTTTGTATGCTGCGACTTCGCTGAGTTCCTATATCAGTTGTACCAGCTTTTTGGTGGAGTCTTTTGGGTTTTCCATGTAGAGTATCGTGTCATCTGAGAAAAGTGAAAGGTTGACTTCCTCTTTGCCGATTTGGATGTCTTTTATTTCATTTTGCTGTCTGATCTCTGAGGCTAAGACTTCCAACACTGTTAAACAGCGGTGGTGAGAGTGGACATCCCTGTCGTGTTCCTGATCTCAGGGGGAAAGCTCTCAGTTTTCCCCATTGAGTATATTAGCTGTGGGCTTTTCATAATATGGCTTTTATGATGTTAAGGTGTGAAGACTTCAGTCTTGTGTTTAAATTCCTTAGTACCATGGAGAACCCACAGTTTAGTTTTCAATATAGTCAGAAAAACAAATAACTATAAAGACCGTACCTCACCACTGCTCTCATAGGAAGATAAATGGACTTGGGAGGGCTTCCTAAGTTTTGTGCACCTTCCAAGATGGTGAAAGTATGGCGTGGATAGTTGGATGAGTAGATCACCTCACAGAGGTGAGTGGGCTGGTGAATAAATGAAGTTCATCTTTTTTCATTTGTTCCCTGACTTTGTCCCTCCTCTAAAACACTTCCACATGCCTATATGGGTATTTTTTAAAATTAATCTTGGGAGGACACAAATCCTTTACAAGTAATAGATGCTCACTAGAGGTGAATCCTGATCATCAGAGAATACCTGTAGATTCTCCTGCTACAAACTTGATGCTAGGCCTAGATTGATAGCACTTTACCATTTTTGCCCTCTTCTTTCTCTCCAAGTATCTTCTTAAGGATTTTTTTCCCTTCGTGTATACATTTACATTAACTACATTAATTACCTGTTTATCTACTTCACTATAAGCCTGTTTCTTACTAAAGGATTACATGGAAAACTGGATTTCACCCAATTTTTCTTTGTTCCTGATTACTATAGGTTAGAGTTTTCTTATTCTTTAAAATATAATACTTAATGCTAACTTGATGAAATATACTATATAAAAACCACATTCTTTGAGACAGAGGAAAGAAGACCAGTAGATTAGAGAAATATGGATAAATAGCTCTTCATGTAGAGAAGGTCTCTGTGCCTATACTGGTCATTCAGATGTTTAATGTTTTAATTCACTCTTTCTTGGGTGGAAGTGATGTATAGGCTGACAATTGCGAAAGCAACAAAATGTGTCAATTTGATTTAGGGATGTAAACACACTATAATTTGAATATACCCTTTCCCCCCTAATTCTGTATATTCTGCAGTTACAAACATTTCAGAAGTGCTTTATGGAATCAGGGCTGTAGCTTAGCTTGGGGACCATGCTTGCCCATTGCAGAGAGCTAATGTATTTTCCCAAAAAGTACGGATTCTACTTTCTGCTGTGCATGATCAGCAGTTTTTAAAAAATATTTCATATATATTTTTTAGTGGTAATATGTAGAAAACTCAATTTTGGTTCCTTTGTGACTTTGCAATAGTAGGAGAGGTGGTAGGAAAGGAGGAGGTGGAACATGAAAGCCCACATCAGGGCAGATGTGTAGATTTAGAGTATTCGTGAGTAAGTGTGGACAGACACTCAGGTATTTGGTTTTTAGTTAAACTGGAATGAGCTACTTTCTCACTCTTTCTATAGGTTTCTTCACCGAAGAGTTCTACATATCTACTGTATTATTTCCCAGAATTTTGATAGTCTGCTTACAGCCTTATTTTTAAATCTACTATCCCTGGGATGCAGTGTAAACACAAATTTAAAAATTTGTACATTTAAAAATTAAACATTTAATAAAATGAAGACCATGGTATATTTTTGGATCGTGGGGTATAAATATATCTCATTAATGATTGTTAGGTAATAACTGAATGGGAGAAGATATTTGAAAATGACATATCCAATAAAAGGTTAATATCCAAAATATGTATGGAACTTACACAACTCAACACCTAAAAAACAAATTACACAGCTAAAAAATGGGCAGAATATATGAGCAGACATTTCTCCAAAGACAGGTGGCCAACAGACACATGAAAGTATGCTTAATATCACTCATCATCAGGGAAAAACCAAATCGAAACTACAATGAGGTACCACCCCACACCTGTCAGGATGGCTAAAATCAAAAACACAGGAAACAACAGGTGCTAGTGAGGATGTGGAAAAAAAGGAACCCTCCTGCACTGCTGGTGGGAATGCAAATTGATGCAGCCACTCTGGAAAACGGTATGGAGGTTCCTCATACGGTTAAAATAGAACTACGCTGTAATCCAGTAATCACATTACCGGGTATCAACCCAAAAAATACAAAAACGCTAATTGAGAGGGATACATACACCCCTATGTTTATAGCAGCATTATCTACAATATCCAAATTATGGAAGCAGCCCAAGTGTCCATCAATAGATGAATGGATAGAGAAGATATGGTATATATTCACACACACACACACACACACACACACACACACACACACACACTGGAATGTTATTTGGCCACAAAAGAAGAATGAAATCTTGCCATTTGCAGTGTCATAGATGAGCTAGAGAATATAATGCTAAGTGAATTCAGTCAGTCAGAGAAAGACAAAATACTGTATGATTTCACTCATGTGGAATCTAAGAGACAAAGCAAATCAGAAAAAAAAGAGACAAACCAAGAACTGGAGTCTCAACTATGGAGAACATACCACAACAGTGGTCACCAGAGGAGAGGTGGGTGGGGGATGGGAGAAACAGGCTGGGGGTGAAGGAGGGCGCTTGTGATGAGCACCAGGTGATGTAGGGAAGTGTTGAGTCACTGAAGTCTGCTCCTGAAACTAAGATTACACTGCATGTTAATTACACTGGAATTAAAAGCTTAATTAAAAAATGATTAGGTCATGGATTCTTACTTTGAAGCTGTGCCCTTAAAATAAGTCACAGGGACTGGTTTTAATGATAATAATTTATCCACCTGTAGGGTGGGTGAGCTGAGGAGTCTTACGTGGGAAGCTATTATGGTGAGAGGTGATGGCCTCCACAGAGCCCGATTGCCTAAGTAAGGTGTAGGCTTTTAAGGACTTGTCAAAATGTCCCATTTCCACATTATAACTTTGCATTTTCTAGAGAAAATACTGTGTGGCAAGGCTTATAGGTTTTCATTGATTTAAAAATTAGATGTTTCCTCTGAAGAACTCTTTCAATTTTAGAACATGGGATAACTAGGTATGTTAATATGTGAAGTCAGAGAGGGCAGTTCTTTGGCGTTCATGTGGGTATGTGAGTGAATCCTCAGGGGACAGCTTAATGATGTCAAAACCTTGGAGCAGACGTAAAAACAGGCGTGTTTACGTCGGCCTTTCACAGGTATACATATGGATAAGATATTCCGGGATAATAAGTCATTGTGATACTGCTTAGGTCAAGTAACTTAGTTATTTATCCATTTCCTGCATGCCTTGAGTTCTGCCTGCCTTCCAGTTTTACGTCACAGGGAGAGACTTCTGGTCTCTTCAGTTTTGAAAGGAGCCACTGGTTCTTGACGCCAGGATTCTCTGCTCGTGAGTCGGCTTGGTTCTGACCTGGTAAGGTTGACCCAGGGACCAGAGAAACCGTGAATAGTATAGATACAATAATACTCCACATTTTGAAATGGAGTATTTATGGAGTTAGTAAATATATGTAGCTGTACTTGTTTGAACCTTGTTGAAACTTTTGTCTATTTTTCCAATTCCACTTTCTTCTGTGTCTTTTATTTAATGCACCTATATGTTACCTCTAAAGATTTAACATGTCAGATCCATTTCTTAATCACATATGATTGTACCACTTAGTATGGTATCTCGTTTGTTCCCACACTGAACATATCTTTATTTAAATAAGGATGGATGGATGGAGTAGGTAAAGGGGATTAAGAGATAGTCTTCCAGTTGTGAAATAAAGAGGATGTCATGTACAATAAAGAAATACAGTCAGTAACATTATAACAACTTTGTGTGGTGACAGATGGCAGGTACACTGACCTTGGTGACTGTTTTGCAGTGTGTACAAATAGTGGACCACGTTGTGTACGTCTGAAAGTAATACAATATTGTATGTCAGTTATCCTTCAGTTGAAAAAGTTAACATTGATTCTGAACCTTGAAAAGAAAAGACTTGTAAAGTAGTGGTGTACAGGTCACGAGTCCTAAGTCTTAGATCCTGCAAGTTCAGTGTGGCTGTGCAGGACCATAACCCCTTTCCTGTTTTCACTGCCGTCCACACTGGTGCTTTCTGGGCTCCTGGAGATGAGCAGAGACCGTGTGTTCCTCAGACTTTCAGGAGAGTGGATCGACCACAGAGTGGCCTCCATGGCCTGTATCAAAAGGCCTCCAAGTAGTACCTGTATCAAAAGTGGCCTAGACTTTACTAGATTTGGCAAAGTCCAGATGAACATAACTGCCGAGCGTCCTGTCATTATCGATGTTTTCCGTCTTGTAAACAACAGGTTGGCCTCTGTGCTTGTGTGGGTGTGGCCAGCGGGCGTGGGACAGACCCAGAGCTCCTTGATGAGGAAGGGCCCAGATCCCTGCTGCAGCCTTGGTTCTTGTCCTGAGAGAACCTGTCTCCTATCCGGCCCCGATTCACGTATGGTCACCGAGGAGTCCAGACGCGAGCGGACCACGGAGGCTTCAGAAGTTAGAAGATGTGCACATCTAGACTTTCATGCTTGTAGTTTGTTTTTGTTTTTGTTTTTTAAGAGTTGGCTGTTCTTTGTTGTTGCTTTTGTTTGGGATGTGTGTTTCCTTCATAGTATCCATCCAGTTTGAAGGGAAGGAGTCCATTTGGCTCTTTGGTCACTTCCAGGTTTGAAGGATTTTGGCCTCTGTTGCACTTACGCTGACCAGATCTCAATACCCAGTTTCCGTGTTTGGCTCATCATAAAGCCAGTACGTATCTCTGAAAACAGCTTCTTAACGAATGATGCATGGCTTCTTCGGTAAGCAGTGCGACTGTGCTCAGGGCATGCCCCCGTCCTGTGGTCTCTCGCTCTCTTGCTCTGGTTGTTGTTGGAAGTGACACAGCCTGGGGCATAGACAGGGTTAGAAATGGATTTGAGGACTTCGGTCTTCGTATTCTGTAGAGATGGCCAGCGATTGCCTTACTTCCTTAGATCCCTGAAATGGAAATGAAAACCAAGCAGTGCATGGAGCTGTTTCTCACAGAAGAGCAAGGAGGTGGGGAAAGTAAGTACTTGGCGTGAATGCTCGGGGAGGAAAGTGCCCACCACTGAGAAGACGAGTGGCTTGGAAGAGAGCACGTTTGTAGGAAACAAATAATTTGCATGTGGGCCACAACTACATTCTGGTCTTTGAATAATCAACTTCTGTGTCTAGATGCTTCAACTATGAAAGAGCAAAAACTAAAATAATGTGCAGGCTTTGAGTTCAGGGTACTTTTCTGTGACCCAGTCTGCCTTATAAAGATTCCATTTCATTGTCAATACCCCGGTTCCATTTTGAAGTGATTTTACCAGCGGATGCATTTCCAGGTTATCGTTACCAGGTGTGCTGAACCAGACCTAGAGCCAACTTTGTATAGGATGGTGATAATTCTTGTTAGGTGGTTGTGTAATGGAATTTGTTGTTTTGTATTGTAATGATGTTCACTTGATCTGATGGGAGTTTGTAAAGCCTCAGAATTAATACTACAGACTTTAGACTACCAAGTTACTTTGAATTGAGGGACAATACCAGATTACACTTTTTATCTAGAAGTTTAAGAACAGGTGAACAGCTCTGAGAAGAATCGTTACAGAAATCTAAAGTGGTTCTCAGACACGGCAGTAAATCAGTAAAAGGAAACTAAGGCCAATGGTGAGTGCAATATTTAAAATAATGGTATTTTAAAAGGTGAAATTTTATTATCCTAGCCAAATACTTTGAAACTCGTGGTCTATAGATCCTTCATATTATTGTCAACAGATATCTTCACAGCAAAGGGCAGTAACAGATTCCTAAATTTGGGGTAAATCCCAGGCTATTAATTTTAATCCACTAGGACAGAATACCCGTTTGTTCTGAAAAGTTAGAACTGCATAGAATATGCAGTGTCAAAACTATATGAATACAGAAACATTTAACCCAGAAATAGCGCTTAGTAGAGGAAGCATCTTTACCCTAGAAATACAAGATGTATACTCCAACACCAAACAAATGCATCAGGACTTTTCCATGTGCAAGTCACCTTCCTAGGTAGAAAAACATATTGTGGAGCCTAGAAACTTGAAGATAATTTGCTGTGAAGACTAAGGATGCAAGTACATGAGAAGTTAGATATCCGTACAAGATCCCCACGGGGTGCTGGGCAGACTTCACAGAATAGCTCAGATTTGCACAAGGAAAAGCAAAGGAGCATCGCTCTAGAGGAGAACAGGCTTCCCCATCAGCACGAGAAGAGAGAATGGACAGTTACGCGGTCGGAGGCCTGGCGTCCTGTGCCCACGGCACTGCTCTGGCAGTGGTCACTTAGTGTAGCCGGATCCTGTTTGTTTTCATTTTTCGAAACTACTCTCAGACTTTGGCTAAAGATGGCTTTACAGTCGCATTTCCCGCTCTGACTCTGCGTTCTAGGACCTTCGTCTTCTTTCATGTTCATATTTCAGCATCGTAGGTGTTCATGTAAATGAAATAATTTTATTTAAATTGTCATCTAGAAGGTAATCTGTTTTCATGAATATTATTAACAAATGTCCTTGCCTGTCCTCCCGGCTACAAAATGATATCTGTAAGAGAAAGAAAAAGAAACGAGAAATTCAGAGACGCCGGGCTTAGCTGGCTCCTGGAACCTGGCAGCCAGGACTTGTGAATGCCAGGTAGGAATAGTGCAGGGGTGAAGACAGTGCACGCAAGAGGAAACATCCGGAGGGAAGGATGGGGTTGGTGTGTTACCTGCCAGAAAGCAGACCTCGCGTCTTCCCCGTTGGGGTCAGGGCCGACTTCCCCCTTCACCGTCCTGGCCCAGAGCAGGATCCGGATGGAAGCAGCCGGGTGGAGGGAGCCGGGAGCAGCGTCCAGCTGTGCAGCCCCGGGCAGTTGTGCTGATATGCCGTGACTTCACCACGTGCACCCTGTGTCTCCGAGTTCCCCACGTGCTGCCCAGGCCTGCCCGGTCCCGAACATCTGCTCTGCTCCAAAGGCAGCTACTTAGGAGGCTCGGAATTCACCAGGCCCTGGCCGAAACTGTTTCTCTGACGCCCGGTGCCGCAGAGCACCCGCCGCCAGTACTCCTGGGGGCGATAGGAGGGTCCCCGCACACCCGGCCCCTGGGAGAAGAGCAGCAGAGCCCCTGGCCTCCCCCTGGGCCCCAGGACGCCTGCCCGTCTGTGACACTTGTCTGCACTCTTCCCACACCGGGTGAAGATGAGATCTCTAGTGTGCAGATACGGGCACATCCAGAGAAGGGTTTGCTCTGAGCGCTCTTCTTTCCAGTGGTCGTGTGTCTGAGGTCGTGCCATTCCTGAAGGGGCTGCAGCGTGGCTCCACACTGCCACCTCCACCTGTGGGACAGGCACTGGACCGCCCACCCTCAGGGGACACCCTTCTCCCAGGTGGGCAGCGTGCCCTCTTTCTGACAGTTCTGCCCCACTGACCAGGCTAAATGTTTCTCCTCCAGTCTCTGTGCACACGTATGTCGGTAGGATTGTTTTGAATGACAAGGGCCAGCCTGGGAAGACGGCTGTCAAGCCAGTGGGATGCTTTTCTCTTTTAAACACAGGAGGCATTTTGGAGCAGATAGTAGGATGTCACTAATGAAATCAGGCTCTGTTTTTTCTTACTTTTCTCCAGCACGCACGCTTAATTATCACCCATAACGCAAATGATTCTCTCTGGTGCTCGTGCGTATTTGCGGGATTAAAGAAGAACTTGACATGAAGCATCAAAGCGCGCACTGCCTGTTGTCAGCTCCTCTCAACGTGGTGTCCCCCTGAAAGAGTGCATTGAGGTGCAGGACTTACCATGTCCTTCAGAGTCCGTGCCCTCAGTGATTCAGAGAGAGTGTAAGTGACAGGTCTTTCAAGTCAAAACTGAAGGTGACTTCTGTGGGCCGGAAATTCACCAGGCCCTTCGGCACCGTTATTTTATTGTGTTTAAATTCCTGTAGCTCATCCTTCCTCCGTGAGCTAAAAATGCTTCTACATAATAGTTGTTAATTCTGGTTTTTCCTCGAGCATCCCTGACTTGGAGACCGTGTATCTCTTGGTATCAAGCCTGCCTCATTTGTTCATAAGGATAAAAGATAAAGGCCTTCGCTCAGTCCATTCTTTATTTTCTTGATGTTTTCACTCTATTATTTTGTTCCTTCTTTCCAGGTCTCTTGTTTGATTTGCCCGTACGGAAGCCGTGTTTACAACCCGTTTTATTTGGCTCTTTTCTTGTGCAGTATGTTTTCTGTGAAGAGCACTTTATGAGTGTGGCATTAGTCACCTTGGCCTAATAAATGTTTTATTGAACAGAGTTCCAGCATTCATAATCCTACTTAGAAAATAGCACTTTAGGGATGAGGCATTAAAGGAGAATTTTACCTCTGTAGTCCTTTGTTTTATACTTTGTTTTGCTCTTACGCTTCTTCGATTGTAAATTTAGGTAAAGAATTTTTTTCTTTGAGAAATGGTAAAAATATTTTTTTAATTTGAATCCAAGAGATTTAACTAAGGAATACACACACACACACACACACACACACACACACACACACACACACACGAGGGAGAGAGGGAGGGGAAGAGAGAGGGATAGGCAGGGGAAGAGAGAGAGGAAGGGGGGAGGGGGGGAGGGAGAGAGAGAGAGGGGGAGGGAGAGAGAGAGAGGGCGGGGGAGAGAGAGATGGGGAGTGGGGAGAGACAGAGACGGGGGGGGGGGAGGGAGAGAGAAAGGTATGTCAAAACCATAATCAGGGTGTATATTTTCAAGTAACAACAGTTACGCATAAACCCCAACATCTTAGCTAAGGCTTTGGACTTAGACACTCCAGATTTATGTGTTTCTACCCCGACTCCACCACGTGGTATCTGTGCTGTCTCCACCAAGTCAAATAATCTCCCTTCCTAGGTTTTCTCATCCATATCTGGGGCTGTCTTTGTCGTAATATTCTTGTGAGTAAAACATGATATAATCCATGAAATTACTTAGCACAGTGCTTGAAGTGGTGAACTCATCAAATTCGTGATTGTTAATAAAACATTACTGTTATTTGTGAATATGTTGCAAGGAAAGGATGCTGGTGTTTTTACGTCCACAGGAACTCTGCCTCCTTTGTGAGCCGGACTTGACGGGAGTGTCGTCACGAATACACTTTAAGGGCAAGAATGGTTGTCCACTTTTGATACATTCTGGTTTTAGAATTGGCCATATTTCCCGCCTGAGCTGAAGGAGAGTGATGTAATCTCTTGGGCACCCACATGGCTGAGCTTCTTGGTCAGTGTGTTGATAAGGGTGTTTGCTGTCCCTGCACAGGGCTCCCATGATGGTGTGGCTGGGCAGGACTCCTGGATGGTGTCCCTGGGCAGGAAGGACTCCGTGATGGTGTGGCTGGGCAGGACTCTGGGATGCTGTCCCTGGGCAGGACTCTGTGACGGTGTGGATGGACAGGACTCCGAGATGCTGTCCCTGGGCGGGACTCGATGACAGTGTGGCTGGGCAGGACTCCGGGATGTTGTCTCTGGGCGGGACTCCACGACACTGTCCTTGAGCAGGACTCCGTGACGCTGTCCCTGGGCAGGACTCCTGAGGAGCCAGACGCAGCCAGTCAGCAGCGTTCACTGTGCAGAGTGATAAGTGGCCAGAAATACACACAGTGTGTTTGTGGAATTTGTTCCAGATTTTGTCCTTTGTTTCTCTTCTGCCTTTTCCCCATTCCAGGTCATCCAGATAGAATAAGGGAAATGTGTGTACAGCAGCTGAGTGATTACAGATGTTCGTCAGATTCCTCCTGGAGAGGAAAATAAAGCCAAAATACAGCCTCAATTTGTTCTCTCTCACTTTTTAAATGCGAAAATCTCCATTCTTTTGGGTAATTTTTTAGGAAACACCACAGTTTCTGTATCTTCACCTATTCAAGAACCTGAACAATTAAACGTGGAATTGTCCATCCTTATCTGAGACTGGGATTCCAGACTTCCTTTTACAGATACTACAAGTGCATGTCTGATGGTTCTCTACCACGTGGCCAGAACATGTGAGTTAGGAGAATATGTGAATGAACATGACTTTGTTTTTAGCTAGATAACAAACAGTTAATTCCAGGTGGTGTAATCTTTAAATTCACATTTTATTCATGTCCTGTTTCCCAACGTAAGGGATACTTAATGGTCGCACATTAGGCACCATGAGAAGCATACTTAAGATCTTTCTATCATCTCCAAAATGATATAATTTAATTAATTAATAACTCTAATTGCTCATAATATCATCTCTACTTTTCCAGAAAAGATTTCAGCTTTTTTTATTCCAACCACAGAAGGGTAGAATTGCATAGTATCTTAAGATAGAATTGAATGAATATCAGTGCCAGTATCGATCAGGGTAGGGGAGTACACAGGCCTTCAGTTTAATTGTCTTTGAAATTAGCTTTCTTATTCCCCTAATAATGTTGCCATATGGATTCAGAGATTACTTATGTGGATACCTTATTTTACAATCTGTCATGTATCAAACACTCAAAATGTAATCTCTACTAATTTTAATACAGCTCTGTCGTCTTGCTTTAGAGATGGTAAAACCAGTGACCCAGAGACTTGTGTGTGTCTAGAGTTACGCGTTTTTTCTCAGTGTACTTTTCTCTCTTGCGTTAGTGTGAACAGTTTTGATTTCTGTCTATTCAAGATCACTGATCTTGTCTTCTGGATTACATAGTAGCCCATTCAGGTACTGAGATTTTTCTTTTCTACAATTGCCATTAAAAAAAACAGTTCTTCCATTTCTTCGGGTCCTAGATTAATTATGATTTTATTCTCCTTTCTCTTACTCTGAATTTTAGTTGATTTGCTCTCCCCCAAGTCTGACTTATTTTTCTCAATCCTCAGAGATTGATGGGCTGTTTCTGTGATGTGCCTTTCTGTACAAACAGAAAGGCCTGCCCTCCAGGCAGGAATTCAGGGAAATTATACGGTTTATATTGCCTGGGTCACTTACTGGAGCTGTATGTTGTGTGTTTTACAATGTCTGCAAGTTTTTGCCTATTTTTTTTCCAATTTCTTAATTGTTTTTGATACGAGGATAGATTCAATACCAAATGCACTGTTTTTTTTCAGAGACAGAAGTCTTTTTTTTTTTCTTTTGGGTGTTTGTGGGTTTTTTTTTTTTTTTTAATTTAAATTCAAGTTAGTTAACATACAGTGTAGTATTAGTTCAGGAGTGGAACCCAGTGATTTATCATTTACCTATGACACCCAGGGCTCATCCCAACAAGTGCCCCCCTCAATGCTCATCACCCATTTTCTCTAGCCCCCCCACACCTCCCCTCCAGCAACCCTCATTTTGTTCTCTGTATTTAAGAGTCCTTTATGGTGTGCCTCCCTTTCTGTTTTTATCTTATTTTATTTTTCCTTCCCTTCCTCTGTGTTCATCTGTTGTATTTTTTAAATCATATATTTGTGCCATCATATATTTGTCTTTCTCTAACTGACTTAGTTCACTTAGCATAGTATACTCTAGTTCAGTCCACATTGTTGCAAATGGCAGTATTCTTTTTGATCAACTAGTAATATATATATTCCATTGTGTGTGTGTGCGTATGTGTGTGTGTGTGTGTATATATATATATATATATATATATATATATATATATCACATCTTCTTTATCCATTCATCCATCGATGGGCATTTGCGCTCTTTCCATACTTTGGCTATTGTTGAAAGTGCTGCTATAAACATTGGGGTGCATGTGCCCCTTTGAATCAGCACTCCTGTATCCTTTGGATAAATAACCTAGTAGTGCAATTGCTGGGTCGTAGGGTAGTTCTGTTTTTAGTTTTTTGAGGAACCTCCATACTGTTTTGCAGAGTGGCTGCACCAGCTTGCATTGCCACCAACAATGCAAAAGAGATCCTCTTTCTCCACATCCTCGCCAACATCTGTTGTTCCCTGAGTTGTTAATGTTAGCCATTCTGACAGGTGTAAGGTGGTATCTCATTGTGGTTTTGATTTGTGTTTCCCTGCTGATGAGTGACGTTGAGCATTTTTTCATGCATCTGTTAGCCATCTAGATGTCTTCTTTGGAAAAGTGTCTATTCATATCTTCTGCTCATTTCTTCACTGGATTATTTGTTTCCTGGGTGTTGAGTTTGATAAGTTCTTTATAGATTTTGGTTACTAACCCTTGATCTGATATGTTGTTTGCAAATATCTTCTCCCATTCCATCCGTTGCCCTTTAATTTTGTTGATTGTTTCCTTCACTGTGCAGAAGTTTATCTTGATGAAGTCCCAGTAATTCAATTTTGCTTTTGTTTCCCTTGCTTCTGGAGACACGTCAAGTAAGAAGTTGCTGTGGCCGAGGTCAAAAAGGTTGTTGCCTGTTTTCTCCTGTAGGACTTTGGTGGTTTTCTGTCTTACCTTTGTGTCTTTCATCCATTTTGAGTTTATTTTGTGTATGGTCTAAGAAAGTGGTCCAGGTTCCTTTTTCTGCATGTCACTGTCCAGTTTTCCCAGCATCATTGGCTGAAGAGACTGTCTTTATTCCATTGGATATTCTTTCCTGCTTTTCAAGGGTTAGTTGGCCATACATTTGTGGCTCCATTTCTGGGTTCTCTATTCTGTTCCATTGATCCATGTGTCTGTTTTTGTGCCGGTACCATACTGTCTTGATGATTACAGCTTTTTAATATAGCGTAAAGCCCAGGATTATGATGCTTCCAGCTTTGTTTTCTTTTTCAACATTATTTTGTCTATTCCGGGTCTTTTCTGGTTCCATACAAATTTTAGGATTGTTAGTTCTTAGCTCTGTGAAGAATGTTGGTGTCATATTGATAGAGATTGCATTGAAAGTGTAGGTTGCTTTGGGTAGTATCGACATTTTAACAATATTTGTTCTTCCAGTCCATGAGCATGGAATATTCTTCCACTTCGTTGTGTTCTTTTCAATTTATTTCATACGCATTCTATAGTTTTCAGCATACAGATCTTTTACCTCTCTGGCTAGGTTTATTCCTAGGTATTTTATGTTTTTTGGGGTTGTAAAGGGGGTCGACTCCTTGATATCTCTTTCTGCTGCTGCATTGTTGGCGTATAGAAATGCAGCCTTTTTCTATACATTGATTTTATATCATGCGACTTTACTGAATTCATGTAACGGTTCTAGCAGTTTCTTGGTGGAGTCTTTTGGGTTTTCCACTTTAGTGTATAATATTGTCTGCAAAGAATAATAGTTTGACTGCTTCCTTGACAGCTTGTACGCCTTTTATTTCTTTTTGTTGTCTGATTGCTGAGACTAGCACTTCCAGTTTTCTGTCAAACAAAGTGGTGCGAGTGGACATCCTGTTGTGTTCCCAACCTTGGGAGTAAGTTCTCGGGTTTTTCCCCATTGAGGATGATAGTAGCTGTGGGTCTTCTGTCTGTGGCCTTTATGATCTTGAGGTATGTTCCTTCTATCCCTACTTTCTTGAGGGTTTTTAAACACAAGAGAATGCTCTATTTTGTCATATGCTTTTCCTGCATCTGTTGAGAGGATCATGTGATTCTTATGCTTTCTTTTATTAATGTGATGTATCATATCGATTGATTGGCAGATACTGAACCACTCCCTCAGCCCAGGAATAAATCCCATTCTATTATGGTGAATAATTCTTTTTATGTACTGTTGAATTCGATTTGCCAATATCCTGTTGAGAATTTTTGCATCCATGTTGATCAGCAATCTTTTCCTAAGTGTGCTGGGTGAGCATAATGTTTTCATTCTGAATTGAAAATTCCAGTATGTTTTAGGTGGTCTTTCATAAGTATTGTCAGAAAACAAACACTAACTGTGGCAGCTACCTCTTGTAAAAGTCTCCTGCCTAATGAGATCCCCTAAAGTTTAATTGCTTAAACAATATGAACATATTTTAATTTCATGTATATTTGATATCTTTATAAAAAATAAAGCTGAAATTAAGTACAAAGTTATTATCTATAATTCTGATGTTTTCCTCTACCAGTCTTCTAAATTAAGTTTCCATAAGGACATCAGATCAAAGTATTGAAAATAACCTCAAAAAACCCTTCTCCTTCTTTGATGATGAATGGTATTTTCACTGTTCGTTTTTCTTTGAATGCTATAGTTTCATGATGAACATTGCAGGTCACAGCTTCAATATGTGACATTTCTCAGTGTCATCCATAATCTTGCAGTGAAAAAAGGAAGGAAGATGTTTTATAATGTTTTCCCATGAGGCATATTCTTTTTAATAATTCATAAATAGCTTACTATGTATGTAACTCCATTTACCTTATATCAAATTCCCATCCATTTTGGTAAAAATTACTGTCAATGAATTCTGTTATGTTTTCTATAGTAATAAACATCCTGTTTGACTTGTGTTTCAGTAGCTTTAAAAGCCTTTCCCTTTTATAGGAAAGTAAATATTGTTAGTGTTATATTCTTAAAGTTACAACCAGAATATGAAATTCATGTAGCCTCATGTTGGACAAGGTAATCTCTGATGGATTTAAAATGTTCTTAGAATGAATCAAAATTTGTAGAATGTATTGGATGTTAATGCATGTATGTGTATCTGTGTATGCATTAACCTCTGCATCTCTGTGTGTGCATGGGTGTGCGTGTGTGAGTGAGCACGTGTGTGTATACGGGTGTGCGTGTGTGCATGCACGTGTGTGTGCATGCCTGTGTGTGCGCGTGAGTGCACACGTGTGTGTACGTGTGTGTGTATGTGTGTACATGGGTGTGTGTGTGCGCGTGCGCGTGTGCGCATAGTCTTTCAGAATATCGAGAATGCCCGGTCATTCTGTATGGCTTAGTAACACTGTGCATCCATGTTCTCCTCTACTGTTTCCTTTCCTCAGAGGCAGTAATTTTCATTCTTTCAGCCAACTATGTTCATATCCCTCCATGTATTTGTACAGCGTACTTATATTTCTGCTTTGTGCCCTTTAACTTGTAACTATCATCTATCGATTGTTTTCTATTATGGAAGATTAGAATTTGGCATCCCCAGTTCCTCCATACATACTTCCCGGCACTGATCTTTTCCCAGTGTCTGCCATGAGACCATAAATTTGATCACTATGCAAGTTTATTATATTTTTTTCAAAGAAAATATAGAGCTGAGCCATGCAGTATCCTGGGATGATTTTTATTTCCCTCACATTTTGTATTTTCTTCATAATAGTGGTCTTTGATGTTTTTTACCTAGTTTTCTGTGTCCACATCACAAACTTAACCCATGGCTGTCAGTTTTGTAGAGCTCTTTTGTTACATATTTTGATAGATTAGATAATCTATTAATGTTTCTTTTTCGAAGAGGTCTCTTCCAGAGCTTTCTGACCGTGTGACTCTCACTCAGTGGCCTCCCAAGCTTGATGCAGGGTTGTTTTATCGGTGTATTCCTCCAACCTTGTTCTGGAAATTGCTCTTGTGTGCCATCCATTTGGATTGCCTGTGTTCTGAAGTTTGTGACCTCTTTTTTTCTCATTTACCCCTTTAGAACTGTGTAAAACATCCTCCAGTATCTTGCTGAAATAGGGTCATTGTGTAGCTCAGTTTCTGAGTCTTTGTGTGTGTGAAAATACCTCTATATGCCCTCCTTGCCAAGTGTAAATGTAGTTTGGGGAAGACAGACAGCTAGGTTGGAAACATTTTGCCCACAGAATGCGGAAGGCGTGTTCCACTGTGTGCCAGCTTGTATGCTGCTGTAACTCCACTGCCATTCTGATTCATGATCCTTTGTATAAAACTGTAAAACTGGGGGTGCCTGGGTGGCGCAGTCAGTTGAGTGACTGACTCTTGATTTCAGCTCAGGACCTGATCTCACGGTTCGTGGGATCAAGCCCCCTGTCAGAGTCCATGCTGAGCATGGAGCCTGATGAAGATTCTCTCTCTCTCCCTCTGCCCCTCCCCTGCTTGTTCTCTCTCTCGCTCGCTCTCTCTCTCAATTAATTAGTTAATTAAGCTTTAAAAAAAACCTGTACTATTGGAACATACTTTCTTTATCTTCAGTCCTGAAATACCATGTTGGTGGACTATTGTGTGGATTAATTTTCAGCTAATTTGAGGAGTATTTAGATTACCTTTATAATCTAGAATGTCTTACTTGTACATCTGGGAAATATTTTGAACTATTATCATTATTTTTAACTGAAAAATTTTGAGAGAATGTTTATTCACATGCGGCTGTAATTCCGTGTGCATGTACCCATTTTCCCTCAATGATAAGACTTTGCAAAACTGTAGTACGAGGTCACAACCAGGATGCTGACATGGTACAGTCAAATAACTGTATGCAGATTTCCCTGGTGTTACGTGCACTTGCATATGTGTTTCGTTCTGTACATTTCTGTCGCATACATCGTTTCAGGTATCCACCATCACATTGGAGATACGAAGTGATTCTTTGCCACAAGGATTTTTTTCCTTTTCTCTTTAAAACACCAGCAGATTCCCTCCATCTCTCCCATCTCTAGCTCCTAGCAACCAGCAACCTGCTCTTCATAAATTTTGTCATTACAAAACCTTTCATTAATGGAATCAAAGAGGATGTAACCTTTGACATTGGCTTTGCTCACTTTGTATAATTCGAAGCTAAAGTGGAGATTCATCCAAGTTGTTGCATGTTATCAGCGGTGTGTTCCTTTTTATTGCCGAGTAGTATTCCATGGTATGGATGGACCCCAGCTTGTGTGAGTGGTAAGTGTTCACCTATTGAGGGACATCTCAACGGCTTCCTCTTTGGGGCTATTAAGAGAAAAGTGCTTTGAACCTTCATGTATAAGGTTTTGAATATAAATGTCCATTTCTCTGGATAAATGTCCAAGAATGCAACTGCTGGGTCCTAAGGTAATCGCATTGTTAGTTATATAGGAAACTGGCAAACTGACTATGGTGGGGTTATGGTTTATGCTCCCATTAGCAGTGTGTGCAGGTGATCCGGTTTTTCTGATTCCTCATCAGCAAATGTGTTATCGTACTGTTTTATTTCAGTCATGTTGGTGGGTGTTCAGTGAAATCCCGTTGTGGTCTTTATTTGTGGTCATATGACAGTTAATGATCTTTAACCACTTTTCATGTTTGAAGTTACCATCTTAATATTCTCTCAGTGAATTGTCTGTCTCCAGTTTTAATAATGAAATGAAGTTTAAAGGTTTGCTTTGAGATACCTCTGGTTACTATGGCATTTTATTAAGTTTTGGCTCAACCCACAGCTCTGTGGAAAGCCCCAGGTATGACTTCCAATCATGTGATCCTTACAGAGGCAGACACAGGGGCATCTTTTTGCCTCTCCCCACTAGATCTCTAGCTTCTCATTGGGGGAAAGATGTATCCAGAAGAGAAGGGTGCTGAGACCCAACAGTTTAATAATGGAAGAAAGTTTGTTTTCTTTGATACTTCAGTTTAGTGGGTAAAACGTGCTTACCTTGAATCTTATTGCCCTTTGTGTAAATGCTTAGGAAAGAGAATATTGGTGCCAACCTTTTATTGTTACACCAGATAACCTGAGACATATTCTCAGTGGACATGAAGCCAGATTAGACCCTCACTAAACTGTCCACTAGAGGAACTTCCTCCTTTCTTCCAAGAAGGTATTCCAATAACCCAGAAGTAATGAAAGGATTTCAGGTTTAGAAACAACAAACTAAGGCAGGCAAGGTAGTGATTAGTCAGTGGTTCTATGATTGATCTAGCAGAGAGGAAACCGTCTAGCTACAAATGTAGTTGTACAGGAAGCTACTCAAAATTTGGTTTCCTGTACCCTGATAGAGGCCTATTCAAACATACTTCCTCATGAAACCATATTGCTCTAAGGCTTTGAAGATGGTATAGATAGTTTTGGAAAACACTAGCTTAGAATCCAAACAGGTCACAAGTTCAGAAACAGTATATTTGTACTATATTTATACTTGTAGTATATGTAGGATATTAAAAATCCAAGAAAGAAGGATCAAAATTTTAAGTAGAAACCTGGAATGTGTGGTAAAACTACTGTGGTATTTTCCAAGTCACTGATTTTTTTATATAACAGTTTTATTTGCATCTGATAGAGTGCTATTATTCGGCTTGTCTGAAATGAATAGAACTCCTAATGGTGATCATTCTTGATCTAGAAATCAACTTTTTATTTTCAAGGATCAGATTGCTCATGGAAGTAAATGAGTCCTCATTTGTTACGGGAATAAAGGAGTCTTATGAAATGGAAATGATTTCTTGGCTACTTCAGTATGTTACGTTTTATTGACCAGAGGGTGACTGGAAAAAACTTGGGAAGCAAGTACTGACTTCAGCTAAAATAACTGGCTTTCCTCCCTCTAGAAATTGCCAAGAAGCAATAAAATTTGCTGCGATGGCTGTTCCGTGGTCCCATACCTTTCAGAGTTTTTGAATTCTGCAGAAGGTTTTATATCTTGAACACAATGGGAAAAGATCTCTGTTAGGATTTATATGTACATATATTTTGTACCCCATGCCATTAATACGTACAGAAGATCATTCAGAGTAGAAATCACAGAAATTTAAAACAGCTGATCAAGACAGTAGTGCATATTCCTTCAGAAGAATGTTCTTTTGAAACCGTTTTATTTCCAGTGCAGTTTCCATTATACGTAAGAGCTCATTGAGTTACTTTCTTTAGAAAAAGCAAACCTTTCAGATACACTAATTTCTACATTCTTTGTAGCAGTCCTTAGTAGAAAAAAACATTATTAAGGCTCCAAATATTTACTCTTATATTTAAAGTTTGTAAATGTACTTTTCTAGCTAGATATTACACATATTATAAAATTCTTACAATAGAAATTTAAAAGTTCTGAGATAAAGTTCATAAAGATAGAGGTTAAAATACTTTTTTTCTAGGGGCACCTGGGTGGCTCAGTTGGTTAAGCTTCCAACTTTGGCTCAGGTCATGATCTCACAGTTTGTGAGTTCGAGCCCTGTATCAGGCTCTGTGCTGACAGCTCGGAGCCAGGAGCCTGCTTTGCATTCTGGGTCTCTCTCTCTCTCTGCCCTTCCACTCACACTCTGTCTCTGTCTCTCTCTCAAAAATAAAAAAAAAAAAACATTAAAAGAAATTAAAAATATAAAAAATAATTTTTTTTTCTTAAAATCCAAAAATAACCACTGAGAGCATGCCTCCAACATTGGGGATAATTGGAAAGGACAGAACAAGGTAGGGTTCTTTTTGAAGGAAATACTGTCACTCTGGGCAGAATGAGACATACTGATTGCCACTGATGAGTAGCCATTTTAGGGATGACCTAGGTACAGAGTGATGCCATGATTCATACCTTATGATGGAGTATTTCCATCCTTTTCTTGCTATAAAAAAGTCATATATTATTAATTTACTTTCTGTCTAAACTTAACACATAGTATGAATTCTGCCTGTGACTTTTAAGCTATTTTTTCACTATCTGTTGTTACCACATCACCTGAGTTTTCAGTTGAATTCACAAGATACTGGACTACTTAGTATCTATGCTTAAACTTTCATACGAGTTTCATTAATCTCATTTATTTTTCTTGTTTATAATGGCAAAATTCAGAATTGCCAAATAATAGAGCAAATGTACGTTATATCCACCCATAAAATATTCGATTAAGTAACTCTAATGTGTCATTATCAGTCACTTTAAAACTGTCAATCACTAATATAAAACAGCATCTTTACAGGACTCACAACATCAGTAGAAGTCCAAATGCTGAAGCCCCTCTAGAGTCTCAAGAGTGAGGAGGATGGTCTTTCTAAACCATGGCCCACTGGGTATCTGCTTCCTGGCAATATTTGTGGGTTGGGTTCTGCAGTGTGGTTGAATCGTTCTGCACTCACACAAGCAAGTTTTGAGATTGTCAATTGGTTTACATCTTGACAACAGTTAGTGTCACCAGTCTTTTTTATTTATGTTCCTCCAGCAGGTTTAAAGTGATATCTCATCGTGATTTTAATTAGAATTTCCTGCTGATTAATCATGTTGAGAATATTTTCTCAAGTTTATTAGCCAATCATTATCCTATTTTGTAATAGTCTTTTCAATTCCATGCCCAATTTTTAAATTTAGTAGTTTGTCTTTTTCCTTAACATGCTCATAAGCATCGTCTCATGGGCTTGTCGCCCATCTGTGGATCTTATTTGTTGAAGTGGCCGTCCACATCTTCTGTACCTTTTTTATTGACTTGTTTGTGAGTTTTTTCTTTTTATCCAGCTTTACTGCGGGATAATGGACACATGGAATTTCAAGATATTTAAAATGTACTGTGTGACGATTTGATATATGTCTGCCTTGTGGAAGGATTGTGAACTTTTTCTTGAGTTGAAAGAGTTCTTTACATATTCTGGATACAAACCCTTTGTCAGATAGATAGACATGCTGAAAATATTTTCCCCAGAGACCATGGTTTATTTATTTATTTTGTGAAGCTACTGGCTGTTGTGTTCTACAAATGTTTATCAGGTCACATGGTACCTTCCATGCGTTTATTAGCTGTGCTCTGCTTATTCTATCAGTCACTAAGAGACAGGGTATAAATATGCAAACCGGACTATGGATTTATTTAATTTCTCCTTTAAGTTCTGTCACTTTTTGTTCTACAGTTTTTAAAGATCTCTTGTTGTGAATGTACATATTTAATGTTTTTTATTTATTTTTTATTGGGGGGGTGGGTGGGTGGGGTAGACTTCTGTGATAAACATTATGAACCATCCTTTTGTGTCGTTAGTAGTATTCTTTAATTTGAAGGGTATTTTTTATATTAATGTAACCACACCTGTGTGTGTTTATGCTTAGTGTTACTGTGGTATATATACAAATATATTTTTACCCATTTACACTGATCCTATCAGTCTTTTTAATTGAGGTGTGTTTCTTATATATAACACATAGATCTTGCTTTTTTATGGATTTTTGCTTTTTTAAAAATAAATCCAGCCTGCTGTTTTGTGTTTTTTCCTTAGACTTTGGAGTCCACTTATAGTCATTGTAAATAATGATATAATTAACTTAAATCTCTTCTGGGCCTTTGCTTTTAATTTATACCATTTGTTTTTTGTTCTTCTATTCCTTATTTTCTGCTTTTTTGTAATGAATTGTGTAACGTGTGATTACATTCCTCTGTACATATGTACACATACACCTGTGTATATGTACATGCACAGGTGCATATTGTAATGCTACGTCAGCATGTTTCTGTTTAGCCACTTAGGGGGCAATTACAATGTGCATCTTTAAGCTATCATATTCTGTCATCAGATATACTAGTATGGGAACCACGTAGGGGCATATACCTATATAATTCTATTTATTCCCTTCTTACCTACCCTCTGGTTTTTGTTGTCTTGTTTTATTCACGTATATACCACAATCACTGGTATTATTTTCGCACTGAGTATCAGTATTCTCGTTTGTATTTACCTAGATCTGTACCTTTACTAATGTTCTTTCTTCCTGCACGTGTGGAATTGCCATCAGCAGCATCTCTCTTCCACCCAAGGACTTCCTGCTGGCGTTTCCTGAAGTCTAAGTCTGTGGGAGAACATCTTTATTTTGCCTCCCTATTTTGAAAGATACTTTCGTTTGATTCCTGGTTGACAGGTTTTTTTTTCCTTTTTCATTTTTATATGGTATTTTTCATTTCCAGTATTTCCATTTGCTCTGTTTTATAGTTTTCCTGTCGTTACTGAAATTTAGTACTTTTGGACAAGTGTGTTTCACTGTATCTTTATCGTAGCTACTTTATTCTTTTCCTTACAGTTCCTTTAACTGGATACTCCCTTGTCCTGATTCTATTGATTTCTGCTCTCTCCGTGAATTGCTACTTTCTTTCACTTTTTGCCAGGGTCTCTTAATCCGCACTTGCAGGCCACACCCTGTACCTGAAAGTCTCACCCTTCCTCCGCCGGCTGGACGAGGTCTGAGCCAGTCCGATGGGCAGCTTTGGATGGTTGGGTTGTCGACTGCCTTCAGACGTTTGGAGACAGCATCAGTGTTCCCCTTGACAGGGTCCAAAATTAAGCCCTGGTAAAATCCTGGAGGTGTGTCTGTTCCCCACTGCTGAGGTGTCCCTTCCTGAACCGGAGATGACTCTAGCCCAGCTAACAGACTTCATGGTCACTGGGAGGTTTTTCCTCTTCTTTCCCTCCTCTCTTGGTGACCTCCGGGGCTCTCTTTCCGTTCTGTTCCTCCCTCTGTATTTAAAGGCCTTTCCCCCCACTCCTAAGGTGTGATGTCTCGAAGACTCTCGAACCCCGTTGTCCGGCGTTGGCAGTGCCTCTTGTGAGTTACTCTGAGCTCTTTTGCCTTGGTCCTGCCCGTTGAGGGGACGCTCCGTGGCCTCTCGGCCGCTTCTTTCTGCAGGGCCCCACCCAGCCCTCTGCTTTGGCCACGCTGCCCTCCGGTGCGGCGCCGGGGGAAGATCCCCACGTAAGGACTAGCAGGTGGGTGTAGACTCACCTTCTTAGTGAGGTTCCTGAGGATTCTGATCCGCTGTGGTGGTTCCACACGTGGGGTCCAGGTTGCACAGAGGTTTGGGTGATCTTGCCTTTCCTCATCTCGTGGCAGACTTAAGTCTGTGAGGGATGAGGACACGAGGCTCTGGTGTCATATGAAAGACTTGCTGCTCTCTAGAATTTCCTTTAGTGAGATTCTTTGTGCCGCACATCTCTGATTAGGTTAAAGTGGGACTTTGTGGCTTATCCAGCTTTTGAAAATTACCATTAGGGCGAGCACAGTGATGTCTTCTGAATTCCTCCGCCTGAAGTGAAGCTTGCTCTACCCTGTACACTGGAGCTGGGCACCACAGGGCTTGGGGTTCAGCTGCACGACCCTCTACACTGAAGCTGGGCATCACAGGGCTTGGGGTTCAGCGGGGTGGATGAACACACGCGTGCATGAATGAATGAATGAAAAATGCTTTATCACATTCCACGTGATGCTGTCCATTGTACCTTACATTTATATAATCATTTTCAGCTTTAAAAGCACTTTTAGACATTTTAGTATACTTACGTGATACTAAAGCTAATGTGCGTTGAATCTCCTTCTGTGCTAGAGGCTGGTCAGAACACCGTGCAAGGCTCTCTCACTGCATCCTCACGACCTGTGACTGGCTCTTCATTCTCATGTTATGGAGCAGGGAGACGAAGAACGTGGATGTTTCGTACCAGCAGCAGAGCTACGATTTGAACTAAGGATTTTCTGATTGAAAAAGACCAAGTTAGGAAATACTAAAATGCTGTGCTTCCCATTTGGACATCCCTCTGCTGAGGAGAAAGTTGTATGTGTGCACGTGTGTACTTTGCACTAGGAAGTAGCATTTGAGGTCAGCAATTCGTAATTTAGCTCCTAACCAACATACTTTTAAGTTCTACGTACCAAGAAAGGCTTAAAGACAATTATATAACATCACTGAGAGCAAAGATTGACAACCAGGATATTCTAAAAATCGGAGGGGTCAAATTGAAATAATAACCTGGGACTTTTTAAATTCTAATTGTATTTTAATGTTAAAACTCCTCTTTTCCCCCACAAAAAGAAACGAAAGGAGCTGGGATCATAAAATGAAGATTGAACTTCTATAGATTCAGCTTTAATATTTAAAGTGTCATAACACAGAATGGAAACAGGAAGCTCATGATTGAAAGTACTTACTGGGGATTACCTGTTTCCATTCTCTGTATCATTCTGTTGAGTCAGAAAAGTGGGGACATAGCAGTAGATTTAACCTACTTTTAGCAGAAACATTTGGTTATGGTAGATGGACTTAATCACCTCTCAATTGAATAAAGGCTTTTTTGTGGGGGACAACCTAGGGGGAGAGGAAGCCCTGTGAGGGAAATACACGGCATTTCTGCTAACTTGGAATGGAAACATGGAGGATTTTCAAAGTTCTTCTTTTTTTTTTTTAATGTTGATTTATTTTTGACTGAGAGAGACAGAGTGTGAGTGGGGAGGGCGAGAGAGAGGGAGACACAGAATCTGAAGCAGGCTCCAGGCTCTAAGCTGTCAGCACAGAGCCCGACTTGGGGCTCGAACTCAGGAACCTTGATATCGTGACCAGAGCCAAAGTCGGATGCTTAACCGACTGAGTCACCCAGGCGCCCCTGCACATGGCAGATTTGCATGTAACATTGCACACGCTCCTGACCTATCCTGTAGCACCTTCTGTACCTTATTTGTCACTTGTTATGCTATAGATCTATCTCACTCTGAGCATAGGCACCTTAAGCTAGGCTGTCTCGCCAGCCCACCTCTGTTTCTTCAGCATAGCCTGGCATCTTGCACGCGATAGGTGCTCCATAATGGTTGCTAAGTGAACAGATCGTGTATACAAATGCCTTGTCGTGGTACTTTGCACATGATTTATGTCAAGTAAATAGTAGCCACTATTCTCTTTATTCTCTTTTTGTAACATGGAAAGATTAATTTTGGTATGTAAACTATTACTAATCAGTGCAGACACGTATCATGATATAGAATGGATGACTTTATGGATTGAAAATTGTAACTCAATATGCAAAAGTAAGTCCGTGGTCAGAGGAAGGGGCCATTGCTATGGTTTAACTCATGCTGTTTCCACTAATTAATTTGTGGGGGAAAAGGAAAAAGGAAAAACCCAACTGTAAACTTCCGACTACGAAAGTCTTGCCTTATTGTCTACCTTCTATCACAGAAACTAGGACTGTGACTGAGATACGAAAAGCATTTGCTGAATGTTTCCTGGGTGAGAAATTGCTGGTGTATGTGCAGGTTGTGTACACGTGATAGTAGGATTCGGTGACGAAGCATCAGGAGGCTGTTTGAGCCAAGTTAGCATGGACTCAGTGCCCTTATCTGCAGCCCTTTTCCAGAAGGGGAGAGTGAACCTCTTCACATCCTTGCAAGCATCTCTCATAGCCACTTCCAGCCCCTGCCAACTACTCCTTACAGCACCCCATTAGAATCCTCAAATTCAATAGCTCATCAGAAGGACTGGAGGAGACAAATGAATTTGAGTCATTTTACTATAGTTTTAATACTCTGAAACAAACAAGGCACCAGTGCCGAACGCTCAGAACATCCTTGTGTAAGGTATTCCTGTGTTTCGGAGATTTAATCTGGAGGTTAAAATTGACAGTGTGTGTCTGCTAATTGATTCACCAGAGATTTGCACATCTCGGTGCCCTTAATAACGTCCTGCCGGGGGTCGTGGCAGAGTCATTAGCGGTGACGGACCCCACACTGGCGAGCTCTGACGGAATCCGTCAGGACCGGATTCCCACTCAGAGGCCTGCGTCTCCTGTCCCGTGTGCAGAGCCGGACAGAATGCAGGAGGCAGGTGTCTCTGCTCTGGGTGATACCACTGGGTCATCTGTCAGCTGACGGGTTTCTCTGCCGGCCCTGGAATAGCTCCAGGATGGAGAGACTCCACAGAGTACCAAGGACAATTAAGGAAGCAGAAAATCAGTTTGTTTTCCTACTTTTTTCACCTGGATCAAGTTATGTAGCATAAGCATGGTAAAAAATACATAGTAGTAGTCTGCCTTGCTCTTTCCGTTTGGGCAGTGCGTGAAAGCTTTTCTCAGAAGAGTTTGATTTGGTTGATTTTTGCGTTTTTAAGAGTGGAGTTATCTGTTAGCTGAAGCCCAGAGTTGGATTGTTATAACTAGGAGCAATTACAGGTTTGAGAGATAGCAGCCACTCATCGAAGGTCTTCCTTGGCTGGGGGCACGTGATGTTTTTGGAATGATATTTGCTTTCTATAGAAAATCCTCATTCAGATAAAATGGTATCTGAGCTTCTCAATCTTGGCAGTTATTCATATGAAAATCTACAAATCTAGATCTTCTGCTCATATTAATTTGTTTGCATGAGGTCATGGAAATTTCAGGGAAAACCTTCCTTCCAGTTGAGTATACTGTTGCTGAGCGCCCTGGCCAGTGTGAGCCGTGTTTCCCCTCGATGCCATTTTCCTCTACCTCAGTTGTTTTCGTTCCCGTAAAATGGAAACACTTCAAGGTGTCAGCTTTCAATTCGTAATACTGGTATTGAATACATGAATAAGCAGCTATGTGTAAATTCTTCCTAATCCATAAGGGAGACAGTGAAATATGTAAAGCTGGATTTTTTTTTAATTATAAATATTGTGGGGGCACCCGTGTGGCTCAGTCGGTTGAGCGTATGATCTCATAGTTCGTGAGTTCGAGCCCCGGGTCCGACTCTGTGCTGACACCTCAGAGCCTGGAGCCTGCTTCGGATTCTGTGTCTCCTTCTCTCCCTGCCCTCCTCCTGCTTGCTCTCTCTCTGTCAAAATAAATACACATTAAAAAAACTGAAAAAAAAAGATTGTGAGTACTTCATGGCTGTCATGATAGTTCTTATTCTGATACTGCTTGTTCTGACTTCATTTTTCTTCGTTTAATTGGAAGTCCTTCCTGTTTTTTTTCTCTTTTTTCTTCCCAACCCCCCGCCCTGCCCCCGTGTCGACAGAGCTCTAGGATTATGAAATACAAACCAAGTTGTGCATTTAAATAGAGGAAAGTACAAGTGAGAGAAAGCGGTTTGCTTCTGTGGCTTGTCCAGACTGTCTCACAGAGTCTGATTTCACAAGCTGTAACACTTTGAATGGGGAAGTTAATTGTGTGTCTGTCATATTCTAGAAAGGGGGACACAATGTTAGAAAATATTGTTCAGTTGCTTTTAAAGAGCTTGATGGAAGTTGCATTTATATTGTTACAAAATAAAGAGATAGAGTCCTTTTTTGAGAGATTCTCTTTAGAGTATTAATTGCAGAAATTTCTTATTTGTCCTTGGGGAATAGGACAAACTAGACGGAACAGCGTTGGCTGAATAGAGAGCTTTCTAATGAATTCAGCACTAAATAACATGCAGGACATGTGGAATGAGGACAGTATGGAGTTAGTGTTAGGGACACTAAAACACAGAAGGATGGGCCCTTGGACACCTTCCAGAAACCACAAATTGAACTCTAAATGTTCCAAGCACGTAAGAATAGCAAATGAGTGGGAATTGGCTCGCTGCTTAGGGCCAGTGATAATTATTCAGTAAAAGAAAAAGAAGTGTATATTGTCAATTCTAATTTTTAAAATTGAGATCTGCTTACAGATAAAATGCCCATGTATTAAGGACACAGTCTGATGAGTTTTGCCAAATGTGTACATGTGTTTAAGCAATATACCAGTTAAAGTGTCAAATATTAACTCTGGATGTTCCCTGCCCCCTCCCACCATCTCAGAGACCATCACTGTTCTGATTGATGTCTCTGTAGATTACTTAAACCTTATGAAAATGGAACCAGAATGCATATAGCCTTTTGCTTTGAATTCTTCCGCTCAACGCTTACTTTTTTTATGTGGTATGAATTAGTTCATTTATCATAATAGCTGAGTAATATTCCATGATATGAACATATCACAGCCTTTATTCTCCTGCGAGGTGTGTTTTATGTTTGAGTTGCTTCAAAATACTGCTCTCATGAATGAAGCCGTAATGACTATTCTTATAATCCATCTGTATTTACGGATATATTTATTTTTAAGAAGTTACACAGGAATGGAATTGCTCCATCATAAAGAAAGAATAAGAAATGTATTTTTAAAATACCAAATACTTTTCCAGAGTTGTACAAATTTACAACCACATCAGTAATGCATGAAAGGTCAAATTCCTCAGTACTTCTTCCCATATTCACTAGGTACTCATTAGTCTTTTCCCGTAACAGTGGAATACTGTGGTATCTTATTATGGAATGTATTAGCATCTCTCTGCTGTGTAATGATATTGACCGTAGTTTTCTATGCTTATTAGCCACTTTTAGGTCTTATTTTGTGTGTAGAGTCATTACAAGGTTTTTGTTTTTTGCCCATTGCTTTTCTTTTCTTTCTTTCTTTCTTTTTTTTATTTGTTGGCTATTTTTACATATTCTGGATACAAGTTAATGTCAGAAATGTATATGTAAAATTTTTTTCTCTGTCTGAAACTTGCTTTTGCATTTCCATTATCTTTTGATAAGTAGATGATTTTTTATAAAGTTCCACTTCGCAGTATTTTATGATTATTTAACTGTTCTTCTGTGTTTTCTTTTGGTAGCTATAATTTTAGCTTCTAGATTTATGTCTGCTAATTTTAGTGTATAAAGTTAATTAAGCCCCTCTCTTTAAAAAAAACAAACAGTGGATAGAAAATCATTCGAAGTCTTTTTCTTTCCCATTTAGTTGAATTATCGTCTTAGTTAAATGTTTAACCAGAGTGTGGAATTTTTAATATTTAATTAAACTTTTTTGTTATTTTGGGGCATTTGGGTGGCTCAGTCAGTTGGGTGTCTGGCTTTGGCTCAGGTCATGATCTCACCGTTCTCAAGTTCGAGCCCCGTCTCGGGCTCTGTGCTGACAGCTCAGAGCCTGAGCCTGCTTCAGATTCTGTGTCTCCCTCTCACTCTCTCTCTGCCCCTCCCCCATGCACACTCTGTCTCTCTCTCTCAAAAATAAATAAACATTAAAAAATATTTTTAACTTTTTTGTTATTTTATGCCCATACTACACTCTGTCATTGTAGCTTTATAGTAAGACAAATTCATGTAATATTAATTTCCTCAATTTGGTCTGCTTTTATAAAATTAAAAATAGTATATTTATACATAAGGTTTAATATTGGCTTGTAAATATATGGGGAATAAAGTATGCTGAAATAACTCAATTTTGAAAGATAGATGGCTTTTTAGTATTATCTTCTTACCAGTGAATTTGTCAAGTGTATTCAAATGTTTGCATTGAAGTTATTTTCTATCAGTAATATTTTGTACCTTTTAACGTAGGATTATTTTTTTTTGGTTAAAGTTGTTTCTAGGTATTTGCCATTTTGATGCTATTGGACATAGTCTCATAATTTAATATTTTTGTTTCTAATGTACATAAATTAATTTTTCTTAGTAAAGAAATTTAACTGATTTTTTTATATTGATATTGTATCCTGAGACCTTGATGACTTTGCGTTTTAAACCTAGCAGGTTTTTGTAGATTCCTAGAAGTGGTAAGACCAGAGAGCGGGTTTGGGGGATGGCCGAGCATGTTGAAAAGTGGGAGGCCTACACTCACGGAGGGGTGGAGACGCTGTCTGCATAGGCCAGGGCAGTAGTACAGAGGGAAATGGCTGCCAAAGGCCATCCAGGCGTCTGGTGCAGGACGAAGATTCCACCTGTCTCCCAGCTCCAGATCCCGTGTGAGTGGAGCATGTCCGTGCTCCCTTGTGAAGTGCTCTGTCACATCACCCTTAGAACTAGCCATTTGAGGAGTCAGCCATTAGCCTGATGTGTTTCAAGTTAATTAATAAAGTGCAGAGCACATTATTTTAAATATACTCAAAATAAGATGTTACAATTATCAATTAAGGAAGAAACATGATTTGATTATTTCGATAGATGCTGTGAGTTAAATTCAATAACCTTTTCTGAAGGTAAAAAAAACCTTGTAATTAAATAATAAATTTCATCATCTTTGTTGTCTTGACCTTGGCCTCTGCAGATCATACATGTGCAGAGTAATTTCAGGTTGTAGCCTGGACATGTTAAGTCTTTTGTTGGGATGCTGCAGATCTTGTACAATCCCTGCGGTAGAACGTTGGTATATCATTTCCGTTCATTTTTATTTAGAAGGCAGTCCACCTGGTCGCATGTACCCTGGACTCTGATTAGCTCCCTGTGGGTTGTGCGTCCAGTGTCACTTTAGTGTTGAAGGCCTTTGGGGTACCATTCAGGTCTGTCCCTGGCTGTGCCACCCTGTTCCCCTGCCATCGAGGTGTTCCCAGTCTGCGTGTTGTTTAGGGCAGTGTGCGCAAGCTGGAGCCCTGTGGTCCTTAAAGCCGTTCAGAGGGTCTGTTCCGTGAGTGCCTCTCTGCACCCTCGTCCGTGTTTTCTGGTTCTCCGGTTCTCTCTCTGCTCTCCTGCCAAGTAAGCTGGCGTTTCAGTTGTCGATGTAGTAAAATCGCAGGTAGTGGGGAAAAGTCCCATAATTCAAACTTAGTAAACACCGTGAATTGATTTTGAAAATAGTGAAAATATCTGTTAAATTATCAGCACCTACAGATTTTTCCATCCACACAGACCTGTCTGGCATAGAAAAGTAAATAATGGATAAATTAAGCAGCTTTGTATATTAGAAAATGCTCATTTCTATTAAAACATACATGTTTTGAAAGTTCATTTTATTTCTTTGCGGGGGGGGGGGGGGAGGGCAGCAAGAGAGGGAGAAATCCCAAGCAGGCTCCGTGCTCAGTGCTGAACTTGACGTGGGGCTTGATCCCATGACTGTGAGATCATTACCTGAGCTAAAATCAAGAGTCAGATGTTCAACTGACTGACCCACCCAGGCACCCCTAAAAAAACATGTTTTAAAGAAAGAAGCAGAGTCATTAAACAGGTCAATTCATTCTGAGAAGAATTTGACTCCCTTCAACTAGAAGAGATGCTGTCATATTAATATTATAGTATAATATATCATATAAATGACACCAATTGAAACAATTTGTGTGTCCACCTGGAACAAAAGGTTTTAGGCATCAAAAGTTGGTTAATTGGATGATTCAGTGTGTGAAACCAGAAAAGTTTACATTTCTCAACATTGTCTTCCCTAAACAATTTACATATTACAATGTAATTTAGTTAACACGATGGTTTGTAGTTTTCTAAGAATTAAGCACCAAAATGGACTGTTTTTTAAATGTTCTTTTCATAGTTCTCTTCCACTACTAGAAAATAAACCGTGGTAGTTGAAAGTGTAGTTCTGGACTTAATTTCTAGTGCTTCTTTTCAGTGGGTTAAAACTGTTAGTAACTTTGGATTAATGTCTGTGTAATTCATAGTGAATAATTTACAGACAGCAATTAACTGCACATTAGTGTTGAAGTCATAAGGAAGCTAATTGTCTTTGTATTATATGAACACACTTGTTCATAGTTGTCTGTTGTGATATAAACTACACACTTTTGACGTGGTGTTTGTTTTAAAGCATTTTAAACAGTGACAATATGGTCATAATTTCTAGGAAATAGTCCATTGCCATTATACAGAAATGTAATCTGTTCATATCCCTTGATTCTGTTTTTGATAGAATGTTAATGAGCTTGCAGATATAGTCAATAGCAATTATTTACATTAACAGTAATAGCTCGGAGTATCGGTAGGTGATACAAGGTATAATACATATATAATGACTACCTCTGAGTAAATTGTTTTCTTTCAACTCTCCTGAAAAATCTATGCCTCAGTGGGAAATTTGTTGTTTGTAAATAGAATTTGGAATCTTCAAGTGTTTTAAGTTTCTTTTTGAGTCAAAGGGATCTAGTTATTTTTTAATCATCTAATGTTTTTTATAAAATCTCTAACACCATGGTACTGATTTTTATAAAATACGCTCAGCACGAGTCTGGGCCTTGGGAAGTAAGATCACATAGAGTATGTAGTCGCTTACTTAGTAATGGAGGTGGAGTGGGCTTGCCAGACTCTGGTGTCTAATCTAGCATTTTCTTGTCCCTTCTGGAGTGCCCATGTAATACTCCACTTCATGGTCTTTGATGTCTGCTTTTTTTTTTAATTATTTTTTTTTTTAGTGTTTATTTTTGAGAGAGAGAGACAGAGTGTGAGCAGGGGAGGGGCAGAAGAGAAGGAGACACAGGATCCAAAGCAGGCTTTAAGCTCTGAGCTGTCGGCACAGAGCCAGACGTGGGGCCCGTAAGATCATGACCTGAGCCAAACTCAGACACTTAACCAACTGAGCCACCCAGGTGCCCCTGATACCTGCTGTCTTCAGTGAACATCAATACCAACTAAGATTCCTTTAAGTTATTAGTTTGAATTAAGATCTGACAGTCCTTGTAAATACAATTTTACATGACTTTAAGAACAAACATGACAAAATAAAATTAAGTACTCAAGCCTCAGGCAGGGAAAAAAAATGCGGAAGCAGCTTAGATTTTGAGACATGTTCCATGGGGGTTGGGAAGGAAATTTCTTCAGTTTCTCATAAATATATATAACTGATTTTACCTACATGTAAGTATAATTTTATATTTATATTAAATATAATTTTGCCTATGTATGGTTCTCCATGAAGTCTGCTGGACCATCTTCTTCCCTGAGAGATGGGCCTGTGCCCTTGGCAAAGTGATTAAAGCCACCACTCTTTCTGTTTCCACTGCTCCATCCCTGGGGACTAGACTACTGCCTGGTATATAGAAAGAAAACAGTGAATATTTGTCTAATGCCTGTATTTAACAATAAGTGCAAGGCCTGAGTTAGAATGTCGATGAGTCACTTAGATTCTCTGAGCACGCTTCAGCCCTAACATAAGTAGAAGTCATGAAATACTGGTTACTCTCTGCCTTCTGTGGTTTCCAAGTACATCGCGTCCATCCGTGTTTTTATTTGAGTGTTTGGACACAGCTACAAGAACCTCTCGGGCGCAGAGGTGACGTCTGCAGAGATCCCACGCACACGGGAAGCACACACACGGGGAACACAGTACCTGTTTTTGTTTGTGTGTGTGTTCATTTTTGTTACCCAGTCCCAGCTCTGTCTTGCTTTTCAGAGAGAGGCCAGACAGGTGACATAAAACATATGCTTTGGAGAAAAGTACGTTTCTAATATTAATGTCACAATGATAGTTATTAAAAATTATTTTAAGAGTTACTGACAGATATGACAGTAGATTTGAAGATTAAACACGTTGTTATTTACTTAATGCAGTTAAACACTTTAATATGGTTTTGCACCATAGTCAGATCAGTGCTATAGACAGAACATAGCATATGGTTCCTATGCGAGCCATGTTCCTAAAGAAGCAATAGACCAAACAGAAATTGTATGATGTCCTAGAAAAGAGTTCAGCAGCAGAAGCCTGCAGCCTAGTTTTGGCTTAGTGTGTAACCTGGCCTGTGACCCTGTGTAAAGTATTCTTCTTTTTTTTTTTAATGTTTACTTATTTATTTTGAGAGACAGAGAGCGTGCATGTGCAGGGGAGGGGCAGAGTGAGAGAGAGGGAGAGAGAGAATCCCAAGCAGGTTCTACTCTGTCAGCACAGAGCCCAGCGTGGGGCTCGATGTCACAATCCTGGGATCATGACCTGAGCCGACATCAGGAGTCAGATGCTCTACCAACTAAGCCACCCAGGCGCCCGACCCCGTAAAATATTCTTTATGCTTTCTTTGCGTTTGTTACACGTGCTTACTAACCTTGTCTTCAGCAGTGTCACACGGTTCTTTTAGGATCACACATGTTGATATGCCTGGAAATATATAATATACCTGTAGTGTGTGTGTGTGTGTGTGTCTGTCTAAGGGAAGAACTTGTAGGAAAGAAAATGAAGGACCTCTCCGAGACCACACCGTGACCACAGGCTGCAGGTGATCACTCTCAGGTCGGCCCTCTTTAAAGAAAAGGGGAGTTCTTTTCCCTGCCATGACTCCGGTGGCCCCAGCTCAGGCCGTGATGGTTTCTGTGTGGTGCCCGGAGCTGCCTGGGCACTCCTCCCCTGTGTTCGCTTCCTCCCCTCACACACACAGGGCTCCCCTGCCCCCACCAGGAGCCTGCAGGTCGCTCCCCCTTAGAGAGACGGGGCTCCCCCCGCCCCCCACCCCGGAGCCTGCAGGCCACCCTTCCAACGTGGCACAGGCATCACGGCCAGAAGCTGTGGAGAAAAGGATAAGAAATTTGACTTCAGGAATCTTTGAAAAATTTTTAAATAGTGTAGTGTATTTCTTTTTTCTTGTTTTAAAATTTTATTATTTTTAGGTAGGTGCCACATCCAACACAGGTTTCAGCTCGTGACCAGGAGATCACTGAGCCAGCCGGGTGCCCTAACTTCAGAAATCTTGTAACGTTAAGTGAAACAAAACCATTTCAACATTTTAAACACACGGCAAACTTGATCAACACAGATGACATGCAGAGAGTTACTGTCTTTTCTGTAGGTGGACTTTATCTGCGTTACTGAGGAAGACACAAGCAGCCTGATAGGCGGTGGGCAGAGCGGTTTCCGAATCATTCATGAATCGCAAGGGACCATGTAAAATAGCGCTGCATCTTCCCCGGTTTACTTCTCTTTGGCAGTAGTTGTAAACCTGTAGAATGACGTGTGTGAGTAAGGGAGGGGGACGGAAGGCATGCTTTCCACTTTGGTCCAGAAAGCTAGTTGAGTCACGAAGAATGCATGTTTAGAAATCAGATGAATCAGTAAGCATACATGTGTTTTACAGCGTATTTGCGGCAACATTTGTATTTAATCACCATCCACAAAACTTGCTGACTGGAAACAGAATAGTCAACGTTTCTAAGACATAATATGGAATACTTAAGAGGATGCTGCAAATCTATGTTGTTGACGTGGAAAGATGACCAAGCTTGACTAGTGATCGTACCTTGTAAATGTGTTATTTTTGTAAACATTTGTAGTCATTTATACATAGACAAAAATGCATATAGTTTTGGAAAGTTCTCTATAAGTAATTAACTGTTACCTGTGGTTTGAGATGATGGCGATTTTTAACTTTATATTCTTATAGCCTATATTTTAAAAGTAGGAATATGTTAAAGTGTTAATAAGCACTTTTTTGTTGAAAAAAGGAATAAAATTAGTTCAAATACAAGAAAATATGTAAAAGATCTTGAGGTTCAGGAGCAGAAATGCTTTGCTCATTTTTATTTTATTTTATTAAAATTTTTTTAATGTTTATTTATTTTTGAGACACAGACAGAATGCTAGCAGGGGAGGGGCAGAGAGAGGGAGAGACACAGAATCCGAAGCAGGCTCCAGGCTCTGAGCTGTCAGCAGAGTCCGTCACAGGGCTCGAACCCACGAACTGCGAGATCATGACCTGAGCCAAGATCGGTTGCTCAACCAACTGAGCCACCCAGGCATTCCAGAATACTTTGCTCTTCAACTCAGTGATACGCTGGTCCCGCTTGCGCCCTCTGATTCAGTTTCCCCACTGTCCTGCCGTGTCCCCTACATCTAAGCAGGGCCCCAGACACCATGTGGACCAGGAGTGAGGGGCCAGCTAACCACTTGGCGGTAAAGCAGACGCCGGCTGTGTCACTTCCTCGGGATCACCTCTGCGCCTCAGATGCGTCCGTCCTGTTAGTAAGAAGGACACTCTGTTACCTGGCACCTGGCTCAGGAAATGTTCACTGCTCTCTTCACTTGGCCTGATCTCACTCGATCCTGACTTAGCCCTCCTGCCGCTCTCACGGCTCCCCTGGGCTGTGCCACTGCTCTGGAACTGCTGGGCCATCCAGACCTGGCCAGGGCTCTCTTGTCCGTTCATCTTGCAACGGAGGATCCGGAACTCTTGGGCCATCCAGACCTGGCCAGGGCTCTCTTTTCCGTTCATCTTGCAACGAAGGATCCGGAACTCTTGGGCCATCCAGACCTGGCCAGGGCTCTCTTTTCCGTTCATCTTGCAACGAAGGATCCGGAACTCTTGGGCCATCCAGACCTGGCCAGGGCTCTCTTGTCCGTTCATCTTGCAACGGAGGATCCGGAACTCTTGGGCCATCCAGACCTGGCCAGGGCTCTCTTGTCCGTTCATCTTGCAACGAAGGATCCGGAACTCTTGGGCCATCCAGACCTGGCCAGGGCTCTCTTGTCCGTTCATCTTGCAACGAAGGATCCGGAACTCTTGGGCCATCCAGACCTGGCCAGGGCTCTCTTTTCCGTTCATCTTGCAACGAAGGATCCGGAACTCTTGGGCCATCCAGACCTGGCCAGGGCTCTCTTTTCCGTTCATCTTGCAACGAAGGATCCGGAACTCTTGGGCCATCCAGACCTGGCCAGGGCTCTCTTGTCCGTTCATCTTCCAACGGAGGATCTGGACAGGCAGGTAGGGCCAGTGTTCCCCGACTCAGAGTTGAAGTCCTTGTCCCAAGTGATGTTGCTGCACTTGTCTCCTGCAGCCCTCCTGATCTGACTCAGGGGCCGGAACACCTGAAGAGCTGACATTCCTAAAGCACCGTTTGATGTTTGCTGAGAACTGTAGTAGAAGTTCTGACACATTCGGATGCAGATGTAGTGAAAGGAAACACCATGCCAGCACACGCACCTCACAAAATTGCACAGGTGTTCGTGAATATTTATTAGAAACACAACGTTATTATTATGTGTTTCTCAGCTCTTTCATGTCTTTTGAGTTTCCTGTTATTTGTGTTTCAAAACGAATATGCAAAAGAGCCAATAGTCTGTCCTGAGGACTTCACCAAATGTACAATAGCCTGAGCTCCGTGCTCTCTGAATTCACATGGAGTTCTCACCACTGCTGACGGAAGTATAAAAGGCTTCGTTAAGCTTGTAGAGATTAGGATTGTGTGCCCAGACACGCACATACCACCCCTCACATGTGAACACACTCCCACTTGTGCACACACACATGTATGCATGCATGCACGCCAAACACATCTGCACACACACGTGCACGCAAAACACATGTGTACACTCATAATGTACACATACATGTACATACATGCATGTGTGCGCACCACACCCATACACACATGTACACACATGCATCTGCACTAACACATGTGCATACACATATGCATGTGTGCACGTCACACTCATACACACGTGTGCATACATCTGCCTACACACATATGTGCACACCACACACGTGCATACACAATGCCTGCAAACGTACACACATTCTCACGTACACACATGCACACACAGCCGTGCACACATACACATATATGCATGCACTCACACACACATGTACACGCGTACGTGTGCATGCACCCATGTCTGTGCAGACGTGTACAGAATTCTCAACATGCATGCACACACGTGCACACACAGTCACACCTGCACACCATGCACACACAGACACAAATTTCTATTGAATTCCTAGCCCGGAATCTCCCCTCTGAAAGAGTGCATGGAATTATAATAGTTTGGGGGAGCTTATATCATGAATATTGAGTGGTACATAATGAAGAAACAGCCTTAGACAGTTCAAGCACTTTGTTTATTTTCATTCTTACATCTTTAGAAACCTTGAAGAAGCTATCACGCTTTCCTGTAAATAGAGGGAGCTCAGGTACCTGGAAAGCGTTCAGAGGACACCTCAGGGAAAGCACATGTCTGAGCATTGAACACCTAGGCCAAAGGCTAAGAGAACTTGGGTCAGAACAAAGGGTAAAATTGATTGTTGGGCAAACATAGTGCATTCTGAACATGGGGAATGAGTGCAGGCCTTAGCGCCACATGGCCTGGAAACGTCAGTAGTAAAAAGGATAAAAGTAGACATAAGAGGAAAGAGACAAAGATGGCTGAAAGGGCAGAGCAAGAATTGCTTTAATGGTGACTATGGTATTTTCAGTTGTGATATTTCAGTTAAGAAAGTTTTGACAAGCACGGGAGTTGCTGCCATGCACTGTGTCCCCCTAGAGTCCATATGTGGAACTCCTAACCCCCAGTATGATGGGGAAGGGAGTGGAGCCCCGGGAGCAGGAGTGGGACCAGTGCCTTAGAACAGAGAGCCCCTCCCACTCCCACACGTGATGGCTCAGCGCCCTTTCCAAAATCCAGATCTGCTGCAGCCTGGATCTGGGAGTCCCAGCCTCCAGAGCTGTGAGGAATGGGGTCCCTTGTGGGGTCACCCAGTCTGTGGTGACAGCAGCCCAGATGGATTATGGGATCGATCACCTGACACACTTAGTGACTGGTCTCCACAGATGCTCCAAAAACAGACCTCATTCTGGGTGAAGGGAGGAGGAATAAAACAATACAAAACAAACCAAAAGTGAGAAGAAAACAACCCTTGCAAACTCCTGGGCACATTTGCAGCTAGAAGTTTCCAGTGTCACAGCTCGCATAGACACAAGCAGAAACAGATCGACAAGATGTCTTAGATGTGAGCTTCTCATTCTTCCTGATGGTAACGTGGAACATGTTTGATTCTAAGATCTCTGAGCGTCTTTTTGATGGGAAGGCTTTAACCAGCCTTACCCCAGGGTACTGGGCTGTTTTATCTTTTAAAAGGACATATTAACCAAATGCAAAAATGTTAATAATGTTTAATTTTTCACTGTCCAAATGACTGGATACGTGTCTTTCCATGGATCTTAATGGACTTGGAAGTAATCCAAGAAAGGTCACTCGGAAATTACACTTGTAAGACAATTGATTTATTTTTCCTTTAAATCCCGATGGTATTAATTTTCTTCCTTTGTGTCTTTTCCCTTATATTGTGCATAAATGGAATGGAGATACATCTGAATATCTCATTTGAGAGCAGAACTTCTTTTAAAAGTCCATTATATTCAGCTTTGAAAAATAACATGTGACATCCCAGCCTGTATAATGTTTAATGTGTATCATAGTAGGTCACTTTTCCAAGTTCTTAGTTTAGTGTTGGTGTGAATCTCTTATTAACATTCTTTTCTTCAATTGAAAAACAAGTCTTAATGCCCAGCATCCAAAATAAGGTATCATCACTATGAAATTAGAATAAAATGTTAACATCAATACAATAAAAAATCAGTCTCTTTATTTCAAAATTACCGCCAACATCGGATATATTTACTGCTCTAACATTAATATGATCGGAGTTTTGAATGAGATGCAAGTCTGTTGGTTTTCAGATTCCTCTCATCATTACATATAAAAAGTTAGTTCCAAAATAGAAATGTGAACAGATAATATTGATTCCCTTTAATGTTTATAGCACTTAATATGAAACTTTAAACATTCAATGTCAAAAGTAGTCTATTACTTTTTAAACAGATCAAAGCACATAATATATACTTTTCTTGTAGCATGTTATGGAGGTCCTTAGGCAATAGAATATTATTCATATATGCACTATACCTCCTTGCGGTAACTTTCAATATGAAGTATTCATCATGTATCTTAAAGCATATATTAAATAAAATGTACCTTTGATTTTTTCCAAATGGCATTTAAATCTTTTAATTAGATTTTTGTAAATGTTCAATTGTTTGAAATGCATTTTTCCCAAAAGTTTTATTTCTCGATTTAAAATAGTATTTTTGAATTACATTGTTAAATAACTCATAAAGGTAAGTAAAATGTACCATACAACAGGATTCCTCATCACAGAGGCCTTAGGAACTATAGGGAAATTCAAAGAAAAATGAAACAAAAAGAAAATGACTGGTATTTATATTCATCCGTGTATGCATTGGTGTTCTTTTTTGGACCTACCAGATAGGAAGGATAATGGTAACTAAGTGACCTACTCACTTTATCCTTGGTTGTGGAATCTTCTGTGACTGTCTCCAGTGAAATTTAGTGATTGCCTAACACCTCTACATGTCAAACAAGCTTGGTGTCTTTGATGACGAGTAGGAGTGAGCTGTGAAAATAACTTTCACTCATATGTCAGAATCGTGCAGAAATTTGGAGAAAAAGAAATGCAAGCAGAGGGTTAGTGTTGACATAAAAGTGTAGGGGATGTAAAATCTTCATGGGGGAGCATGGGTCTTTATGCTTCATTCTGTCTGTGGAAGAGAGTCCCAGGGCTTATGAAAAGGAGTATCTTTGGGGTCTTGCTGGTTTCCTTAGATGGAATGGATGCGTAGAGTACCATGGTTTTTGAAATAATTCATTTTGGCTGATAGATCAACTCTCCTGATTCTACATTCATATTCACTATCACTCAGTGATTTCAGTTTGGTTTCTTGAGGGAGATTGTACTAGAAAGCAAAGAATTGCTGCTCAGCAAGTACGAGTACCTGCTGCACTTGAAATCCATAGTCTTTATTGAAATTAATACTTTGGCACTCTGTGCGTGTGTGTGTGTGTGTGTATTTTTAAACTACTTGGACCCACAAGAGCATTTCCAAAAACAAAAGTAATTTGAATTGATGAATATATCATTTATCTCTTATTATTGGACAAGTGGAATATTAAATTTTTCTGATAAACTTTGTGTCCAGTTTGGTGCCACTTTCGATATATTGCCAAAAGGGAAACATTAAAAGTTTAAGTAATTTTTATCATTGATGAGCGAAATTTAATGCTTCTGTCTATAATGGAGTTGTAAACTTCACATTTTCCCTATTAATGTGCAATGTTCAATAGCTGTAGAATCAAATCATTCAGTTTTCTATAGTGGTGTTGAGACATTGAGAGTGTTTCAGAGGTCAGCAAAGTTGTTCTCTCTTATTATGTGTCCCTTTGTGATAAGATGGTGGGTATATTGCAGGGTCTCCTTGAATTAGTCACACGATTCACCTTAAATATAGTAGTACCTCAAAGATAGCACAGACCGCTTACTGGTTGACATTTGTGATTTGATAAATTGGGGAAGTGTTTCTGAAGAGGTTACAATGTGTCACCTCTGTCCTTGCAATAGCACACAATTCCCAGGAAAGAGACAGACTGTGGAGATACAACATACGTGTAAGTCAGAGTATATTTTAAACTATGTTTTCTCTGCAGACATATATGGGCCTTTAGTTTCTCTGCACGCTCATATGGATATAATAAACAGTTACATGAAGTTTTTCAACTTTTCCCATCAGTATTGTTTTTCTTCTATTTATAATTTCATTTTAATTTTCATATACAACTGTATTCTTCAACTGGATTAAATTTATGTTAGATATATAATATATGGACTATATATATATGTACTAGATATGTAAGAGAGATAAGTATATCTATACAATATTATATAATATACATATTGACCATGAATGTTGGTGTTTGTGCATGTGTGTGTATATATGTATAGCTAATGAATGTCTCTATGTAATACATACTGTTATATAATATACAAAATATGTTATACTATATATGTATATGTTTTATATATGTATATGTTTTGTATATGAATGTGTGTATATGTGTGTATGTAGGTGTGTGTGTGTATACATGAACTAGACATTATTTTCTAGAGAACTTTAGGTTTACAGCAAAGTTGGGATGAAAGTACAGATTTCTCGGGGTGCCTGGGTCTCTCAGTCGGTCAAATGTCCTACTTAGGCTCAGGTCATGATCTCGCAGTTGGTGGGTTCGAGTCCCATGTCAGGCTCTGTAATGACAGCTCAGAGCCTGGAGCCTGCTTCAGATTCTGTGTCTCTGGGTCTCTCTCTGCCCCTCCCCTGCTCATACTCTGTTTCTCTCTCAAAAATAACTGGACATTGAAAAAAAAAAAAGAAAGTACGGATTTCTCACATACCCCTGCCCCTATGCATGCACAGCCTCCTTGAATAACTGGTAGTCACATCTTTGGGAATACTCCCCAAGCCAATTTCCAGTTGCCAGTCTGATTTATATGATGTCCCTCCTCTGTTCACCAGAAGCTTCTGTTATTTCATAACGAAGTCACAAGGTGCAGTATTTTTTAAGTGACTTACTCCTGACTTCTGTGATAAGGATTTCTACAACTATTATGAATTTTATTGGCTTTTCTGTTCTAAAAATCCACTGGGGATGCTCTCTATATAATAGTATCACTCAATATATATCTTACATATTTTGTCACTTAATACCTATCTCATGTTTTAATCTTTCAAAATCACAGGCTATTTTATATATATTGACAGTGGCAATATATTTCACTATTATCATAGCATCAGTACATTTTAATTTTGAGATATCCCAGAGTCTTGATAAGAAGAAAGAAAGGAACATTAACTTATAAAAGAAATAATTTGAAAAATCAGCATGTGTTATTCTGTTGGGTAAGAATCCAAGTGTAGCTTAGTTGGATGATTACATTCTGGGTTCTGTATCTCATGATCACATCTTTATTTATTCTTCTGTGGATAAATACATGGGTTGGTTCCATAATTTGGCTATTGTAAACAATGCTACAGTAAACATAGGGGTGCATATGTCTTTTCAAATGTGTTTTTGATTTGAAACTCTTTGAATTATTTGGGCAAATACCTAGTAGCGGAATGACTGGATCATATGGTAATTCCATTTTAATTTTTTGAGGAACCTCCACGCTGTTTTCCACAGTGGCTACATCAGTTTGCATTCCCACCAACAGAATACAATGGTTCATTTTTCTCCACATTCTCGCCAACACTTTTTGTTTCTTGTGTTAATGATTGTAGCCATTCTGGCAGGTGTGAAGTGATTATCTTGTGGCTTTGATTTGTGTTTCTCTGATGATGAGTGATGTTGAGCATCTTTTCATGTGTCTGTTGGCCATCTGGATGTCTTCTTCAGAGAAATGTCTGTTCATATCTTCTGCCCATTCTTTAATTGGATTGTTTGTTTTTTGAGTGTTGAGTTGTATCAGTTTCTTTATATATTTTGGATACTGACCCTTTATTAGATATGTTGTGTGCTGCAAGTGTCTTCTCCCATTCCATAGGTTGTCTTTTTGTTTTGTTGATTGTTTCCTTTGCTGTGCATAAGCTTTTTATTTTGATGAGGTCCCAGTAGTTTGTTTTGTTTTGGTTTTTGCTTTTGTTTCCCTTGCCTCAATAGACCTATCTAGAAAAATGTTGCTATGGCCAATGTCAAAGAAATTATTGCCTGTGCTCTCTTCTAGGATTTTTATGAATTCAGGTCTTACATTCAGGTTCTTAATCCATTTTGAGGTTATTTTGGTGTATGGTGTGAGAAAGTGATCCATTTTCATTCTTTTGAATGTTGCTGTCCAGTTTTCCCACCATTTGTTGAAGAGACTGTCTTTTTCCCATTGGGTAGTCTTTCCTGCTTTGTCAATTTTCACATAATTGAGGGTTTATACCTGGGCTCTCTGTTCTTTCTATTGATCTATGTATCTTGTTATCTGGGATTTTCTTTCAATATTGTTTGGCTATATGGGGTCTTTGTGGTTCCATACAAATTTTAGACTTGTTTGTTCTAGTTCTGTGAAAAATGTTGTTGGTGTTTTGATAATAATTGCTTTGAATGTATAGATTGCTTTGGGTAGTATGGATATTTTAACAATATTTGTTCTTCCAATCCATGAGCGTGGAATATATTTCCATTTGTTTGTGTCTTATTCAGTATCTTTCTTCATTGTTTATAGTTTTCAGAGTATAAATCTTTCACCTTCTTGGTTATATTTATTCAGAAGTATGTTATTATTTTGGGTGAAATTGTAAATGGGATTGTTTTCTTAATTTCTCTTTTTGCAGTTTCATTATTGGTGTATAGAAATGCAGTGGATTTCTTTTTCTTTTTAAAAAAATTTTTTTAATGTTTATTTATTTTTGAGAGAGACAGAGACAGAATGTGAGTGGGTTAGGGGCAGAGAGAGAGGGAGACACAGAATCTGAAGCAGGCCCCAGGTTCTGAGTTGTCAGCACAGAGCCAGACATGGGGCTTGAACTCATGAGTTGTGGGATCATGACCTGAGCTGAAGTCAGACGCTCAACCAGCTGAACCACCCAGGCGCCCCACAGTGGATTTCTGTATATTGGTTTTATATCCTCTGACTTTACTGAATTCATTTATCATTTCTAGTATGTCATCTGCAAATAGTGAAAGTTTCACTTCTTCCTTACCAATTTGGATACCTTTCCTCCTTCCCTCCCTCCCTCCCTCCTTCCTTTCTTTCTTTCTTTCCTTCTTTCTTTCTTTCTTTCTTTCTGTCTGTCTGTCTGTCTGTCTGTCTGATTACTGTGGCTAGGACTTGCAGTACTATGTTGAATAAAAGCAGTGAGAGTGGACATCCCTGTCTTGTTCCTCATCTTAGGGGAAATTTTCTCTTTTTCACCATTTAGAATGATATTAGTGATTTTTTTTTTAATATGGCCTTTCATATGTGGGAGTATGTTCCCTCTAAACCTACCTTGATGAGGGTTTTATCATGAATGGTTGTTGTACTTTGTCAGGTGCTTTTTCTGCATCTGTTGAAATGGTAATATGGTTCTTATCCTTTCTCTTGTTGATGTGATGTATCCCATTGATTGATTTGCAAATATTGAACCACTTTTGCCCTACAGGAATAAATCCTACTTGGTCCAGGTGAATAATTTTTTAAATGTATTGTTGGATTTGGTTTGCTAATATTTTATTGAGGATTTTTGCATATTTTTTCATCAGAGATATTGGCCTGTAGTTCTCTTTTTTGAAGTGTCTTTATTTTGTTTAGGATCAGTGTGATTATGGCCTCATAGAATGAATTTAGAAACTTTCATTCCTTTTCTTCTTTCTTTCTTTCTTTCTTTCTTTCTTTCTTTCTTTCTTTCTTTCTTTCTTTCTTTCTTTCTTTCTTTCGTTCCTGTGGAATAGTTGGAGAAGAATAGTTTTAACTCTTCTTTAAATGTTTGATAAAATTGACCTGGGAAACCTTATGGTCCTAGACTTTTGTTTTGGGGAGGTGGTTTTTTGTTTTTTTAAAATTACTGTTTTAAAATTACTGTTTTAAAATTCAGTTTCATTGTTGATAATTGGTCTGTTCCAATGTTCTATTTCTTCTGCTTCAGGTTTGAAAACTTACATGTTTCTAGGAATTTATCCCATTTTCTTCTAGGCTTTGCAGCTTGCTGGCATATAATCCTTCATATTTCTGTAGTGTTGGGTGTTATTTCTCTTATTTCATCTCTGATTTTATTTGAATCCCCTTTATTTCTCTCTTTATTTTCGATGAGTCTGGCTAAAGCTTTATCAAGTTTGTTGATCTTTTCAGAGAACCAGCTTCTGGTTTCATTGCCCTGTTCTATTTTTAGTTTCTATTTTGTTTATTTCTGCTCTAATCTTTATTATTTCCTTATTTCTGCTGGCTTTGGTTTTGCTTGTGCTTCTTTTTGTAGCTCCTTTAGGTGTAAGTCTAAGTTGTTTATTTGAGATTTTTCTTGCTTCTTGTGCTGGGCCTGTATTGCTATACACTTCCCTCTTTGAGTCTCTTTTGTGCATCCCAAAGATTTTAGACCATGTGTTTTCATTTTCTTTTGTTTCCGTGTATTTTTTAATTTTCTCTTTTACTTCTTGATTGACCCATGAATTGTTTAGTAGCATTAACTTTAACCTCCATGTAATTGTATTCTTTCTAGACTTTTTCTTATGGTTGATTTCTAGTTTCATCGTGTTGTAAAAGATGCATGGTATGACTTCAGTCTTTTTGCATTTGTTGAGACTTGTTTGGAGACCACATATGTGATCTATTCTGGAGACTGTTTGATGTGCATTTGAAAAGAATATATATTCTGCTGTTTTAGGATGAAATGTTTTGAATATATCTGTTATATCCATCTTGTCCAATATGCTATTCAAAGCCGCTGTTTCCTTGTTTATTTTCTCTTTGGAGTAAGTGAGGTGTTAAAGTTCCTTACTAGTATTGTATTCCTGTTTATTACTTCCTTTGTGTTTGTTATTAGCTGCTTTATGTTTTGGGTACTCCCGTGTTGGGTGTGTAAATATTTAAAATCATTATATCTTCTTGTTAGATTGTTCCTTTCATGATTACATCATGTGTTTCTTTGTCTCTTGTTATAGTGTTTGTTGTAAGATCTATTTGGTCCAATTTAAGTATTCCTACCCCAGCTTTTCACTTCCATTTGTATGATCAATGCTTTTCCATCCATTCGTTCACTTACAATGTGCAGATATCTTTAGGTCTGAAGTGAGTCTATTGTAGGCGGCATATGAGTGGGTCTTGCTTTTTAATCCATTCTGCCACACTATGTATTTTGATTGGAGTATTTAGTCCATTTACATTCAAAGTTAATTATTGATAGGTATGTACTTACTGCCATTTTGTTACTTGTTTTGTGGTTGTTTTTGTAGTTCTCTGTTCCTTTCTTCTTTTGCTCTTTTGTCTCAGGGTTTTCTGGCTTTCTTTAGTGATATACTTAGATTCCTTTCTCTTTATTTTTGCATATATTACAAGTTTCTGATTTGTGGTTATTGTTGTTTGTATGTAACATCTTACTGTATTAAAATTGATGGTCACTTTGAATCTATTCTAGAAGCATTAAATTTTTACTTCTGTCCCATCCATGTTATGGGGATATGGTATCATATTTACATCCTTTTATTTTGTGAATCCCTTGACGATCTATAGAGATATACTTAATTTTACTGCTTTTGTGCTTCCTCCTGTTTTTTTTTTTTATTCCTACTTATGGTCTTTTTTTGTACTCAATGAGTCCCCTATAGCATTTTGTATAGGGCTGGTTTAGTGGTCACGAATTCCTTTAACTTTTGTTTGTCAGAGAAACCCTTAATATCTCATTATTTTATGAATGGTAACTTTCCTGGACGGAGTATTTTTGGTAGCATTTTTTTTTTTCTCTCAGACCTTTGAATATATCATGTCACTCCCCTCTGTCCTGTAAAGTTTCTGCTGAAAAATCAGCTGATAACCTTATGGGGTTTCCTTTATATGTAACTGTTTTCTTTTCTGTTGCTGGGCTTACAACTCTCACTTCTTTTTTGCTGGTTTAATTACTACGTGTTGTGGTGTGTACCTCCTTGGGTTGATTTTTGGGGGGTTCTTTATGTCTCCTGGATCTGAATTTCTGTTTCCTTCCCCTGAGTTGGGAGGTTTTCAGTTATTATTTCTTCAGATAATTTTTATGTCTGCTTTTATCTCTCTTTCACATCCTGAGGTCCCTGTGATATGAATATTATTATGCTTGATGATGTCGCTAAATTCCCTAAGTGTGTTTTCATTTTTATTGTATTCTTTCTCTTTTTCAGCATGATTGTTTTCCATTACTCTGTCCTCCAAATCTCTAATCTGCTCTTCCTCTTTCTCAAGTATATTATTTATTCTATTTAGTGTATTTTTAATTTCATTTATTGAGTTCTTCATTGCTGATTATTATTTAGTAATGGTATCTATCTCTTGGTTGAGGGTTTCACTGAGGTCGTCCACTCTGTTTTCCGGTCCAGTAAGTACCTTTATATTCTCCGTCAGGTATATTACTTATCTCCATTTTGCTTAGGTCTCCTGCTGTGATTTGTCCTGTTCCTTGATTTGGGATGTATGCCTCTGTCTCCTCATTTTGTCTGAGTCTCTGGGTGTGTTTCTGTGTGAGGAGGGTCAGCCGTGTCTCCTGCTCTCAAAAGTCGCGGCCTAGTGAAGCGGCCCTGCCGTGCCCGGCAGTGCCGCGTCCCCTGTTCCCCGGAACCTGGTGCTACGGGGGTGTCTCCTGTGTGCGTCGTGTGCCCTGTTGTGGTTGAGCCCCTTGTGCCTTCAGGACCGTCATCTGAGGTGGCTCCTGGTCTGCTGTGGGCAGGGTTTGTTCCCTGTGGTCTTTGTGGACTTGTCTGGGGCTGCCTTGGGCAGGTGGGTCAGACCGGGCCTGTGCCAGAGATGCGGTGGCCTGGAGCTGCAGGTGCTTCCCTGTGTTGTCCCCTGAGCTTTCATCGATGGGCAGGGCCTGCAGTCAGACCAGACGCTTGTGCCCACCCACTGCCGGGGCTGCAATTGGATTGGTGTATGTGGTTACCTTCCTTTCTTTCCCGGGGCAGGAGTCACCCTGGAGTGGAGCCCCTGTCGGAGCTGCTGGCACGCTGCCATGCTCGTGGAGCCTCTGTGCATGGGCTCCTGTAGAGGGCTCGCTGGAGCCGTTGGGTCCACGGGACAGCTCTGAGTGTTAGTAAGGTGTGTGCTGGGCTGTGGGAGGGGACCTGTCGGAGGGGGTGGGGGTGCTGTTAGCAAGTTAGGTAGGGAGTGTGGGCATTGCATTGGTTCCTGCAGGTGTCTTTGTGTCTGGACTGGGAAAGGGAGATGGCACCTGCCAGCTCCTCTGTTCCTGGAGAACTCTCCCAAAGATCCCTGCCCCTCCAGTGTGTGCTCTGAGATGAGTAAATAAATCTCTCCCCCACGCACCCCAGGTGTTTTCAAACTGCTGCTTCTGAGCTGTATCTCAGCAGAGCTGTTCGTTATATAGGCTCATTTGAGGGCAGGACTAAGTTTCCTTTTGCCCTCTGGGCTCTTGCAGAGCTGAGCGACTGATATTCACAGTTGCAGCTGTTAAGCCCCTCTGATTGTAAGAATTCAGGAAGTTAAGCCCCTCTGGTTTTCAAAGCCAAATGTTGTGGTTCTTCTGCCCAGTGCAGGTCCCCTGTGCCTGGAGTGCCTGGTTAGGGTCTGCTCCTCTCCCTTCACTGTGCCTGTGGTGTCCCTCCTCCCCAGACAGGTCATCCCTGCCCTTCCTACCCTCTTGGATGTGGCCTCTTTTCTTTCTGTGGAGAGTCTCTTCTGCCAGTGTTTGGGTCATTTTCTGGGTTATTTGCACTGATGTAGGTGTTCCCTCATCGTATTCATGGGTTGAGGTGAATTTCAGATACTCCTGTTCTGCTGTCTTCCCTGGAAGTCCTGAAATATACATCTTTAATGTGTCATTTTCTTTGTAAAATTATTATCTTTTATTTACATCTAAGTTAGTTAGCATATGGTGTAATAAAGATTTCAAGAATAGAATTTAGTGGGGCACCTGGATGGCGCAGTCGGTTAAGTGTCCGACTTCAGCCAGGTCATGATCTCGCAGTCTGTGAGTTCAAGCCCTGCGTCAGGCTCTGGGCTGATGGCTCAGAGCCTGGAGTCTGTTTCCGATTCTGTGTCTCCCTCTCTCTCTGCCCCTCCCCTGTTCATGCTCTGTCTCTCTCTGTCCCAAAAATAAGTAAACGTTGAAAAAAAAAAAAGAATAGAATTTAGTGATTCATCCCCTACATACAACACCCAGTGCTCATCCTAACAAGTGCCTCCTTAATGCCCATCATCCATTTAGCCCATCCCCCACCGCCTCCCCTCAGTTTGTTCTCTGTATTTAAGAGTCTCTCATGTTTTGTCTTCCTCCCCATTTGTATATTATTTTTGCTTCCCTTCCCTTATGTTCATCTGTTGTGTATCTTAAATTCCACATACAAGTGAAGTCATGTGATATTTGTCTTTCTCTGACTAATTTCACTTAGCATAATACACTCTAGTTGTATCCATGTAGTTGCAAATGCAAGACTTCATCATATATATCATATATATCATATATATATATATATATATATATATATCATATCTTCTTTATGTCATTTTCTAACAGGTAAAATCATGCACATGTAAAATGAAAGCATATCAAGGATTTTAGAAATCTTGTTAATTAATGAGAGAATCCCTAAAATGTTCCAAATATTTAAAGAGAATTTTAAAAACTAGGAGTTTATAGGCAATGGTAGGATATGATTGCTGGTTAGATCTAAAATTGGCTAATATCCAAAAAGACCATAAACTAAGTGGACACTGGACAGTACTTATTTGCATCTTTACTAAATAAAAATCTAGAAATTACCGTAGACTCTAGAGATTTGTGGTGTAGACCAGACAATACAAAGTCATATTAGCACCTCACCAAAAACACACCAAGGGATTGATTTTCTTTTTTTATATTTTGAATTATTTTTGTGCTAGTCTTTGTAAGAGAATACATTTACAAAAGGTAGCCATTTCTAATTTTGCCTTAAATGTTTTTAAGAATCACATGAAGAATCACCAGATAAATGAAAGCAGTTTGTAAACTAAAAATACAGGTGCTGGATTCATTGTTTTCTTCATAAGTATAAATACTAACTTTGTGAAATGGAACTATCTTTTGTTAGTTTTGATCATGCCAATTGTGTGTTTCCCTATAATAAAGTCATCACTTAATTCCTATCAGCGAAGCTTTCCGAGCTAACGCTTGTACTCTCTGGACACGTGCCCACAACCCTGAAGCCTTGGTCAAGTGACACCTTTCCTGTATAATTATAGTGTGTCATCCATTTCTCCAGATGTCTTGTCATGCCTGCACTTTGCACAGCGTAGATTTTGTGAACTCTCCTTTGTGGTCAAGGAATTGTCCCATTTACGTGTTCGTATAGCTTTCATCTCAGTCAGTTGCTGACTATCGTATACTGGTGTGCCTGTTTTTGCCAGTTTCTTGGGTGTTGTGCACCAGGAAAGACCGTTTCTCACGGAAATAGTCTCCAGGAACTCCTGCACTTGACCTTATGCTTGCCTGTTTGGTGAATCGAAAGGTCAGGGCCCGAAGGCAATGTCAACTCTTGATCAAACAAAGGGAAAGTACAGATACAAGTAAAAGTCTAACTCCTTGTTGACAGAACTTTTCCAAGCCCGTTTGAAGGAGGTACCGTCAGCTCTCTACCAATGTCGAATCCGGATCTGATGCTTCCTGACAGATGAAGGGTACGGTTACAAAAATATTAGGAAAGTTCAAGTTCCATTTGGAACCTCTACGTGTCCCCTTTGCAAACCACCTTCACTGTTGTGTCCTTATTCACTGCGTGATTTTACGATGTCTACTGTAAGTGACTATAAGATGAAAGCCGGTAAGGATCGGGTAGGTCATTAATCATGTGCATGTGTTGTGCCAACGATGGGCTCTGAGGGAAATTTGTGAATTTGTGTACGTGTCTTTCAAGACATGAACGTTTGCTTTAGGTTCTTCCGGTTGTGGTCATACTTTGTGAGTTCTGTGTTGCCAGAAACTCCAATTATTTAAGAAAAAACTTGTAATCTTAGGGTATCTGGGTGGCTCAGTTGGTGGTATCTGACTCTTGATTGCAGCTCAGGTCATGATCTCATGGTTCGTGAGTTCAAGCCCCACATCGGGCTCTGTGCTGTCAGTGTGGAGCCTGCATGGGATTCTCTCTCTCTCCCTTTCCCTTTGCCCTCCCCCTGCTTTCACTCTCTCTCTCTTAAAATAAGTAAACTTAAAAAAAAAGAAAAAACTAGAAACTTAAATTTGAAATGAAATATCCTAATTTTTAAAATTGGCCTAATTTTCATAAAACATAAATAACGGTCAAGCCATGTCTGACCAAAACATAGGCCTGCATTTACTTTAAGTCTTGAAATTGTTATTCATGACACCACCATGGCCACGTTTAGGAAAAATACTCATTTCCATTTCCAAGAGTTGCAGAATTCAGCTAATGTTTAGGTACCAGGAACAGGATTTAAAAATGAACAAATATCATTTTGTCACAAAAGCACAATATTTAAACAATTAAAATAAGCTATCTACAGAAAATACCAGAGTCCATTTTGCAACAATTTGTACTTAAGTTTAAGAAGTGCAATTAAAATTATTTCACTTCATATTTCATGTTTTTCATTATCTTTCAGTCATTCATTTAAAATCCCCATTCTGGGGAGAGGTGGATTAAGGTATTTGGTGATTATGTCTAGGAGCGTAATGTGTCCAAATGCTTTGGCTGAAATGTTCTGTCAGTTTAGGTGAAAACCAGATGGCCTGGACTCTCCGTTAGCACAGTATGGCCACTCTGAACTCCCCAAGGTCAAGGTGACCACTGAAAATCGGGTAAATGACAGGAAAGCTAACGAGACCATGCCTCCGCCCGTGTGCTCTTCCAGAAGCCTTGCTTAGGTAAGCGGCCGGTCTGCAGCTCTTGCCTGGCCCTGACTGCAGGCGCATCTCTCGCTGACTGATGTCCTTCTCCTCACCACGTGCTGGTCCAGGAGTCACAACATCATATGCTACTTAGTAGAAGTAGTTCTTCCTGACCAGGATCCCGGCCACGTCTGTTAACCTCCCAGCACTCAGCCACCTCGTTTATTTTTCTAAAAGCATCCAAATGCCACAGTTTCTAGCTTCTATTCCTGAATAATAATTTTAAAATATATGTCATGGGAAGTAGATGGTGTTTTGGCAGAGTTGTATCACCTTGGGAAAATGACAAATCCTAATCTAATCACACTAGAAAGGCAGTTTGGGCAAGACAAAGACATACACTGATGATACAGTAAGAAATCACCATCCTGATATAGTTAGTGGTCAGTCCCCTCAGATAAGGTCAGATTTTCCTTATTTAATCAAGCAGGCACCTAAATGATTTAGTGAGGAGGGATGGAAAGGCCCAACTGATAATCAGTTTACAAATAAGTCTTAACAAATATCTTTAGTCTCTTTTTAAGAATCTTAAAGAGCAGTTTATGATTTACTATACTATTTAATGTAAATAAATACTTATTAGATGGGGCACCTGGGTGGCTCAGTCTGTTGAGCGTCTGACTTTGGCTCAGGTCATGATCTCGTCATGGTTTGTGAGTTCCAGCCCCATGGCGGGCTCTGTGCTGACAGCTCGGAGGCCGGAGCCTGCTTCGGATTCTGTGTCTCCTTCTCTCTCTGCTCCTCCCCTGCTCATGTTCTGTCTCTCTCTCTCAAAAGTAAATAAAGGTTAAAAAAAATTAAAAAAAATACTTATTAGAGAAAAATGGTAAATATGGGAAAATATAAAGAAGTAACCCAAAATGCCCATCATTCTACCACTCAGTTATGAATACAGTGTTATAGTAGATGTAGCAGATTATGCTAGATCTGTGATTGTTATTTAATACTGGTATGGGTCACATTTAGGGTAATTTATTTTTCATTTAGCTCTGTAATATAAACATCATTTTTCCTAATTTTTGAAGTTCCAAAGAACAGTTTACCACTACCACAAAAACTTACGTAACCTGTAAGAAATTACCAAAAACTTAGTTACTTAAAACAATATACATACATTATTATTATTGTTATTTACATTTATTTATTTTTGAGAGACAGAGGGAGACAGAGCATGAGTGCAGGAGGGGCAGAGAGACGGAAACACAGAATCCGAAGCAAGCTCCAGGCTCTGAGCTGTCACCACGGAGCCAGATGTGGGGCTCGAACTCATGAACCATGAGATCATGACCTGAGCCAAATTGGACGCTCAACCGACTGAGCCACCCAGGCACCCCGATACATACATTATTTAGCAGTTTTGAGTTTGGAACCTGGCACTTCTTCCAGAGACTGTAGAGGAGAATCTGCTTCCTTGCATTTCTGACTTCTAGAGGCACAGCCCCTTCCTCCCCTCCTCTTCCCCTCCCCTCCCCTCCTGTCCCCTTCCCTTCCCTTCCCTTCCCGTCCCTTCCCTCCCCTCCCCTCCCCTCCCCTCCCCTCCCCTCCCCTCCCTTCCCCTCCCTTCCCCTCCCTTCCCCTTCCCTTCCCTTTCCTTCCCTTCCCTTCCCTCCCCTCCCCTCCCCTCCCCTCCCCTCCCCTCCCTTCCCCTCACATTCCCTCCTCTCTCCTCCCTCCCCCCATCCCTTCCCCTCCCTTCCCCTCCCCTCCCTTCCCCTCCCCTCCTGTCCCCTTCCCTTCCCCTTCCCTTCCCCTTCCCCTTCCCCTTCCCTTCCCTTCCCTTCCCTTCCCTTCCCTTCCCTCCCCTCCCCTCCCCTCCCCTCCCCTCCCTTCCCCTCCCCTCCCCTCCCCTCCCCTCCCCTCCCTACCCCTCCCCTCCCCTCCCCTCCCCTCCCCTCCCCTCCCTTCCCCTCCCTTCCCCTCCCTTCCCCTCCCTTCCCCTCCCCTCCTGTCCCCTTCCCTTTCCTTCCCTTCCCTTCCCTTCCCTTCCCTTCCCTTCCCTTCCCTCCCCTCCCCTCCCTTCCCCTCCCCTCCCCTCCCCTCCCCTCCCTTCCCCTCCCCTCCTGTCCCCTTCCCTTTCCTTCCCTTTCCTTCCCTTTCCTTCCCTTCCCTTCCCTTCCCTTCCCTTCCCTTCCCTCCCCTCCCCTCCGTTCCCCTCCCCTCCCCTCCCCTCCCCTCCCTTACCCTCCCCTCCTGTCCCCTTCCCTTCCCTTCCCTTCCCTTCCCTTCCCTTCCCTTCCCTTCCCTCCCCTCCCCTCCCCTCCCCTCCCCTCCCCTCCCCTCCCTTCCCCTCACATTCCCTCCTCTCCCCTCCCTTCCCCTCCCCTCCCTTCCCCTCCCCTCCCGTCCCCTTCCCTTCCCTTCCCTTCCCTTCCCTTCCCTTCCCTTCCCTCCCCTCCCCTCCCCTCCCCTCCCCTCCCCTTCTCTCCCCTCCCCTCCCCTCCCCTCCCTTCCCCTCACATTCCCTCCCCTCCCCTCCCTCCCCATCCCTTCCCCTCCCCTCCCTCCCCCCATCCCTTCCCCTCCCCTCCCCTCCCCTTCCCTCCCCTCCCTCCCCTCCCCTCCCTTCCCCTCCCCTCCCCTGCCTTCCCCTTCCTTCTGTACCCTGTGACTTCCCTCCCTACCTGCTGTATCTGCAGCCTGACATTTTTTCTCCTCTGACCTGCCTTTTTCTCATAGGGACCCTCATGAATATATCAGGCCCACCTGGGTGGCATAATCTAGTATAGTCACCTAATTTCACATACAGACTTCCTGCCACCATGAAAGGTGCCACAGTAGAACATAGTGGAACATTGTTATCTTTGGGGCACTATCCAGGGCACAACGTAACCCTTGACACTGGCCGTCTTTTTTCCAAATTGTTATTATAAATAACACTGCATTTGACAACTGGCTGCGTAGTTTTCTTTTCTTCATATAGCTTTCTGAAAGGATTTGCTTTGCTTTCAGAGTAAATCTTTAGAAGTGTAACTATTCAGTAAAAATTATAGAAAGTTATGATCCTAAATTAATGTTGCCAAATTACCATTTTTAAAATTTTTTTAATGTTTATTTATTTTTGAGAGAGAAGGGGAGGGGCAGAGAGAGAGAGGGAGACACAGAATCTGAAACAGGCTCCAGGCTCTGAGTTGTGAGCACAGAGCCCAATGTGGGGCTTGAACTCACAAACCGTGAGATCATGACCTGAGCCGAGGTCGGGCACTTAAATGACTGAGCCACCCAGGCGCCCCTGAGGCACCTCATAGGTATTAACCTTGAATATATGAATCATCCTTTTTTTTTTAACACTTTAAATTTTTTTTTTTCCAACGTTTATTTATTTTTGGGACAGAGAGAGACAGAGCATGAACGGGGGAGGGGCAGAGAGAGAGGGAGACACAAAATCGGAAACAGGCTCCAGGCCCTGAGCCATCAGCCCAGAGCCCGTCGCGGGGCTCGAACTCCCGGACCGCGAGATCGTGACCTAGCTGAAGTCGGACGCTTAACCGACTACACCACCCAGGCGCCCCGACACTTTTAAATCTTTTTAAAGGGTATATGTTGGGATGGTGTTCTGTGAACCCCCGTATTTAATGTCCTGTGACTCTGCATGCATTCTGGATATGAACATTACACCCGGGGGCTTGCACACGATGTGCCTAACTTGACAGTTCTCGTTAAAAAAACAAAAACAAAAACAAAACCTTGGCAGCATCAATCACTGTCCTTCCAAAAGAAAACAATCTTGCTAACTAGAGTTACATTCAACTTTATTTATGCAAGTGGAACTAGTAATTCTTATTCCAAAAACAAGTGATATAATCATGATCTGAAGAATGTATGTTTCTAATCAAAGAGAAAGTAAGATCTGTGCCCCCACGTATAATCAGAGCAAACCTGTGTTTATTTGTGACTGTCAGACCATGTGGGGGCTCCATAGCCTTAACAGGACATCTAGATTTCTATATGAGTGTGTGACAAGTATCTTTGCTTCTCTCTTCTTTTCTAAATATGCTAAGTTCTTTATACAAAAGTACAAAAAAGAGGTGAGATAATTGCTAGATTCTCAGATATTTTACTTAAAAGCCTGTGAAAAGATCAATGATTGCCATGGGAACAATGATAAGTTGTAAAGAAAATCTACTCTACCTTGTAATTATCTTTGTAATAAAAGATCCACTTTCTGCTCCCCGTTACAACACTGTCTTTTCCTTAAATTTATTCTCCCCTATATTTTTGTGCAACAATACCTGGTCGCTTTTAAAAAGCAACAGTATGAATCTTTTGGGACTTTTCAAGGATACATATTGGTACATTATTTTATTTAAAAATATACTTTGAATACCTAGTATGTGACAGGCACTGTGGTTTAGGACCAAACTATGGCGAACCATCCGTATTTGGTTGTCACTGTTCATGCCTCTTCACGATTAAGCTTAACCAAACGGCTGAGGTTCAGATGTCCTTCAAATTCCTTCATGGCCAGCATCCCCAGGTTCTCTGATGTGCACCTCAAGTCCAGACGGATGTGTGCACACGCATGCACACACACATGCTTTTCCTTCTGTAAAATTGTTGGAGGTGAACATGTCAATTACAGTATGTATGAGGTGATGCGTCCAGATTTATTAATCACGTTTCAGATTTGATGTGATTTCTGTGACAAATCACACGTGTTTATAGTTGATTATTATGCTTAATGCTACTCTGAAGTATAGAGCCTTGATAAAAATAACAAAATAGGGTTTATCTAGAAATAATGTCTAGTATAACTAGAGAGATACCAGGGAAGAGATCACATTTATATAAATAAGCAAATAGCTTTCTAAAGTTTAATAATTAACAGCTTCCTCCAAAATGTGGACACACGCACACACACAGTTTTCATAGGATAGTTTAGAAATCAGCACATGTTAATGATAAAGAGGAGGAAGTAGATTCATTAGTTCCTTTGTACGTGCGCGTGTGTGTATTTGTGTGTGTGTTTTAATTCTTAGCTTGAGGGGATTTCTGGAAGGACCACACTATTTAAGGAACCTTGTAGGTGTTTAATACTGTATTAAAAATATTCAGAAAAAAATCATGAAACAGTTTGTCTTCAAGAGCTATATTTATTTTGAGGTTAAGAAAATCAAACCACATGAAATGAATAGTGAAAAATACAGTTTTGTATTAAATAATAAAGAACTTGAAAACAACAAAGAACAACCCCCAGCATTCTCCCCACTGCTACTCACACATATGGACTTGGCTTCTACTGTCCTGGAGCAGCGTAAATAGAAGAGACCATGTAGTCACTAGAATCTTAGATTGTATTAGCTACGGAGAGGCCCCACTTATGGATTTAAGTAAAAATCTTAACCAAATCCCCCTCAGTCTGGGAGCTTCTTCCACGTCAGACACTAAGTTTGCATAAACTTTTTTAGGTCCGGTTCCCTCCGCACCTCTCCCAGCACCCAGTGCTCACCCCTTCGTGGAACAGACTTAACCTTGGGGTGGAGGCTGCAGGAGGGTGAGGGCACATTCTTTTCCAGCACTAACTGGAGACTCTTAATGCCACCTGCTCTTTGTCCCCCCGTCTGTCCCAGATTGTGAGTGCACACAGCTTTGCCATCGTTCTCAGTCTCTGTCATGTGCCAGAACTGTGCTCTGCACATACTTGGCATTTAATAAATATTTGAAAGAATGTGAGAAATTAGCCTACTTCATTTCTAAGTGAGTGCTCTTCAAAACTGTGCCATAATTATTATCTAATTTTCACATTTCCGGGGAGCTTATAAATCATATCATCTACACATTTGGTCGTCCTAATGAAAGTTTAATGACTTGTCAAGGGAAACGTGATTACTTAAGTGAAAACTTTACAACTTATTCCCAAGGATGCTTTCTATTCCTTTTGAGACTAAACCTTGATTTTCTCAGTGATTGTTTCTCAGGGAACTCCCAAGTCCTCTCACAGTGGTTTCCTCTGGTTTCATCTGTGGTAAGAGTTCAGTCTCTGCAAGCTTTCCACAGCCTTCATGACATGCTTCACACACTTAGCTTGGATCGTCTAGAGATCTTGGGTCATTTTCACGTGGAATAGCACTGTATTTCTCTGTGCTACAGGATGGGTTAGTTATGTGCTCTGAAATAATACTCAATATTTATATTAGGTCAGGATCTGTTCTGTTTGGGTCTTCTGTCTGGTGCATGTTGAAGGGAAAGTGTTGAAGATCACCTTAATTGTAGATGTTGGGATATTAGTTGTTGATGGTAAACCATGACCCCACCGGCTTGCTCATAGGGAAAAATGGCTTCATGTACTCTGTATGACAGATACTGAATGGGAGATTTGGTTGGTCTCTGCATTTCTAGGAAGGTTAACTTTAACAGTTGTACAACATAAAGATTGTAAAACATTCATAAACCACAATGAATTGGGGTTTATTGAGAACAGCATGATTAAAATCCATTTGGCATTCTTTTTTTAAAATTTTTTTAATGTTTATTTTTGAGACAGAGAGAGACAGAGCATGAACGGGGTGGGTCGAGAGAAAGGGAGACACAGAATCTGAAACAGGCTCCAGGCTCTGAGTTGTCAGCACAGAGCCCAACGCGGGGCTCAAACTCACGGACCGCAAGATCATGACCTGAGCCGAAGTCGGACGTTTAACCTACTGGGCCACCCAGGTGCCCCCCATTTGGCAGTCTTTATGTGTGTATATGTAGAATAAATATGCTTACAATATTGTGCGATATTTACTTTATAAATATATTTTTATTTTGTGCATATTTAATTACTGCTGTATATTTATTCCAATAACTTTGCTACTAGTATTCCACATTGAAGAAGAAGTATTCTCAGATTTATACAAGTGATATTTGTAATTACTTACTAAGAGTGACTTTATAGAAAGAGCCTGGATTTCTAAAAATAAGATAATCATTAAGGAAAATATATTGGTCATGAGTTCAAATGGAATTATCCAATTAAAATGTTCAATTTACAAGTGAATAAAAGGGATAAGATACATAGTGAACATTCATTATATATTTTTATCATTACTATAATAGCTATCACTAAATACAATTTTTAAGAGAACTTATCAAAAGGTGAAAAAGACAATTATATCTACAACCGAAAAATATTTAAAGTGGTTTTTCACAAGTGACATAAATTTGAAAATAGAAGCATGGTAACAGGCTGGGAGAAAGTACCTTAACGTCTTACTAGAGGACGTGGCTGTAAGCTACATGCCTGTGCTGTTTTATATATATTTCATCATGTTCTCCAATATTCCTGGAGAAAAATAGGCATTATTTTTATAATTAAGGAAAAATAATACTATAATTAGGACTTAAGAATACCATGATGGCTACAATTCAGTGTAATTTAGTGTGTCATATCCCATGATAAGAATCCCATGGATTCTACAACATAGGATGAATGTATTACAACACAATATGGTTCTATTTTCTTATTACCATTAGGAAAATCAAAGGTAAGTAAATTGTTAAGATAATATTGTATTAAGTTGAGGGCAGTTTTAAACTCAGGTGGGGTTGCCATATTTAGCAAATAAACATGCATTTTCTTGATAAAATATATACATACTAGAAATGGGAAATAGTGCAAACACTTTGGAAGACTGTCCAGCAGTTTCTACATTGTTAGCTAAACATATACTTAGCATCTCCTCCAACCATTTCACTACTGTGTTTGCTCATGAAAAATAAATGTACAGGGCGCCTGGGTGGCTCAGTCGAATAAGCATCCAACTCTTGATCTCAGCTCAGGTCTTGATCTCAGAGTCATGAAATCAAGCCCCGTGTTGGGCTCTGCCCTGGATGTGAAACTAAGTAAATAAGTGAGTAAATAAGTAAGTAAATAAATAAACAATAAATAAGTAAATAAGTTAACACTACATACATGCATACATACATACCTAAATACAAACAAAATGTATATGTCCAGGCAAAAATTTGTACATGAATGTTTATAGCAGGCTCATTTTTACTAGCCAAGACCTGGAAACAACTCATATGCCCATCAGAAGGTCAATCAGTAAACAAGTTTTGGTACATTCGTACAATGAAATACTTTCCAGCAATAATGGACAATCAATGGACTGTTGATACAACAAGGTAAATGAGTCTTAAAATAATTTTACTGTGAAGAAAACACAACTTCTCCCAAATGTACAAAGTCCATAATTCCATTTATACAAAATTCTATAAACTCTAAATTAACTTCTAGTGACATCAGTTCAGTAAAAAAACTGTGCTAGGGAGTTCTAGAATTGGAAATACCAATTTCCTCTGTCTTCATTTTGTTTTTGACAGGACATCAGGTATAATTAAACAACATTTATATACTTGCTCACTAGATTATCTTAATTAAACCAAGAATAATTAGTTTTCCTCTGCATTTTTATGGGAAAATACTGACTATATTTTGACTTTAATTATTGCTCCTACTCAGTATAGCATAAATAAGAATTGCTACAGAAAAAGAATTTGAATTTCTGAGGGATTGGTTGTAATGATTCCATTTTCATTCATGATTTTATCTCTTTGGGTCATCTCCCTTTTCTTTTTCAGAAGCCAGGCTAGAGGTTTATCAATTTTGTTTATTTTTTCAAAAAACCAACTCTTGATTTCATTGATCTGCTCTACAGTGTTTTTTTTAGATTCTGTATTGTTTATTTCTGCTCTGATCTTTATTATTTCTCTTCTTCTGCTGGGTTTGGGGTGTCTTTGCTGTTCTTCTTCTGTTTCCTTTAGGTGTGCTGTTAGATTTTGTATTTGGGATTTTTCTTGTTTCTTAAGATAGGCCTGGATTGCAGTGTATTTTCCTCTCAGGACTGCCTTCGCTGCATCCCAAAGCGTTTGGGTTGTTGTCTTTTCGTTTTCATTTGTTTTTAAATTTCTTCTCTAATTTCCCAGTTGACCCATTCATTCTTTAGTAGGGTGTTCTTTAACTTCCATGCTTTTGGAGGTTTTCCAGACTTTTTCCTGTGGTTGATTTCAAGTTTCATAGCATTGTGGGCTGAAAGTGTCCTGGTATGATCTCAATTCTTGTATACTTATAAAGGGCTGTTTTGTGACCCAGTATTTGATCTATCTTGGAGAATGTTTCATGTGCACTCGAGAAGAAAGTATATTCTGTTGCTTCGGGATGCAGAGTTCTAAATAGATCTGTCAAGTCCATCTGATCCAATGTATCATTCAGGGCCCTTGTTTCTTTATTGATCCTGTGTCTAGATGATCTATCCATTGTTGTAAATGGAGTATTAAAGTCCCCTGCAATTACCACATTCTTATCAGTAAGGTTGCTTATGTTTGTGATTAATTGTTTTATATATTAGGGGGCTCCTGTATTCGGTCCATAGACATTTATAATTGTTAGCTCTTCCTGATGGATAGACCCTGCAATTATTATATAATGCCCTTCTTCATCCCTTGTTACAGCCTTTAAGTTAAAGTCTAGTTGGTCTGATATAAGTATGGCTACTCCAGCTTTCTTTTGACTTCCAGTAGCATGATAGATAGTTCTCCGTCCCCTTGCTTTCAATCTGAAGGTGTCCTCAGGTCTAAAATGAGTCTCTTGTAGACAGCAGATAGATGTGTCTTGTTTTTTTTTTATCCATTCTGATACCCTGTGTCTTTTGGTTGGCATATTTGGTCCATTTACATTCAGTGTTATTATTGAAAGATACGGGTTTAGAGTCATTGTGATGTCTGTAGATTTCATGCTTGTAGTGATGTCTCTGGTCTTTGTGGTCCTTGCAACATTTCACTCACAGAATCCCTCTTAGGATCTCTTGCAGGGCTGGTTTAGTGGTGATGAATTCCTTCAGTTTTTGTTTCTTTGGGAAGACCTTTATCTCTTCTATTCTGAATGACAGACTTGCTGGATAAAGGATTCTCGGCTGCAAATTTTTTGTGTCCATCACGTTGAAGATTTCCTGCCATTCCTTTCTGGCCTGCCAAGTTTCAGTAGATCGGTCTGCCACTAGTCTTATGGGTCTTCCTTTGTAAGTTAGAGCCTGTTTATCCCTAGCTGCTTTCAGAATTTTCTCTTTAACCTGTATTTTGCCAGTTTCACTATGATATGTCGTGCAGAAGATCGATTCAAGTTACATCTGAAGGGAGTTCTCTGTGCCTCTTTGATTTCAATGCTTTTTTCCTTCCCTAGATCAGGGAAGTTCTCAGCTATGATTTGTTCAAGTACACCTTCAGCCCCTTTCTCTCTCTCTTCCTTTTCTGGAATTCCTATTATATGGATATTGTTCATTTCATTGCACCACATAGTTCTCTAATTCTCCCCTCATATTCCTGTTTTTTTATCTCTCTTTCTCAGCTTCCTCTTTTTCCATAGTTTTATCTTCTAATTCACCTATTCTCTCCTCTGCCTCTTCAATCCGAGCTGTGGTCGCCTCCATTTTATTTTGCACCTCATTTAGAGCATTTTTAGCTCCTCATGACTATTTGTTAGTCCCTTGATCTCTGTAGGAGTAGATTCTCTGCTGTCCTCTATGCGTTTTTCAATCCCAGCAATTAATTTTATGACTATTATTCTAAATTCTTGTTCCGTTATATTGCTTAAATCGTTTTTGATCAATTCGTTAGCTGTCACTACTTCCTGGAGTTTCTTTTGAGGAGAGTTCTTCCGTTTTGTCATTTTGGGTAGTCCCCGGGGGTGGTGTGGAACTGTGGAGCACTCCCCCTGTGCTGTCCAGAGTAACTTGTGTTACTTGTGTGGGCGGGGCTGCAGTCATACCCGATGTCTGCCCCCAGTCCACCGCTGGGGCCAGTCAGACTGGTGTGTAAGTTATCTTCCCCTGTCCCAGGGGCGGGACTCACTGTGGAGAGGTGTGGCCCCTGTCTGGGCTGCTTGCACACTTCCAGGCTTGTGGCGCTGCTTCTATGGGATCTGGCATATTAGGCGGGGTGAATCTGCAAGGTGCACAGGGGAGGGAGGGGCAGGCTCAGCTCGCTTTGCCTTCGGTGGTCCGCTTCGGGAGGGGCCCTGTGGCACCGGGAGGGAGGCAGACCCGTCCTCTTCTGTGGGCCTGTTGTCTACACTTGGCTCCCGAGAGTCTGTTCTGCTAGCCTTCTGGCAGTTTTCTGGGTTATTTAGGCAGGTGTGGGTGGAATCAAAGCGATCAGCGGGACGCCTCCTATGCAGCCATCTTATGATATCTCCGAAAAAGAATTTGAAAAAACATTTATCTGTCAAGAAATTATTTTTTTTGATTATTATTAATAAAAACTACTTAAGATCAATAAATAGTTTTTAAAATAAGTTAAGAAGAAAATGAGACTAGGCATTCAAGGCCTCTCTGTTCTTCATTCAACCCTGTACTTCATTTTAGCACATTTTTTAATTCATTACAGATTATTTAGTTTAAATGATGTAAAAGGACTTGCAGAGTAAATAACTTATATTCCCACTACTGTGCATGCTGCAAATGAGGGTAATGTTAGTTATTTAAAAAAAAATTTTTTTAACGTTTATTTATTTTTGAGACAGAGAGAGACACAGCATGAACGGGGGAGGGGCAGAGAGAGAGGGAGACACAGAATCGGAAACAGGCTCCAGGCTCTGAGCCATCAGCCCAGAGCCCAACGCGGGGCTGGAACTCGCGGACCGCGAGATCGTGACCTGGCTGAAGTCGGACGCTTAACCGACTGAGCCACCCAGGTGCCCCATTTTTTTTTTAAATGAGGTTTAATAACTGGTTTCAAGTTACATTCCAAAGAGAAATGGAACCTGCAGAGTAGAAGAGGATAGTAATGAAAAAGTAGAGAAAATTGGAGTTTTCCTCACAATACATATGGTAGACCAACTTCGGAAATGCTCTCCTGGGACCCCTGTGTTTTGGTGTTTATACCGTTACGGAATCCTTGGGCTGTGTCACCACGTACTTCTACCAGAAAGGAGAAACTGAAAGGGAGTGAGCATGGCTGTCATGGCCAGGTTACAGAGGACTATGGTATCCCTTACCAGAGTCCCTCTCAATCACAGTGCTATCCTTCTTGCCCTCCTGCTTGCTTGCTGGCCCTCACGCAGCTCTCTGCCATCTTGGAGATGTGCCATGAAGAGGCCCCTGTGGCGAGGACCTGAGAGAGACCTCTGTCCCATAGATCTGGGAGAACTGAGGCCTTAATCCGACAAAACATCAGTGACTGAGTCCCTCGAGGGACCATGTGAGTGATCTTTAAAGTGGGTCTTCCCCAGGAAGGTCTTCAGATAAAGCTGTGTCTGTTCTTCATGCCTCAACTGCAGCCTTGTGAGACGCAGGCATCAGCGAAGCTGTACCTGGTTCCTGACCCACCACAGCTCTGGGACCCTGGGTTATTAGTAAGTGTTTGCTATTGTACACTGAGGTTTTTGCACAATGCGTGTTTGCTATATATTAAGACATACTACTATATTCCAGGGAGGAATTGGAAAGCACATGAAAATTTACCTTAAAATGCATCACCTCCTGATTTTGAGTTTACGATGTGTTCTATTCAGGCCTGGTTTTCCTTGATGAGTGCTGAAATTGGAGCTTTGCCCTCTTGCACTCACACTGAACCGGAAGCGGTTGCCAGCTTTGCAAGACATCTGCCCCAGTGGAGGCCGTCGCGGGGGTTCCCTCCCCCACTGGGCCGGAGAGGCCACTTCTGCTGGCAGAGAAGGCTCATTAGAATTTGGGGGCTCATTTGAGAGCTTCTTTGAGGTCCTCCTTCCCACAAGGCCCATTCCCATGTTTGGGATCCACTCCCCATCCCTGCAGTGCCTGCCCTGGAACCGTAGACGCCCTGCACAGCAGGAATGTCACTTGTGTGGGGGCTGTCACTCCGAGGGCACAGTCTCAGCCCTATGGCCACAAGATGAAGGCCTCCTTCAGGACACATCTAGATGCTTTGGGTCATTTGTGTGGCTCTCGAGCTGGGTATTCCAATACCTAAACTCATCCTTTTCTTTCTGTACTTTGTCCGGCAGTGTGAGGAGCAACCCGTCAGTCTTATTATACTTGTTATTTTGACAGCAATGTTGGAAAGTCACCCGACCTCTGTTTCTTGTAAGTATTTGATTAGAAACTTCCAGTGGTGATATTCTGTGTGTCCCTATTGCCAGATCACATAATAGACCTAAGTCAGTGATCTCTTTACTCCCAAGTGACTTTACACTCATGAGTGAATTTAATCAGATTGGAGAGCCAATTCCAGAACACCTAGAACCTATTTGGAAATTCATCCTTAAGATTTTGTCCCTGTATAACCAGTCTCTCAACACCAAATATGTGTTAGATTTCTCCATAGAAACAGAACTAGTGGGAGGCTTCTATATTTTATTTATATTTTTTATCATATTTATATTTATGTATATAAAGAGATATGTTATTAAAAAATTGACTCACACAGTTATGGGGGTTGCAGGCCCCACGTCCACAGTCTGTAGGGTAGGCCAGCAGGTGGAGACCCAGCACAGCGGACGGTCCGGTTCTAGTCAGAAGGCGGTCCGCTGTAGGAACGAACATTCAGCCTGTGTTGCTGGGGAAGGGTGAAGGCAGTCTTCAGACTGCTCAGAGGAGGCTGGTCTTTTTCTTCTATTCAGTCTTGCAGCTGATGGGGATGAGTCCACATTATGGAAGGCAATCAGCTTTACCCAAGCACCACTAACTTAAATGTTAAGCTCATCCGAAAATACCCTCACAGAAACACCTGGAATAACATTTGACCAAATATCTGGGCACCTCATGGCCCAGCCACGTTGACACAGAAGAAATCAGCCTCACAAATACCTATAGCAGACAAAAAAAAAACAAATGATGAATTTTTTGGATTGAATATATTGGGGGCCTGCTTTAGGGCTAATGTATAAATCATACTCTTAACCTGGGATGAACCCAAGAATAAATTGAATCGTAAAGATACTACTTTGAAAGACAAGTAAAACTTGCATTGATATGTAATCAGGAGCTTTCACTATGGCTTTTTCAAGGATAGATATAGATTAAATCAAATGAAAAGGATTTAATTACTAAACTTTAGGTTTTAAAACTTAAGCCCTGAGGTTGAAAGCGGCCTTTGAAAGTTTGGAGATGAGAGCACAAACTTACATGAAGGTAACATATATTACCAGTGTGGCCGAGAGCCACCTAAGGATTTTATATTCAGATTTTCACACTTTAATGAGCTTAAAATTTTATTGCTTGGAAAAGCCCTGGTGTGTGAAGAAAGTAGCGAAGTTTGGTTATGACAGTGTCTCCATATTTACCTCTTCACCTCTCTGTTCAGAATAGATTCATTTAGACTAATTGAGATGATCGCTTTACACGCCTGACTTCCTTACTGTAATTTTCTCAAGGGTCAGGATTGTCACTAATTACACCCAGGCTTTTGGACCGGGGACCAAGTATATAATAATTATCCAATCGGTATTGACTAATTAACCTGAAAAAACGCGGCTAAAGTTTTTACATAAGACCTGACATGTTCTTATTCTAACTAGATTACTAAACGGTGAGGTATCAGTATGCAGCTCCATTCCCATTAGAAACGTATGATTTCCCTCCAGGTGGCTTCTCAAAGGACGGTCCTTGGAGACCACAGACAGAGCCCTCCATTGTTCGGGGGCTGCTGAGGCTCAGAGAGTGCAGCGCTTGGCTAGATTCAAACTCAGATGGTTGGGCGTCTAAAACCTGTGCTCTTTAACTTAACCCGAGATGTTTGTATTCGTGAATTTTTAGAACATGTCACAGATCACCCTGTTTACTCTATTGACATTTTATAAGGATCTAAAAACATGCTCTTAACCTTTAGTTAAATACTTTTAAATCTTAAATGATAATTAATGTGATAGATTTTAGGATCTAAAAATAGATAGTACTATTTTTTTCCTTTTCAAAATTGCGCAGTGTATTATTGAGCGAAGTCACTGTCTAGTGATATTATACTAAATTACCCAAATTCTATGTAGTATAGTCTGGTTTTTATTTTAAAGCACAATCAATTATTAGCATTTTAATAACAACCTTTAATATTTACTCATGATGATTCCAAATATAAAAACTTGTGCTTTGCTAACAAAGTGCCTACCTTTTCTCGGAAACTAAATTGCTGAAGCATGACCTTAAACTCCTCACCATGATGTAGTTTTTCACCCCGACCTGCCTTCCTGGTGCTTTCATGGAACTAATGGCTGTATCCGTCTTGCGCCAGCAGTGAGGGACCCGATGCTGGTTTCTGAGTGTGGTACACAGGGAGGGCATCAGCCCCGACCCGGGTTTATCACCAGTTGACTGTGCTAATTGAGCAGACAGTGCCATGCAGTTGCTCAGTATTTAAATTTTAAATATACTGTCTGCCTCCCTCTCCTCTGTTTCCACCTTCTAGTATTTCCCCAGGGTGTATAACCAATTCAGAGACTTGGTGAGGAAGTTTTTCAACATCAAAACAAGTGTTGAAGAAAACTAGCATTGCTTTCACAATATAGAGACATAAAAGTCTATATTAATCCAGATATCTCATTACATAGTTGATTGTTAACTTTCTTTGGTTTTGACTTTCATTATTCTGACACTGTCTTGCCATTGACATTTGAGAATGTCATCTCTACTAGCGGGATTCTGGGAAAAAAGCTGCAGAAAGCCTTCTGCTTATATATATGCAGATATAAAAGCAGATGGAAATTTGAAGTTCAGTCCTGTTTAAAGAGCAGCCCTTTTCCAGGATTAACTTTAAGACATTTTAGCTACATTGGAGATCGAGCCAACTGTCAGCATTTTACATGTTCCAGGTGAACACAGTCTTGCGGTTTTTGGGGAATTGCTGCCTCTTCCGTCTACACACACATCCCATCTCACCTCCCCTTTCTTTCTCCCTCTCTCTCCCTCCCCTTACCTCTCTCCCTTTACCCCCCTCCCCACCTTAGCATTATTAACAAAACCGCACTTCCCAGGTAACTAAGACATTTTCTTTTCTTTTTTTTTTTTTAATATTTTTTTAATGTTTTTCTTGAGAGAGAGAGACAGTGCATAAGCTGGGGAGGGGCAGAGAGAGAGAGAGGGAGAGAGAGAGAGAGAGAGCCACCTAGGTGCCCTGAAGACATCTTCATAGACCCATAGCCACACAAGGAAGATGATTGTAATTGCAATGTAGCCTGTGTGCACTCATCAGTTACAAGGCCCTGTCCATCTGTCTGTTTGAGGACAGAGTGTGTATTGCTTTAAGATTGTGCCCTTCTGGGGTCCATGGGTGGCTCTGTCACTTAAGATTGTGCCCTTCCAACTTCCTGAAATTAATATCTGCTTGGTGAAAACATGGTGATTTTGATGGTATTTATTTTGTTACAGTGTTTATGTTGGCTTGAAGTTATTTGACAAAAAGTCATACCATTCTTTATGCTTCATTTTTATTTTTTCCAGCAGTTCTGAAATGTAACAGTCAGGGAACCACTACATTCGTTGCATCTTCCTAGTTCCTCCTGGCTTTAAAATGTTACTCAATACTTTAGAACCTCTATTTTAATTGGAACTTAGAGTGACTGCATTGCAGTCATAGGATCTGGGTTCCAATTTGAAAGCCATCACTTCTGAGTTTTATGACTTTCAGAAAGTGGTATTATTTCTCTGGGCCTGTTTCCTTATCTGTGAAATTAAAATAATAACTCTTGCCTTGCACAAGTGGGATTTAACCAGGTTTTGCAACATGGTTTAACATGTGAAACTCCATCCAACAATGGAACACAACACCTGATGGTCTTGTGATGTATCAGCTCGACTAGGGCTACAGTAACTGGTTATTCAGTAAAACACTAATTATATGTTGTGATGGTATTTTGTAGATGAGATTAAAGTCCATAATAAATTGACATTTAGAAAGAAGATTATGTTACATAATCTGGGAAGGTTGAGTTAATCAGTTGAAAGGCTTAGAAAGAAACTCTGCTGATGGGCAGCAGCTTCAACTGTGCCCGAGAACTCGTCTGTCCTTCCCTGCTGTCCCCCGCTGTGGGTAGAAGACTGGCCTCCCCATGTCCTAGAAGTCTAGCATGTCCTTCCCTGCTGTCCCCCCTATGGGTGGAAGACCGGCCTCCCCATGTCTTAGAACTCCAGTGTGTCTTATGTCTTCCCAACTGCGTCCCCCTAAGGACTGAGGACTTTCTTCCCCATGCCATAGAGTTCTGGTATGGCCTTCCCAACTGTCTAATTGTATGTATTCAAGACAGGCCTCCTTCTGCCCTACAGCTCTAGAGTGTCCTCAGCTCCCTCACCCTATGGATGGAGGCCTGGCCTACCTCGTCTCCCCAATTGTGTAAACTAAGTTCTGCCAATGGACTTAGTAATATGTATCTCTTACTTGTTCTGCAGCTCTGGTGGAACTTAACTGAAACACATTTTTAACAGAATAAAGATGGCATATCGTCATCTACATAGAGTCTGATACACACTATTAATAGAATAAAGACGGCATATTGTCATCTAAATAGAGTGAAAAAACACGTGACAAAATTCAACACACTTTCACTCACCATTCCATAAACACTCAACACACTAGGAATAGATGGGATATTCCTCAGTGAAGTAAATACTTCCTATTGAAAGCCCACAGTTAATATCATAGTTGGTGATTAAAGACTAAATGTCTCGCTGCTGCCCTCCTCCCAAGATCTTGAATAAAACCAGGTATCTGCTCTCCCCATTTCCATTCAGCATCTTACTGGGGGTTTTAGAGTAATTAATGAAGAAAAAGAAGTAAAGGCACTCAGAGTGGGAATAAAAAGAGCTATAATTACAGTTGGCCTATTATTTTATGTGAAAAATCTACGAAATTCACTGACAGATCTATTAGAACAGTGAATGCGTTCATCCACACCTTGGGATACAAACAAGATCAGTGTGGCAGCAAAGTAATGTCACTGATCGTGAGGAACCATCTCCAACTGAGTGATCAGAATCCCATTGTAACAACAAACTGTTTATAGCCCACGAATAAAATACCCATAATTTCCAAAGAGTAAACATGCTGCAAAGGCAGTTTCTGATTAAGAATATTACGACAAGAAATTAAAAACAAATTGATATAAGAAAACATCCCCCAACCCACATGAAAATCAACAACAATCAAAAGCAGTTTCTCTTAATTCTTGGATCAGAGACTAAATCAAATTTGTAAGACTATTTCTGTCAATAGTGTAGTTAGAATAAACTGTGAAAATATTTGAAGTAATGCTTATAAAGGAATTGACATATTTAACTTTATTTAAAAATTAACGGATTAGAAATACCCGAAAAGCACAAACGGGAACAAGTTAGAAGACTATAAAATGAAATTTAAATTTTACAATGAAATTTTATAATCTAAGGTAAGAAGGAAGGGGTTGAGGAGGATAAATGCAGAAAATAATTTAAAAATAACAGTAAAATAATCAGATTTTAGCTAACTGAATATAAGCAGAGAAAGATTATAATTTTACAAAAGAAGAAATAACGAGGGATGTAACTATAAAAATTAGACAAAAAAGTGAAAGTATCAACAAAAATGTATTTTTCTTCTATGCTAAAAATAATTTAGTAGAAGTGGATAAAATTCATTATTTTCTACAAAGTAAGAATTTATCAAAAGGACTCCAAAAGAAAGGGAAATTAAGAAAAGATTAATTAGTAGAGTAGCATCATAGAAATCTAAACTGTCATCTAAATTCTATTTGTATGTAAAACACTAGTCTTGTAGTAATTTGCACAGTTATTCTTATAACCATCATATTAGATCATCTTAATGTTAAGCCAATCCAGAGCATAGAAAATGAAAAAAAAAAGTAGCTAATATAATTATATTAGAGAAAATAATATTCATACCACAATTTATTTAAGAAAAGAACACCACAGATAAAGCTCATTTAAGTAACTCAATTCAAAATTATTCATCAAATAGTAACTGCTGTACCTTGGAGAAGAAGATAAATGAAGCGAGGGTGGTCCCACCAGGAATTAAAGCATTATATAAGCTGTGGTAATCAAAAGCAGTGCAGTGTTAGCCTGTGGATGGGAAGTCCAGAAATATATTAAAATGCTTAAATTACTTTGGTGCATTATGGTGACATTGACCACTTGAAATAACTTTGTAAAATATAGAAAGATTATGGATATATCAATAAATAGTTTTGGAACACCTGAATGGGTGCCTGTAAAATAAACTAAAGTTGTTGTAGTCAAACATCAAACTGCATACAAGGACAAATTTACAAAGAATTATAACATTTAAGAAAACAGAAGTAATTGTTTAAGAGGAAAACACACACACGCACATGTTTTCTCATCTTCATCCTACTTGGGATCCGTTGCACATTTTTATTCCATTGAACTTTTCAAAGATCAATTATCACACTCATGTCAAAGGTAACTGGATGTGTTCTCAAATATTCATTTAATTAATTAAAATTTTATATATTTTATTTTTTCAAGTTTTTATTTAAATTCCAGTTAATATGCAGTGTAATATTAGTTTCGGGAGTACAACATAGTGACCCCACACTTCCGTACATCACCTGGTGCTTATCACAGCAAGTGCCCTCCTTCATCCCCATCACCTGTTTCCCCCAAGCCCCCCTCACCCATCTCCCCTCTGGTGACCATCATCAGTGTGTTCTCTGTAGTTAACAGTCGGCTTCTTGGTTTGCCTCTCTCTTTTTTCCCCCTTTGCTCATTTGTTTCTTAAATTACAAATATGAGGGAAATCATGTGGTATCTGTCTTTCTCCGACGTATTTCACTTAGCATAATATAGTCTAACTCCCTCCATGTCGTTGCAAATGACAAAATTTCATTCTTTCTGATGGTCAAAAATATTCCATTGTGTGTGTGTGTATATATATATATATACACACACACACACACACACACACACACATATACATATGCCACCTTATATACATATGTACACGCCACATTATATAAAATAATATATTATTACTATATTATAATAATTATATTATTAATATAATGCTGCTGTAAACATTGGGGTACATGTATACCTTTGAATCAGTATTTTTGTATTCTCTGGGTAAATACCTAGTAGTGGAATTGTTGGATCTTAGTATAAGAGAATATTATGAAAAACTTTATGCCAACAAATTGAAAAACTTGGAAGAAATGGATAAATTCCTAGAAACATAAACTATTGCCACTGAAACAAGCAAGCATAGAAAACTTGAACAGACTGATAACCAGCAAATAAATGGAAACAGTAATCAAAAAACTCTCAGCAAACAAGTCCAGGGCCAAGATATATTCACAGGTATATTCTGTCAGTTATTTAAGAGTTAGGGGCACCTGGGTGACTCAGTTGTTTAAGCAATTGACTTCGGCTCAGGTCATGATCTCACAGTTCGTGGGTTTGAGCCCCGCGTCGGGATCTGTGCTGACAGCTCAGAGCCTGGAGCCTGCTTCGAATTTTGTGTCTCCTTCTCTCTCTGACCCTTCCCCGCTTGCAGTCTGCCTCTCTCTCTCTCTCAAAAATAAGTAAACATTGAAAAAAAATTAAAAAAAAAGAGTTAATACCTATTCTTCTGAAACTATTCCAAAAAAAGAAGAGGAAAGAAAGCTTGCAAACTCAATTTTATGAGGCCATCATTACCCTGATAGTGAAACCAGACAGAGACCCCACTAAAGAAGAGAAGTACAGGCTAGTATTCCTGATGAGCAGGGGTGCAAAAATCCTCAACAGGCTACTAACCAGCTGAATCCAACAGTACATTAAAAAAATCATTCATCATGACCAAGCTGAATGACCAGGGATTTATTCCTGGGTTGCAAGGTTGGTTCAATATTTCCAAATAAATCAGTGTGATACATCACCTCAGGAAAGAAAGGATAAAAACCATATGATCGTTTCAGTAGACTCAGAGAAGCCACTTGGCATAGTACAACATCCGTTTATGACAAAAACCCTCAACAAAGTAGGTTTTAGAGGGAGCATACGTCAACATAATAAAGGCCATAAATGAAAACCCACAGCTAACATCGTACTCAATTGGGAAGAACTGAGAGATTTCCTTTATGGTCAGGAACAAGGCAGGGATGTACATTTAGTTCTTAAATAAATTGAGAGCATCAATGTTTGTGTGTGTGTGTGTGTGTGTGTGTGTGTGTGTGTGTGTGTGTGGCACAGTGTCTAAATTTTGCATTCCATATTTTAGGGTGATTTGTCTATAACTATTTTGCTTTTAAATATCCAAGACAGAACAGACACCACAATTTCCATAAACTATTCAGGTTACGAGCATTGATGGTGTGGTCTTAATGCTTATCAATTAATCCTAAGTGTATATTGTTCCAAAAGAAATATAACTTAAGAGATTTAAAATAGATAATCAGTTGTTTTGATTGCTAGCCACGCCTGTCCGAGAGCTTTATCACTTCCTGAGTCTCCAATCAAGAATCTTACCTCTAACACACACACACACACACACACACACACACACAATTATCTAGTCCATGACAGTGGCCTTACCAAGGACTGGGGGGCAGGACTTTATATCCTGTGCAGGTAGTGAGGGGTAAATTGTCTCTATAACTTTTTTTTTTTAGTTTATTTTTGAGAGAGAGACAGAGAGAGAGAGAGAGAGAGAGAGAGAGAGAGAGAGAGAGAGAGTCCCATTCAGGCTCCATGCTGTCAGTGTAGAGTTCAATGTGGGGCTCGAGCTCAAGGACTATGAGATCATGACCTGAGCCAAAATCAAGAGTGGAACACTTAACCGACAGCCACCCAGGCGCCCTGTCTCAATAACTCTTAAAAGTAATAATGAAATGGACTAAAATTCAGTCTGCATTTTTTATTGTCATGTGCAGGTAAATCTAAACAATGTCAATGATGAAATACTCTTCCTGGGAAGGTAATGTTTTGCTGTTCTGAATGAAACAGAGGAGTTTCATTAATGCATATACATTTATACACACATGTATATTTCAATTAGAATATTTTATTACTTATTCTTTAATAAACACTGTAATGTTTATGAAAACTACTTAGAAACTGAGGATTAACCAACAGAACCCAAGGTGCGGACTCAGGAATCTCAGCTGTTCCCTAGGAGAGTGACTCTGTCATTGTTCGGGAGCTGGATGTACAAACTTGTGCCCTGGGCCAGTGGCCTTCGGTCCTGGATTTAAGACAAGTGATGTTAGCACAGTCGTCATAACGATGAAGAAATGACCTAGAATTTCAGTCATTTCAATCCATTCATTCTAGGTGTCTACTTGGATACCTAATTTGCGTCTAAACTGTAAAGTAGTGAAATATAATGTAAACTGCAAGTTGTGATATATTCGTGAAGGAGAAAGTTTTAATTCATATGTGAGACATTTTAAAGAATGTGAGTAATACCTTTAAAATAGAAATTTATTCTGTTCAGGTGGTTAGTTGTTTAAAACTAAAGAACAAATCAAGAAACTGAAATATTACATGTTATTGAAATAATTCTGTGCCATAACAGGAGGGGTCTTTAAAGTCTTGGCTCCACCTAAATGTCCATCAACTGATGAATGGATAAAGAAATTGTGGTTTATATACACAATGGAGTACTACGCGGCAATGAGAAAGAATGAAATATGGCCCTTTGTAGCAACGTGGATGGAACTGGAGAGTGTGATGCTAAGTGAAATAAGCCATACAGAGAAAGACAGATACCATATGTTTTCACTCTTAAGTGGATCCTGAGAAACTTAACAGAAACCCATGGGGGAGGGGAAGGAAAAAAAAAAAAAAAGAGGTTAGAGTGGGAGAGAGCCAAAGCATAAGAGACTGTTAAAAACTGAGAACAAACTGAGGGTTGATGGGGGATGGGAGGGAGGGGAGGGTGGGTGATGGGTATTGAGGAGGGCACCTTTTGGGACAAGCACTGGGTGTTGTAGGGAAACCAGTTTGACAATAAATTTCATATATTGAAAAAAAATAAATAAAAATAAAAAAAAATAAAGTCCTGGCTCCAGGTGTCAAAACCACTGGTGCGCCCCTAGTGGATACCTCAGTCCTCTGCAGGGAGTAAGTCGTAAGTGTGGGCGGCTAGTAGTCATATCCCCACATGGGCCGTCCGCACGTCACATGTCTGCTTGAACTGTCACTGGAGCGCGGGTCACTTTCTGAGGAAGAATGGCCAGGGCGTGTGCACTGACGGGTGAGCACAGTGGAAAGTCTCCGGTCCCTAGCATGCACTCGCCAGGGACTCCTGAGGGTCGCACTGACTAAGGCAGCGGTGAAGGCAATGACAGCAGCATCTGCATACGCTGCTGTGGCATATGACTTGCTAAAGCAAATGTGAAAGTCGGAGATCAGGGCGTTTATTGCCTTTGGACGGTTGCCACAGATTTCTGCAAGAGCACTAAATACCAGTTTTAATTCAATTTGAATAGGGAAATTGCATTAACTGTTTTAAATCGCAAGGTCATTGTTCCCACCAGCTGAGGCAGGAATCTTCTTGTTGCTCAAGTGACCTGTTAGAATTAATCATGTTTTCAAAATATGATTTTGATTTTTTTTTCCTCTGGAAGTTACCCGGAAGATTGTCTCAGTAATAAGAATTAAATAGAAGCAACTAGAGGAAGATCATAATCCCAAGAGGAATTTTTGAAAGAAGCAGAGGTCATCTTTAGAAAAAAATTAGGGGCACCTGGGTGGCTCGGTCAGTTAGGCATCTGACTTCAGCTCAGGTCATGATCTTACCGTTTGTGAGTTCAAGCCGCGCATTGGGCTCTTTGCTGACCGCTCAGAGCCTGGAACCTGTTTCAGATTCTGTCTCTGCCTCTCTCTGTCCCTCCCCTGCTTGCACTCTGTTTCTCTCTCTATCAAAAGTAAGTAAACATTAAGAAAAATCAAAAATAAGTCAAGGAATATTTCTCCATGTTCTCAAAAACTTAAAAAGTATATAATCATTTTAAAATATCTGAAGGAAAAGAAACAAGGGTTCCAAAATATATCATAAAATAGAGGAAAATGAAATAAAAGGTGTGCTTAAGCTCAGGTAATGTGGAAGAGAAATAGGGATCTGGCTCTCCTTGTGGACACGTATTTTGAATATAAATCTATCTTTGTGTTTCCGTCTCATTTTTCTAGTTTAAGAAGTGTTAGAGAAAGGGAGAGAAGGAGGGGGTGGTGTGGGGGGCTCTTGAAAGATGACAATTGAATTATGACCCTAGAATTCGTTAAGGTAAAGCTTATATAAAGGTTTGATTTTAAATTTCTATTTCTAACCTCACCGCTGCGCACCTCTCCCTGAATTGTGAACACCGTTAGGATGTGGGTGCTGACTTGTAGTGAGAGCTCAGTGAGTGTTTGAGGATGAAGAGTGGGTAATACAGTGGGTAATACCACAACAGGTTCGTAGTGGGAAGTGGACCACACAGCGGAGAAAGAGTCACGATGTTTAATGAAGTCAAATAGTTTATTGGTAGAATATCTTAACTCGTCCCTTCGATGATATTATTTAGTACACAGAGTGAATCTTCCTTCCTTTTTGGATTCAAATTGCCATAGAGAAAAGTTGTGGGTATCCATATATATTCTACATAGAGCCACCAAAGGGCTGTTGTAACCAAAAAGACGTATGGATCACTGTGAATCTTTTGAAGGGGGCTATATTTACATTCCGCATAGTACATAGAGCAGACTGACAAGAAATGTAGATGCAGTGAAATCGGAAACTGAAATTGTCGTAAACTTCTAAGATGCCATTACATCTGACAGCCATTATTGTCACCTAAAGTCGAGGGCTGTATAAAGGAACTACCCTACAGTATTTACTACAAGAAGCAAATCATAGAGTGCTGAAGTCAGAGAACTTTGGCTCTGGGCCAGTCTTAGCCACATAATGGCTTTGAAATTTTTGGCAAATCATTTCACTTCTTTGACATAATATTTCTGTTATTCAATTGATGGTTTTAGTACTGAGTATTTTAATGTTTATGGAAATGCTTTGTAAACTGCTTACAAAGTACACATTGTCACAAATTCCAAGAGGTGCTTTACTGTTAGCATATTTAGTGACTGAAATTACATTATGTCTTTTAAGTTTTGGTTTTTTTTTAACGTTTATTTATTTGAGAGAGAGAGAGTGAGAGAGCAAGCATGTACACAAGCTGGGGAGGGACAGAGAGAGGGAGAGAGACTCCCAGGCAGGCTCTGCACTGTCAGCACAGAGCCCGACCCGGGGCTGTAACTGATCTCATGAGCGGTGAGATCATGACTTGAGCCAAAATCAAGAGTCAGACCCCCCCAGCCACCCCAGGTTAAGGTCTTGTAAATGCTTTTTTTTTTTTCCAGTGAAATTGACAGCTCTTTTTGTTACATACATTAAAAATAGTGAATCTTATAATGTATGGTATTGAAAGAACTATCCACCCATTTAGGGACACAGGCTAATAAGAGTTTATGCATCATCAGTCATTTTTCAGGAATGCTCATGAGATCACCTCTGTTCCATCCAACCTAAAGGAAAAAAGGACACAGGAGCACCATGTAGGGCATATATTTGAATCAGGCCACTCTAGATTATATTTACTTGGCCAGATCTTTATCATGTGGCTGCATAAAACTATAAATTAGGCTAGGAATGGTAGTTTCTATATGAGCAGTCCCTTCCCAGAAGGACACTTCACTCTGGAAGGGAAATGCAATATGTGGCAGCAGCTAATGCTGCCACATCTCTGAGCCTCAGACCTCATTGAAGATCTTAAGTGCTACCTGCTGAAAGATGTTCTCTCTGATGTTTCTTTTTAAAAATATTTTATTTATTATTGTTTATTTTTGAGAGAGAGAGAGAGAGAGAGAGAGAGAGAGAGAGAGAGAGGCGGAGCATGAGCAGTGGAGGGGGCAGAGACAGAGGGAGACACAGAGCCCGATGCCTGGGCTGGAACTCATGAACCACGAGATCATGACCTGAGCTGAAGTCGGATGCTTAACTGACTGATGCCCCTGACGTTTCTGTTTTTGATTCAGCTTGTTATTTTCTTTTGGAGCATATACCTCTGAAGCTATCATTTTTTCTTTTAATACATTTTAATCACTTACTAATTTCCTCCTATTCCTACTCCTGACTACAGATATCATACTTGTTTTTTCTCTGATGTATCCCCACAGTATCAATAAGAGTCAATAAATATTTGTTAAATGAAGGAATCTAATATAAAGTAGGGGACTGTCCTAGTAACTTCCGTATGTTCCTTTTATTTAGACTAGTTTTTTGTTGTTGTTAAACCTTTTATTTTGAGACCATTGTGATTCTGAAGCCATTGTAAGGAATGATATAGAAAGGTGGTGTTTCCCCCAAGGTTTCCCCACATGGTAACTTCGTCCAAAATTATATACAGTATTACAGTGATATTAATATGGCACAATCAAGACAGCACATTTCTGTCATGAGAAGCATTTTTCATGTTGATCTTCCATTGACTTACTTTCCTCTGAGTCTCACCCCTTCCTTCATCAGACAATGACTGATCTCCTCTCCCTTTCTATAAGTTTGTCATTTGGAGACTGTTCTACCAATGTAATCTTATGGTTTGCAACCTTTTGAGATTGGGTTTTCTTCACTCCATCATTCTCTGGAGATTGTTACAGGTTATAGACTACATGTATCAGAAGTTTTATGTATGTCTGTGTGTCTGTGTGTAATATCTCATAGTATGGAGGCATGAACTTTAAAATGTCACTGGTAAAGAGTATCAGAGTTGTTCCAGGTTTTGGACTCTTACTAATTGAGATGCTCTAAATGTTTGTGTACAGTGTTTTTTCTTTCCTTTTCTTTCTTTCTTTCTTTCTTTCTTTCTTTCTTTCTTTCTTTCTTTCTTTCTTTCTTTCCTTCCTTCCTTCCTTCCTTCCTTCCTTCCTTCCTTCCTTCCTTCCTTCCTTTTCTTTGTCTTGTTTTTTGTTTCCCCCTGTGAACCTAAGTTTTCATTTCTCTGTGATAAATATTCAAGAGTGCAATTGCTGGGTTGTATGGTAGTTAGTTTAGTTTTTTAAGAAACTGCCAAACTGGTAACAATGGCTGTACCATTTTACCTTCCCACCAGCAACATGGGAAAGATCTGTTTCCTCTGCCTCCTACCAGAGTTTGGTATTGTCATTATTTTTATTTTTTGCCATTTTGATAAGTATGTAGTAATGTCATTATAGTTTTGATTTTGCATTTTCCTGGTGATGAATACTGTTGAACATCCTTTCATATGCTTATTTTCCATCCATATAAACTCTTCAATAAACATCTTTTTTTTTCTCATTATCTAATCTGATTGGGGATTTTTTTACTATTAATATTTTAGTATTTATGTGTTGTATTTTTTTCTTTTCAAATTTTTTATTTAAATTCTAGTTAGTTAACACACTGCTTTCAGGAGTAGAATTTAGTGATTCATCACCTACATGTAACACCCGGTGCTCATCCCAAGTGTCTTCCTTAATGCCCATCACCCATCTAGCCTGTCCCCCCACCCACTTCCCCTTCAGCAACCCTCAGTTTGTTCTCTGGAGTTAAGAGTCTCCTGCGGTTTGTTTCCCTCTCTCTGTTTCCTTTTTTTCCTCCTCCTTTATGTTCATCTGTTTTGTTTCTTAAATCCACATATGAGTGGAATCATACAGTATTTTCCTTTCTCCGACTTACTTTGCTTAGCATAATACCCTCTAGTTCCAGCCACGTAGTTGCAAATGGCAAGATTTCATTCTTTTTCTGTGGCTGAGGAATACTCCATCATATATCTACCACATCTTTGTTATCCATTCATCCATTGATGGACATCTGGGCTCTTTCCATACTTTGGCTATTGTCGATAACGCTGCTGTTAAACATCGGGTGCATGTGCCCCTTCAAATCTATACTTTCTTATCTTCATTCATGTATTGTGTAGATAGAAGTTCTTTGTCAGATACCTGGTTGGCACATATTTTCTCACCATCTGGAGCTTGCTTTTCAAACTTTGAGAGACTTAATTTTGGTGAAGTCAATTTTGTCATTATTTTCTTTGATGGGTTCTGGTGTTAAAGTGAAGTGTCTGAGACTTGAAGTGTCTAGATCCTGGAGATTTTGTAATCATTTTCTAAAAGTTGTATGGTTTTGTATTTATATTTAAGTCTGTCATCCATTTTGAGTTATGTTTTGTGTAAAGCATGTGATTTTAGTTCACTTTTTTCTTTCACCCATGGATTTCCGCTTGTTCCTGAATGTTTGCTGAAAATGCTATTATTTCTCTATTGAACTGTTTTTGCACTACTGTTAAAAATTAGTTAGCATGTTTCTGTGCATTTATTTCCAATAAATATTTTGTGCCATTGATCTATGTGTCTATCCCTCTGCCAGTACCTCCCAATCTTAATTGCTGTGGCTATAGAGTACGTGTTGACCTTGGGTAGACTAATTCCTCCCACTTTATTCTCTTTCAAGGTTTTAACAAGTGTAGAACATTTTTATTTCCATGTAAATTCAAAAACAATCCTGTCTGTATCTACAAAAACCTTTGTTGGATTTTAATAAGAATTGCATTAAACCTGCATATCAGTTTGGGGAGAACGGACATATTTATTATGTTGATACTTCCAATAACATAAATACACTGGGTCTCTCCGTTTATTTATATCTTTTTTGATTTCTTTCATCAGCGTTATGTGGTTTTCAGTATACACTATTGCACACATTTTATTAGAGTTACACCTAATTTCTCTTTTTTTAGAGCGATTGTACTTGTTACTATATTTTTAATTTCTATATCCATGAGTTAATTGCTTTTACATAGAAATGTAATGGATTAGTATATATTTTATCCTACAACTTGGCTGAACCACTTAATAGGCCTAGGAGTTTGTAGATTCATTTGGATTTTCTACGTAGAAAATCATGTCATCTGCAAATAGAAACAGTTTTATTTCTTCCTTACTGATCTGCATAAATTTTATTTCCTTTTCTTGCCATATTGCACCAACTATAATCTCCACACTATGTTGAATAAAAATAGTGAGAACAGATAACTTTGTCTTATTTCCAATTTAAGGTAATAGCAGTCTTTCACCAGTAATATTACTTGTAGATTTTCCATGGGTAATTGCTATCAATTTGAAGAAGTTTCTCTCTAGTCTTACTTGTTTTAGAGTTTTTATCATGAGTGAATTTTGGATTTTGTCAAGTGCTGGTTAGGCATCATTTGATAAATCATGTGACTTTTCTTCTTTAGCCAGTTAATGTGGTAGATTACTTTTAGTTTTGAATATTGAAGCAGGCTTTTCTCCTTGGAATAAACACCACTAGGGCACTGAGTATAATTCTTATGTGTTTGTGAATTTTATATGCTAATGTTTTACAAGTGTTTTTGAGTCTTTATCTATGAAGAATATTGGTCCATAGTTGTGGGGGTTTTGTTTGTTGTTTTTGTACTATATTTGTCTGATTTGGTTTTAGGGTAATCCATAATCACAGCTGCACAAAATTAACTAGGGAGTTTATCCTTCTGTTTCTAGAATTGCTTTTAATTCTTCTTTAATCATTTGGTAGAATTCTTCAAAGAAATCACCTGGGCCTGGGGACTTCTTTAGAGAGAACTTTAAATGTAAATTCAATTCCATTAACACCGATAGGGCTATTAAATTCTCTACTTCATATTGGGTGAGTTTTTATCATTTTGTATTTTTTGAAGAATCATTACATTTAAGGTATTTTTATTCATATATTGGGGCTAAGTCTGCCATTTTTTTGGTTTGTTTTATGCCTGTTCGTTTTGTTTTCTACTTTTGTTTTCTTATTCCTGCCTTTCTGTGGGTTTCCTAACTAGTTTTTAGAAATCCATTTTGTTTTATCACAGTAGTTTTTAGTGTGTTTCTTTATATAGCTTTCTAAAAATTTTTTAATGTTTATTTTTTATTTTTGACAGAGAGAGAGAGAGAGAGACAGGGCATGAGCAGGGGAGGGGCAGAGAGAGAGGGAGACCCCAGAATCCGAAGCAGGCTCCAGGCTCTGAGCTGTCAGCACAGAGTCCGATGCGGGGCTCGAACCCACGAGCTTTGAGATCATGACATGAGCTGAAGTCAGACGCTCAACTGACTAAGCGCCCAGGCGCCCCTATATAGCTTTCTAAATAGTCACTCTAGGTGACATGGGGGGGGACATAGACCCATAGATATAGATGGGGACATAGACATCACAGTCTAACGGTCAGGTCATTCCCAAGAATGAGTGAAGTATATAGAAACTACCTCTTTGCACATCCTGTTGTAAACCATCCATTTTATAATATAATTATCTTAAATATTTCTCTACATTCATTGAAAACCACATCAGAGGATGTAACTGTCAAACATAATTTAGAAAATTTAAGAGGAAAAGCACAGTCCGTTGTATTTTTTCAGGTTTCCTAGCCATGTGCTTCTTTTCTTATTGATGTCCTAGGTTCCTTAATATATTGTTTTCTTTGTGTTTAGAGAACTTCCTTCAGGCATTCCTTTAAGGTGGGTTTGAAGATGACACATTATATCCGGTGTCCTCCATTTGGTGATGTTTTGATAATTACAAAAGGTCATTTTCATTGCATATAGGACTCTGGGTTGACACTTCTTTTTTTCCTTGAGCACTTGAAAAACACTGTGCAAATCCCCCTACCCTCCATGGCTTCTGAGAAGGTCCTGTCACTCGGTGGTTCCCATATGGGGCAAGTTGTCCTTTCTGTCTTCCTGCTTTCAGGATTTTTCCTTTGTCCAGTTTTCTGCATTCCAGCTTGACGTTGTGGAAATCTCTTCAGGTGTGCTGTTTGGGGCTTACTCATACTTGAATCTGTAGGTTCATTCTTTTGCCTAATTGGGGCAGTTTTAACCATTATTCCTGCTAGTGTATCTCAGGCACTCCGCAGTGTCCTCCCAGGACTGTGGTGGTTGGTATTTTGTTATATTGTCTGTTCATTTCCCCCACTATTTTCTCTCTGTTGTTTGACTCATTCCTGCTCTCCCGTCTTCTGCATCGTGCTCTCCAGCCCATTCACTGAGTTCCTATTTCAGTTCATGTATTTGCATTGAGTTCTTCTTTTTCACGACTGTCTCTTTGCTGGGATTTTCTGTGTTTTCCTTTGTTTCAGGTGTTTTTGTAACTGCTCTTTTTAGCCGATTCGTGATACCTGCATTAGAGTCTTTCTCACATCATCTTAACCTCTCTATCGTCTCTGCATCGGCATTGCTTGATTGTCCTTTTTCTTTCACTTTGAGATTTTCCTAATTTTTACTGTGACGTGTGATTTTTAAGTTAAAAATGGCATATTTTGGGCATTAGGTTCTCTGTATCTTTTTTAGACCTTGTGTTTTAGCTGCTTTCCTCCGACGCTGCTGTGGCCAATTCCTTACTTGGGAGGGCTCAGAGGTCGTCGTCCCTGCTCAGGCTCCACAGACTTGGAAGGGTCCTGGTTAGTGCTGGGCGGGGCGGGAGGTTCCGGCTGCCCTTGGGCATCAACAGATCCCTTAGGGTAGTTGGCTTTTACCCCCGGCTGGGATGTGTACCACCCCTATCGGTCTGTAGATTGTGTGATGGGCACCTCATTACATCTTCATGAATACGGAAGCAGAGATTCCCCACTTGGCCTTTGTGGTTGTGGGTGAAGGTGGAGTCTTTTTCTGTGATATTTATCTGGATTGGAGGAATTGTTTTCTAAACGTTTGCCACATCACCAGGCTGCTCTTTTCTCTAGTCCTTTGATGGGCCTTTTCCTGTAAGTGCCCACTGGAATCTCTGGGCAACTGGCTTCTTCTGTTACATCTCTAATATATGAGTCAAAAGGAATACCCAGGAAAATCAGCTTGGTGTCCTTCCCTGGGGTACACCTTCCAGAGAACCTTTTGATATAGATAGATAGGTAGATACATAGAGTGATAGATGATAGATAGATAGATAGATAGATAGATAGATAGATAGATAGATGATAGATAGAGATAACCTATAAATATATATATCATAATGGCCAGCATTATTTGCTATATTTAGTGGGAAGAATAGGGAATAGCATGTCCGTTTAATCCTTCTGGAGGTCTTTGTAGCGTAGTTTTTAAGAGTCCTGGCTCTGGAATAATCATGCGTCTAAATTCTAGTTCTGATACACAGAAAATCTAGACCATTAGGCAAGCCCTCATCCAATGTTTCCCTAAGAGTCTTTGTCTTTAAAATAGAAATCACTATCATGTCCACTTTATAGAGCTGTTATAAAGATCAAAGATTTCTGAAATGTGTAGGGCATATATTTAGCAACCAATAAACTTTGGCCACCATGAAAACAACTCTTTTCTGTATATTCAGAATATTTTTTACAAAAAAGCTAGTTATAGAAAAATGAAACTCACTACATTGCACCTATTTAATTCTGAGTATCCTCCGCTCCTGAGATTTGGTTTCCACAAAGCCCTTGTTAACAGCCAGCTTTCCTTTGTCCCAGAAACCCCCTGGAGAGTGCACGGGCGCTGCCAAGGTCCTGCTGCGACACCGCCACCAGGATTTCAGGTTCTCAGCAACAGTTAGAAGCTGTACGTGTGTCGCTGTAGAGCTCTAGAACATTCCCTCTTCTTACCTCCATAAACTCAGCACACAGTGCCATACGGTCTACATTTTACCCAATTTCCTACCTGAGCAAGTAGTTGCTCTTGGTCAGGGGACAGTATCTGTGTGTAAAAATGTGTGCATGCACACTTGTGTCTTTCTAAAAAAGCTTGTATTCCTTTTCACACACACACGCACACACACACACACACACACACACACACACACACACAGAGTTGTTTATAATGAAAGTACCTTTCAGCTAAAATTCAAATGTTCACCTTTGAATGCAGGCATCTGACACGCTCCTCCAGTGTCTTGTTTATAATTTGTAGGTCTGTCACTTGTGAAAGCTGAGTGGTTGAGAAAACTGATCGAAGCCTGGATCTTGAAAAATCGTCAACATAATAGCACTTTTATCAACACTTTATGTGTCTCCTGCCTCTGCCTGGGAACTTAACAAACCCAAACTACTTTACTCCTCGACAAATCCTTCCCAGATTAGAAACAAGTGGTTTAGGTTAAAAGGCTTCTACTCTCCAAGCCAGTGCTCAGTAGTGTTAGTTTAGTTTCATTCTGTGTCCGAGAGGCAGTGTGTTCAGCAGACAGTGAGCTGTTGGGCTCTCAGGCTGGTAGGAGGCATGACTGTGTTATGCTGAATGAGCTCTCCACTGTGTGCTGGAAGGCTCTGTGCCCGGGCATTACCCACGTGGCGCTGCAGTGACGAGGTTACATTTCCTTGCCAGATCTCCGTACGACCAGCATCACGGGTGACACGGGTCTAACCAGAAGCCGGAGGGTTTTCAGTGTGTTGAACGGCTTATGACACCACAAGCTAAAGTGCTACACCTCAGGTTCAGGCCGTGATCTTGTATGAGCTTTTGCTAGCTCCTTTTGAACCGGAAGGATTCATTTTAAGCTGATAAATCGTATAAAAGCTTAAAAGAATTTTACAATCAATTTGGTAATGTTGGAGAAACTAAGAAATAGTGATGTTTCAAGCTTTATTCTCTAAAGAAAGAGCTGCACATTACCTGCGTCCAAAACGAGAACCTCCCAGTGTGACTGAGAGAAATTAAAACTGTGATCTGAAATATAAATGATGCAGAGAAACTTAATTTTAAATAATATCAAAATCTCTAACAAAGATGCTTTTAAAGAAGGCAGGCTAATTAATTTTTGGGAAAAGGAGATTGAAGTATGATTTAATATCAGCATTCAAATGCTAATTTAAATTGTACATATAATTTTTTCATTTCATGCTTAATTTATGGTCATCGATGATTCACTTAAGTAGTTGTAAGCCACACTTTAAAATGTATGTACTACTTAATGTGTGAAATACTCACATCAGAAATTCCATTTTATTCTCATCCTCACTGTAGAAAGCTTGGGCTCTGCAGGCCTGTGAATATGGAAAAGGCAAGTTGCAGATTGACTGCAACATGAAGCAGTTAAAAAATTTTTTTTAACGTTTATTTATTTTTGAGAGACAGAAACAGAGCACGAGTGGGGGAGGGGCAGAGAGAGAGGGGCCCAGAATCCAAATCAGGTTCCAGGCTCCAATCTGTCGGCACAGAGCCAGACACAGGGCTCGAACCCATGAACCGTGAGATCATGACCTGAGCTCAAGTCAGACGCTTAACCGACTGAGCCACCCAGGCGCCTCACAACATGAAACACGTTGAAGACAAAACAGTGTGTCATTTTATAAGTTGACCCTGTGGGCCACGAGTGTGCTTTTCATTAACTGGAACGCTTGCATTAAGTGAAAATGTTTTGCATTGTAATTGATCTTCAACTTTGAAGCAGACGGTCTTCACACTATTGGTTATCAGATTATATTTAACTAAGAAGAAATAACCATTGGTTTTGTGTGATTACCCTCTAAATTACCTAAGACACATTATGATATATGACCAAGTGTCTAACTTGTTTAAGTAACTGAATTTGGAAGAATTCCTCAAAAAAATAGTTCGGCTGTACAGGGTGACTAAAAAGTATACTTTTTTATCGCCAACCAATTATGCATGATCTCATCAATGGAGTTACAAATAGAATTCTTTCTGTAGTTTAATTAGCTACGTAAGAAAACATATTGTGAGAGAAGAATGCTGATTTAATTTAATTTAAAATTGGTGAAGCTTATTTATTAATTTTGAGAAAGAAAGAGAGAATCCCAAGCAGGCTCTGTACTGACAGATGTGGGGCTGCATCTCACAAACCGTGGGATCATGACCTCAGCTAAAATTAAGAGTCAGGCGCTTAACCGCTTAACTGACCGAGCCATGAAGGTGCCCCAGCAGAATGCTGATTTTAAATACAATTTGTGTAATTTATTAGCTCTGTGGGTCAAGTTGAGGAAATTATTTAAGTGTCCTGGGGTCTTTGTTGTTGTTGTTGTAGTTGTTTAAATATATAAAGTGAGAATGATAACATTTAGCTATGTTGGTGGTTATGCAAGTTAGGCTTATAAGATACCAGACTTGGTAAATACATTAGTTAATATCTTACTGACATTTTATAACTGCAGGTGATCTGCACTGTTACTTAGGGAATCCCAGGCTAAGGTTTGTCTGGGAAGTTTGTTTTCAGTGTAGAGACTTCATCTTTAGAACAGTTTTAGCTTCCAAGTAAAATTAGGAGGGCGGTATGGAGATTTCCCACACACCCCGTGACCCTGCGCAGGCACAGCCCCCCCTCCCCATCAGCATAGCCGGCTGGATTAGTGCATTTGTTACAAACGATGAATATACTTTGACACACCATCATCCAGAGTCCATACTGTGCATTAGGGTTCACTCTTGGTTTTGTACATTTGTACACAGAAAAATAATGCAATATGTTATGGCTAAATAGCAAATAAAAATAGAATTCTGAAAAATATATTGTACAAAAGAAGACAGGCAAGAATGAGATAAAGTAGAAAGAAAAATGGAATAAAAGTCGGGGGGTACCGAAAACATATCATAAAGTCATACACCTAAATCCACACATATAATTTCTTGGATTAAATTTCTTAGACCTGTAGATTAAAGGTCAATACAGTGATTGCATAATGCCATCCTGTGTGGAAACCACAGACACCCCACTCCTGTTATCTTCCAGTCATTGTCCACACACAAGTGAATACTTTCCTGACATCTAATGGCATTTATCTTTTCTGTCTGTTTTAAAGCTTGATATGGTCAGCCTCTTACATTATGTACTCCTTTGTGTCTCATTTACGGTACTTCCCCGTATCCATGGGGGATAGGTTCCAAGACCTCCAGTAGATGCCTGGGGCCACAAACTGTGTGGAATTCGACATAGATTATGGTTTCTGCTCTTCAGGTATCCCTATGATATGGTTTAGTTTATAAATTGTAAGAGGTATAGTAAGAGAACAACAATAATTAAGTAATTATAGCAATATACTATAATAAAACTCGTGTGAATGATTGACCGCCAGTGACGGAAACGTGGGTGGGGGACTGATGTATTTCAGTGTACGTTTTGCTTGTGACATCATATACTGCTGGAAGTTACCACTCATTTGTTTCCTTTGCTGTATAGATAAATCTACTTTATGAGTAATCCAAATACACCATTCTTTCTCCTGTTAATAGGCGTTTTGGGGTTTGCCTCTAGAACTCTTGTGAATAGTGATGTTGTGAACATTCATAATATACATGCACGCACATCTGTTTTAAACACGTGTAAACAGTAGAGTGGACCATGCACCCAGGAAGGATGCTGTTGCAGCGAGGGTGGGGGACACGTTCACCCTGTAGTTAGTGCAGGTTTCCAAAGTGGCTTCATCAGTGTGGCTCTTTGCAGTAAAGGGCTCCTGAGCTGCAGCACATTGTTGTCAAAACTTGGTATTTACTGACTTCTCTACTTTGGTCATTCTGTTTTCCACAGGGTCGGGGGTGGGGGTGGGGAGGTGCGTTTTATTGCAGCTTTCTTCTGTATTTTCCTGATGCCTAACGAGGATAAGGATTTACATATATGTTCATATAGATGTCTAGCCCAGTACCATTTGTTACTAAGACCGTACTTTTTATTTATTTCATTGAAGTGTCTCATTTTTTGTTCCTCAAGTGACCAACTACATGTGGCCCAAGAATGAATCCTCTGTGTACTTCCACTGATGGACGGTCTCTGTCCCTCCGTCAGTCACATATCGGTCAAGGTTAACAGATTTAACTTGGGCTTGACACCTGGTAGTCTGATTTATTCTTGTTCTACACAGAAATGTGTGGTTCTTTTTTATGCTATTAATAGACCCTTTGTTTATTCACATGGATTTTAGGAACAAAGTTGTATGTTCACAAACAAATACAGTCACACACTACAGAACTTTATTTGGCTTTCTCAAAGTATATAATTTGAGGGAGGGGAATAATATCCCCACTGTCCATGATCATAGTGTCTACCTTTTTTAGTTTATTCTTTCAACAATTTCTTTAAATAATATTTTTTTCACATTTTTATGTATGAGATAAAGGACATGTTTGTTAGGTTTATTCCTAAATATGTGATAGTTTCAATGCTATTGTAAGTAGTATTCTCTTTAAATGTTCATTTTTTCCCTTGAAATCATGATGATAGACATCCTTTTCTGTTCCTGTTCTGAGGAAGAATTTCTTCATTATTTCACTGTCTAGTATAGGTTTTCTATAGATGTTTATAGATAAACTTTTACCATATTAACAATGTATTATTATTCCTGCTTTGTCAATTTAGAACTTTGTCAAATCCATTTTTGGGACCTAAGTGATTAATGTTTCTTTTTTTTACTAATGTTGCGTCACAAAGATTAACTTTTTGATGTTAAACCACTTGTACAATAATATTCATTTGGTCATGATTCATTAACTTTTTGTATTTAGTGGAATCAATATTTTCAAACTTCATACAGGATAGGATTTTCCATCTGTATTCATGAGAAATACTATCCCATAATTTATGACTTTTATAATGTTTGTGCTGTATTTGTTTCATTTTGTCGGACTTGTCTCCCTGAAAGTCAACATTTATAACACAAAAAGTTGCATTAAGTTAATAGCAGACAAAACTTGGACACACACTTTGAAAAATAATTATATAAAAATACAAAAGTCAGCAATCAGCACCTGAAAATGTGTGGAACATCCTTCCCATCACAGATTTGCAAGTTAAGCTGCAGTAAGATGGCCGGTCCCGCTCCCTGGTGGAGATTGGTCAGGGACCAGACAGAAGAGCGTTTGGCATTCCTGTTTCAGTTTCCCTCTCGGGCTTTTCCTCTGACTTGGTCCTCAGGCCCAGCCTCTAGTGAGCTCTAGGACGAGACTCTCAGGCCATGTTTTTCAGAGGCTTGGCCTTAACTCTGTAGCGTCCAGTCCACCTGTTTCCCCAACTCATTACATGACCGATGGGCAGCCCCACTCCAAGTCTAAGCCTCCACAGTGCCCAGGCTGGATGGAAGCACACCAGCCCAGTGATAGATTCCCAGTGTTCCTCTAAAGGCTTCTGGCCTCTTGGGAATTTCTCTCCTCTTAAACACCATCCTTTCTGGAATTGTCTGGTGCTTCTGAATAGATGTCTGTAGTTTAAGGGGGAGCTTTGGTCTTCCAGGCAGTATTCAGTCCTACCAAGTACTGCCTGGGGGCATCATTTATTCACAGTATACGTATATTTAAAAAAAATTTAATGTTTTTATTTCTGAGAGAAAGAGAGGGAAAGAGAAAGAGAGAGAGAGGGCACGAATGAGGGAGGGGCAGAGAGAGAGAGAGAGACAGAATCCGAAGCAGGGTCCAGGCTCTGAGCTGTCAGCACAGAGCCTGACACGGGTCTCAAACCTGAGAACTGTGAGAGCATGACCTGAGCCGAAGTCGGATGTTTAACTGACTGAGCCACCCAGGCACCACTACAGTATATATTTTTAACATAAAAAATATTTTTTTAGTAGGATAACCTAGCAAAGCTGAAAAAGTGTAGATACCCTCTGAACCTGACCCTGTGTCAGGCCACAGGGGTGCAGTACTGATCTGGATATGATATTCTGATCTTCATGAACCTTTTCTTTTATGAAAGACAAAGACATAACCCAGTCAGTCACAAAACAAATAGTTCATAAAAATGAAAGTAAATATTCTGACCTGGAAAATATCTCCAAATTATTCACCAAATTATGTCTCACCTATCAACCACATTACCTCCTTCTCCCAGAGGAAATTTCAAACCTGACAATTTCAAGGTATAAAGAATTTTTCAGCTAATATTAATAACTTCAAAAAATAACACCAGACAAGAATGTTAAAACGGTTTTGTGTGTATTTCTAGCATGTGCTAAAGTTCAATGCTGTACATGAGAAACCGCTTCTTCTTCTTTCAAGTGTGTGCAAGAAGCAGATGGAGTAATTCAATTATTAGCAGGTGGCACAACAGGTAAGAAATGAGGAAAATTTAAGGGCTATTGAACGCTAGGGAGCAACATACAGCCTGGCACACAGGGAATCAGCCGTGAAGTTCTCGTTAGTTCTAATGAGGACGTGTGGCCAATCTGGAATTTTCGCACAGAATCAGCACAAAGCTGTGTAGCGCAGGTGTTTAATCGTCACCGGATCCAACACCTGATCTGAGTAGAGTAAAACACCATAGAACAAAAGCCTCTCGTTCGGAAAAAAAATAAAAAGGTTTGGAAAACAACATTATGTTAACTTAGAGAAATTTAAGAAATTTTGAAGAGTCTATTGAGCAAAACTTATTTCAGTCTCAATAAATCTTATGTATAGATCTGTGTTTTTGTATGCTTAGCAGCAATATGTTAAAATACTTAAAATTTTATGATGTCAGTATTTTTTGTGTGCAGTTCACTTTTCAATACCATTAATTTTATTCAAATGTATTTGATAGACTAAAGCTCGTTTTCTGGTATCCAAGCGCTAAAACTTTCTTCACTAGTACGATTGGAAAAATGTCCCCGTATGCTAGAAGAGCGTCAGGACACGAGGGTGTGTTTGTGAGTTGTGTCCCATTCCAGCGAGGCAGCATCTGCCTTATCTTGTGTCACACGACATCATGGGAGTGCAGCGTTGAACACCTGTAGGCTGCCTTCCGCCGGTCTCCCTTCTCTACACATTTTGCTGTTTTTGTATATAAGACTTGCAGAGATCACCAAAAAACTTGACATCATGTCTCGGCAACCCCAGAATGTGATTTTATTCCGTTTGTATTTTACGAGATACTGGAGAGCTATGTCCTGGTGACTTCCTTACTGTTTCTGAATTGACCACATATATGGTTGTGGGTATGAAAGTTTGCTTTTAGTATTTACACTCTTTCAGTGCTGGTTGTCCTCATTTGTCTGGGAAGTTATATTTACGTATGATTTGCTATTTTTTTTTAAAGAAACAAGTGTTCACCTGTGTGAAAACATCATATTCATTTGAAGATGAGAAAATTGGCATTGAGAATGTGTAAATTAATCTGTGGATTAACAGTCAAATGTATGTTGGAGCAACTAGATGGTGCAATCAGTTAAGCGTCTGACTCTTGATCTCGGCTCAGGTCATAATCTCACAGTTAGTGAGTTCAGCCCCGCTTCGGGCTCTGTGCCGATGGTGTGGAGCCTGCTTGGGATTCTGTCTCTCCTTCTCTCTGCCTGTCCCTCACTTGTGCTCTCTCTCTCAAAATGAATAAATAACCTTAAAAAAAAAGTCAAATGTATGTTTATCCAAGATAAAAATTCCTGTTACTCTGCACTGCGTGATTAAATGGTATCTGTAGTTCTGCAGACATGATTTTGGAATCCTTCTGTGTCCTCTTATGCTGCATGCTGTCGTGAGCAGGCCCTTTGACTTCTGAACACCTGATATCTGATAGGTAATAGAAATAGTGTTTTCAGGATAAAAAAGGATGACCTGTGTTTGGAATTTAGGAGCTCAACAAATATCAAGTCTTCTTGTATTTCTCGTACTTTTGCAAACAAAAAATCAGGTGGGTACAGTGCACAACATAAACCATTCCAGTGTTCTCATATCATGGGTGTGATCTGTGACATCTGTGTTGGGGGTTGGGAACTTCATATATGAGAAATACCCCCATAAGGGACAGTGGACTCTGAACTGGAATATAAGACATGTTACCCTAGAAAGGCTGCTGTTTATAGTAAGAGGAAACATTAAAAGCTACCATTGTATAGATCCTAAAAAGATAAATAAATCTCTGCTATTTTGGTTCTTCTATTTAAAGAAGAAAAGGTGTAGAATAGGGGAGGGAAAGGGGGAGAAAAAGTTACAGAGAAGGAAGGAGGCAAACCATGAGAGACTCTTAAAAACTGAGAATAAACTGAGGGTTGATAGGGGGTGGGAGGGAGGGCAAAGTGGGTGATGGGCGTTGAGGAGGGCACCTGTTGGGATGAGCACTGGGTGTTGTATGGAAACCAACTTGACAATAAATTTCATATTAAAAAAAAGAAAAGGTGGAATAAATACGTTTAAAGTCTATCTTCAGATGGAACCACTGTTTTTGAGGACAGTCTATGCTTCTCCCTCTGTAGGAGCCATTTTCCTTTGCACCTTGAGTTCAAGCACTAGGTTTGCAATTAATGAATGAAAATGCAGCTTTGCATTAACGTGAGAGTGCACGGATTTAGTGGTACAGTTTCTTACAAAGGATATATCATTTTACTATTTTAAATAAATATTGGAAAAGAAATGTTCTATTTCTGTGATTCTCATATGCAGTAAAGACAGATGCTTTGTCTCAAAAAACATATATCCCACATTTGTTTTTTTGTTTTTATATTTCTAATCCTAACATTAGTTTTTAAAATAAAGGCGTTTTTTGATTCAGTCACGCTCTGTGTTAGGAACTCGTTAAAATAGCTAGGTATATTTACAAACACGTACACAAGGAAGTGGAAGAAAGACAATTCCCAAAAAAATATTTTATGAAAAATTCTCTTCAATCATTACTACAAGTCTGTGGTACTCATTTTTCCAGACTCTCGGTATTTCTGACAGGCTGCTTCTGTTGTCATTACGAGTTTTCCAGGAGCGTGAAACCAAGCTCGTATATCCTGGTGCACACGGTGTCGTAGGCGCACACGTTGTCGGGCACGGGTCTCTGTGCGAGCGCGCGAGTCGCTCGTAAAGCGCTCCTGAGTTTGGCCTGTTTTGTACCTTCCACCCTCAGCACGAAGATTTCGACAGTCCTTGCTTTCTCAGGACTTTCAAACCTTCCACCGGTTCGGGACAGTCATGCAGTCTGGTCCTCAAGTTCGGCTTTATTTCCAGTAGGGAGATTAACCCAGGCAACCTGGTACTTAGCCGGGCGCACGTCCGGCGTTGACGCCCGTGTGCGGAGGCGGTCGGCAACGGCTACGTACTGCGGCCGCTGTACTGCACGCGGTTAAGAAAATTACCATTGTCCAGGCGCCGGGGTGGCTCAGTCCGCTGAGCGGCCGGCTTCGGCCCGGGTCGCGATCTCACAGCTCCTGAGTTCAACCCCACGTTGGGCTCTGTGCCGACCACGTGGAGCCTGCTTAGGATCCTGTCTCCCTCTACCTCTGCCCCTCCCCCGCTTGTGCTTTCTCTCTCTCTCAAAAATAGATAAATACGTCAGTAAATAAGTAAATAAATACAAATAATCCTTGTCAAGGAAAATGTGAACATAAGTTTTTAGAATAAAAATATTTCCACTATGTGCATTTCTTTAATGAAATGTTATTTTTATCTTGTCCTTTTTTTCTTTTTGACTTTGAAATAATGTAGATTGGCTAAAATTTCTTTCATGATGGGGTGTGAGTTTCATAATTTGTCCATTCGAATGTGTTTATGCCAGTCTCAATCCTTCTCTCCCTCTCTCTCTCTCTCTCTCTCTCTCTCTCCCCCCTCCCTCTGTCTCTGTTTCCCTCTCTCTGTCTCTCTCCCTCGGTCTCTGTCTCTCACCCTCTGTCTCTGTTTCCCTCTCTGTCTCTCTCCTTCCCTGTCTCTCCCCCCACCCCCCGACTCTCTCTCTGTCCCTCCCAGCGCCCCTCCTTCTCATTCTCTCCATTTCCTTCTTTTGATGTTTTTCTCTGCTTTCTCCCTTCTGGTTTATCTTTCCCTCTAGTGTTTCTTTGAACAGAGCCAAGAACTTGGCAGCAGAATACCCTGAAGGGAAGGAGGGATGCTTGTATGTGTTTTCATCCCATCCTTGGCATTTAAAATGGAAGATCAAATCAGTGGTTCTAACAGAATTGGTGCTATTATAAAGCATAGTTGTGGATTGATTTCCGTTCTGTAAAAATTCCCACTAATACACCGCAGAGACTGATTGCCATTGTGTTCTTGTAAAGTAACGTGTTTTCTGCAGTTGAGGCTCTTTTCTTCCCTGACAGCGGCAGCTGCTGTCAGTGCCCGGGCAGGCATGTGTCTCTGCGGTCCCCCAGTCCCCGGGGAGCAGTGTCTGCTTTACCACCAGGTCTCCAGGGCAATGCCGGTGAGCTCCTTCTGGCTTGTTCCAGATTTCCTGAAAGGCACCTCAGCACTGTGACTAGAGATCAGGAACATGTGTGTCTGACCTGATCGGTAGTGATTCACCTGGAAGGATCCCAGCACATGTAGCCCCACGACCATCCAGTTAGAGTTTCCACCCAGTGACTTAGTCCCTTGAATTTCTGTCCTTGACCCTGAATAGAATACTGGGGAATGCTTGAGGAAGAAACCCTGGGGAATTCTGGACGATCGCAAGCACACGAGGCAAGTTACTGCCTTTTACTTCCTGCCGCAGTTCAGTTCTACTTTGCCTTTGCGTTCCTGTGACAAGAGTTTGAATCCTTGCGAAGTCTGCATTCCTGATGCACTTACGTGTCGGAAACTGGCCTTCTATTTATGCTATGGTTCTGTTCCCAACGCGGACTGTTTACTGCGTTCTAGCTGTGGGCACCTGCCGCCTGGTGGGATGGGTTACTAGTTGACTCCCCAGCATGTGCTGAGACACGTTCCGTGATTTCAAGGTGCCCGATGGCTTTTTCTTCCCAGCAGAGGCTTAGCTGTTTATATGCATGCATATGTGGGTGTATTTGCTGGGCCTCTTGGGTTTTGGTTTTGGCGTGCACAAATACCATTTACGAGAGGGGTCCGGGTCACGGACGGTGACCTTCCGTCTTGCAGGTGCCTTCAGGAGGGGGGGAGATGACGTACTCAGTCTGTCCGATGTTCATTCCTGAATAGTAAATAGGTACAGGCTCTGAGGGCTGAGCGTGCCCCGGGGCCGGGGGTGTGGGGGTCCAGGTGAGGGTGCCCCAGGTCCGGGGGTGCAGGTAAGGGCACCCCAGGTCCGAGGTGGTGGGTGAGCTTATACCGGATCCGGGGTCCGGGTGAGTGCACCCTGGGGCCGGGGGTGTGGGGTGCGGGGGTTTGGGTGAGGGCGCCCCGGGTCCGGGGGTCAGAGGTGATGTGAGGAGCAGGGGTGCTGGCTCCTTGCCCCTGTGAGCCACACCCTGCATGGCCAACACGCAGACAGATGGTAAGGATTCATCTTGGTCCGCCCTTACCGCCATCCCAGTAGCCGCACGGCAGATGGTCTCCTTCCCCAAGACACTGTCATGAGGACAAAGTGTCACTGGAGGTTGAAAACCGAGGGGAGGGCGGGGAGGGGGACTCCAGTATATCCTTGCCTTCAGGCCGGTGAGCTGTTCTTCTCCTCCCCTTAGGAGAGGACAGCTCCCTGTGCCAACTCCAGGCCCCCAGGAGCTGGGGCTGGTGTTTGTTCACAGGTGTGCAAGCAAGCTCTTGGTCTATTAAGCCGCTCTAGAAAGATCTGAAAGAGTTTGGGTCCCAGTTTAAGAATTAGTCATTTCACTGGAAGTCTCTGTCACATGTAAACTGGAAGTGGAATTATACTTACCCCACATACCAAACTTGGCGAGTAATGTTCTCAGGTGTCCTCCAAAGAAAAAAATTGGCAAATACATCACTTTTAAATTAAAAAACCAGGTTCATTAGGAAAAGTAACTGAATACATATTTCTGTATAATGTCAGATTACAATTTTTTATTTCAATTATTTCCAATTGATTTTTTTAACTGGTCGTATCTAGGCAGAGCAGGTCAGCCACTTTGCTACTATGGTTGTGTACTGCATCTGAGGCCAGTATGACCAACCACGTTAAATCTAGTCTGTATTTCTGCTTAAATTACAGTGATTTACTTAGAGGATGATGTTTCATCCTAGGCTGTCTTAAAATTCCTGTGTGATACAATCCTCAGCCGATAGATAATTTCCTGTTGATAGATGAACCACATTTATGTGCAATAGTGATAATTCCACGGAATCAATTTGAAATACACCATTTTTCCAAGCTGTCATTAAAGAAATGAGGATTCAATATTAAGTCATTTTTTTCAAAACATAATTTTAAATAAGAAGCCTCATGGAAATCAAATTTTCTGTGCCCCAGCCCTGGTTGTAGCGTAAGCGGTGAATATTACCGAAGCCTCCAAGGTCTTTGTGTTAAATTGCTATTTACCTCCTTCTCCACCAAGCATTGACAGATACATCAATGAATTTCATAGGAAAAATGCAAAATGACATTATTTTATATCCACATTTTGTTAGTGCATACACGAATCTGCTTTTTCACAAGAAAAACCAAGGACAACAGAAAAAGAGCAGCTCTGTCTTCTGATGCCGTGTGTAAGTTATCTTGGATCCGTGGACACTCAGGGCCTCCTACTTGACATGTCTGCCCGTTCCGTCGCACAGGAAAGCTGAATCCAGTCTGTGGGGAGGAGGAGTAGGTCATGAGATACAACTCCACGAGGTAGACTGAGCACGGCAGGAAATAGGAAGCAGGAGGCTGTGGGACGCACACCCCACACATACACACGGCACGGTAGTCATCTTACCAGTTGTCAACTGAATTTCACAGGGAACAAATAACTTCCAACTGTTGAGAGTTCTGCCGAAGCATGTACATCTTAACGTGGAAGAGATACTAAAATGTTACCAGCTTATCTCTAAAGCTCATTCTCTTTTGAGTCCACCCAAAACGTGTGTGTGTATTTTATATATTCATGTGACTGTTCCCTTAAAGAATGGCAACAGTGTATGCCTTTCACTGATAACAGTTGCGTAAACTAAGAATTAAGGTTAAGTGGACTCGAATCTCATCAAACACCCATCAAAAACTGGCCTGAGAGCAAACTTCTCATGGTTTCATTCCAATCTAAACATACTGGAGAAGTATCTTCAAGATTTTTAGGAATAATATTTCTTCACCCGAAATTATCTAGCCAGATTGGACTCCATGAACAATTAGGGATAAAGACGTGTCAAAGGCCTACCACACCCAGAAACTCAGAAGGCTTTTGAGATACTTTCTTTAGAAAGAAGAAGTAAATGTAGGAGAAAGAAGTATAAAATGTGCTAATTCATGCAGAGCTAAGATAGTGGTAAATGCGAGTAAATCTGAACAAATCATGACTTAAAATAGTAATCCTGAATATGTTTGAAGTATTTAGATATAAACTGGAATTAAAATCCAAGCCCAGAATAGGAGAAGGCCTGGATGTGACCATGGCTGAAGCAACTTTGAGCCATAGGGAGATTTGGAAGCCTGCCAGCCTAAACCGCCTCTCCGGAGACCTGCCCATAGTCTCTGTAACACCGTTCCCAGCCCATTTCTCTGACGGTTATGTCGGAGTTTGAATGGCTTACCAGTTAGCTAAGAGAGAAAGTTATCCGTTTAAGAACTTAAGTAAGGGGGCGTCGGTGACTGGGTGGGTTGGACGTCTGACTCTTGATTTTGGCTCAGGTCGTGATCCTGGGGTCCTGAGATCAAGCCCTGTGTTGGTGTATTGGGCTCTGTGCTGAGTGTGGAGCCTGCCTGGGATTCTCTCTCCCTCCCTCTCTCTCTCTTTCTAAAATAAAATTTGAAAACAAAAAGAACCTAAGTAATCTATGTAATAAGGTTACTAAGAGTAAAAATTTAAGTGAGGCTCACATTATATAGGTACTAAAATTCATGAAGGTTAGCACAAGTTGAGCTATGTTGAATTCTGTTATTGATAATTAACGTAGGATTACTGATGATTATTGATAAATAATGGAGAAGTAATGAAACCTTCGCTGACTCTTATAACTGGCATCTTTATTCCTGTTTTGAATATCTTACGTTTTTGTGAAAACTAAGGTAATGTCTATAGATACATATTACACTGCATAATGGAATGTATTAAGTGCTCAGTAAGTACGGAGAATGATACTGAAAAGTAGGGGAAGAATTCAGACTTCTCAAGAATGTAGTTATCTCCTCTTCCTCATTTTCTCCTCCTCCCCTTTTTCTTTATACATTATTACCTGATAATAGGTATCAGGTAATACCTATTACCTGTAGGTATTAGGTATTACCTACAGGTAAGAAGGTAGGTATTACCTACAGGTAAGAAGAAGTCTCAAATTCTTCTGACCTGCTGTAAGAGAAGTGTAAATTTTCTATTTCCGGCATTTGGATTAAGAATATTGAGTTGCGTAACTAACAGGCCATATGAAGTCATGATTATTATTGACAATTTTTATCCCCCGGCTGAAATCAAGGAAAAGCCGGCAGGCAGCTGTGTTCATTCAATGACCGTACTCACGAGGCACCCTTGCTGACGTTGTCATAGAATCGGAGAGCTGTGCCACTGAGAGGTCACCATCTCATTTGGATGTGTTTCAAGCACGTGCCAGTTAGATCCCTCCTTTGTGAAGGGTGAGGGTGCGGCAAATACATTTTGATGCTCAGTCTAATATGATAACACATAGCTATAAGATAACTCTTATGGAAATAGATCTTTTATTTCAAAAGAGACAAAGTTAAGAGATAGTGTTTTATGTTTCAGAAGGAATATCAGAAAGGAATAGTAAGGAATTAGGTGGTGGGTTCCAAGATTCTTACTTTGAAGAGAAGACAAGAACTTGGAAGGTTGTTTCCCTGACTGGTAATAAACATCACAGCGTCCTATCCTGGATCTTGCCGTGATGGGACACATTGAGAGGCAGCTACTCCCAGCTGATGTGTTAGTCCTGCTAGAGGACGCCTGCTTTGATGTATTATTCCCAGCCTGGGGAGTGAATAATTAGAGCTAGGAGAGAAGATCATTTAGACAGTGTTACTGTTTTGAGTCTAATTTATTGCCCCGATACAGATGTATTTCCACAGCTTTTGCCACACGGATTTATGGTTCTTCCCGCTGAATCTGTTGTGATTTGCTTTCACCAGTAAAAAAAGGCCTAAGTGGGGTGCCTGGGTGGCTCAGTGGGTTAAGCGTCTGACTCCCTTGATTTGGCTCAGGTCATGATCTCACGGTTCATGAGTTTGAGCCCTGCTTAGGGCTCTGTGCTGACAGTGCAGAGCCTGCTTAAACTTCTGTCTCTCTCTCTCTCTCTCTGCCCCTCCTCTGCTCTCTCTCTCTCTCTCTCTCAAAATAAATAAATAAAAATTTAAAAAGAAAAGGGGCATAAATGACAGTGTGCTGGTTGTGAGCCTGGGCCTTAAAAAGCTTTGAGTTTTTCTGCTTTCTCCCTCGTATCTCTGTCACCAACCTGAGCAAGCGTGCAGAGGTCAGCCTGCTGCTTACAGGGCCCATAACTTCCCATCTTGTAACTTGTCCATTTCCCTTGCTGGGCATGCCTGGTGCTAACAGAAGCAAAGGCGTGTGGGCCAGATTTGGTTGTGTATGCCCTTAGTCATTGTCACAGTGCTGGTTCACTGTTCTAAGTGTTAGTGAATACACTGAAGTAAATAAAAGTGTGATATATATAATCATCATCTAATGTCAATAATTTTGTAGTTATGCCCAACTTTAAGAAAACTTGATAAACAGAGACCATCACCTTGTAGAAGAAAAGGTAGAATTCAGTACAGCTTCTTTAGTTGATTGACATGTAGGAGAATTCTAAGCAGTCTGACCCCAAATTTCTTAACATGGGATTGATGCTGTATACTTTGTGCTTAAAAAAAATCCCTAAGGATGGAGAGATGTCATCATAATTACCATTAGCGAATCAGTATAGATTTTATTTTATCAGTTACATAACGCATCAAAAATGCTATACTGTTCTACGGATCTCCCAAACTCCATCATCTTAATTTTGGCTTTCCGTGTTTTAGCAGTTTATCCACCACAACAACGTAACGATCAGAACATGATGGTCATTTGTGAGTTGAGGCTTTTATATTCTCGGTTGTTAGATGATAGGCCCCCAAACGCATCATAGCACGAACCTGAAATAATTTTAGGTCTCCCTAATACTTACTTGTGGAAAGTATTTTAGTTTGACTTACTGGTATGCTCGACATGGATGAAGGTGTTGCACGTGAATGGTAAGTAACTAGAGCGCATAAAGGTGTTTGAGGAAACGTGACCAGTTCAGTTTGGACGATGCCGCTCGAGCTTTGTCCTTTCCTCATTTTCGGTCAGGACTGGCACTTCTCAGTGTTGCTCACACCAGCCGCTGGTGCAGCGTCTCCTGGTGAGTCAGTGGGGGACTGATTGTGTTCACTCTGAACACCCTTGTTTCTGGAAATGCCCAAATTACTTGGGAACTGTATTAGGCAATTATCTGGGAATTATGAGAAGATTATTTCTTGCTATGTCTTTAAAAAGATTACAGTTAGTCTTCTGCAATGATCTCGAGCAGTGTTTTTGTCTTATTATTTTGTCTATCGTCTAACAAAGTACTTGAAGTCTGCAGCCACCAAACAAGCTTTTGTTAAATAAATGGAAAATGATCACATTTATATACTATTTCTGAAACAACACTCTAAGGACTAGTTAAGATCCCTTTTATTGCATCAATATTTTGAAAATGATTGGGAAGTAATAGAGACTGTTGTAACTCAGACTGACTTTAACTTTTTATTTACTGCCTCAGTCTCCTATAAAGGAACAGTATATCAGACATGTTGGTCACATTGATTTTGTGTGTCATGGAAAATTCAGTGAATTTTATTTGGGTTATGATATGAATTTATGTCTTTGACCTGCCACCTTCTTCAAGGTTAGGGTTACGGTTACCACGGAAACAACTTCTCTTGAGTATGTGCCAACCCTACAACTGTACCCAAAATGATTCTGCACATAATCCTTAAGTTTAAAGTAAGGGAGAAATTCTCAATGGGTGTGTACAGTGTGGATTCTACATTCTGCTTCATATGCTACAGAGGTTCAGTTCTTGAAGTTTAGATCTGTTACAAAATGCCCCCTAACAGTTGCCTTCCGTTATCTGAAGGGGAGATTATTAAGCAGTCATTGGTGTGTATGATGACTGTTTTGGTTTTTTTAATGTTTTACATTAACAGTTACCAAAATTTGTGACATTATTTCATATTGCTCATAGAATATATTTAGATCATAGATAAGTTATTAGAAATACTCTTTCTTCTAAAATTCTTCAAGTTTAACAGTGGTGTTATATTTATCCATCCGTCTTTTCTTTGCCAAGTTATATAATTCTCCTAGACTTCATCACATACTTCAGCACAAAATCATATAATTGGTTGTCTTGGATCATGTCACTGCAAGCAGATGCCGAGGTGAAGTTACATCTGAGAACAATCTGTTCAGAAGGTAATTCCCAGAAGAGGCTGGTAAGGGACCGCGAGAAGCAGGATAACAAAGAGGAAGAAGAAAAGCAAAGGTGTTGTTTCACACGGAGTTCCAGTCTTGGCTCAGTTTTGAAGAAGCTCTGAAGTATTCCGACTCCAGAGTTTATTCTGGCTTCAAGAATGAAGCCAGATTTCATAGTCTTCCATCAGTCAGGGGCTGACTATGAGCAGAAATCCCAGCTCTCAGTGCCTTTCTAGGCATTTATTCCAAGTGGTTCTACTTGTCCAAGATTGCTTCCTGATACATTTTGAACGTGTGGGCGATTAGGAAAGGAGCCAGCAGAAGGTGTCACGAGACCTGCACAACCAGGAAAAGGAGTGTGAAGGGATCTGGTGCAAACACTAACACATTTCATGGTAGTTGATCCCTTCCGCTGATCGACTCCACTTCGCAAATTAAGTTTGCTCCAGTCAGTCCCAGAATCCACGTGACTGCTGTGAGTTACAATTTAGTGTAAAACCCGCAACAGGAAATTTAGTGTAAGATGAGCTCGAGCTCTTGCTACTGCAGAGGGTCTCGAGATTCTGACCGCTGGTCCTCATCTCTTTCCCTGCTATCCGTTCTGCAGTCTCCTTGTGTTGAATTAGCATCTCTTCAGGTCTCGGTGGCTTGTGCTGGTGGAGAGATGACCCCGATCTTTATCCCTGAAGGGCTCTGGTTGAAGCTTTTCAGCCCGTGCATGAAGCACTAAAGAGACACCAGACACTGAGTCATTGACAGGCACATGTCTCCCTAACCCTATTGTTGGGATAGCAAGTCTAACGCTTCCTAAGGGTCACCGCCAATCACTCCTCCAGTGAGAATAACTCACTTCTTTCCTAGCTCATCTGAAGCAAGGGGAGTACCACTCCTTCCAAATATCAGAATGTAGCTGTAACTTTATGTTTAGTGGGGATTTTAACTTCTTCTTAGATGGAGGTCACCCTGCATATTCATTTTTTGATGAAATTACTGAGGCTTTGCCCAATAGTATCTTCCCACAAGCACGAAGTTAAACCTTCTCTGATAAAAACAGACAAATGGCAGCTTTTTTTTTTGCTTGTTTATTTTTTATTTTGTTTTATTTTATTTTGTATTTTTTAAAATTTACATCCATGTTAGTTAGCATCTAGTGCAATGATGATTTCAGGAGTAGATCCCTTAGAGCCCCTCACCCATTGAGTCCATCCCCCCTCCCACAACCCCTCCAGTAACCCTCAGTTTGTTCTCCATATTTATGAGTCTCTTCTGTTTTGTCCCTCTCCCTGTTATACACAGTATTATTTTTGTTGCCCTTCCCTTATGTTCATCTGTTTTGTCTCTTAAAGTCCTCATACGAGTGAAGTCATATGATTTTTGTCTTTCTCTGACTGACTGATTTCATGTAGCATAATACCCTCCAGTTCCATCCATATGGTTGCAAACCCATTGTATCTATGTAGCACATATTCTTTATCCATTCATCCAACGAGGGACATTTGGGCTCTTTTCATACTTTGGCTTTTGTCAATAGTGCTGCTATAAACATGGGGGTTCTTGTGTCCCTTCAAAACAGCACACCTGCATCTCATGGATAAATGCCTCGTAGTGCAATTGCTGGGTCATAGGGGAGTTCTACTTTTAGTTTTTTGAGGAACCTCCAAAATGTTTTCCAGAGTGGCTGCCCCAGCTTGCATTCCCAGACAAATGGCAACTTTTAAGAAAATACATACCATACACACGTACACACACACGTGCACATGCACACACACACATGCAGACTTTGAAGTCTCAGAAGAAGAGAAGAGAAGCAATATTTGAAAAGACAGTGTCCATAGATTTTTAAGAACTGGTGAAAGTTACAGAGAAAGAAGGACTTATGTAAATACCAAGAAGAATAAATAAAAACAAAGAAAACCACAGTTGGGATCTTTATAATACAATTATGAATATGAAATGTTAAAGAGAAAATCTTCAAAGTAGCCAGTGGGTGGAAATAGAGGTAAACACAATACTTTCAAAGAGCAACAATTAAGAGATAGCATATTTCTTAAAGAATAAAATTAAAAAGAAAACGCAAAGGCGTCTTCAAAAATCTGTCAGAAGATAATGCTCCACCTAAAATCTTGCACCCATAGGAAACATACTTCAAAAATGAAGAAAAAAAATGAAGGTTTAATTTTTTTACTGCCTTAAAATGTAATAACATTTGACATTTTCATTGTTTTGAAAGTGTATTAGTAGCATTAATTACTTTCAAAATATTGTGCAAGTATAGCTACTCTGTACGTCCAAAATATTTTCATCACCCCGAAGAGAAGCTCTGCATCCGTTAAACATGACTTACTCTTTTCCACCCCTATCCCTAGGTACCAACAGTCCACTTCATATCTCTATAGATTTTCCTATTCTAGACATTTCAAATCAATGGAATTTAAAAGCATAGGATTGCTTATGGCAAACTTCTTTCACTTAGCAAGTGAACAAGGTTCATCTTGACATAGATAGCATATATCAGAAGTTTATTTACTTTTATATCTAAATGGTACTCTACTGTATGAATACACTACATTTTGTTTCTTCAACTATTGTTAGACACTCCGCTCACTTCTTTCTTTGGCTGTTCTGAATATTGCTGCAGTGAGCATTATCATATAAGTCTTGTTTGAAAATTTTCAACTCCCAGGTAACGCCAAACTTTATCGCACAGCAGCTGCACCATTTTACACTCCTACCAGTGATGTATAAACATTCCGATTTCCCTACATCCTCATTAATACTTGTTGTTTAACCCTCCTTTTTTTCTATTTATCTATCCAGGTAGTTGCGAAGTGATATTTCAGTGTGGTTTCTTTTTGGATTTCCTTCATGACTAACGATGCTGAGGATTATTTCGTATGCCGAATGACAATTTGTATGTTTTCTTTCGATTCAAATCTTTTGCTCATCTTATAATTGTTTTGTCTGTTTCCTGATGAATTTAAAATAAATGTATTAAATATTCTCCAAGAGCTGAAGGTAAACAAGAGTAAACAACTATAAGAAATCAGGAAAATTGCGTATGATTAAAATGTGACTATCAGGAAAGGGATGAAATTTTTAAAAGCACCAAAAAGAAATTCTTGAGCTGGAAAGTACAGTAACTGAAAGGAAAAATTCTCTGTGGGGAAGGGAGAGTTTTAACACATTTGAGCAGTCAGAAAACAGAATCAGTGAACTTGAATATAGGGCAGTTGAATGATGTGGTCAGAGGTGCAGAAAGAAAGAATGAAGAAAAGTGAATAGAGCATAATGAACCTGTGGCATTCCATTAATAAGACTACTGTGCATTATGGGAGTATCAGAAGGAGAAGAGAGAGAAAGGAGAAGAAAGAATATTGGAAGGAGGCCAGAAAGTTCCTGATTCTAGCAAAAGATATGTATCTAGAGATTTAAGATGCCCAATGAATTCCAAGTAGCATAACTTCAAAGATCTCCGTAGCAAGACATATTATAATTAATAACTAAACCGTCCAATGACCTAGAAGATGCTTGAATTCAGTAAGGGAGAGGCAGCTAATCACATAAAACGGGTCCTCAATAAGATTAAGAGATGATTTCCCATCAGAAATGAAGGCTAAAAGTCAGTGGTTGACATGGTTAAAACTGTATGAAGAAACACAGATCTCTAATAAAAGAAACCACTTGGGAAGATATGAAAGCTACTATTGCTTTTTTTTTGTAACTCTACTATTTGTTTTCCAAATTATTTAGAAGACAAATGCATAGAAATAATTATAAATCTGTATTATTGAACATACAATGTGAAATAATGTTAAGTGGTTAAAATGATAAATTTATGTTTGTGTATTTTTCCATAATGGAAAAATGCAAAAGCATGCCACAGACTGTGACAATACAGTTTTTACTGAAGACTTTAGTGAGCACTTCACAACAGATGCATGTATCTGCACAAGTCAATAACCATAGAAAAGGTGCTCAACATTAATAGTCATGATAGAAATGCAAATTAGACTATATTTGGGTACCACTTAATACCCAAAGTACTGAAAATAAACAAATTTGGCAACAATGAGGACCAATGGGAATTTTCATTCATTGCTGCTGGTAGTGGAAGATGATGGAAAAGCTTTGGAGAGCTTTCTGGCACTTTATTATAATGTTAAATATACACTTACCTCAAACTTAGCAACTTTGCTCTTAAATTTTTACCCAAGGTAAATAAAAAGGTATGTCACACACACACAAAAAAACATATAAAAAGTGTTCATAATGGCCTTACTTATAATGGCACAAACTACAAATACCCCAAAATTTCAACAGGAGAATGATTTAAAACACACACGCTACATTTGTGCAATATGATGCTATTTAGCCATGAGAACGCATGAACATTTTCTGGCGTGTGCAAGAATAGTAATCGCAAAATTATCATGTTGAAAAACAAATGCACAAGAATTTGTTCCTTATGAGTCAGTTATGTGAATTCAAGCACAGACAATATTAACCAATGGTAAGAAAAGATGTCTTGGAGTGAGGGGGTGCAGACTTTCTGGAAAGCAACACAGACTTTCTTCCGATGGATGAAAAGTTCTGTATTTTTATTGTAGTCATGGATGAAGACGATATATCTGGTTTTGTTTTACTGTTCAGTTGTTGGAGCCCCTTATATATTCTGTACATTATACCCTTCTCAGATATATCACATGCTAACATTTTGTCCTTTTTGTGTGTTGTTTTATCACTTTATTGTTAATGTCTTTTGATGTATACAATTTTAAATTTTGATCAAGTTGAATTTACCTACTTATCCTTTGTTTCTCATGGTTTTGGTGTCATGTCTAAGACCTTGTTGCCAACTCCAAGGTCATGAAGATTTACCCCTATGTTTTCTTCTGACAGCTTTGTGGCTTGAGCTCTTATATTTAGGACATTGATCCATTTTGAATTTGTACATATGGTGTGAAGTAAAGACCCAACTTTATGCTTCTTTATGTGGAAGTCCATTTTCCCTAGCACCAGGTATTATCAAAGAAAGTGTCCTTTCCAAGTTGAATGAACTTGCAGCCTTTGTCAAAAATCAATAGGCCTTACATGCATGGGCTTATTTCTGGACTCTAAATTCAGTTACATTGGTGTGTATGTTTATCTTTATGGCAGTACAACACTCTCTTCATTACTGCAGTTCTATAGAAAGCTTTGAAATTAGGAAGTGTGAGTCCTCCAATTTTGTTCTCTTTGAACACTGTTTTGGCTTCTCCTTGGCCAGCTGCAGTTCCATGTAAACTTGAAGGCGGTTTTTTCCATTTCTGATAAAAAGGCTGTTAGAATTTTGATAGCGGTTGCACTGAATCTGTAGATTTGGGGAATAGTACTGACATAAAAACACTAGTTAATCTCCAATCCTTGAACACGGGATGTCTTTCCAACTCTTTATGCTTTTGATTTAGATCTGCAGTGATTGTAGTTTTCAGTGATGGTACAAGTCTTTCACTTCCTTGCATGAATTTATTCCTACCTATTTTATTGTCAGGCTTCATTGTAACATTTATTCATTTTTGAGAGAGAGAGAGAGACAGAGTGTGAGCAGGGAAGGGGCAGAGAGAGAGGGAGACACAGAATCGGAAACAGGCTCCAGGCTCTGAGCTGTCAGCACAGAGCCCGACTTGGGGCTCAAACCCACGAACCAGGAGATCATGACCTGAACCGAAGCTGGACGCTCCACCGACTGAGCCCTTCAGGCGCCGCTGTTAGGTTTCATTATAAATGAAATTTCTTTCCCAGTTTCCTTTTTGTATTATTCATTGCTTAAGTATGGAAATACAACTAGTTTTTGTGTGTCAGTCTCCCCTATAACTACCCTACAATTTTGCTGAATGTGTATGTTATCTAGTAGTTGTTTTGTGGATTGTGTAGGATTTTCATGTGTAGGATTGTGTGATTTTTGAATAGAAATCTTATTACTTCTTCCTTTCCAAACTGGATACTTTTCATCTTTTTTTTTATTATTTTCAAATTTTTATTTAAACTCTAGCTTCTTAACATACAGTGTAATACTAGTTTCAAGAGTAGAAGTTAGTGATTCATCACTCACATATAACACCCAGTGCTCATCCCAACAAGTGCCCTCCTTAATGCCCATCACCCATTTAGCCCATCTCCCACCCACTTTCCCTCCATCAACCCTCAGCTTTTTCAGTATCTTTAAGAGTCTCAAGGGGCACCTGGGTGGCTCAGTTGGTTAAGTGTCTAACTTCGGCTCAGGTCATGATCTCATGGTTCGTGGGTTCAAGCCCCAGGTTGGGCTCTGTGCTGACAGCTCAGAGCCTGGAGCCTACTTTGGATTCTGTGTCTGCCTCTTTCTCTGCCCCTCCACCACTCATGCTTTGTTTCTCTCTGTCTCAAAAGTAAATAAACATAAAAAAAGAGTCTCATATGGTTTGTTTCCTTTTCTCTCTCTTTTATTCCTTCCTATATGTTCATGTGTTTTGTTTCTTATTTTCCAAATATGAGTGAGATCATAATGATATTTTTGTTACTCTCTGACAGACTTATTTCACTTAGCATAATGTACTCTAGCTTCATTCACATCATTGCAAATTGCAAGATTTCATTGTTTTTGATGGATGATTAATAGTCCATTGTGTGTGAGTGCGTGTGTTTGTGTGTGTATAATTTTGCTAAAATTAACAACACAGGAAACAACAGATGTTAGCAAGAATGAGGAGAAAGGGGAACACACACACACACACACACACACACACACACACGCCACATCTTCTTTATTCGTTCGTCAGTCAGTGGAAATTTGGGTTCTTTCCATAGTTTGGCAATTTATGATAGTGCTGCTATAAATGTCAGGGTGCATGTGCCCCTTCGGATCTGTATTTTTGTGTCTTTTGGGTAAATACCTAGTAGTGCAATTGCTGGATTGTAAGGTGGTTCTATCTTTAACTTCTTGAGGAGCCTCCATACTGTTTTCCAGACTGGCTGCGCCAGTTTGCATTCCCACCAGCAGTGTAAGAAGGTTCCTTTTTCTTCACATCCCCACCAACATCTTTTGTTTCCCGAGTTGTTAATTTTAGCCATTCGGATAGTTATGAGGTGGTATCTTATTGTGGTTTTGATTGCATTTCCCTGATGATGAGTGATGTTGAGCATCCTTTCATGTGTCTGTTGGCCATTTGGATGTCTTCTTTGGAGAAGTGTCTATTCATGTCTTCTGCCCATTTCTTCACTGGATTATTTGTTTTTTGGCGTGTTGACTTTGATAAGTTCTTTGTAGATTTTGGATACAAACCCTTTATAAGATATGTCATTTGAAAATATTTTCTTCTATTCCAGAAGGAAGCCTTTTAGTTTTGTTGGTTGTTTCCTTCACTGTGCTGAAGCTTTTATCCTGATGAGGCCCCAATAGTTCATTTTTGCTTTTGTTTCCCTTGCCTCCAGAGACATATCAAGTAAGAAGTTGCTGTGGCCAAGGTCAGAGAGGTTGCTGCCTGTTTTTTCCTCTAGGATTTTGATGGTTTCCTGTCTCACATTTAGGTCTTTCATCCGTTTCGAAATTATTTTTGTGCATGGTGTAAAAAAGTGGTCTGGCTTCATTCTTCTGCATATCGCTGTCCAGTTTTCCCAACAGCATTTGCTGAAGAGACTGTCTTTTGTCTATTGGATACTCTTTCCTGCTTTATTCAAGATTAATTGACCATATAGTTGTGGATCCATTTCTGGGTTCTCTATTCTGCTCCACTGATCTCAGTGTCTGTTTTTGTGCCGTTACCATACTGTCTTGGCGACTACAGTTTTGTAATATACCTTGACGTCTGGAATCGTGATGCCTCCAGCTTTTTCTTTTTCAAGGTTGCTTTGAGTATTCAGGGCTTTTGTAGTTCCATGCAAATTTTAGTATCGTTTGTTCTAGCCCTGTGAACAATGCAGATGTTATTTTGATAGGGATTACATTGAATGTGTAGACTGCTCTGTTTGTTCTTCCAATCAATGAGCATGGCGTGTTTTTCCATGTCTTTGTGTCCTCTTCAGTTTCTTTCATAAGTATTGTATAGTTTTGAACACAGATCTTTAACCTTTTATTTAGGTTTATTTCTGGTATCTAATCATTTTTGGTGCATTTGCAAATGGGATCAATTTCTTGATTTTCTTGTTCTGCTGCTTCGTTATTGGTGTATGGAAATGCAACAGATTTCTGTATGTTGATATTATATCCTGTGACTTTGCTGAATTCATGTATGAGTTCTAGCAGTTTTTTGGTGGAGTCTTCTGGATTTTCTGCATAAAGTATAAATTCAGTCTACAAATAGTGAAAGTTTGACTTCTTCCTTGCTGATTTGGATTCCTCTTATTCTTTTTGTTGTCTGTTTGCTGAGGCTAAGACTTCAAGTACTGTGTTAAATAGTAAGGGTAACCAGTGGCCATCCCTGTCTTGTTCCTCACTGTAAAGGGAAAGCTCTCAGATTTTCCCCATCGAGGGTAATATTAGCTGTGGCTCTTTCATATATGGCCTTTATGATGTTGAGCTATGTTCCATCTATCTCTACTTTCTTGAAGATTTTATCAGTAGGGATGCTGTATTTTGTCAAATGCTTTTTGTGCATCTATTGAGAGGATCGTATGGTTCATATCCTTTCTTTTATTAATGTGGTGTATCACATTGATTGGTTTGGGAATATTGCACCAGCCCTGCAGCCCAGGAAGAAATCCCATTTGATCTTCGTGTTCTTTTAATATACTGTTGGATTTGATGTGCTAGTATCTTGTTGAGAATTTTGGCATCCATGTTCATCAAGGAAATTGGTCTTTAATTTTCCTTGTTAGTTAGCTCTTTGTCTCATTTTGGAATCAAGGTAATGTTGGCTTCATAGAATGAGTTTGGAAGTTTTCCTCCTATTTCTTTTTTTTTTTTTTTTTTTTTTTTGGAACAGTTTGAGAAGAAAAGCTATTGAAACTCTTCTTTAAATGTCTGGTAGAATTTCCCTGGGAAGCCATCTGGTCCTAGACTTTTGTAGGTTGGGAGGTGTTTGATTACTGATTCAATTTCTTTGCTGGTTATGGGTCTGTCCAAATTTTCTATTTCTTCCTGTTTCAATTTTGGTGGTTTTTATGTTTCTAGCAACTTATGCATTTCTTCCAGATTGTGGTTTGTAGGCATATGATTTTTCATAATATTCTCTTATAATTGTTTGTATTTCTATGGTGTTATTATGATCCCTTCTCTTTCATTCATGATTTTATATATTCATGTACTTTCTCTTTTCACTTTGATAAGTCTAGCTAAAGTTTATCAATTTTATTAATCTTTCAAAGAGCCAGTTCTTAGTTTCTTGATCTCTTCTACTATTGTTTTTGTTTCTATATTGTTTATTTCTTCTCTGATCATTTTTATTTCCCTACTTTTGCTCATTTAGGCTTTATCTGCTCTTTCTTTGCTAGCTCCTTTAGGTGTAGGGGTAGGTTGTGTATTTGGGACGTTTCTTGCTTCTTGAGGTAGGTCTGTATTGCTATATATTTCCCTCTCACGACCACCTTTGTTGCATCCCAAACGTTTCCAACTGTTGTATTTTCACTTTTATTTGCTTCCATGTAATTTTTAATTTCTTCTTTAATTTCCTGGTTAACCCATTCATTTTTTAGTAAGATTCTTTAACTTCCATGTATTTATAGTCTTTCCAGATTTCATCTTGTGCTTGTCTTTAGGTTTTACATTGTTGTGGTCTGAGAATATGCATGGTATGATCTCAGTCTTTTTGTACTTGTTGAAGGCTGATTTGTGAATCAGTATGTGATCTAATTTGGAGACTATTCCTTCTGCACTCAAAAAGAATGAATTTTCTACTGTTTTAGGATGAAATATTTTATTTTTTTATTTTTATTTCTTTAATTTTTTTAAATGTTTATTTATTTTTGAGACACAGAGAGACAGAGCATGAGTGGGGGAGGGGCAGAGAGAGAGGGAGACCCAGAATCCGAAGCAGCTCCAGGCTCTGAGCTGTCAGCACAGAGCCTGACACGGGGCTCAAACTCACAGACTGCGAGATCATGACCTGAGCTGAAGTCGGACGCTCAACTGACTGAGCCACCCAGGCGCCCCGGGATGATATATTTTAGCATGCTTTAGGATGAAATGAAATATCTCCATTAAGTCCATCTGGTCCAGTGTGTCATTCAAAGCCATTGTTCCCTTGTTGATTTTCTTTTGAATTGTCCATTGTAGTAAGTCGGTATTAAAGTTCCCTACTATTAGTGTATTATCATCAATGAGTTTTTTATGTTCGTTGTTAATTGACTTATATCTTTGAGAAGCCACCAGGTTGGGAGCATAAATATCTGCAATTGTTAGGTCTTTTTGATGGATAGACCCCTTAATTACGATGCAGTGCCCTTCTCCATTTGTTGCCACGGTCTTTGATTTAAAATATAGTTTGTCTGATATAAACATGGCTTATATCATAAGCATGGCTACTCTGGCTTTCCTTTTATCTCCACTAGAATGATAGATAGATAGATCTAAATGTATTTAGGTCTAAAATGAGTCTCTTGTAGGCAGCATATAGATGGGTCTTTTTTTTTTGTATATCCATTCTGATTCACTATGTCTTTTGATTGGAGCATTTAGTCCATTTACATTCTGAGTGATTATTGATAGTTATGAATTTAGTGTTGTATTATCTATAAAGTCTTTGTTTCTCATTATGTTCCCTGTTCCTTCTAGTCTTTGTTGCTTTTGGTCTTTCTTTCCCACTCAAGGAGTCCCTTTCAATATTTTTGCAGGGCTGGTTTAGTGATCATGAACTCCTTTTTTTTTGTTTGTTTGTCTGTGAAACTCTTTATCCCTCCTTCTGTTCTAAATGACAGCCGCCTGACTGGATACAGTTTCTTGGCTTTGCCAAGGCTGTGCCACCTCTCACAAATGCATTACAAGAAAGGGAACTGTTTCTCCCCATGCGACCCAGGAGAGTCTCAGACCATGCTGCCTGCTCCCGGGTTTTCACCCTCCTTCCACACAGGAGCACCACTGTGTCAGCCAGGCAGGACCCTGGCGATGACGAGGACTTCCGGAACTTCAGACTTGGAGCGCCATTGCTTATAAAACCTTGTGGTATTCAGCACCTCTTGTTTTCCCTCTCCCTAGTTTTGGGGAAGAGATTTTGTATGCAACCCCTGTGCACTGCTTCAGTCTTTCTGTCTGTCTTGCTTCTCTCTCTGTGATCAGCGCTCCCTCCCCTCTGCATCGCCCACAATTCTTTTCTCCCCGAAATCAGCTCTCCATAGCTCCTACCTTCTGGGATGCGGCCATTTTTCCACTTCTGGTTGTGCAGTTTGTTCTGTCAGTTCCCCAATCAATTTCTCGTGTGTCCACAGTGAGTTGATGTTTATCAGGCTGTCTTCAGGGATGAGTCAAGCTTCGGGTCTCCTTACTCCCCCTCCGTGTTAACTCTTCTCCCTCATCGTTTTTCTTATCTTCCTGTTCCACCTGGAACTCCCTGTACAGTGTTGACTAGTATTGGTGACAGTGGCCATCCTTGTCTTGTTCCTGTTCTTATAGAGGGAGCTTTTATTCTTTCACCACCGAGTGTGGTGTTTGCTGTAGTGTGTAAAAAATACTCTATCATCGAAAGGAAGTTTCCTTCTACCTAGTTTTCTGAGTGGATTTTTAATCATGAGAGGGTGTTGGATTTTGTCAAATGCTTTTTCTGCACCAGTTGGGATGATGATGTATTTTTTCCTTTCATTCTGTTAATGCGACATATTATGTTATTTTATTGTCTTAGGTTGAACCAGTTTTGCATTTTTCCCCTCTACTTCTGTTTGGGGCTCCCAAAATGTGTATGTTAATTATTTTTCTTTCTTTTTTTATATTTTTGGTGTCCCACAGGTATCTCAGTCTCTTCACTTTTCTTCATTCTTTTTTCTTTCTGATCCTCTGACTCAATTTCAGTTTTCCTAGTTTCATGCTCATTGATTCTTTCTTCTCCCTGCTCAGATCTCCTGTTGAACACTTCTAGTATTTTTAAATTTTCAGTTTTTACACATTTCACCTCCAGAATTTCTATTTAATTCCTTTTTATATTTTGTGTATATTTTATTGTTATTATATTCATATACTGTATTCCTGATTTCTTTTAATTTTTTACTTATGATTTCCTTCATCTCTGAGTATATTTATAATAGTCCCCTTAAAGTGTTTTTCTAGTAAGCTCAATATCTGGACTTTGGGGGACTTCTGGTAGCTTATTCAATTCTTTGAATGGAACACACTTTCTGTTTATTTGTATGCATTGTGATTTTTGTGGGAACTTGGATATTTTAATATAATATGGTAGGTACAGAAATTAGCTTCTCCACCCCTGTAAGAGTTTATTGATTTTTTTTGATCATCGAAGGCTGTAATAATCCAATTTTTTAGTGACTTTATAACTGTATTTTGCAAAGTCTGTATTCCTTATTGTGTTTGGTCTCTGAAGTCTCTGTCCCTTGGCTTAAATTTGTTTAGTACTTTTTCAGATTTTGATGAATTCCATCAGCAAAACAAAAACAAAAACAAAAACAAAGTTTGTCTAATATCTTTGAAGGTTATGTGTCCTGCTCCTTTGAGACTTAACTAACCTTTTGCCGAGTCTCGGGATCAGCGTGAGGTGAAAGCTGAGGATCTTCTCAGATGTTCTTCTAAGCATGCATCTTACTTTTGGTACATGCATGATTATCTCAATTTCTTAGTGAACATGGATGATTTTGAATGGGAAGGGGCAGTACAGGGGCTTTTGTTTACCTACCAGTATTCCCTTTTTTTTATTTCAGTGCTGATTATATGAGCTTATTTATATGTAGTTAATAAACCATTGTACAAAATTAATATGTATACGGTTTTACTTGTTTATATCATCATAAATATTTTTAAAAGGTATGTTGTGTATTTCCACCGTCCTTTATCACAAGAATGCAAGAGTGCTACAATTACAGGAAATGTTTTGATCTAAATGGTTATAGTGATAGTTTAGAATAGAAACACCATATGATTATAATAGTTTAGGAAACTCCAGGTGAAAAATGGAGACTACATAAGATTGAAACCCTTTACCAGAAACTTACATCATCTCTCCTCTAAAATACAATCCGTATTGTGAAAAAAGATGAAACTGTAAATGGATAGATGGATAGACGTAGATACCATGAATTCTCATTACTTGTGGCAGTTATGGCCTCTATGGTTGCTATAAACACTGATTCAGCAAATTAGGAACAGTTCATCTCACAGGAAATAAATACAGGGTTAGATTCTCGAGAGCCCCCGGACAAAATATTTTTGTCATCCAGTCAACATGTAAATCATTTTATGTGTGTTCCTGTTTAAAGGCATCATATTTACTATACGTTGTTGACTCATTGACATTGAACTCACAGGCAACCTCACTATAATAACTCCTGTCTTAATGAGGCTGATCTAATACACATCACAACCTTCTTTGACTTATAGCATGTCAGAACCGTGCTGGGCGCCATTTTGAAGAGTGAAGTCAGCAACAAAAAGCACAAAAATCTAAAAAAGTATGGACTAACAAGACTGCAGAAAGGACGTAGTTTACCCTGTGATAGCTAAGAGAAGAAGCCAGAGCACCATCGTACTGAACCTTAGCCGAGGATGTGTAGGTCTGGTGGCTCAGAGCCTCTGCTCTGTGTATGTCCAAGAGTGACAATAGAATTACCATGGATAGTGGTGTATGGAGGTTACAAATATGTATCAGTGAGTAGGGGAATTCTTAAATATGGAATCCAAGTAAAATGAGGATCAACTCTAATACATATAAATATGTATCCATCTATCTGGTTGTGTATGACTATATACACATGAGATTTTACACATGAGAATATACACATGAGAATATACACATGAGAATATACATGAGAGTTTCATTTTATTTTTATGTTTTTAATATTTATTTTTGAGAGAGAGAGAGAGAGAGAGAGAGAGAGAGAGAGAGAGAGAGATTGCAAGCAAGGGAGGGGCAGAGAGAGAGGGAGACACAGAACCCGAAGCAGGCTCCAGGCTCTGAGCTGTCAGCACAGAGCCCGACGTGGGGCTCGAATGCACGAACTGTGAGACTATGACCTGAGCTGAAATCAAGAGTCATATGTTTAACCCACTGAGTCACCCAGGTGCCCAAACATAGGAGTTTTATTAAGAGGTTTTAATTTCAGTAACCTAAGGCAGAAAAGTATGAGAGAAAAAGGACAACTTTCAGAAAAGGAAAAGATACACTTTGAAAAGATGAATGACATGTATGATTTTATATAAATTATTATTTTTAAGTTTATTTTGAGAGAGAGGGAGAGAGAATGTGTGGGGAGGGGCAGAGAGAGAGCTAGAGAGACTCCCAAGCAGGCTCCACACTGTCAGCACAGAGCCCCGACATGGAGCTTGATCCCACAAACCGTAAGGTCATGACCTGAGCCGAAACCAAGAGTCGGTCGCTTAACCCACTGAGCCACCCAGGCACATCTCAAATTATTATTTAAAAAAATTCTAAGCATTAGATTACAAAAAGTTGGATGCTCGTGAGTAGAGTCTTATGTGTATGAAAATGTTTTCACAAACTAAATTTTTGTACATGTAGAAAAAGATAAACGAGCATTTATCTCATTTTTATAGTTGCAGTTTGTGGACAACAGAACATAGGGTGATTTAAGCGTCTCCGAGTCAGTGTTAATTAGAAATAAGTAAAGGCCAAAACAGTTGCTGTATTAGGATTACGTTTCCATTATGTATATGATATATGGCTAGCAGAAAGCACACTGTAGCGTCACTAGGGTCCTACTTAAAGGTTTGGGAAGGGTGAGGTGGAGGAGACACGTGGCCATGATCTACTCGGTGCACTTGTGTATTGCCCGAACGGCCTACAGCGGAAATCATGAATAACTTGTTACTTCTCTACTTTTTAAACAGACAAAAGGATGCTTTAAAAAGAAGCTTCAGTACATGCCCAGATGAGAGCTGAAGAAGAATGTAATTTTATCACTGATATATTACTAAAGATTGAAAAAAGTGAGAATGCATACTTGTTTCTAAAGATCTGTTTAGCTTTTATAAAAATTTGAGTGAGAAAAGAACCCCACGTGTAGACATGTTATTCGACTTTCAGAGTGAATGTCGCGTAGAAACAGAGTCGCAGTGTGGAAAGGGAGCACTGTGAAAATGAGCAGTCGCACGGAGAAGTGTGCTCGTGACACGTGTGCACTGGCCAGCTCGGGGCAGGTCCCCTGCGCTTCCCCATCTGAGCCCAGACTGGCTGTGCTCTGCATCGTCCTTCCAGGTACACACGTGCGGCTTCACGTGTCCACGGTGTTTGCTCCTTGCTTCCCTAGATTTGCATCCTGGGCCTCCACCTGTTGGAACTGCCGGCCCTCGGGGTCCAGCTCCCCCGCCACTCCCCTGGCTCCTCTCCAGTCGTCCACGTCGGAGACCCTCGCTCCTGTGACCCTTCCTCTCCAGTCGTCCACGTCGGAGGCCCTGGCTCGTGTGGCCCTTACACCGGTAAGTGCTCTTGCTGCTGCTGCAGGAAACGCGGCCGATCTTCACCTCTGCTGTTAGGAGGTGAAGGCCTTCGGGGCCGAGGCTCTGTGTTAGTCTTGACCGGGCCCCCTGCACACCCAGAAAGGCTCCTGTTACGGAGCGGATGCGCACAGACGCCTGTTGAATTGGACCCACAGTGAAATCGGGAAGTCCTCGTTCCCTCTGCCCACAGCACAGCTCCCAGACGCCTGCCGGTGACAGACACTGATTTTCTGCAGATTCTTCCTTCACAGTTGTCGCAGGTGAGGGGATGGCCCACAGCTTTCGTGTGGTTATCAAAAGGTAGTCGTTAATTGTCTTTGAAGGGTATAATTTTCAACGTCTTATCAAGTGTAGTAATTGGGAATGCACGTGGTAAAATTATTTTCAAATGGTGCCTTTTCCATAGACGCAAAGCCTAGAAATGATATTTATCCAAATCTCCAATGAATTATCTCTGGCGTTCCTTGTCAGACATTGATTTCCATGTCTACATCACTCTTTTAAATTATGCTACAGAGGAGAAATCCTTAAGCGTGAAGTCAGATGGAATACAAAATGTATGAGACTTCTCAAGGCTTTTTCATCACGTGCTGAGACTCCTCCCTGTTTTAAAAGCAGAAACAACCGCTGGCTCCCTCGGTGTTGCAGAAGACAGATAATTGCCCTGGTGACGCACAGAGATTTTATTGTGTTGGAGTAAGAAGACAAGGGAGAGACAGGTCCCTGTGCTCAGGAGTCCTTCTGTCTGCAGAACCCCTTGTTATTTTTTTTAAATGTTTTTATTTATTTTTGAGACAGAGAGAAACAGAGCATGAGCAGGGGAGGGGCAGAGAGAGAGGGAGACACAGAATCGGAAACAGGCTCCAGGCTCTGAGCTTTCGGCACAGAGCCTGACATGGGGCTCGAACTCACAGACTATGAGATCATGACCTGAGCTGAAGTCAGACGCCTAACCAACTGAGCCACCCAGAACCTTGTTAAAGTGAAGTAAGCCTTGTGACGAAGATGCCCACAAAAGGTGGGAAAGGGTGGGCGTGGGATGAGGAGAACTTCTCGCCTCAGGAATCAAAGGGGAAGGTATTAGACGACCTAAAACAGATGCAGATTTACTTAGAGTGAATTCTAAAAATGTGGCAAGTGTTAAAGTTGATCTAAAATTCAAAGTGCTTTCCGTGTCCTCCTTTCAGAAACCCCCCAAGATGGTTTATGCCTCATGCCGTCTCTTTAGGCATAGTTACGTGTGTCTTACTTTACCTTGTCTTCTTGGACAACAGTTGGAAAACCGACTGCGATTAAGAGACCATAACTCTCAGAGTCAAACATTGTCTGCTCTTGCCAGAGGTGGGATGAATAGTCTGAACACCTTGACCACTTCTATGGAATCTTTCCATAATAGTCGTGGTAATAGTAGAGAATCTTTGAATTAGGTGGTATTATTTGCAAAGTAGTTAGCTTAGAAACTATCTCAAAAGCAAGATTTCATAAATGTGTACTAGTAATACATCACAAATGGATATAACATTTTTAGTATGTTGAAGCAGGCCGTGAGACTATTAGAAAGCCATGCTTTAGAATGTTTAAAGTCCTATAACTAGATTTTAGGATTGCAAGAAACTTGAAGACATTTAATGTGTTAGCCACAATTTTCAAATAGAAGACACTGGACCTGCTAAATATTTAATTTAAGGCAATGGTGTTTTGATTAGTTATTATTCTTGGTCATGAAAAAGGTTAGCTTTCCTGGTTTTTCAAATTCTGTATCGTTTTGAAGGTGAACATTTTGCAGTAAGTGTGAGATGTTCGGAGAATCCGGGAGCTTCCTGGTGCCAGGGAAAGCAGGCCTCTTCCAGTTCTGATCTTCAGTGAATGAGACCACTGAAAGGAGAGACAAAATGGTGACTGGAACAGTGAAAAGTGTAATTTTATTGCGCAGTTACAGTCGTATTTTATGTGAGACGATGAACAAAGGTCATCATCATCTGCTCTACCAATAAAACAATGCTTTACAATCGAAATACCTACTTGACCATAAAACCCGCAGCCTCAAATTTGAATATATGGCAGAATGGCTACGTCAATAAAGTCCCCAAGGCTGTATTTTAAATATCTCATTAAAGCAGATGAGCGAGGGTCTCTGTATGGCTGTAAGGACAGGAATTCACAAATCGCCTTACACTACCTAAAGTTCTGTCTTCTTGAAATGGATTAGTTGTCGTGGAAGAGCTTATGCAAAGTCCACCTGTGTATTGAAAAGAAATAGAACTGCATCGAACACCTGCTTTGGACTCGGTATTAGTATCAGGCAGTGAGATGGGGAGATTCACACACTGATCGTCTTTTGTGTGTTCGGTTACTTTTTCTCGTATTGGCCATTATTTACTAGGTTGAAACCTTTGTGCAAGTTTGCTTGGTTGAATTTTAAAAGCAACTGTAAAATACATTCAGCACACGCTAAAATTATGTGTGTTTGTGAGAACATTAACTTTTCTCTGGTACATGTAACATTTTCTTTCCAGATTCTACATTCACATATAAGACATGTTGAGAGGAAAACTTTGTCTGCAGCAAATTTCCATAGAAGGGGCACATTTAACTGACGTAAAACATTACAGAGTAAAGGATGTTGCTGTTTTTCTTCATGTAAAGGTAGCTCAGAATAGATAGAAATATGACAGTCAAGGGATCTGTTTACTCTACATACCGACCACTCCGTTATGACTAAAACCCCTCTTGCCATACACATTGTTCCCTGTGTGTGTGTGCACATATATACACACACATAACACATACTCTGTGTAAATGTTTTACAGAGATGAGCTCAGTTCATTCACTTCCCAAAAACTCTATGAGGTAGAAATTGGACTCCTGTCTCCTTCTGCTGTGACATAAAGTGATGGTTTTCCCTGATCCTTTGCTGCTGCTTCTGCCCCCAAGACTGGCAGTGCTCTTGCCTTCTGCGCCCCCACCCCCGCCAGCCCCCTGCAGACCCTGCTCTTGGTCCCCCTCTCCTGTAGAACCTGCCCCTGCTCCCCCTCCCCTGCAGACCCCGCCCCTGCTCCGCCTCCCCTGCACAATCTGCAGGGATCTGGAGGACAGTGAGCATGGGGGGGGGGGGGGGGAAGGGGGGGAGGGCAGCGTTCCCTACTGCGGCCACCCGTCACACCCACGCTCCTTGCTCCTTGTAGCTTTCCAGGCCTCCTGCCCTGAGAGGGTGGGTGTGTCCCTGCCGCTGCCTCTGGCCGTCCTGACAGGGGTCCGCACCTGGGCTCCATCCTCCCGCCTGGGGCGGCCAAGGACAAGGCTGAACAGTCACAGCTCCCCGTCCTCTCCTCTCGGCCGGAAGGGGAGTCCCGTGTGCAGCACGCTTCTGCCCGGAAACTTCCGAGCAGCGTCCCTTCCCTGTTCTGTGCCTGCTACTTGCCTCTTAGGTGTTTACTGCAGGAAGGGTTTCATTGTGCCCAAGACAATAGCAAAGTGGAGATTTATAAACAGAAATATGTTTTCTCCGTTTTTATCTGTTTGAGATAAGCTGAGAAAAACAAGAATCTGTATAAAAATTAAATAGTTTAGGGGCATAGGCGTCCGACTTCGGCTCAGGTCATGAACTCACCGTTTGTGGGTTCGAGCCCCGCGTCGGGCTCTGTGCTGACAGCTCAGAGCCTGGAGCCTGCTTCGGATTCTGTGTCTCCCGCTTTCTCACTCTCTCTCTCTTCCTCCCTCTCCCCTCCCTCTGAAAAATAAATAAAACATTAAACTTTAAAAAATGAAATAGCTTAATGTTAAAATAAAAGCATATTCGCAGAGTTCACATTTCTTCTTTCAGCTCTGATATTTTCTTAGGTCACATTCAAATTTTGATTTTACTACGTATTATTTTGCTTTGACCAGTATGTTTTTTATTTACTAATTTTTTTTTTAACTTCATTTATTTGTTTTGAGAGACAGAGAGCAGAAGCCTGCGTGAGGGAGGACATGGGGAGAGAATCCCAAGCAGGCTCCGCACTGTCAGCACAAAGCCTGATGCAGGGCTCGAACTCACAAATGTGACATCGTGACCTGAGCTGAAATCAAGAGTCGGACGCTCAACCGACGGAGCCGCCCAGGCGCCCAGACCAGTGTTTTCCGAGCACTTTAGTCCATAATGTGTACGCAGTTCACTAGTTTTGGGCCGAGCCCTGGAGGGGCTCCGGGCCTTTTAGGGCACAGTTCCTGGAGGGCAGCCTGAAGAGTGAACCACTTGTAGCTGGTGTTTTCTCACCGAGACTTGAGAAACTGGCTCACGGCATGTTGTGGACGTGCGTGACTCTCAGACTCCCCTGACACACGTGAGGAATCTTGGTGGGGAAGGGGAAGAAGATGAACTTTTATGTTATTAGCTGGTATGGTTCTGATGAGAACTGTTGTTATCCTTTGTCCTTCTGTATAAAATGTCTTTTTCCTCCCCTCTGCCTGCTTCTAAGATCTTCTCCTCCTTTCTGGTTTCAAACAATTTGATTATGATGTGCTTTGGGAAAAAAAATACTAATTCGGCAGGTCGGAAATTAGAGATGCAATTGGGAAGGATAAGGACTTGATGCTGCAGCAGAGGCTTTGGGTGAATTCGTGTGTCAAACATGTTGTTTGGATGGACGAATGAAAGCTCGTTTGAAGCAAAGGGTATTATTTTCAGAGGCTAGTCTGGGAGGGGTGCAAAAGACGAGGGGTTGGGGAGGTGGCTGTGAGGGCAGGACCAGTCAGAGTTTGCACGTACATAGTTGGAAATGCCTACGAAAGAGTTAAGGAGACAGGGGTGCCCGGGTAGCTTGGTCCTGGAGCGTCTGACTCTAGACTTCGGCCTGTGTCGTGAACTCACGGTTCGTGGGATCGCACCCCGAGTGTGGCTCTGCGCTGACAGTGTGGAGCCTGCTTGGGATTCTCTCTCCCTGTCTCTCTGCCCCTACCCCCCCCCATAGTACATAAATAAATAAACCTCAAACAAGATGAAAGGAGACAAAATAAGCAGTTGGGTACTCAGGGCTCTGAGGTGAGGTTACGGCGCACGTATGTGTCGATGAGGTAGACGCGGTAGTGGGAGTCGTAGGGAAACCTCAGGCGAGCTGGCATGTGAGCACAGACACTGCGAGACTGACTCAGATTCAGTGACAGCTCGTGATGACCCAGTGCTGTGAATTCTCACATGGCCACTCAGTCCCCTAACCCAGCCCCCCGTTCTCGAGGTTACCCTGGGTGCTGCTGCTCAACTTACAAGTGCTGTTCACACACACATGCTCTAGCTTGTGGTTTTTTTTCCAAAGGATTTTACCAGCTCCCCCCCTCTCTGGAATCGAATTGAAAGTCTTTAGCTGTGTAATCCGAGCACTATCCTTTCCTGCACTCTTGTATGTTTGAGGCATAACTTTTCTTTATGCATCATTCCCGTGCCCCTTCAGTGCATGGGAAGGAGGCCTCGCAAAAGATCCCCTCTCGGGAATTTCTCTCTCCACATCACGGAGCTCCTCTCCCAGGCCCCGTGTGTGCAGAAGCACTGTCTAGTGTCTACGTGGTAACTGTTCCGGACGGTGCCCAACCACTCTGTTTGTAATTTCATAGTAACAAACATTCCTTCTTCTGTATGAAGACGTTGTCTGCCCTAGATTTTCATATCAAGTGGCATGGGCTCAGTGCGAAGTAATAAGTAAATTAATAAATATACACATAAAAGGGAATAAGATATTATAGTAAAATAACTGGAGTTAAATGAATTATACAAAATGAATATTGTTGGCCCAACTGCGTGAAGTATTTCAAGACAACTTCACAGAATTCTGGTTCTCATTAGTCTGGCCACTGGGGACCCCGGTCAGGACATGGGAGACAGGCCGGACAGGAAAATCTGGGTGTTTGCTCCTGGCTGTGTCCTTCGGGGACACACTCTGTTACCCGTGTTACCAGCTCTCCTGGGCTCAATCCTGGACTTAGGACCACCCCTGTCCTGGTTCTCTGGGACACAGGATGTCCCCCGTGTCATCCGCTCTCCCGGGCTCTCTCCCACCCTCTCTCCTGGACCGATGACCACCCCTGTCCTGGTTCTCTGGGACACAGCATACACAGCAGAGCTCCAGCGTTTACCTGCTATGGTGTCTCTACCCCAACGTCAGACTCGTCCTTTATAAATTATACTCTTCTCCATTTACCACATTGAGTGAGCGGTCCATTTTAGGTTTGGACCAAGACTTCTATTATCACCATTAATTTCTTGATATTATTATGAAAATAGAAAATCACTGTATTTATTTTTTTCACTGGGTCTCTTGCCCACTAAAATACAAACTGTGTAAGGACAGGGACTTTTTCTGTTTTCTGTTGAAGGAAAACTGTGCTAAGAATTAATCAGCCAGGGAAAACTTTACTGAGGACCACTGCTTTTGAGAGGGGGATTGAACACAACTCTGCCGAAACAAAAAGTAAGAACGTTTGTAGGGAGGAGATCTGTGCAGGGATGGCATGGCCAGTGGAAAGGGCTTGCAGGACAGTAGAGGGGGGTTGGCCCATGTGATGGGGCCACCCGAGCTTTCAGATGGGTGCTCCCCGAGGTAGGGCTCCTACTCTCCCACGGAAACTGGGAGACACGGAGCTATATTTTGTGATAACCACATTTCAAAGTGATGGCTCCCAGGTCGTGACAAAACAGAGTCCTGTGCTGTAAAACTGGCAAGATGCTTTTAAAAACGGGCAGAGAAGGATTTTACGTTTGTAAGTTTTCTGGGGTAAATGTTCTAAGGAAGGGGAAGCCAGGGTCCTACAGTCAGGAGGAAATCTAGGATGTACTGGAGCTGAGGGGAGCGTTAAAGCCAAGCTGTGAGGTCACTTGTCCGCTGCTCTTTGACCAAGAACAGTGAACAGTGCCTGGCACATAGCAGCCACTCAAGATCCGTTTGTAGAGTGAATAGTGATTAAAACCAACAAAGAGGGTAGATAGCAGATGAGCACGTTGATTTGCAAAAGGGGGTTTACTTCCAATTAAAAGCTCATCTCCAGATGCTCTCATGTTCGTTGAGGGATATAAATGTAGGGGACAAGCAAGGACTTGAGCTTTATAAAGTTACACAGCTGGGAGACTTTGAATATTATAGAACAAATTTATGGCTTCCTGCTTTTAATGAAGCTGAGAGCCAAGAATCTTCTGAATACTTTGAGGTGCGGTGGTAACCCTTTATTCTGTGCAGACACTTGCCTTCTTCGTGCGGGGAACGCGTACGCGTAATTACTGGCTGATCCCTGTTTTCTCTGGAGGTACCGAGTTCAGACGACTGGGAACCAACCAGCCGCTGGCCACGTGGATCACATTGTCCGGCAAATTTTGCTCAGAGCACAGCGTTGTTTGATTACGAGCCAGACTTGTTGGAAACCCTGCGGGAAAGGACACAAACAGGGTCATGAGAACATCTGCTGAGTTTCAGGATGTAAAGCCTGTGTGTGCGCCTGTGTGTGTATGCGTGTGTGTTGCTAAAATAAATAGGTATCCGAGGAGTAATAATGTTTTATTTTTCCTCCGGAACTCTGACTACTGAAGCTTTAGGCACAGACTGAGTTTTTAGCGGAATCAAACATCTGCCTCTCACACGTAGTGGCTGCTGAGACCACGACAGAGGCTGACATAGGTCGCAGAGTGCTTCAATATGTGTGCCCAGGTGAGCAGGTGCAGGGCAGGCACTGCAGGGGCCTCAGAGATGCCCTTGCTCCTCTAAGGAATGTCTTTTACTCCTTGAAGTAATTAGAAATACAGTTCCTAATAAAAATGACCCTGAATCACAAATCCTAGCAATCCCAGTATTACATCTTACTGGAGTCTATTAAAGTGGTGTGTTCAGTTCTTTTTTTTTTTTTATCAGTTTATTCTGAGAGAGAGAGCAGAAGGGGCGGAAAGAGAGAGGGAGAGAGAATTCCAAGCAGGCTCCGTGCTGTCAGTGCACAGCCCATTCGGGATTTGAACCCACTAACTACGAGATCATGACCTCCGTGGAAATCAAGAGTTGACACCTAACTGACTGAGACACCCAGGTGCTCCTTCATTTCAGTAGAAGGGATTACATGTGACTTCACATAATTCAGGTGTTTTAACACAATTACATTTTTTGTTCCCAAACAATTCATTTATTTTATTTCATTTTTTTTTTTATTTGAGGGAGAGAGCCAGGTGGGGAGAGAATAAATCACATGCAGGCTCCACACTCAGTGCAGAGCCCAACCAGGAACTTGATCCCATGACCCTGGGATCATGACCTGAACCTAAATCAGAGGCAGACACTCAAATGACTGAGCCATCCATGTACCCCTCAAACAGTCCTTATTTTTAATTTCCCTTTAAAGGAAGACAAACTGGGGTGCCTGGGTGGCTCAGTTGGTTAAACGTCCGCCTTCAGCTCAGGTCATGATCTCACGGTTTGGGAGTTCAAGCCCCACGTCAGGCTCTGTGCTGAAAGCTCAGAGCCTGGAGCCTGCTTCCGGTTCTGTGTCTCCCTCTCTCTCTGCCGCTCCCCCTTTCACACACTCTCTCTCTCAAAAATAAATAAACATTGAAAAAATTTAAATGAAGATAAACTAGCATTAAATAATTTTCTTCATATGTTGTTCTATAAGAAAAGCAGGTTTCAGAAATGAATATTTGGTATGATTCTGTTTTATTTCAGATACATTCAGTAAAGAAGGTCAGGAAAAATAGATTTAATTAATTTCTTTTTATGCTTAACTGTAGTGTCTAATTTTTCTTTTTTTTTTAATTTTTTTTTAACGTTTATTTTTGAGACAGAGAGAGACAGAGCATGAACGGGGGAGGGTCAGAGAGAGGGAGACACAGAATCTGAAACAGGCTCCAGGCTCTGACCTGTCAGCACAGAGCCCAATGCGGGGCTCGAGCCCACGGACCGCAAAATCATGACCTGAGCCGAAGTCGGTCGCTTAACCGATTGAGCCACCCAGGCGCCCCTGTAGTGTCTAATTTTTCTAACCAACCCTAACTATTATTAATTATGAAAGAAGACTAAAATTTTAAAACAGCAATTTTCAATGAAAAAAAAATCTGACAAGTCTGAAAACTGTAGAAAGATTATGAAAGAAATTAAAGAAATGGAAAAACATTCCATGCTCATGGATTAGAAGAACAAATGTTTTTAAAATGTCTATACTACCCAAAGCAATCTACACATTTAATGCAACATCTGTCAACATAACACTAGCATTCTTCACAGAGCTAGAACAAACAATATTAAAATTTGTATGGAACCACTAAAAAACCCAAAATAGCCAAAGTAATGTTGAAAAAGAAAACCAAAGCAGGAGGCATCACCATCCTTGGCTTCAAGTTATACTACAAAGCTGGAATCATCAAGACAGGATGGTACTGGTACAAAAACAGACACTAGGACCAATGGAGCAGAATAGAGAACCCAGAAATGGACCCACAAATGTATGACCAACTAATCTTTGACAAAGCAGGGAAGAATATCCAGTGGAAAAAAGACAGTCTCTTCAGCAAATGGTGCTGGGAAAACTGGACAGCGACATGCAGAAGAATGAACCTGGACCACTTTCTTACATCATACACAAAAATAAACTCAAAGTGGATGAAGGACCTAAACATAAGACAGGAAGCCATCAAAGTCCTAGAGGAGAAAATAGGCAACAACCTCTTTGACCTTGGCTTCAGCAACTTCTTGCTCGACGTGTCTCCAGAGCCAAGCGAGATAAAAGCAAAAATGAACTATCAGGATCTCATCAAGATAAAAAGCTTCTACACTGCAAAGGAAACAATCAACAATACTAAAAGGCAACCGATGGAATGGGAGAAGATATTTGCAAGCTATGTATTGGATGAAGGGTTAGTATCTGAAATCTACAAAGAACTTATCAAAGTCAGCACCCAAAAAACAAATAATCCAGTGAAGAATTGGGCAGAAGCCATGAATAGACACTTTTCCAAAGAAGACATCCAGATGGCCAACTGACACCTGAGAAGATGCTCAACATCACTTATCATCAGGGAAATACAAATCAAAACTACAATGAGGTACCATCTCACACCAGTCAGAGTGGCTAAAATTGACAACTCAGGAAACAATAGATGTTGGTGAGGACGTGGAGAGAGGGGAACACTCTTTTTCTCTTCGTGGGAATGCAAACTGGTGCAGCCACTCTGGGAAACAGTGTGGAGGTTCCTCAAAAAATTGAAAATAGAACTACCCTACAACCCAGCAATTGCACAAAAACTAGTGAGTGTTTATCCAAAGGATACAAAAATGATTTGAAGGGTCACATGCACCTCAATATTTATAGAAGCACTATTAACAATAGCCAGATTATGGAAAGAGCCCAAATGTCCATCGATTGATGAATAGATAAAGAAGAATGGTGTATAGATACAAAATGGAATACTACTTGGCAATCTCAAAGGAGGAAATTTTGCCATTTGCAACAATGTGGATGGAACTAGAAAGTATTATGCTAAGTGAAATCAGTCAGTCAGAGAAATACAGATACCATAGGATTTCACAGATATGTGGAACTTAAGAAACAAAACAGATGAACATAAGGGAAGGGAAGGAAAAATAAGACGAAAACAGAGAGGGAGACAACTGTAAGAGACTCTTAACCAATAGAGAACAAACTGAGGGTTGAAGGAGACGTGTTAGTTGTGGGGGATGGGCTAGATGGGTGATGGGCATTAAGGAGGACACTGATTTGGATGAGAACTGGGGTTATATGTAAGTGATGAGTTACTAAATTCTACTCCTGAAACCAATGCTAAATTTTATATTAACTAACTTGGATTTGAATTTTAAAAAATACAATAAATAATACAATAACAAATTCTGTGACAAATTGAATTTTTAATGAATTCTGTGTGACTTATATATTATGCATACCTATATATGTATATATGTTATACTTACATATATATATATATATATATATATATATATATATATATATATATATGTAAGTATATACACACACACAATTTAATTGAACAGTAAAGAAGACTGACCTAAGACCTGTAAGTATTTAAGAAAATAAATTGTTAATTCCATAGGTGAAAAGAGACAAATCATTCCAAAACTGTGTTAGGTTTTTCAGTAAAGAAAAATCCCATAAGCGAAATAAATTTGATTAATGGCAAACAATCAGAATGCAAGCTTCAGTATCCATGCGGCATTCTTATTTCCTGTTCATCTGGGGATCCTGAGTGGTCGGACAACTCTGGGAGGATCAGTCTGACAGAAGCAAGGCTGTATCTGGAACCCCCTCCTCTAAACTCCCAAAATAAGATGGTTTTTTCTATGTCAGGCATTTTTGGCATCACAGATGATAGGGATGCAGGAACGGAGGTTAATGGGGAATAAAATAACATTACTTTAGGAGAGATAAAGGAGGTTAAACCCAGCAGGTGGAGGCTTTCAAAGCATTTGGACATAGTGGTTCCCCTGTGCCTGGGTCCCTAGCTGAACCTTCAGGGCCCACAGCTGACGTGTGGGATGTTGTCAATGTCAGGCGTAGTGCATCCAGAGAGGAGCTCAGATCACGTCTGCAGAGAAATGTCACATATGATCATTGAAGCAGTTTAGAAACTATGCTGTTTGACTACATCTATTGGTTTTCATTGCTAAATGGTGTCCAGTGGGGACTTTCTTGTTTCTGTGTCTATTTTTCGATCATAAACTAAGTTGAATCAACCTCCTTGGCAAATATATGCATCTGACAGGTCACCTACCTTCCTTGGAAACAGACGGTGCGGTGCGTATCATAGAATTCCAAATACAAATAGAATTGAGGGTGATGCATTTCATGTTGGGTTTCTAGCAGCTCATTTTCCTGGGAAATGGTGCGGCACAGTTTCCAACCACAGAAGCCTTGTAAGCTGAATTTTGTTTACTCTAGGTCTATTTACTTCTACTGCATGACAGTTTAGAATGTGGTACTTGTACCTCTGATACGAGATCTCAGTTTTTCTTTTCCCTTTAATGTGCCTTTTCTCAAATAGCAACCCCACTCTACCGTTACTTCATTATTGTGTTGTGAAAATAACTTGTATTTTTCAAAAATATCTCCCAAGAATTTTAATTATACATGATTTTCACTTTTCCTGATACATTTTGGCATTTCAAAGAAAGCGAGAAAGGTAACAGAATCTAAAGGTTAAATGTCAAGTGGAAAAATATACTGAGGTGCAGAGGTGGACAGAGTGGCTGAGGGGCATTCTGTACTGCCTGGAAGGGGGGCACAGATATACCCCCATTAGGTCCTTTTCAGTTCGTTAGGTGAGCCCTGCTCCAGGATGAACGACATTAGAGATTAGATGGTGAGTCAGTAGCATGTAAGAGAGTTTTTGTGTTGAAAGAAACGGGGTAGGGAAACGATACAAAGCACTGATAGCCACATTTACTCATAAGGTGACGGTGGGAAGATCTTTAAGAGGACCATGTTTGAATGAGATTTGAAGGATGTGACAAGCTGTGGCATAAATGACGTGTGATCAGTTGGAGGTGACAAACTCTGGAATGGAAAAGCTACAGGTGATAAAAAACACACACCATACAAAGGTCAGAAGGAACAGTGAGGTCATGTGTTGAGCAGTAGGATTGATAAGAGACACCTTGTTTTGCAAACCGGGGACATTATGTGGATCTCACAGTTTGTGGGATCAAGTCACACATCGGGCTCTGCACAGTCAGCTTGGGATTCTCTCTCCCTTCCTCTCTCTGCCCCACTCATGTGCCCATGTGTGTCTCCTCTCCCTCTCCTTCTCTCTCTCTCCCTGTCCCTGTCTCTCTCTCCCTCTCTCCCTCTCCCTTTCCCTGTCTCCCTCTCCCTCTCCCTCTTCCTCCGCTGCCAATAGAGAAACTTAAAAAACATGGATCAGAGTTGTAAACAAACATTTAAGAGCCAAATAGAATATAGGGAATGAATTTCATGGGCAGGACTATCCAGGAAAATAATGTAGCATTAAGAGAAAAAGATTGAAAGTAAATAGGAAAAAACACCAAATTATAGACAGCAGGCAGAGGAAAAAATATTAGCAGAGGAGACTCAGAAAGAACACTGTAAGGAAGGCAGAGGTAACTTGTTAAGATAAGAAGGTAACCCTTACTGAATTGGAACCTTGCAGATTGGTAATTATCTTAGCAGGAACCTATTTATTACCTTAGTAGGTCAATAATGTAGTGGATTTGTAGGAAAAATAATATGGGGAACTAAAGTTAGACTCTACGTCCAAGAATTTTGGTGTTTAAAGGAAGAAAAAGATCAAGGGAAGTAGGCTGGGCTAGGACAACTTGATGTTTTTGGTAAAGCATAACATACAGACTCCCTGAGTATGTAGAGATTGAAGATACACGTGATAAAGTGTGTATTTGAAGAACTAATGTGCTGAGGATATAAGAAGTTACATCAGTATTCTTCCAGTTGTAAAGTAAGAAATTTCAAAATAAACTACCCTAAGCCAAAACACTTTACTTCTAATAACGAAAGTGTTAGGAATTTGTCCATTTACGAGATCCCAGGCTTAGCCGGCCAGGACCCTAAGTGGGGGTCAGCGGGGTGGAAGCAAGAGTTGGGCGTGCGCTGTGACGGGAAGACTAGGCTGGAAGCACAGGTGGTCTCACCATGACTGATACTCGGTCCTTATGCCCGGAAACAGCTGTACTGGGTGCTAAGTTACGGCAGTGTGTCCGTGCTGGCTGGTACGTGATCACATGCAGAATCTTTGGTTCCCCATTTGCTTGCTATCCAGGGCACTCTGCTTACCTCCAGAAGCCTCAGAGTGTCCAGCATTCGGATACAAAATGGATAAGTTCTGGAAAAGCTGGAGGACTCTCTTTAAGTCTTGGCTTCAGCTGTAAGGTCTACATCATGTTGATGGGAAATGTTACACCATTCTTTTAGATATTAACTGTCATTCATGGTTTCATCAGTGCAGGAGGTGATGATGATGCAGGAGGTGATGGTGCAGGAGGTGATTCGGAGGTCATGACGATACAAGAGATGATGCACGAGGTGATATGAAGGAGGTGATGATGGTGCAGGAGGTGATGATGGTGCAGGAGGTGATGATTCAGAGGTGATGATGCAGGAAGTGATGGGGCAGGAGGGGATGTTGATGCAGGAGGTGATGGTGATGCAGGAGGTGATGGTACAGGAGGAAATACAGCTCTTTGAGTTGGGAGCATTAGCCAGGTCAACAGGGAGCCTATAAATGCACAGAATAAAAGTCAGGTGTTGAATGAAGCTAAAGCCGGGAAAATGAACCGGGGCACCAAAGAGTCAGGGATGCATGTTTCTGAGAGAGGTCATGGCCTGGATCAGTTTTTGAAAGATTCTACGTCCTGAGGGGTTACTAATCCAGGCAGCACCTCGTACCTACAGATCCTAGTGTGTCCTTTGAAATAGAGTGAAATTATTTTTACCTACCAACTATCAAACAACTAATATAATTGATTCTGACCGTTTCCCCCCTTTTTCATGTACTCACAAAGCACATATGACCCCTTTCCACAAATGATAAAAAGGTGCTTCCTGTGGATAGACAATTTATAAAAGTCACTCATTGAGCACCTGGGTGGCTCAGTCAGTTGAATGTCCAACTCTTGATTTCGGGTCAGGTCATGATTCCAGAATCCTGGGTTCAAGCCCCATGCTGGGCTCTGTGCTGAACAGGAGCCTGCTTGGGATTCTCTCTCTCCCTCTGCCCCTCCCCACTGCTCGCTCTCTCTCTCTCTCTCTCTCTCTCTCTCTCTCTCTCTCTCTCTCAAATTAAAAAAAAAAAGTCACTCCTCCAGGAGTAATTAGGAAGGAGTCCTGCATGCTCCGAGTGGAACCCTCCACGGGTGTGCTGGGCAGAGCGTGGGATGGATCCCAAGCCCCACCTGTGTCTTTTTAGCCGAGTGCTATCCGTAAAGCCCAGTGTGTATGTCTGGGCACGGCCGCCTGGTTACACGTCCCTGTGCTCCCATAGCTTTCAAGGCTCTGGCTGAGTTGATTAAACTGGATGGTTATCTTGGGTCAGACTAATTTGGCTTTTCTGGGACGTACACACCCAAGAGGCACCGGGGGCTATAAACTTTCCCAATGTCATACTGCCGGCCAGTAGCGTTTGGATGTGGAACCACACAAATGATTCGCCACGCGTGCTTTTAGGACGCTCTGTCCATAAACGTGCACACTTGTGTTAACTGTTTGATAAGCAGCAAACACGGTCAGTGATGTTAGACTTGACATCACGTCATTTTTATTGTCCTGTTCCGGTAACACTGAGGGAGTCGTGGCAGATCAGTGTTGGCTGTAGGGCTTACTCCCTGGCTAAGTGTCTCGAGGATGTGGACACAGTTACCCGACACTCACTCTAAAAATCTCTCCTTCCCAAGTCCAGAAACCTGAACCAGCCAGAAGTTTCAGACAGGGTTGGGATAGCTGAGGGGAAGAGAGTGAAAGAACCCTGCACCCCAGGCGTGGATGTGGGGTGACCTGAGCTGGGGGCATGGCCGATGGCAAGTTTGGGGCCGGATGAGAAATTGAAAATCTAATCAAGGTTCATGGAGGCAGAACACGTCTTAGCCTAATTCCAAAGCCTTGGACTAGGAGATATGATGTAGATTCAAGTGAGAAAAGAGGAGTTTCCTGGAATATCTGGGAAGCCCAGTCGAATCACATCACTGAAGAAACTTCTTTGCTTTTCAAGGTTTAGGATAACCAGAAACCGGATGCAGCGGGAGAGTATTCGGAGGGGTCGGCGCCCTGATTCTCACTTCCACTTGGAGGGACTCACGTGCAGGGACTCAGGGCAGGATGCGGGGCTGAGAGGGAGCCCCGGCCGCTGGTCAGCAAGCCGACAGGGAGGTCATTCCTGCAGCTGCAAGGAGCCGGGTCTGCTCTCAACTTGAGGAAGCTCCAAGCGGACAGACGTTAGCGTCGTGAGGGCCCGGGCAGCGGGGCCGGCGGAGCGTCCGGCCCGCACGACTGGGTGGGAGCGGGCTCATGTGCGGGCCGTGCCGTGCAGTGACTGGTTCCGGCACAAGAGAAGAGCAATGGTCTGGATTTTCTAATGTCACAAAGTCAGACTTGCGATGTCTGCAAGTGCCAGAAAGTTATAGGATTGTCTCATTATCCCCAGGCCGGTAAGGAGATAAATCTTAAAAACCGTGTTTGAAGACAATTGTGGAAGAAACCGTTCGGCTTGCCCGTGTGAACTCAGCCTGTTGAGGACCCTTCATGTGAATTTCAGCACGTGTCTTAAAAGTCACTCAGAAGCATGCATTTCAGGTACAGACCTCATGGGGGTGTCCGTGTGTCTGAGAAGCACGTAGAAGGAAGGTGTCGAGTGACAGTGCAGCCAGCCCTTGGGCACCTGGGCTGAGTCCCCCGGCGACAGGGTGTCCTCTAAAGTAATGTCATCAAGGCCTGAAAACCATCCAGGAGTCCCGCGCACGGAGGCTGACGCCCTTGGAAAGCCCCCGTCCCAAGGCCAGCAGTGCAGGGCCCAGAACTTCCAAAGTCCCCAGACCTCAGGCTTCAGAACAGAGACTCGTCAGGTCGCAGGTCAGAGAGCAGCGCCGAGCAGGCGTTGCCTGTGGCGGTCTTCCTTTCCTTCCCGCTATCTCTGCTTGAATCTTCCAGTCTGTTTTCCTCTCTCCTCCTCTCCCTCGTAGACAGCTTGTTAGTGTCCCCAGACATCTGAAATTGGATGAAATGATCTCTAGACCAGGAAAAAAATCATAAGAGGGGAGAAGATACATCCGCCTAAAGAAGTGAAACCGTTCTGTAAGTCTGTTAACATAACACACTCCTCTAAGACTTTTAAACAAATAATAAAAGCCATAATCACCGAGCACAGCACTGGTAAGCAGGCCTGTTATCAAATTATAATTACATTAATATTATTGTCACCTCTCATATATTTTAAACTTGGGCCAGGAACTCTGATAAATATTTTATATATGTTGTCTCCTTTAATCCTTACAACTCTCTGAGATACATTTGTCTTGCTATTTTAAGATTAAGAAATTGGGAAATAGCATGCAGTAGGGATATAGTCAACAGCCCAACAGCTAACAAAGACGTGATGCTTGAGAAGATACTTCAGTTAGCTTCTCTGTCTACGAGTAGAAAATTTTGTCCGATTGAACTGTAGAAACAACTGACAACCGGTAAGGTAACTAAATCTCATGTCTTGTCTCCATATTTATCTGGGTGAGACACCTTCACTCATCTGAAACTTGACAAAATTCATCTCTAAAGAAGTCCCCACTTATAAATACCCATGATGTTGTGGCATCCTAAAGAGCATAAAAGCTTGGGGCGCCTGGGTGGCTCAGTTGGTTAGGTGTCTGACTTTGGCTCTGGTCGTGATGTCGTGGTTTGTGGATTCGTGCCCCGCGTCAGGCTCTGTGCTGACAGCTCGGAGCCTGGAGCCTGCTTCAGATTCTGTGTTTCCCTCTTCCCTCTGTTCCACCCCTGCTCATGCTCAGTCTGTCTCTCAAAAATAAACATTAAAAAACTTTAAAAAGAGCATAAAAGCTCCAATTTATTAGACTTCCTAAATATTATTTCATTTCTTATCTATTTTAACTTAGTAATATTTATATATCATAGTTTTAATGTTTTCATTTTATAATGCTGCTTATAAAAGTACAGCATACTTACATATGTTTGATCAGTCATCTTTCCAAAGTCAAGCTCATAAACTTTAGAAAAGTTACCCATGTGTCCTTAATAAGCATCACGTTCACATTCAACTTACTACCCTTCTTTCTCTTAAAAATTATCAGTCGGCTCTTTTGTACTAGATTTCAGACATAATGGCCAGGCAGTGAAATTTTTGTCTTAGAAATCTCACTTCATTGAAGTATGATATTCCTCTGATAGGATTTATCTATTAATATGTCTGTGTATTTATTTCCAAAACACTTTCTTTCAAAGACCATTCCTTCAAATGATGTGATTCTATTAAGTATCTGCCTTATGGAAAAAAGGAGAAACTTCTGCATTTCGATCCTCTGCTCTGAAGGGGGTTTGTAATATTTTGGTCACCATCATCTCCGATGAATGTAACTATTGTCTTTATGGTAAAGATGCTTCTGGGGGACCTATACAACTAGATGGAGGGATGAATGAATTCATTAAAGTAGGGAAAATCAGTTCTTTCAGGAGAAGAACATTTCATTGTCCTGAAATTAGAATTCTCAAAGAGAGCATACCCACAAGAAATTAAATTAATATATTTAAAAATAATTTCAGAAATGATGACGACAAACAGGAATGTTGCCTTGTTTTTTTTTTTTTTCTCTCTTTTCAAAATTGTTTAATAGACTCTTCCGCTGGGAGACAGTATGGCAGAATTTCTCAAACCGAGGAACATGGGCGTGTTTGGAAATGCTCTTGGGACTCTTGAGTCTAAGAATGTTACATTTAGGGTTTTCTAAACTCTAATTTTCTTTAAAAATACTCAAATCAAGTTCGACATCATATTAACCAGTGTGCAACTAAAGATCGCTAGGATTTCATGACTAATATTTCTGTATTTACAATCATACTTTTGTCAAGTAAAAGCCAAATCTAGTGCCTTTTGCTAGCCAGATTTTCCCAGGAAACAGGGGCACTCGAGGGCAGGTGGCAGAGTTTAAAACCAGACTTAGTTTGTATTCACATTTTGAACAGGTTTCTTCTAATATTTGAATCACCTATTTGCATGGGCCAAATAGTGCTCTTAGGAAGTAGCAATAAATTTGTCAGAAGTATTTTTCTGCTCTAACAATGATTGGATTACATGCTCATTTAATTCACAGCTTCTTAAACTGCAAGGTTAATCTTATATTTAAGGTAATGGGGTGGCATTATGATCCTCAAATGGCACACCTTGAAGGCGGCAAATGGTCATTAGAGAATTGTGCAAATGTAGAGTCCGATTGTCTATAATCAGAAAACAAAGCTTTAATATTTTCAAGTCCATATTTTACAGTAGAGTTTGCAAACAATATACGTTCTCTACATAAACATTATTGAAGGAAAAGAGGAAAAGGATAGATTTTATATATATGACAAGACCTGACACGTCACATTTCTAATTTAAAAGCAAAATCGACTATTCCTTTCTAACCCACTATCATCCATTATACTTCATTACAGTTGTCAGTTACAATTTTGCTGCTTTTGTCCTTTTGTTTGTTATTAGTTTGTAGATTTGTCTCCAACCTACAGCTGTGGGGACACATATGCAAACGGAGATGAAGCACAGTTCTGTGCGTGCACCACCAGCACTGTGATAAAATGGAGGTGAAAACTCGTATTTTATTTAAAAATGCGCAATTCAAGTTTGAAAATGCTTCTGACCTAAGAAGTGCTGTAGTAAGAATATTCCGATTTGTAACACGTCTTACACTGGACAAAATACCACCTATATCACCTCGTTAGTCTCTCAGATGTAACTTGTAGATATTGATGAGGTTTTTTGGGGGTGATAGTGAGGTTCACGGGGTCCAGAGCTGATGCCCGAGAAAGAATTCTTGAACACATTTTTGGTGCAAAAAGGTGATTTTGTTGAAGCACAGGGACAGGACCCGTGGCCAGGAAGAGCTGCCCGGGGATCATGAGGACAGACTGGGGGAGGTAAAGTCCAGGGGAAGTTTCCAGTGAGATTTCCATATGCTGAAGAAGACTCCCAGGATCCCAGAGGCCTGGCTGTTGTCAAGCTGGGGTGGTTTTCCTTCCAGCAAAGCGTTAGCATTGAGACAGCAGGGGGTTCCCGGAGAAACGTTCGCTCTGCCGGCCTCAAGCGTTAGTCAGTGGGCTTCAGGGTATAAGGAAACTTAGCTCTATCTGCCATTTCCTCCTGCCCCTGTCGCCACATCACTACGGAGGGGTGATGGAGACTCAGGTCCTGCAGGACTGTGATCTCTATCAGTTAACCATCTGTTTCCCCCCTTTCCTTTGCTCTTGGGCGGCCAGGAGTGCCCACTTGTCCCCACCCAGTTGCTGGAGGGGGGCAGGGTGTTTGTGGCCTGTCGGCTTGCCTGATGCTCCCTCATCAGAAAAGTTCTCTCTGTGTCCCCTGTCAGTAAAACTGGGTCACTCACTGGTAACATGGAGATACCTCTTTCTGTACGTGTACAGCTTTATTTTGCCAAGTGATTTAAAATGATATCAGACAGGAGAAACACTGCACCGAGGAAGCAGGAAATCGCGGGTGCCAAGAGCCACGTTCGGGGCCATCTTGCGATGCCTTCGGTTACTGATTGGGAGACGTCGTAAATGAAGGAGAAAACTACGAAAGGAAGAGGAAAGAGCCTGTCTTCCCTGGTAGGCTGGTTAGTTTGTTTTCTGATTTTGCCCTGTCACCTTCTTGAGGTAGTATTGATTCTCTTCAGCGACCTCATAGGAAGAGTGTATAAAGCAGAAAAACATTTCAAGGGATTTACTGAATTTGCATACCATTAAACTGATCCTGGCCCTTGGGGGAATTAAAAAAAGCCCACTTCTTTGGCAAACGTAGCTTTCCTCTTAATTTCATTGACGGTGGTGATTTCTCCATTTGTAAAAGGAGCTGTTTGAAATTCTGAAATTCTAAATTATGTTAGCTTCAAGTATGTAAGAAAAGGAGCTTGCTACTTAACTAAAATGAGTTTGTATTTCAAAGAAAACATTTATTTTTCATTTTTTGATTGCGATTCCAGATGCTCCCAAGGGCTTGTTTTTACCAAAGCTCAGTTCAATTTGTGGATTTGAGGGTGAGGATGTACTTCTTCCATTTTATCAAAATTAGCTTTGAGAGTGTCTCCTTTTTTCATGTCAGTGTTTTTCATGATGCCAACAGATTTGTGTCAGTAATTTCTTCATTTCAACTGTTGACATCTTAGCTATAAAATAACAATTGTGTACGTGTTTCTCAACAATCAGGTGCCATTATGTATTTACTCTTACAAGCCCTTGTACAGATGAAACAAAAAGATACTTTTGTAGGTGTTGACCTAATGATTTACCTTTTATACTGTCTGGAATGGTGTAGTGGCAAATACTTCCTTTTCTAAAATCTCCCTTTCAAAATACTCCACTTAGTTGGATATTGTGACTTATTAGTATGAGAATGGGTAGGTATTTAACATTTCTGTAAGTATATTTAAGGATTTAGATGGAATGGAAGAATTTCTTCAAATTAAAAACAACTCAGGGGCACCTGGGTGTCTCCATCTGTTAAGAGTCAGACTCTTGGTTTCAGCTCAGGTCATGATCTCACAGTCTGTGAGTTCAAGCCCTTCATCGGGCTCTGTGCTGACAGCTTGGAGCCTGCTTGAGATTCTGTCATCTTCCCTCTTTCTCTCTCTCTGCACCACCCCTGCTCATGTGCTGTCTCTCTCCCAAGATAAATAAATAAACTTAAAAAAATTAAAAAAATAAAAACAAAACAAAAAAACCCAACTTACTAGAATGAAAATTTAAACATTACATCTAAATTTTTAAAAAGTTAAAAATTATCTTTGTATCAATTAGAATAACTTAACTTTCTTACGAAAAGACTTTCCGGAGAACTTTGTGTGATTTTTGTCAATCCTGATAGATTCTTCTAACATCAAGCACTTCCCAAAGAATTTTGCAATACTGATTTATCCTTAAAAATCAGTCACTGTAATTCAATACATTATAGAAAATAAGGAGGGAAAAACATGACTTTTTTTGACAAATGCTGAAAAACATTCAATAAATCCAGCATCCTGGGGGATGAGAAGTGGCTGGAATTGGTACTTCCTAATGGAGGAAGCTCTTAAACAGATGGTCCATCTTGGACAGTTCCATAGTTAATTGTTGTCTTTTTCTCTTCATTTTAGAGATGAGTTTTCCTGCATTTTTTGATATCCACGATGTCTTTTGTTCTGAACAGACTTTATGTTTTCACAGCATCAATAAGGAAATAATACAGTATTTTCCCAAATCCGATTTCTCTGTTCTAAATGCAGAAATGTTTGAGATGAAGGGGTATATTGCTTATAATAATATAAATCTAATTAGAAATACAGTTAATCCTTGAACAACACAGGGGTTAGGGCACTGACTTCCTCACAAGTCAAAAATCCACATATAACTTTTGACTCTCTAAAAACTTAACTCCTGGGGCGCCTGGGTGGCTCAGTCGGTTAAATGTCCGATTCTTGATTTCCACTCAGGTCATGATCTCATGGTTTGTGGGCTTGAGCCCCACGCTGGCTCTGTGTGAGTGTGGAGACTGCTTGAGAATCAATCTCAATCTCTCTCTCTCTCTCTCTCTTTCTCTCTGTCACTCTCTGCCCCCCTCCACTCACACACTCTCTCTCTCTCTCTCTTTCTCCCCATCTCTCTCTCTTTCTCTCCATCTTGAAGTAAACTTAAAAAAAAAAATTAAAAAGTTAAGTCCTAATCACCTATTGTTGACAAAAAGCTCTATCAGTAACATATTGTTTAATTAATTGACATGTATCTTGTGTGTTGTATTATATACTGTGTTGTAATAAGTAAGCTGGAGAAAAGGTTATGAAGAAACATAAGGAAGAGAAAATACATGAACAGTACTGGACTGCAAAAAATACACATATAAGTGACCTGTGTAGTTCAAAACCATGCTGTTCAAGGGTCAACTGTAGAGTACAAATACATTCCCTTTTTAATGCCTTAGAAGCAAAAAGGCATACAGGTAAGTGGAGAAGTAAGAGCTGTTTTTAAAAAGTCATAACAATAAGCTTCTGAACTAAGGTTCTGTTGCAACTCAAAGAAATATTCCAGCATGACCTTTCCCAAGTACTTCAGGTATTCATCCCAGGATTAGATTAAAGCGGATTCAGATCTAAGATGTTCCAAAGAGACTGAATGTGAGGATGCAGGCTTGTGTCAGCTTGAAGTCCGCAGAGGAGTTGGAGAAAGGGTGCATGTGGACCCTAGAACAAATTCCGCCTTCCATCCATTGGATTTACCACCCTGCCGTGGTTACATGTGGTAGTAATCTCAGACAAGGCAGGGGCAGAGGGAGATTCAAGCTGAGGGATCCCCAGCAAGAGTGATCACAGGAGGGGAAACCTGAGGGAATAGATCAGAAGCCTTTCAGAGTTTCTGAGTGCCTAGGTTCAAAACAGGACTTGAGTGCAGGTGGTCTGTTTGGAAGTTGCTCCCAAAGAGAGATGGGAGGGAGCCTGGGAAGTGAGACAAAAGGGGAGGAGGCTGATACCATTTTAGAACTCAGAAAAATGCTCCAGGATCTCAGACACCTTTACAGAACTCCTGCTAGAATTGTCCGGGAGAGGGGAGAGGCTGAGAGAGAGGAGAGGCTTGGGGAGAGGGGAGAGGCTGGAGGGGGGGGGTAAAGGGGAGGGGCTGGGGAAGAGGGGAGAGGCTGAGGGAGAGGGGAGGGGCAGGGGGAGAGGGGAGAGGCTGAGAGAGAGGAGAGGCTTGGGGAAAGGGAAGAGGCTGGGAGAGGGGAGGGGCTGGGGGAGGAGAGAGGTTGGGCTGTTTATTCAAGACTGTCTCCTCTATTGATTGAGAATTGTCCTCGGGGAGTTAGTTCTTCCTGATTTTCAGGCTGTGCATCTACCTGAGCTGACTATTTGCAAGGCTTTAGAGAAGGCCCTGAGTCAGAAAAAGTGGGAATAGGAACTCAGCATCGTGCTGGTCACTGTCCCTGGGAGGAAGAGCTGACCACCGCTGCCCTGAGCTCAGGCAGACCTGGCAGCCTGGTTAGAATCACCAAAAGCATCGAACAGACTGGAATTGTGTTAGGCGTGACATTCCATTTAGTTTGAAAGTCAGTGGACGTGGGGGTAGGAGAAAGCGAATCCCAACATTTCATTCATTCAAACTATAGAAGTGTTGCTAAGAGCAAGACAGGACAGCAAACAGCCCTGGCCCAGAGAGCCTGTAGTGTGTGGACGGCCAAGACCCGTGTGTTAAGATGCAGGCAGAAGGGAGCATAGAGACGCGGTGAACTGCCATCCACTGGCGGGCACTGACACGGGGGGGGCCTGAAAGCCTCCGTGGGGCAAGGACTTCTAAGCTGACCCGTGAGGAGAAGGTCGAAATCCCGTCGGTGAATTTGGAGAAGGGGTGGGTTCCATGTGGACACAAAGCTTTCAGATTCTTAGCACAACCTTCTTTTTCCTGCTTCCCTAGTTTGTAACTGTTCCGAATCAGATGGGGACGCATATAGGACAGACCCTAGCAGGCATTAACTGTTCAGTAAGTGTTAACTTTTACGCCTATCATCATCAGTGTTTTTGTCATTAAAATCCTGTGTGTCTTTAAGCAGAAGGATGCTGCCTTCAGGATTCCTAGGACAGTGGTTATCCAGGCAGAGGGAGAGGCCTCACGTGACCTCACTTCTGTAGGAGTGCACACAGTAGGACCGGTGGGAACACTGCAGCAGGTGGCGCAGTGACATTCAGGTCTCTGCGGAAACAAATATTAGAAAATGCACCATCACGGGGAGCCTTGGTGACTGGGTCGGTTGAGTGCTCGTCTGACTCTTGATTGCGGCTCAGGTCATAATCTCATGGTCGTGGATCTAGCCCCAAGTCAAGCTCTGCACTAAGCGGAGGGCTCTCTCTTCTCTCTCTGCCCCACCCCTACTCTCATTCTCTCTCTCTCTCTTAAAATAAATGGATAGACATTAAAAAAAAATAAAAAGGAAATGAACCATCCAGGAGTGCCTGAGAGCCTGAAATTCAGCATCAGAAAGGTCTTGGTTCCTGTGTGGCTTTGCCACTTACCTGCATTGTGATTTGTAGCCGTAATTACATTTCTATATGTTTCCATTTCTAAACTGCAAAATGGGTATAATTAGAGTTCATATTCGATAAATAGTTTTGAGGGCAAGAGGGATCACTCAAGCACAGCATCAAACAGTGTCTGGCATAATTAGTCTTGAATTGGAATATTTTTTTCCCCATTGCTCAAACAAGGCAATAATTAAATCAAACTACTAAAACAAGACTTCCAAGGTTACCATTGACCTAAGCACCTCCCTAGCATCACCTCCAAATAACATCACCTTTGAGAATTAGGATTGTAGCGCTTGAATTTTGGGGTGATACAAACATTCATACCACAGAAGCTACTAGCCTCGTAACAATTCATGCGAGGGCAGAAGCAGATGTATTCAGTTGACTTTGCATGGGCTATCCCACAGTGCTCATTACGTTGTGACATTGCCAGTGGCCCGGAGTCAAAGTTAGGCACTCGCTTGGAATCTCGCCGAGGATGCCCTTCCCCAGGGAAAGGGCCGTACATCGTGCTTCTTGGTGCCGACAGACCTGCTGGAAGAATCCGTGAGAAACACCAGATTATTTTACTGCAGCCTCACTGGGGGCTCACGATGCCTTCAGAGTACACGTGCTTGTTAAAGAAGGCTCAGTCCTGTGTTTCCTTTGACAGTGTGGACGGAGGGACAGAAGAGAAGCTGTTTGTGGGGAAATTCCCCTCATTGACAGGGGACAAAAGGGCTTGGGCTTCGTTGCGTTAAAGACTGTAGGTAACTTTGTGACTTCGTTTCCAAAGACAGTTGCTCTTCAGTTCCTCAGCCACTTTTCTGGCTTTGCTTCTTGACGTCTGTCACCTGAGCGCTGAGCCCGACTTGGGGCGTCACCACGGCCATGAGTAACGCACAGCCTTTGGAGTCAGCTTTCTACTGTCCAGTTAGGGTCACGCCATCCTCTGGTTCGGACACCTTCAAAAGCTCCGCAGAAAAAATCATGTCTCGTAGCCTGCGAGTCCCTGTGTTTCTGAACTGTGACAGCCCTGACATTCTACTCATTATCTTCTTGCCCTACGTCCCACGGTGCAGCCACACGCCTCTGCTTATCCTTTCTCGCGTCCACGTGCTGCGTTTGCCACAGAAACTTCACTTTTCCTCTCTCTAGCTGTGCGTAAACACCTTCTCTGTCTTTCGAAGCCCAGGCCAGAATCATCTTAGTTCGGGTGACTTGGCCTCATGGGGAAAACGCAGGCTGCTTCCTCAGTGCTTCCTTCAGACTTCCAGGATGACGTACGTCTGTGTGACCACTGACGCGTTTGCCCCGAGTCATCCTCCCGATGGCACACTCCTTGGCTCACACACCCAGACTCCTCTCAGTAGGACCAGCTCCGCCATCCACAGGGTGACTGTGCACACAGTAGGCACTTAACATTTGCTGGAAAGAGGGAGCCACTTGTCACGAACTGCTGATTGCCTGTGTCCAAAATATGTTTAGCCAAAAGGATGTAAAATACTTATTTAGAGATCATCTCAACTGTGACTGTTCTGGAGATTCCTGCCCGACTGAAAGAGGCCAGCAGCTTCTCTGTGGGAAGAATACTAATTACGTCCAATAAAACGTTTACTACTGAACACACACAAAGGTAACCGAGACTCTGACGACTTCAGCATCTGAGAACGTTTGATGATCACATCGTAAATGTTACAGACTATATCTTTAAAAAGCAAATGGATTTTTAAAATGTTTACCGGACGATGGATCTGTTTGACCGGTTGCTAATTAAATAGGTTGGAAAACCACATTTTATTCCCTCGGTTTAATTTTGCTTTTCTCATATTCACCTTACAGTCTAATGGAGCTTCTATCATGGAAAAAAGCACTATTAGTAAGATCTCAGTTAAATCAATACAGTGGAGCTTTGAATAAAAATGACAGATGCGCACATATATGAGCAGAATATATTCTTGAAATATGAGCTTCATGGAAAATGGAAGAAGGAAGAAGTGATAAGAAAGTGTTCTATATGGCTCAAGGATTCTGAATTTCAATATTTGAAGACACTAGAATGTCCAGATTGTTTTTGGAATGTATCACAAAAGCGTATTACTCAGCGTGAATAATCAAAGTTTGCAAGTATTTTATTTTTTAATAAATAAGAACAACTACCGTACTTCAAATGCATAACTCTATTGAATTTCAAAGCAAGGGGCTGCATTTTTGGAAAGGAAAAATTATGGGCAGCTCTCACTGCATCATAACCAAAAGAACATCGAGAAATAGGGAGAGATTCTTCCGGCCGCTCAGCTCCTTCCAGGAGGCCCTGATGCCAGAAGAGATGGCAGGGTGAGTACCGAGCAAATTCAACGCCCAGAAGGTTACTTTGCGCACAAAGGCTCCTGCCAAAGTAGAAGGTAGATTCTTCTCTCCGGCTTTGTTTATCGTTTGTTAGAAGTACCGGAAAACCATTAACAGGAAAAAATATGAAAAGCTCGGGAAGGAGTAAGTGATTTACTGTGTATAATGTGTCGGAGCCCATGGATCTGAAGACACGTGGCCTTGGGGGCTGACTCCGGGCCTACCTGTGGTCAGAAGGGGAAACAGGAGGAGGGAGGAAAGAGAAGAAGCCTCGGCTCCCGAAATCCCGCGGGTCAGTCTGCGCATTTTGTGTCACGTGCCCGCCCAAAAGTGAGCTTCGCGAATTGCGGGACTGCGAGGACTTGGTTTCCGTCGGGTGGCCCGGGGCGGCAGAGAGCCTGGCCCATCCAGGCGGCCAGCTGCTCCCGCGACCGGACGAGGGCCGGACTGGGACTGGGTGAGTGTGCGTGTGAGCGCCGCCGCGAGCACGCCGGGAAGGCGCGCACGCGAGTGGAGTGGAGCCGTGTCTGTCCGCACGGTCCGCGGCCCTGAGTCCCAAGGGAGGCTCACGGAAGCAGAGAGCAGGCTCAGCCTTCCAAACTCAGTACGCTTTATCACACGCTTCCCTTGGCTCCTTGCAGGCGCCCAGAGCGGGACACGCGACAAACCACACGACACGCAAGGTCACCCGGGCTGGGGAGTGAACGAAGCAAACGCGGAGTCCGTCTGCGTCTGCGTGTTGTGTCCCAGCAGGCACGGGCTCCGCGCTGCGCGCGCAGCCTCTCTCCGGAGGAGCCGCCCTTTTGGGGGGACAGACCCCGACGGGCCGCGTCTGCGTGGCCCACGCTTGGCTGCAAACACCCTCCCCTTCTGGCGGGATGTGGCCGGCCCTGGGTCCCCGCAGGCCTCCCCTGCTTCTGCCGGGTATCAGTGCTGCTGCCGCCGGTCTGGGCGGCGCCTCGTAGCTGAGGGCCCTGCTTGGGTCCCTGCCCGACCCGAGTGACTCCATCTTGCCGTCTACAGCGAGCGAGCGAGCGAGCGACTGAGTGATTTACTGAATAGACTGAACTCACGGATTTACTTTTAGCTGTTCCTTGTTATGGCTTTACTATCCCTGCCCTGGGCAATGCCGTTTCCGCCTTTTTCTTGTGAAAGTAATTCCACAAGGAGGCCGGTGGACCGAGGTGGTTCTGATGCGTTGGTGGCCTCCGAAAGCCAACCAAAACCTCAGCCAGAGCCAACGCGCTAAATCCCAGAAAATGCAATTTAAGAAAAACCAACCAAGAAAAAGCCAACGAGGCTTTTCCAAATACGACAGCCGCTCACACCCTGGCCAGTCGCATGGTTTCCTGGGTTCGCTTCTCCACCGTCTGCGTCAGGCCTTCCCCCACCAGCTCCGGTCATGGGGTGCCCCTGACCACCTTCGGTTCGGCACCGCTCACTTGAAATCCTTGTATGCTCAAATAAGCCCTTGAAATTTTAACGTGCTGTTTACCTTGTAACAGAGTCTTCTCTAGCATAATCTGTTTTTTAATTTCGCTGAAGAAAATAACCCTGAGCACACCCTCACTTTATAATCCCAGCCCTGGTGTTTCCCTTCTGTGACTCTCCCAAACCACTGAATTCATGAGCAAATCATAAACACGAGAGAATATTAAAGAATGGAGCAGAAAAATAACGTGCCCTCAGTAGGCCAAATACATTTTTTCATTTTATTTTATATTTTTTATAAAATATATTTGTGTCTTCTTCCCATACATTTGATTGGGATTCATGACGGTTTGGATGTGTCAGTAGACTTTTGGTGTGTTGGTGTGAAAATATGGCGTGAACTGCCTGTTGCCTTAGCATTTCTGACGGTTCTAGGAGAGGACGTTCAGACTGTTGAGTCAAGCAAAAGCTTTTTAAAAACTCATGGGCACGGGAGGTTTGCAATTTTAAGGAAGGAAGACCTAAGTAAACTTCAGAGGCTTTGGGAAGGAACTCTGAACAGCATATCACAAAGACGGAGGGATGTACTGAAAGTAGTTCAGCCCTCACAATAACGCAAACTGTAAACATTGGAATCTCTAATCAGGTAAAGGTCGTGTCGGACTCATGTGTTCTTAGGCATGCAAAGGAAGTACACGAACATCATATCACGAGAGAGAAAACCTCAGACCAAACATTATCTCTAAACTCTCACATCTATGGTGTGTAATACACAATAATATATGGTCAACCATATATTGAAAAAAGGACCAACTGGTAGAAAATCAAGACAAAATATAGAAAAGAGAAACAAACACAAAAATGATTCAGGTAAAGACTTTATGGCAGGGGCACCTGGTTGGCCCAGTTGGTTAAGTGTCTGACTCTTGATTTCAGCACAAGGCATGATCTCACGGTTTGTGGGATCCATGGGATCCCAAGTTCGTGGGATCCCAAGTTGTTGAGATTCTCTCTCTCCCTCTCTCTCTGTCCCTCCCCTGCCTGTGCTCTCTTTCTCTCTCTCAAAATAAATACACTTCAAACAAAAGGCTTTATGGTATCCAACCTTGAAGTGGCTTCTTATATCCATACCCTTTTACAGTAGATCCTTCTTGAGTATTGGCTGGATTCAGTGACTTTTTTCTAGTGAATAGAAAAAATCACATCTAGGGGATGTGATTCCCTTCTGAGTCGAGGATGCCCGAAGAGCGTCTATCTTGGCTGCCCTCTGGCATTCTCTTCTGTGCTCACTCTGTGCTCTGTTTAACTGACTGTTAATAGAAAGTTTTAGAGAGTTTCTAAGGACCAAGCTAAATGTAGTCAATAAAAGATAGGATGCTGAAGTCCATCAGTGTGCGGGAGAGTACTTGGTTAGCCCTCCTAAGACAGGAACCATGAACTCTGATTAAGGAGATGTATTACATTGATTTGAGATATTGAATTACACTTGTATCCCTGGGGATGCCTGTTCGTAGTGAGTGATTTGTTTAGCATATTGTTGGATTCAGTTTGCTAATATTTTGTTGAGGACTTTTGCATCAAAAGAGAAATTGGCATGTTGTTTTCTTTTGTTGTTGTGTCTTTATCTGCTTTTGGAATCAGGGTAATGGGGGCCTCCTAGAATGAATTTGGAAGCTTTCCTTCGTCTTCTATTTTTTGGAATAGTTAGACAAGAATAAGTATTAACTCTTCTTTGCATGATTGATAGAATTTGTCTGTGAAGCTGTCTGGACCTGGGCCTTTGTTTTCTGGGAGAATTTTGATTATTGATTCGATCTCATTGCTAGTAATTAGTCTGTCCAAATTCTCTATTTCTCCCCACTTCAGTTTTAGAGGGCTACAGATGTTTGAAAGCATTAGAGTGTGGTCACAAGTATGCTGCACTTAGGGGAAAGCTGACTCTGGAGAAGGAGAGGAGATTTGGGTGCAATTTTTTTAGGTGGTTTTGTGTAAGGGTAGACCCCTCCCCAAGTCTGTGCTCTACAAGGCCATTCAAGTTCATGCAGAAAGCCACTGTGCTGCTGGACTGTGGAGTGACCTGATGGGTTTCCTGGTGTCAAAGCTGCTGGCCAGTGAGCGAAGGGGGTGTTCTGGAAGTGAGGGCTCTGTACAGGGGAAGGCCCCTAGTCTGCTTGCAAGTTCAAAAGATGACATTAGTGAACCTGTGAAGCACTCGCAAAGGAGAGACTCCGAGCAGAAACATACTTAAAGACTCAAAGAACTTGAGCAGATATCCTAGCTGCTACCCAACACAGAGGAAACCATCTGCGATTAGAGGCCGGCCGGTCCAGCTTTGCGCTAGGAGAGTATCAACAATATGCAAAAGACAACTTAAGCCAGAGTCTTTACGACATGTCCTCCTCAATATTCAACATACAAAAATGACTAGAGCTGAGAAGAGAATAAAAATTGGAAACATAGATAAAAAGGGCAACGCAAAGCAGCTTTTTCCTAGGAAACTCCAGATGTGTGAATTAATAGGTTTGACCTTCACACAGCTCTTACAAAGTGCATGTTCAGAGAGTCAAAGGGATATAGGACAATGACCAACATACAGATGGAGAGTCTCAGACTGCAGAAAACCCCAAATAAAAAGAATGAATGGAAATTCTAGAGCTGAAAAATCCACCCTCAGAAAAAAAAAAATTCGGTGGAATTTCTTCAAAAAACACTTTTGACAGCAGCAAAAAAGAGTGAATTTGATGGTAAATCAATGGAAATTATTTAATGAATGGGAAGAAAAAAATAAAGGTTTTATTTATTTGTTGTTTTTGTTGTTGTTGTTGTTTCTTTTATAAAAAAGAAGACAAGTGCCCTATGCCTCGGTGACGCTGCACCTGCTGAGAAGCAGCTTACAGATTTCATTTTTGACAACCTAGTGTTGGTGTATCATTGGGTTTTCAAGTAGACTTTGTAGGCATCTGTATAGAAGAATTGAAATTTAGAAGGGACATATGTACTAGTAATACACGATTATAGATCATCTGTGTTGAGGTCAGTTTTTTAGATTATTTTTTTAATATTTATTTTGAGGAAGACAGAGACAGAATGTGAGTGGGAGAGGGGCAGAGAGGGAGGGAGACACAGAACCCGAACTAGGCTCCAGGCTCCGAGCTGTCAGCACAGAGCCCGACATGGGGCTCAAACTCACGGACTGTGAGGTCATGACCTGAGCTGAAGTCAGACGTTCAACTGACTGAACCACCCAGGCGCCCCAAGGTCAGTTTTCAAGTCATGGATTTGGAGGAAGTCACTCAGGGGAGTGAGCATAGGGTGAAAAAGAAGAGGACCTAGGACTGAAGGTTGACATCCCATATTTAAGAGTGGGTAGAAGACAGCAAGCCTGCCAGTGGTCTGCTCAGAACGTACACCAGAGCGGTAGCCAGGAGCATGCAGAGAAGGGGGGATGTTCTGCTTTAGCCCTTAGAACAACCATATTTTCAGTGTCATCATCCTCGCTTCAGTTAAGTAAGCCGAATTTCACCTTGATTCATTAATTTTCCCCGTTCATTCAATAATTTGAAGTTGTAGGTATCATTTTAAGCCAGAGTTTTTCTGATTTCACAATCTACGTTATTACCACTGTGGTTTATTGCCTGTGATTGTACCACGAAATAGACTTTACGGAACTGGTAGAGAACAGGTTTGGACTTGAAGTATCAGAAGGGATTTGCTAAGAGCACAGATTTGAAGATAACATTTCTAGAAACTGTCTTATGCAGTTTATCCTCTCCAGGAGCCCCACAAAGTGGCTGGCAGACTGCAGTCACCTAATGTATATTGGTCAAGTGAACGGATGAATGGATAATATAAACAAAATGATGTGGGTTAGATTGAAAAAAACTATTCAGTACATACATAAATTCTAATTTCATAATTATAGAATATTAGTCATAGCTGTATTTATATACAGTGTCACACAACAGATATTTTGCTCATAAAACATTTAGAACTTTGAGGATATAGAACAGATTTAACATGGCATTATTTCTCAAAGTGCCAGTAATTTCAATCCTGTTCTTGAAATGAGCCCAAGACCATTATCATCACGTAGCCCCCAGCTATGTTGTAGCATAGTAACGAGGCAGATTATTTCATCTTAGTGATCAGTTGCAGTCTTTAGAATCTTTCCTAAGGGCATTTCAACAGTGCAACAAATTATATCAATTATGTAGAGCAGGGTAATAGCTAGAATATCAGTCTTTGAAAACTAAGACTGAATAGCCAGAACCTTAGAGCAGGACTTTGTTCTACGAGAAATATTATTAACAATTTCAAAATACTAAGCAAATGGTATTTGAGAGTAGGCATGAACGGTAGAAAGTATAAATATGAATTGAGCCTGAAGAGTAATTTTTAAAATATTTATTCATTTATTTACTTACTTATTTATTCATTTATTTTAAGACAGTCAGGGGAGGGCAGAGAGGGAGGGAGAGAGAGAGAATCCCAAGCAGGCTCTATTTGTGCAGAGCCTGCCTTGTGGCTCCCTTAACCAACTGAACCACCCCAGCGCCCCCAGGCTAAGGAGTATTAATCGTGGGTCGTTAGTATTCCTCCATAGTATTAATCAGGGTTGAGTTTAAAATGCTATAACCCAAAAGACATCAAAATGCAAAAGCTCAAACAAGGCAGTTTCTTTTTTTGTTATTTAATAGCATAGAGATGGGGAGATCCGGCTCCTAAAACAGCTCTGTATCATGAGGTCACTCAGAGACTGAGATTTCTTCTGTCTCTCTGATGTACTCTTCCTGCGAGGTCTGTCCTCATCTGTGTAAGAAGCTAGGTCACCTCTCTACCCACGTGCCAGACTGGAGAAAAGAGAAGTGCATGGAAAGTGCAAGACTTCTTTTCGAGAAAGTACTGTGGAAATTCTGCTTAGTGATTCTGCCCATATTCCTTTTATTGAGAAATTAGTCTAGCTATAAGAGAGGCTGGAATGAGAAGAGTTTAATTGGCTGGCTATATGCCCAGCTTTACTCTCTTTTAAAAGAAAGATATCCACAGTCTGACTACCCAAGTATCTGTTCTTACCTTCTACCCATATAAAACACACGCACGCACACACACACACACACACACACACACACAATTATGACAGAATATTTGTGTCCCCTCCCAAATTCATATGTTAAAGTCCTAGCATTCAGTGTGGCTGTATTTGGAGGTGGGGTCTCTAAGGGAGTAATTAAGATTAAATGAGGCCTATTCTAGTAAATAATAGAATTATCATCCTCATAAGAGGAGACATCAGAGTGCTCATGCTCGCTCTCTCTCTCTCTCTCTCACACACACACACACACACACACACACACACAGCCAGGAAAGACCATGTGAGGACGTAGTAAGAAGGTGACCATTTGCAAACCAGAAAGAGAATCTTCACCAGAAACAGAATCCACTAGAATCTTGATCTTGGATTTCTAATCTCCAGAATTGTAAGAAAATTAGTTTATGTTATCTAAGCCACCCAGTCAGTTGTATTTTGTTATGCAGCCCAAGCTGACTAATGCACATACACACACACAGCAAGTACCATTCAGGAAAAAAGAGTGGAAAGCACTCAGCAGTAATCCAGAAAAGCTGTCAATCACATCTGGGCGGGTATTCTGCCCTGACATGGAGTACATTCCTCAGACATCCCCTCAGGGTTTTGGCAGTTGTCCTTTCACCAAGGTGTGGAGAAAGATACTGATGAAGAGAACCCTTGCATCCCTCAAAAGTGCAGTAATGGATGTCCTTGAAAACTAGGAACACAGACAGGAGATACTGCTATTGAAGCGGGCTTCTCAGTTCAGTAGAAATGACTGAAGTCCGGAGTGGCAGCGACATTCAGCCAAAAGAGATGAGGAGAGTGTGGTTCCCATAGCAGGTAATGGTACCGAAGAGATAATCTTTTGGTTTGACCCACAAGAATCTTTAGGGGTAGATAAGCCATAGATCTGAAGTAGATGGGAAGCATGTTTATAACTTAATATCTTTAACAGAAAAGTCCTCTTGGTCTGGAGTTGCTTTTCTAGTCCTTTAATGGACTAGATAGAATCTTCACATTGGTAATGGAATCTGTGCATTGGGGACTAAAATTGAAGGAGGAGTCAAAAGAGCTCCTTGAACTTTTCCTAAATATTGAAATGGTAACTCAAAAGAAATACCACATCCCTGGGGAATCACCAGCATTAGTTCTGCTCTCAAAGACTTGAAAACTGTAGATTGAGTCTTAATGTGCCTCATTTGGACTTACTGTTTGATCTCAGCTGACGTTGGAAGAGCCTCGGAGGAGGACTGAGTGGTGGCTTTAAGGACTTACCGTTTGACCTCGGCTGACATCGGGCAAGCCTTGGACGAAGACTGAGTGGTGGCTTTGAGTGCAGGTGGCTTTCAAGGTGGGTTCCTGTGTGTGGGTGGCCCACGCGTGCCTGCAGGTGTCATTCTGGCAGATGCTTTTCCCTCCGTCTCAGTAAACCAAGAACACCGCACAGTTTGCTCCACCAGGGACGGTGGAAGTTTCCATTTGGGGACATATAATCTCGTCAGTGTTCTATGTAGCAGGTTTTGAAGTGGGCTCTGTGGACCCCCAAGAGGCCCTGAGACCTTTATATGGTATCTGTCCTTAAGGTAAAAGCTATTTTCATAAAAATAGGAACACACTTGTCACCGTTTTACTCTGTTGCTATCTCCACTGAGGGTATGAAACAATATTGGATGAAGCTACTGCAGGCTTAGCAAAAGCCAAGACAGACAGTTGCATCAAACTGGTTAGTGGTGATTGCTCACTGAATGTACTTGGAGGAAGAAAGTGGTTTGTTACAGCAGCACGAATGGACAAAGACATGTGTTAATCACAATTTTGTCAAATATTATATATTTAGAAGCTAAGTGGAAAAGAGAGTTCTGCATTACTCTGTCCAAGAGGGTAGATTCAACTGAAAAGTGTATTATGAAGGTCTTTGTGAAAATATAATGGCAAGAGGAAAATAACCAGGGACAAGGAAAGCTAATTTATGTAAGTACCATTACTATGAAATAAAATTGTAATGGAAGAAACATTTTAATAACTGAGAACAAGATATATTCGATTTGATTTCATTATAATACAAATCCAATTTTTATGTAAATGTTTTCATTAACCATAACCTTCAAATTCATTTCAAAAGATCCATAATTACCACTTACTCACATAAATCCAAGTTGATCCATTCTGAGCCAATAAAAACAGTTCAAGAAATAATTGTGCTTTTAATGCAGCTAACATTCAAATCTCAGCTGTTGGCAGGATTCAGAATCCGTGTATGTTATCCTGAGAACATTTAGAGAATTTACCTGAGGATAGATATTAAGCAGAGTTTCTTTGAAAATACTAATGGAGTGCCTGGGTGGAACAGTCGGTGAAGCGTCTGACTCTTGATCTTGGCTCAGGTTATGGTCTCGCTGTTTGTGAGATTGAGCCCCACCCTGGGGTCTGCGCTGATGGTGTGGAGCCTACTTGGGATTCTTTCTCTCCTTCTCTGTGCCCCGTCCCAGCCTGTGCTCTCTCACTCTCTCAAAATAAACAAATAAACGTAAAAAAAAATAAAACAAGAAAATACTAACAAGAATCTATTTGAGAATAAATACTAACAAGACACCAACTAGTAGCTTCATTCAAAATTTTAAACACCTAGCTGTATAAGAATTCTCTAAGATGGCCCGTCTGTATGGTGACTCAGTGACACTTCTGATGTCCAAGTACCTGAACATTTCAGCGTGAATTTACAATTAAAGTGACCCTTCTTCATGCTGTTATATAATAACCACCTTCATTGTCTTACGTGTAGATAACACTTGGTTTCACAAATATGCTTTGGTCTCAGTTGACGCACACAGAAAAAAGGCAAGGATTGCAACACAGAAAAAGAAATCCTTCGTGTTTACACCTGAGAGGATTAGTCTTCGCTAAATATGATTGTTCAGCATCCTAGAGCTGACAAATGGCAGTGCTGCCAGTTAAACCCAGGCTTTCCAAAGTCTGTGCTTTCCTCTCTACAAATTTTCCACATTCAGGAGCAGCAAATTTCGTAAGTTCGAAGAAATGACATAAACTTAAGGAGATAGGCTTTGTAACCCAAAGAGAGATTTTGAAAAAAAAATGGAAACTGAAAGTACATGGTAAACAAGTTGGCCTGAGAAGAGCAGTGATAGCAATGTATTTCTCAACTTGTTTTTATGATTTGAAAGTGTGAATCCATTTTACTTTCATTAAAAATAGGAACTTCTGTAGGTTAAAAGTAGAGGAAAAGCAGAGAATCTGAGAAATCATTGGGAAATTGTGATTACTGATGCCTGTGTTTTAGGGGCTGATTCTCCAATAATTATTACTGGAGAGAATGCCAGCTTTGAGCTTCTGTCTGAAGTCCAGCCCACTGACGTGTGATTGGAAAGTCCAATTGTTTTACTTTCCAAAGCCAGAGGTCTGAATTAATTGCAAGCTCACAAATATGATTCCAAATTCTGTGTGTCCGGAAGTGTGGTGATTACACATCTCATCAGTTCTCAAGAGTATCTTCACCAGTCTCTCTTCTATGCTTTTAACTCGTGGACCTCTTCCCATGAATTCACTTCCAGCTCTCCTGGACTCGGGGAGACTGAGTGCTGTAGACCCATGAAGTGCTACAGGCGCCAGTCTCTAGGTCACCAGGGAGGCTAGTTCAGAGTCAGGGTCCACGACCCCCACAGTAAACTGCTCTCCATTTAGAGACTGGCAGTCTCATTTCAAGCAAAAATTTCTATTAAATTTCTTTTAAAGAAAGAATTCTTCTAAGAAAAGGCAGGCAGGAAGGCAGGCAGGCAAGCAAGCAGGAAAGAAGGCAGGAAGAAGGAAGGAGGGAGGGATGGAGGGAAGGAAGGGAGTGAAAGAAAGAAAGAAAAAGAAAGAAAAAGAAAAAAAAAGAAAAGAAAGGAAGGAAGGAAAAGGAAAATACATCTTAGATTCTATAAAAAGTCAAAGGAAGGAGAAGAGACAAGTTTGCTGAAGTGTTTCTATGCTATATTATGGGCACAAACAGTAACCATCAAAGATGCTCATTTTTGTTTGTTTTTTACCTAATTTTATAACATGTCTATATTTCAAAAGAAAGTCACACTACACACCCTGTATGATGGCAAAAATCCCAAACTGACAACATCAGATGCTGGCTTGGATGTGGAGCTACAGGAACTCTCATTCACATCTGGTGAAAATGTAAAATGGTGCAGCCACTTTGGAAGACAGTTGTAGTTTCTTACAAACATAAGCATACTGTTACCATATAATCCAGCAATGGCACTCTTTGGCATTTCCTGATGGAGTTGAAAACTTATGTGCGTGCAAAAATCTTCATATGGATTATTACAGCAGCTTTTTTTTTTCATAATTACCAAAACTTGGAAGCTAATACCAAAACTTGGTAATTTTTCATAATTACCAAAACTTGGAAACTTCTTCAGGGGGTTAGTGGATGATTAAATGGTGGATGATTCAATGGATTGAAAAGACATACAGGAACTTTCAGCACATACCATGAAGTGAAAGAAGGCTGAAAAGATCTGAGAAGGCCACACTGTATGACTTCAGCTCTGTGACATTCCAGAAGAGGCAGAACTGGAGACGGTAAAAATACGAGTGGATGTCGGGGGTTGGAGGCTGGGAGAGATAAACAGGCAAAAGCATGGGAGATTTGTAAGCCGTGAAATGATTCTGTGTGACACTATAAGGGTGGCCATGTGTCGTTACACATTTTCAAAACCCACAGATTGTACAAGTCCCAGAATGAACACTAATGTACATTACGGACTTTTAGTGATAATGATATGCCAACCTTGGCTCACCAGGTGCAAGAGACCACCATCCTGTGGGGGTGTTGACAAAGAGAGAGGTTCTGTACATGGATGGGGCGGGCTACGTGGCAACTCTCTGTACACTCCATTTTCCTGTGAATCCTAAAGTGACCTTAACTGTAGTGCATTCGTTTAAAAAAACTCAGAGCATTTAAGGGAATAAATACTCCGAGTCAAAAAAAAAAAATGTGTGTGGAGGGGGTAGTCATTAGGACCATAAGAATATTTTTATTTAATTCAAGGCTAGACTATTTCCACTCTATGCCTTAATAAAGATTTTAATAAATCTTATGGAAATACTTTTATGATCTTGATTATATAATTGTATGAAAAGCTTTTCAAAACCACATTCAAGTAAGATGTTCTATAAATTTGCTTATTCTCTAAACTGATTTTTATTGAAAATATTAACTGCCAATTTGTTCTGTTCTTACAGTTAGTCATTAGAAGTGAAACTGTGGTCTTTAAAATGTAACAATGTCTAAAACTTGTCTAGACTATATTAAAGACATCAGTACCAAGTGTTTGCTAGTTATAATTATGGTGCCTGTAGTTGCCATTTTTAGTTACAATTCTTTTCCTTTCCTTTCTTAAATAGACTATAATTATTCTTATCAAGTCCTTATACCTTCCTTTCTTGAAAACACTAATTTGTCCCTGGACCCAGCTATATTTTCAGTGCTCATTTAGAGTAGAGTTATAGAACATTATCTGACTGCATAAAACATTATTCTCCAAATTGTTCTCCTCATTCATTTTTAAAAATCATTTTATTTGGTTTCTGATATTGTTCCTGAGCAGAATGACCACTTATCGTGTGCTCGTGACTACTCTGGTGTTAAGCTAACAAAAGAGGTTAAAATGTTATATTTGCCAAAATTACTGTACAAAATAACAGGCTGCAGCAATGTCCATTTCTCTGTCCAGTCTAGTGTTTATAATTTTGAGAAAGTAGAAATAAACTGGCCTAGTAGTTATATTTGGTATCTCCATAGGATTTTTCTTCCCAATAACCCAACTTTAGAGATCTCCAAAACTTCCTATGGATCTTGAGCACACAGCTTTGGCAAATTGAAACAATGAGGCTTTTGATAAGTTTAGACAGTAGGATTTTCATATAGAATCTGGAAATATTTTTTGATGAAAGATAATTGTTAATCTTAAATTTTAATAATATGCTATATGGTTATCACTGTTATATAGATGGAATGACAAAAATAGAAATAAAGTCTGTTTGAATATATAGATATGTCAGAATTGAAAGTCATTAGAATTCAGGTCATTATTTTAACTTTTTGAGAATCCATAGTGTACTAGAAAATAATTTAGCTCTGGTATGATCTGTGAACTTGGTATAGGAAAAGAGAACCCGGTGTTCTTTGTGAAACAGTCTTGAGACTGGCCTTGCTGTCCTTATGGACGTGTAACTCTGTTAACAGCAGTTGCCAGTGCTCTCGTGCAACAAAATTAGAGTGTAGATTTCACTTCTCCTATAGGAACACAAGTATTACAAACACTTGAAATCACTTTTCTTGAAAACAGTGATGCATAATACCTTGTGTGTGCTTCTTAGAAAAATAGCATGTATAATATCGGTCATTTAAAAATAAATGTGTCAACACTTAACTCTATGTAAATAATGGCTGTGACATGAAATCTGTATATATTTACCACTAATGTTTACTTGAATACATGGTCAATGTAGGCTTTTTAAAATCCACTCACTCCATGCTGCTTCCAGGCATTCAAAAATAATATGAATGAGTTTATAAACCACATTGAAATAAGAATATCTTGCCAAGTTTGTTTTCATTCCTGCATTTTATAAGAAGACAGTTACTGTCACAGGGAGGATCACAGTGGCTTTAAAATTTTGGTGACAGAAAAGTACAGTGATCGTCCAGGCCTTCCCTAGACTCACCAGCTGTTAACAGTCTCCCATGCTTACCGACGACCTCGGTTTTTATTTCTCTCTTTGCACATTTACCCACCCATCTGGGTAAATTTACGTTTTCAAAGTAAATTGCGTTTCTAACATGGTGGCATTAGGCAGGACCTATTTAACAAAGTGGCTCTGAGGACCTAGCAAATGGGTCAACTGGGTGTCTGGACGTGAGAAGCACAGAGTGATTGCATGGAGAGTGACAGCCTGTGCGACAAGCCGTTGGGTGTCCATATTCAAACCAAAATTTGACCCCAGCCACATACTGCGTATGAAAACTAATGACTCATAGAAATAAGAAACTTGTGTGCATTGTATATCTGATTATCTTGGAATGACTAAAATTGAAAACACTGAGCATAAAAAGTGTTCGCTAAGATGTAGAGAAGCTAAAACTTTCATGTACTGCCGCTGAGATTACCTGGTAAAATGGTTCAGTTCAATCATAAAACAGCTTGAGTTTCTAAAAAACAAAAAAATAATCATACAGTGTGTATTTGTAAATCTAAATGTTTTAGCTCATCATTTTTGTGGACTTTTTATGAAAGTACAGAATAATGCATTTGTTTTCCTTGCTATATAGTGACACCATTCACCAGAATTTTTTGCAGTACGAGGCATCTTCCATAAGGGCACTGTCCAGTGTTAGCCACCAGCCACTTGTGGCCTCTGAGCACTCAAAATGTGGTTAGTGCACAGGATGACTTAGATTTTCAATTTAATTTGGAAAACTTTTAATGGCTACACATGGCTAATTGCTCCCATATTAAATGACACATCTCGCAGGTACCATTTTTATGAACATGCCAGAACACTGAACTCTTTCACTGTGGATGTGCTCTTAGATTGCTTCCCATTTTGGGTCAGTATTAGTATTTCTGGTGTAAACACTATTGTGCATATTTTACGTGAATCTGTGCCCCCGTTCCCGTTCCGCGCCTACCTACCTACCTTCTCCAGCCGCAGTGGGTTATAGTCTCTGGTTTCCAAAGCGTTTGCTCGCATTTGCGCATCTGGCAGCGGGCGAGGCCCCAGTGACCCCAGCACGTGCTGGGTGTTTGTCTTTGCCAGGTCTTGCTGCCCATGCGACTTCTGTCACCCTACTGGGGACACACAGCGGTGTGCAGCGTGGTTATAGTATTGTCCAGTGAAGAGCGGTCACCGATGTTGAAGCCACTGAGTTTCCAAAGTGCGAATGTGACGAGGTTTTGGCTTTCACTCTGAATTGACAATTGTTAAGGTTTCATCTCTTTTAGTATTTCTTTCAGGAATCCTTTATAGTGTGTGAATAAATTCACCTAAATTCCTTTTTCGCAGGGATATTTTAAATTCTCTTTCTTGTTATATATTTATTACTTTATTAACTGAAGAATGTGTAATCTTCATCTGATTTTTTTTTGAGGGCTTTACACTTTAATGTCATATCTGAAAACGAAATGGTTATAAAGGTTCTTTACGTAATTTGTACGTTTTGCTCTGCTTTGACTGGGGCCATGGTCTTCTGTTACTCTAGTGATGGAAGAAACTGTAATAATCGGGGACACAGCATGTACAACTCGACAGCCTGTCAGGAGCACAAACACAGGCCGGAGGGTCGTTTTTGCCCATTACTCTGTGTGTCCGGGGGTGATGGTTCTCATGGCTCTAATTCTGTCTCATCGCAAGATTGATTATCTGAGTTGTCTCAAGATATTTTGATCTGTATGTTAATCTTTTCATCTTGAACTTACTGGCAACAATGGAAAATACTTCACAATAACTCATAGGTGAAACAAGTTTCTGGTAGGTTGGGGTCTGACGGGGCAGCAAGTATGGGTCCACGGCAATAATACCCAAAGGGAGTCACCTACGTAAATTATGTTAAGATTCAGAGAAAGCAGAACGGTCTGCCCACTGCGTTGTTGAGCCATGTTGTAACTCTGCACATTTGTACGTTACTCGTCACACAGAACTGCTGTGAGGACCACATGAGGAATGTGTGTGAAGTGTCTGCACAGATCCTGGCACTTGGTGAACACTGGTGAGGGGTTGTCCTTTCTGTTCCTCACTGGTCAGTGTGACATTACCGTCACCATGTCTGCAGCAGAGGAGGGGTTTGGGAAAGACTTTGCAGGAGTGTCTGGTCGTGTTGTCTGCTGGGGCTGCTGGGACAGGACGCCGTGACAGGACGCCAGAGACGGGGGAGGGCTTGGGCCAGAGAACTGACCTCCTCACGGTCCTGGAGGCTGGGTGTGTGAGGTCCGGGGCCAGCAAGTCCGGTTCTCCGGAAGGCCCCCTTCCTTTGTGACCGGTGGCCGTTCTCACCCTTTCACTGTGCCCTCCCAGGGCAGGAAGGCAACGGGTCCCATCCCAGGACCCGCACCGCCGTGACCTCGTCGGAACCTAACCAGCTCCCCGAGCCCCACCTCCAGATATCACACGGCAGGTTAGGACTTCACCGCGTGACACAGTTGAGTCCATGGCAGGGGTGAAACTCAGTTTTCTAGGATCCGTGAAACGTAGAATTTTGGTTGGTGGAATGTGGGGATGGAGGAGACCGTCTGTAAAGGGTGAAGTGGAAAGAAAGAAACAAATCAGATGAGTAGTGCCTGTTCAGGAAATGCTCCATGGTGGCCTGGTGTCCTTGTGGCTGGTACTCCTATCCGTATCACTAGTTATAAGCGTAGTAATAAGGGCAGTCTGCTTATCAAGTGCCTGCTGATCACCTATGACCACGGGGCCTTCACGGTCCCCTCGGCTTGATTCAGCGAGTCTCTGCCCTGACGTCTTCCACACTCCAGCCACGTCCACGTCCAGAGAAGTACCACCTCTTCCTGTTTCTGAGAGCATTTACTTTCAGAAACTTGAAAACTCCTTCTCTTTCCATTGGAGAAGTAATTCTTTTTATTTATTTATTTATTTATTTATTTATTTATTTATTTATTGGAAAGTAATTCTTTTTAAAAAACCTCTTGTCATCTTTATAACCAGGGCAGTCTTTCTCGGATCCTTGGGCCCAAAGTGCCTTTGGAATGTAATCACCAAGGGAGGTGGAGGGTGTCCCGCCCTGTCTTTCACGGGAGTTGAGTTCAGACTCCAATCTGGCCTTTTTCTCCTCCTGTAGTAAACTTGAAGATAAAACCTCCCATTCCTTCCATATTGTTCAGGGAAGCTTGCTTTGACACCTGTCCCTGCCCTATTTTGTTTACCTACAGTAGTAGTGATAAGGTCATCTCAGCAGTCCTGGGAATGAATAACTTCTATTATTCCCTTTTTCAAAATGGGGGGCATAGAGGTGGACTCACAGAGATTAAGGAAATTGCCCAAGGTCACACATATAGGAAAAGATGAAGCCAGCATTTAGGCGGTAGCAAATCAATTCCACCGACCTAACTCACTCTGTGCCGCTTGCTTTGTGATCACTGATTGTGCTGAAGAGGAGAGGCGGGAAGGGTGACTGCTCCAAGTTCTTTCTTCTGCCAGGAAGTTACCAGTGACCTCCACCCTTCCTCCCATCCTACAGTCAGGTGATGACTGTGCACCTGCATAGGACACGCTTATTCCTAAGAGTATAGTTCTTCCTCCTCCCTTGCTCAAGGTGTGTGAAAATTCTGCACGGAATTGGAAGCTGTCTACACAGCAGCAACTGGTTTACTGAGGTTAAAACTGAGGTTAGGATAAGACAGCTGTAACTTTTTTTTAATATTTATTTATTTTGGGGTGTGTGTGCAAGTTGAGGGGCGCAGAGAGAGAGAGAGAGAGAGAGAGAGAGAGAGAGAGAAAGATTGAGAGATTCACGAGCAGACTCTACACTGTCAACGCAGAGGTCGACGCAGGCTCAATCCCGTGAAACCGAGATCATGACCTGAGACAAGATCAAGAATCGGATGCTTAACCGACGGAGCCACCCAGCCGCCCCTCATCAGGCACATTTATAGAAAATAATCGGTTATGAAGTGCAAGTGAATATGGAGAGATTACAGCCAGGTATTATATTGAAATGCAGTCTGAGAGTCTATGTATCGATTACCTCTGACCTTTGAGGGGAGGCTGGGGGGTTGGTCCCGTGTTGTCAGCGGCACAATATCTGAGCGCAGTAAACACGGTATCATTTTGAGCTGATGGCCTAACTATCATGTTACGTGAAATGAACATAATAAATAAACAGCACCCGTAGTAAAACTCATTTAGATGTGTGAGAGATAGGCTCTATTTTGGATCTGTGAGGCAAAATTAGAGGCTTTTATTTTTTCCTTACAACACAGTCTGTGCTTCTTTGAAAGTCTTAATTTGTAAAAATTTGAGTTTTCTTAAGGGTTTCACACTCTAAGAAGTTATCCTATAGATGATTCAAAAAACGTTGAAAGTAATGCTATGTTTGTCTCTTAGAGTACAGGACAAAAGGGCATATATGATATTTTACAAGGTACGTTTTTTATTCCAGCGCGATCGCCTTCGAGGAACACTGTTTACACCTGCGTGTTATCTCAGGGCATGGACACCAAGCGTCCGATTGTGATGGCTGCTTCTTCCCTTGGCCTTGGCGGGAATGGGGATTGGGGGGAGGAGTCTTCGCCTCCACGGCCTCCTTGGTATTCAGCTCCCCTGCTGGCACTTACCCTGCAGGTCGACTCACCCCGGAAGGAAACGCTCGAGTGGGGCCGAGGGCCGAGGGGCGGGCGTCGGGAGCCCCTCCCGCAAGGCGCTGAGGCGCCGGCAGGGAGGTGGCGTCAGCCAAAGCGGGGACCTACCCCTCGATGCTTGGACGGGGAGCACGCGAAAGTCTGGCGTCCCAACGCAGAAGAGATTTCGCGTCCCCGGAGCAAATCAGGACGGCGTGCGGGACGTTGACACCACGCAGGAGGGACGGCGGGGAGGCCGCGGGGCGTTCGCGATATCGTTACCGTAAAATATTCCGAAGGTAAAGTAGTTAACGCCGAGAAGCCGCACGTCGTGGTGTTCTTGTGGTAGAAAGCAAAAAAGAAAAGAAATGAAACGTAAATAGCATATATAAAACTGCATGACGGTTTCCCGTGCGCAGAGACTATCCTCTTGTACATGAACCTTCTTGAATGTCTGAGGCAAATTCCTCCTCACTCTTCGGTGAGAATCCCTTAATTGTGAGGAAACGACACAAATGCTTAGAGTTTGAATCTTCCCTTCGATAGAGCATGTTCCTATATATCAGCACAACTATGACTTTGAAAATGTAGAGGTTTATCCCCCATTCCCGTTCTTTGCATGGATTTTGCCTGGAAATTCTTTTTTGTTCTCCCAGGGTGCGCGCGCGCGCGTGTGGTCACCGTGTGTACGTGGTTGCGCTGTGTTTTCGTGGAAGTGTTTCTTTGCAAGAATTCTGCAGCCGAGGCCGCCCTGCCAGGCGGCGGACGTGCAGCTGGTATTGGTCTGCCACATTGGAGGAAATACTACAAGGTGTTGCGTCGGCATTTCCATTGTTGTCTGGCCTGAGTTGACCGTGTCTTGCATGTTGGGCTATTTAAGACTAAGTATATGAGTATTTGGGAGATTACTCTTAAGACACACAGGGATAAAATAGTGCCCTCGGGAGTTGCCCTGAGGGGAATAAATATTTACACGAGCTCATATCTGGGACAAGGAAGGACACTGGTCTTTCCGGGACATTATGATTGAGGCCAGACAGTGAGGTATTGTCCTACCGAGAGATCCCAGCTTGTGAAGGTTGAGACAGCCACCCAAAATAGTGACCTTTCTTAATTACTTAATTCTTAATTATTAAGTTTCAGGACCTCTAAATATGGATATGTGTTTAAAAATTACTTTGGGTATTTTCTTTCTCCTTGTACTATGATTTCAATAAATTGTACTAACAATCACAATTATTTTGAGTCGTGCTATCTGGAATTCTCAGGCTCCAGTAGGTCTTTACTGGAGATCCAGGTTCAAACCTAGCTATTTGAGGGGTACTAGGTTATCAACAGAGGAGAAAATACTCAGGCAACAGAATAGGCTGAAGTGGACTTGTTCTGGAATATTCCTGAGCTGGTACATTGGAGAATATTTGTTATCGGATGGAGGTGTGCTAATGCAGAGGGATAATTTTCTGCAGTCAGGTTAAATCATAATAAAGAAAAAATTGTAATGTTTGTAATCTTAGGCTGGTAGGCTGGGAATACATAATTGGTGAATGTACCTAGAGTATTATATAGGTGTGTGTCTGCCTCTAGAGATCTAAATGAGATAATTGGGAAGTCGCTAAGGGCAGGTGCGGTTTCAGGGGCCCTCCTTCCGAGTCCAGATGTCAGGCAGTTGTCGGACGGCATAGGTTGTCTGGGCGACCTCACACGTGGGGGTGCCCTGCCCTCTGATGCTGTTCAAATTGATCTTGCTGTTACTTTGAATTTAAGTCTGCTTTTCATTTTTAACATCAACCTCCACATTTGAGCAAGGACTTCCCTTGCTTTTATCTTTTATCTCCATGGCTTCTGCAGATGACACCCCAAATCTCAGTACTCTTCCCCTGTTGTGCGGTCCAGCTCCCTGTTTTGCCCGCTGCAGAAAGACACCGAAGGTCTTGGGGTTTCACTTTCTACTGTGCTTATGGAGTTGTCTTCAAAACCCACACATGCATGCACACACACCCCCACACTCCCACGCATGCATGCGCCCACATAACCACCCACATGTGTGCATGCATAACACCTGTGCACACACATAACCACCCACACATGTGTGCACACACCTTCACACCCACACACATGCGTGCACACACCCACACCCACGTGCATACATGCACACACAGGCACGTGTACCCTCTACGCAGGTGTGCATGCACACACACAAATTGTAAATACGTGAACAGATTTTCAGTAGTGGATTTATCTAAATGTTGAGATTATAGGTTATTTTAATTGTCTTCTTATTCTTTATTTTTGCTATCCAAAGTTTCCAAAATGAAACTATATCATTGCCTTATACAAAGGAATTAATAGAGTGCATTACAAATAAATTATTTCTGGAATAAAATGGGGTCTACGTAAGTATCAAAAAATATGACATATTGCCACAGTATTATTTCTCTTTATTTGTTTACTCTGTGTTTTCTCTTCTCTAAACTGCTATGAATCCTGAGTAAATCAGATATATATATATATATATATATATATATATATATATATATATATGTATGTATGTATATACACACACACACACACAAACCAGGGATGCGCATATGCACACACATGCACGATACATACATATGTGAATGATTTATATTTCAAAGGAAATTATATTCAACATTACTGAATCAAGGAGTCCTCAAATACATCTTCATCACAAGAAAGAAAATAGTAATATAGATAATATTCCTTTTAATATCCCTGTAGGCAGATATAAACTTCTGTGAGGCAGGAAAGTTTCTGCTTCGAAGAAACACACAATACAGACCTACTAGGACGACTCTTCAGTTTTGAGAACAGTCTCCTCTCTTCAGTTTTGTGCCAGGAGCCTGTTATTAACCCAATACATATGGGCCAGGATTTCTGGTGTCTAAAAGCCATAGGGGGTTAAAAGCCCTGGGCCCTTTTGTTACCTGCATTGTGTTTCTTATGTTTGGAATTAATGGAGACACCCTGGTGTTTGTTCTCCCAAGGAAATTTCTTTTTAGCCCCAAACATACTAAGAGCATAGAATTAGAATAATGTAATGAATCGTCATTTCTTATTTCCTGCATCTATTTCCTGGATGAAATATAGAAAGTATATGATGACAGTTTTTCTCTCTGATCCCAATATTTTTATCTGTAATCAACGTTGGGCCTTGTTCTGGGTCTTATTTTGGATGTTTCCGGAACACAAGCCTGGGGTGTGACTAATGTGTGAATAATCCTCTCTTGACACATGAAAAACGGATGAGGAGCAAAGAACCTATCTTTACATTTTGCTTTACTGTGTTTTTCTAAAATATCAGATATTGAAAGACTATCTACATCTGATAGATAATAAGATGACTACAAATAAAAAAAGATGCGTTGTAATTCCGTGACCTTGGAAAGTTAATAAGCACGTGTGTGCAATGGGACGAACGGTATGTGAACGTACGTGCATTCACGTGAGATCTCGGTGTGGACAGCTGGGAGCACAGACTCCGGCTTGTCTCAGTTTCAAATTCAAAGAGCATTCTCATATGGCTTTATATTTGTACTGGAGTTACAGTTCAGCACAGGACAAATTCTGAAACAAATCTGAAATCTATTCTTCAGACACGGTTCATTTTTCCTCTCAGGATATGTGTCCATATCATTTTGCCAGTGAATGAGAAGTACTTCATTTGACAGAGCATCATTGGCTATGGCATTTCCCCCTCAAAAGAATTTAACGGGCGGTTTTTAAATGCTACCTAAGCAACCGGTCTGTATTTTGGTCCATTTTCCCTGCTCTTGTGAACTTACACCCTTCTTTAGCCCTGTGTACCCCTCACAGCGTTCTAAAATTACCCCTCCCTTTCCTGACACCACACACATCCCCCACCCACCTAACGCTCTGGTGCCTTCCCTCTTCATCTCTAATATAATCACACAGGTTTGGAAACTACCTTCCTTATCCGCCGTTTCAGTGTCCTTTTATTCTTCTGAAATGGAAAAGATTCCCCCTAAAACCTCTTCCAAATTCACCTACAGCTGCAGTCTTTTTCTGTACTAAGTGAAGAACCTGGCTTAATGTCATCTCCTGATACCAATGCTCGGAATTCTAGCAGCCTGACTTAAGTCATTATTTCTCCTAACTAGCCTAACACAGTAATTATGTCATTAGTGGCTGCTGAGTATATATTGATTGAAATAATAAATTGTTGGCAATAAAAAATGCCCACATATACATCTTTGTATGCATCAAAATCTACAATAACAACCTGTCAATTGTGTTATGTTCTCGTGATGGCAAAACAACTAGGGTTAGAAGAAAGAAAAAAATGGAAGTTGCTGGCAATTAATTTTTAAAGTGCTGGGAAAAACTAATTATCGTTAACACTTGGCATAAGAGAAGATCCTCACATGTACTCCATAATAAGATGTATTGCAAAACCTTAAAATAAGTGAAAAATACTCAATTTTCTTTCAAAGTAATGAGGTCCTAATAGAGTAAATATATTCTTGGCTTTACTAATAATAATCTTTGCCAAATATAAGTTTTCTCTGAGATAACACTGTTGAATTGTGGTATGAAATAAAGAGCTAGAAAATTAAGCATCTGTTCTATAAGAATATAAGTTGACTAGAAATGTTATAGGATGAAAAATCTAAAGCCTGGGCTCTAGGGATCGTAAACATGTGACTTATCCTTTGTAGGTGCACAGATATTGCACATAATGTGATAGATTTGAGCCTTATTTGAGCCTCTTTAGGAAATGTACCATGGGAACACATTAATTTACTCTAAATTTGTTGATTGGTCCAATGAAATGCAAAATATTTTCATATTCTCCTTGATATATATTTGACTCAATGTCCAGCAAATAAACGTGAATTCAAATTGGATGAAAACTACAGAGGAAATGTGAGGTGGCAGGGTTCAACCTACGGAGTTTGGGGGGAAAGGAAGGGGACCCTTAGCCATATCTCTGCTGACTTTCTTCAATCTCTATGAGCAGGTAGTAGGAATAGGGCTGATCGGATTTGGTAATGTTGGTTAGACCATAGTTTAAATGTAAATACTGTGTTTCCCTTTCTCTCCCTGTTCCTCCTTCTTTATAAATTGTTGTGACAATGAAATTACAAGACTCACCTGCAATGATTCAGTGTCTGCTTTTTGACAACAGGCCCACGATTCCTTTTTCACAACCATCCTTCACATCCATCTACTTACCTGTTTAAGTATTTCATATACGTGCCCGTTTCATCGTTGTATTAGGGTTGAGAACTGGTTGTTAAATCCAGTTGGGAGCTCCGTGCAGAGGTAGTACTGAGTGTGTATAAGAGGACGTAGCATAAACATGCATTTACCCCGTGATTCTCTGCAGTTGGCTGCCTTCAAAACTTGAGGGGAGTTCGATCATTTGGCAAAACTACTTGAATACTATGATATATTATTGAAACATCATCTTCACTTCTTAAAATACCAATTTATTAGAATCAGAGAGCATATAAAATTAGAAGACCGTAACTAAATCTCTGCTACCTTGCATTGTATGTGTGTGTGTTGCATTGAGTTTAAGGTATGAGAGGGATTCTGTTGGTTGTATATCAATGGCTACATATGCATGTTGCACAAATAAGCCAGAGTGGCAAAAAATCAGAATATGTAAACACACAATAATTCGTAATTTTTAGCATATATACAAACGGATGTCCTAGGATCAATAACCAGTATATGTGCCAACTCTTTGGTATTTTCTCTGATCACATAATATTTTGTGATTAGTTAATAATTATCACAGTTCAAATATCAAATTCCAAAGAGAAAATAATAGTAGACATAAAAATAGTGAGTATGAATGATCTTTTCTTTAGTGTTTGAGAAAGACCACAAGGTCTTGTGTGACCTCAGAGCAATCATGAGGAAAATAACTCAACCCAGTACTTAATAACTGTGAAATTTTCTATTAATAGGGTGTTCCTGTTGGTAGAAAGCCAGTTATGAAGGAATAGGTTTAATAATAGGCCACTAATATGTTAACTCTACTGATGACATACATACTGAGAAGTAGGCTATGTCCAGGTGTTTAAATTGCAGTCATATTTTATTGCATGTGTAATACATGCATATGCATTTTACAGTCAGCCTTTGATTACTAAAGGGATAATAATTTATATTCCTCAGTTTCATAGTGATCAACACAAAGTCAAGTGGTTTGAAAAAAACTTACACAAGTAATCGTCTTTGAATATTCAGGAGCAATGAGTCTCAACAGAGACAGAATTCATAGTAAATCTTCATTTAAAATTTTAGTAGAAAAGCCCAATATTGTGTACTGTTCCAGTAAATTAAGCTAATATGGCAGTGATGACTACATTTATGTACAACTTTAAGTTTTTTTTTTAACGTTTATTTATTTTTGAGACAGAGAGAGACAGAGCATGAATGGGGGAGGGGCAAAGAGAGAGGGAGACACAGAATCAGAAGCAGGCTCCAGGCTCTGAGCCATCAGCCCAGAGCCCGACGCGGGGCTCAAACTCACGGACCGCGAGATGATGACCTGAGCTGAAGTCGGACGCTTAACCGACTGAGCCACCCAGGTGTCCCTGGGTTCATCTTTTTTTTAGGTGTTCAGTATATTATGTAGACTTAAATGAATTGTTGAGTAATGAAGTTGATTAACTATATGCTCCTGGTTTATTACAGTGCGGTTATGGTACTTTGTTTAAGGAAACTAAGGGGACCTAAGAGAAATGCAAAAGAGGCTTAGAAGCTGTGCTTGGAGAAATAGCATGATATGAAGGCTTACAGTTGGATCACTCCCCCATCTCTGAAGTTTGGATTTATGAATTAGGCTACAAATCCCTTAAAAACACTTGTACCTTTATTTGTCGATATATTTGAAATCAAATATTAATTATTGAGTGAACATCAATCCTTTGTAAAGTTTCTTTTTGTATGCATTAAGTTCTACACAATTTCATCATTTGTGTAGGTTAGGGTGTCCATCCTGATGGCCAAGATACTAACCATTTCCAAACACCGTAGGGATACCTCATGTTGCCATATTTTCTTACTGTGTCTAACAGTATCCATAATGTCTAATTAATAGAAAATGGATCAGTATATCATCTATGAAGTTCACTTCTGTGTATAGAAAATATTGGAGAGTAACGCTTACAACACACAGAGCAGGATGAGTACTTATGATTCATATTTGACTTTTCAAGGTGTACATGTCTTCATTGTTGGAAATAGGCAAAGGTGGTTTTCTTGTAATTGTACCTTACCATTGCAACAGTCTCAACCAATAATGCCAGTTAAATATCTGTAATGTATAATAAAATAGAGAATGGGAAATAAAAATCTTAGCTAACCCAAGAGAATTCTGAGGGGCACTGGTAGGTAGCATTCTTCTAAAGAATAATGGAAATGTAATTATATGCTTGTGTACTTAAAACTAAAAAAACACAAAAAACAAAAAAAAAATTGTGCAACTTTTCCAAATGTTGAGTACAGCCAGACTTTTAAAAACATTATTGAAGTCTTCTCAGTAGACTGTAGTAATGCAATAACTTGCACTTAGGAAATCAGAATTAGTGCATATTAAAAACTGTTATGATAGAATGATAAATTCTTATAAATTATTATAATGAAAAAGTTTTAAGACATTTTTCTTCCATTATCCTTTAATTCCCCTCAAGAAATTTGCAGAGTCCAGTGTTCCTTTTATGCCGTCTGAATTAAGGATGTGATGTTATAAGGAAAACAATTTAAGAGGACAAAACTGCTACTCCTTGACTTGTTGCTGTCAAATCCCTGATACTATTAAGGAGATTTTAGTAGATTCCTGAGGCCCTTGATGGGGATACGTAGGGAAGGAAGACCTTATAGTGATTGGCACGACGATTGATTCTGGAAAAGGGTAGGGAGAACACAACAGACAGAGGAAGGGACGACTCCCTGGGCTCTTTGAGAATCAGGGAGCAGAATCCTGCCTCCTTGCAGCACTCAGAACTGGTCTAGTACATTCCCTCCAGGGAAGGTACTGCCTGCTTCCACAGAGCGCTCGCCTTCCCAAGGTGCATCTCTGGGAAGGAGACAGAACAGCCGTCTTCCCTGATTGCCTTTGGCACATCTCCCTTATTGTTTTTATTCCCTTTCGGTGCACCATGAGATGAGTTATTTTATACACAGGTCAAAATCTCATTTAACATACATTTAGGGCTTCTGTTAATAAAATGAAAATTAGAAGTCTGATGTAACAAATCAGTGGAGTGATTTAGAGACAAGTCATAAAGTTTTAGATCATAATTCATGAGTATTAGCTGATCTGCCAACCATCTCCTTTCACATAACAGCATAAACTCTATAAATCCTAAGGGAATCCTGGGAAAGACTGCATAGATAGAAGAAGGTATTACTGCACATTTTGAAGTAAAAGCACAGCAATGTGGCCTACAAATCATCAATTACAGTATTATTAAATATTTGATTATGAATATCTATATGTAGTGTATTACCTAAAGCATCATATTATATATCTGTATATCTATAGGTATATGTATATGTGTGTATGTGTGTGCATATATATGTATATATATGTAGCCTAGATAAGTTTATCTATATGTAAATGTATAATGTATAAATATGTAATAAACACATAAATACATATTATTACATATCATTATATGTACTTAAATATAATAAATGTTATAAGTGTAACAAATATGTATATAGAGACCATATATATCTAGGGTATATAGATACACATGTAGATACATATCTTCATCCTGTAGCTCATATTCTTTTCTGACTCTGTCCTCTCAATCAAACTTGTTAACACCTTCATTTTCATACATTTCAACATCATATGTCTGCTAAGGATTCCCCAAATACTACTGCTCTTATTCCTGATTTTCTCTGTAACCTATCTTGCTCGCAATTAAGGGAGATTATTTATCTAATTTCCTACAGAAATTTATTTTTTTTATTTTTCCTATAGTACTTTTGAATATGTGTAGTGTAGTCTGTTAAATACATGCATCCTAACAGACTTCAGGTTCATTAAAGAAAGAAACTGTCACGTCTATTTTTTTTAATAGAGAGAGAGTGCACAAGCAAGGGAGGGGAAGAGAGAGAGGGAGAGAGAGAATCCCAAGCAGGCTCCAAATTCAGCACAGAGCCCAATGGAGGGCTTGAACTCAGACCCTGGAATGACCTGAGCCAAAATCAAGAGTGTGACACTCAACTGACTGAGCCCCCCAGGTGCATGGAGGTCTGTGTAATCTAGCTTGTTTCAAATGGTGCACACTGCCTATTTGGGGACATTATTTCTCTAAGGGAGTTAAAGTATAACATAGTGTCAGAATTGCTAAATGGGAAGAAGCATATTTTAACTTCTGTTTATGATTTTGCATCTAACAAAGGTGTTTGATGATGCTCAGATTCACTTAGGTAGTGTTGTCCAAAATGTTTTGGAACTTTGTTTAATTTTAAGAATTTTTTTTCCTGTAGTTTTGACATAGGATTCTTTTAGTCTGTTTTATTTGTTTTGTTTTGTTTGTTTGTTTGTTTTATTTTTGAGACAGAGAGAGACAGAGCATGAACGGGGGAGGGTCAGAGAGAGAGGGAGACACAGAATCGGAAACAGGCTCCAGGCTCTGAGCTGTCAGCAGAGAGCCCAACGCGGGGCTCAAACTCACGGACCGTGAGATCATGACCTGAGCCAAAGTCAGACGCTTAACCAACTGAGTCACCCAGGTGCCCCTCTTTTAGTCTGTTTTAGATTAATAGGCTGAATCCATTTAAAATGTAAGATTTATTTATTGACTTTATAGAATATTCATGATAAGGTTCTGTTGTGTCATACAGTATTTCTAAATAAAATATACTGACTGAGACAAAACTTTAGATAGAATTTTTCTTAATTCATGTGATATATCTTTGCCATACTTGAAATAATTACATTCAAGAGAGATGTGGGAAGAAGTAATTGAAAAATTTTATAAGATTTCATCAATGTGTATTGATTTAACCAGTGTTAACATGCGCGAGAAACTTATGCTTACCTTTATCATTCCAAGGGAGTTCTTGACAGAAGGTTTCTTCATAGATTAGAATAAACAACTTAGTTTGGAATAGTTAGGCTCACTGTGGTATCTGCTCTGTTCTTTGGTGGTATATTCGAAGTTCAGTGTAGAGGTGAACATTGCTTGTTTTCTTTCTCAAACTGTACTGCATGTCTTAAGTCTTTGATCCATTTTGAGGTAATTTCATTTTTCTGCATGTGGTTATCCAGTTTTCCCAACACTATATTGAAGAGACTATCATTTTTCCATTGAGTATTCTTGCCTCCTTTGTTAAATATTAGTTGACTGTATATGTTGGGTTTATTTCCGGGCTCCTATTCTGTTCTATTGGTCTGTTTATTTTTATTTATTTTACTGTTGCTTTGTAGTGCCCTTTGAAGTCAAGAAGTGTGATGCCTCCACCTTTGTTCTTTCTCAGGTTTGCTTTAGCTATTCAGGGTCTTTTGTGGTTCCATACAAACTTGAGGGTTTTTTTTTTCTATTTCTGTGGAAAATGTCACTGGTATTTTGGTAGGGATTGATTTCTATAGATGGCTTTGGGTAGTAAAGACATTTTACCAATATTAATTATTCCAATCCATGAACATGGGATATTTTTTCCATTTGTTTGTACCTTTTTCAATTTCTTTTATCACAGTTCTGTAGTTTTCATTGTACAGATATTTCTCTTCCTTGGTAAAATTTATTTCTAAGTATTTTATTGGTTTTGATGCAATTGTGAATGGGATAGTTTTTCGTTTTTTATTTTTTTTTTAATTTTTTAAAATTTTTTTAAAATTTTTACTTTCAGGCATATCATTGATAGTGTATAGGAACACACCTGATTTCTGTATGTTAATTTTACAATCTGCAACTTTACTGAATTTATTGATTGGTTCCAAGACTGTTTTGGTTAACTCTTTAGAGTTATGTATATATAAGATCATCTCATGATCAAATAATGGTAGTTTTCCTCCTTTCTTTTCAATTTGGTGCCTTTTTTTTTTTAATATTGGCTGATTGTGCCAGCTAGAATTTCTAGTACTATGTTGAATAAGAGTGGTAAATAAGGTTGCACATACATCTCTCCTAGTTATTTACTCAGGAGGAGGAGGAAATCTGCTCATAAAAAATGTTGTTAAAAAATTTTATGGTAGTCTTATAATCCTCATAAACGGTGACCATCCCAAATATCCATCAGCAGGAAATACCAGCCAGCAGAAGTGCATGAAGCCATGATACACAAAACAGCAGAGATGAATCTGAAAAACGTTACATAGTGATAAAGCCACCCATATGTTACACTCTCAGTGATCACATTTACACGAAATCCAAGATTCTGCAAAACCAATGTGTGATGGTTGAACATCCAGTGGATGATGCCACTGTGTGAAAAGGATTCACTGGAAAGCGGCCAGGAGAGATTTTGTGATGTGATGGCCTGTGTTTTTCTGTTTCTGTTCTGGGTGTAGTGCACGTGTGTTTATCACAGTATCGCACTGTCAAGTTATGCTCGTAAGACCTAGCATTTTATTGTCGGCAAATAACTTTTATTGAAATAAATAGGTAGCTAGCTAGCTAGTTTGATTGATTAAATTAATAGAGGCATTCAATAAGAATTCCAGGTATAGACATTGTCCTTTGGCATCGTCATCAGATCTCACTAAGTTAGTGTAAAATAGAATGAGTAAGAAACAAGGAGGTTGATTGCATAATAATATTTTTAAGTTAGAACGACATAATCAGCTGCTATACATTTTTCCATGATATTTTTACATACGCACATCTAAGCCTGCAGTAAATGTTTTAGGGTGAGAGACTGTGAAGGGGTAGAGGATGTAAGTAAACAGGTAAAAACAAATTAAACAGCATGAAAGGAGACAATGCCTCATTTGGGCTAATAATTTTAGTGTGCCATGAAAAAAAAAAAGAATAGAATTGACTTCAGTATCCAGATAAATATATGTATTTTTTAAATTAGTAGGGAGAAGATAAAAAATGTAATAGGAAAAGTTATCCAAGCAGAAAATTCATAAAAGGAGAATATAAATGGCCAGTATAACCTTAAGAATATTTTCTTTCTGAATAATTATCAGAAATATGTAATTTAAAATAACATTGTAAAAGAGAAATAAGACACTTTTCTTCTCATTATAGAAACAAAAAAATCATAATACTTGATATTGGAATCTGTGAAGAAACAAATATTTGTTAATGGTGTTGAGCTCTGTATTGATACAGTTTTTTTTTTCCGAAGGTAGTTTAGCAGTATCTGTCAGTCTTGAAATACACTTGCCTTTTCCACATTTGAGAAATGCATCGAGCTCCTTACCCTAAAGACTTCAACAAGTGGCTTACATTTCCTTCACATAAGGGAAATGTCTGAAAATAGGCCTTACCACCTCTTCTCCAGGAACCTAGCTTTTTTCCAGTTTCCTTCTCAAGGTCATTGACCATCCGCTGCCTGCGTCTCTCCCCACCTTGCGTCCATTTCACAGAACTCCACCTGAGGCCACGCTGACCCCTGCATGTCACCGGCTGTTGTTTTGCCAGACCTGTGTGGAAAGAGGCCAGAGACTGAAGGTCTTTGCCTTTTGTAAGTTAAAAGGCTATTTTTCAGTTCTACAGAAAATTTGAGAGGAAGCACAGAGTCCTCCCACACAGTGTCCCTGCTACTAACATGTTGCATCGGTAAAGTGCATTGTTTGTGTTGTGCAGTTCTGTGGGTTTTGACAGATTCATAATGCTGTATTTCCCCTATTTCCGTGCCACACAAAATAGGTTCCACACCTACAAAATACCTGTGCCCCACCACTTGCTCCTTCTCCCACCCTGAAACCCTGGCTGCCACAGGCCTTTTTACTCCAAGTTTTGCATGATTCCAAATAGTTACATCTTGATGTAGATTGTGACTAGCCTGGGAAGAAAGACATTTCCATTTTTACTTTAAATACTTTTGTAATGCTTAGATGTTTAAGGAATGAGGTTAACTTAATTACCTCACTTTGTGGCATACAGTTGTATTTTTTCCACGTGATCATAAAAATTCCCGTAGGCATGTTGTTCAGAACACAAGCTCTCGTGAGCGTGTATTGCTTCGGCTTAAGGGCTCATTCTGTCCCCTGTCAACTTCATGAATTCCGAATATCACCCTGTATCTCTGAAGATCATAGTAGTACCTCCCGCACAGTCTTGTTATGGGAAATTTGTTTTTTGAGAGCTAGCGGGAGAGAGAGAGAGCTCGGCAGGGCAGAGAGAGAGGGAGGCAGAATCCCAAGCAGGCTGCACGCTGACAGCACAGAGCCCGGCGTGGGGCTCAAACTCACGAACCACGAGATCATGACCCGAGCTGAAGTCAGATGCTTAACAGACTGAGCCACTCAGGCGCCCCTTGTTACAAGAAATTAAAGAAATACGTACGTGTTTACAGATTGCTTAGCATGGCGTCTAGAACACTTGCTTTACTCAGTCGGTTACTGTTACTTCAGCTATTACAACATGAGGAATTTAAGTTACACATAAAACGTATAGGCTCTTCTATTTGGCTTGAGGCACAGTAAAATGGACTACTGAGGATTTTGAAGATTTTATTTTTTGTAATGCCTCATCAAATCCCAGATAAAGTTTGCTTGTGGAAATTTTAAAATAAGATATGGCTGTTAATTACATTTATGTATATTGTTTCATCTAGTAATTAGAAAGCCTTTGAGAATCATCATTTTATGAAATGACTTTAAATACTTGCTGAATGAAATGACATTGTCATTCTTTTTAAGAATTAATGGAGGGGCACCTGGTGGGTTGGGTATGTTCTTTTCCTTTAACTAAGCCTTAGTAGTCGAGAATAAGGTGTTAGAATTGAGAGGAAAATTGATCAGTTTCTAAACTGAAGTTTCTTTCCTTGTAAAGAATCATGTTTCATACTTCATGAAATAGTAGAAACATCAAACATTATCAAAATGTGAAATAGTTTACATGAGGCTGTAGTATAGGAATAAATGTGCAAGGCAAGAAAAATAGAAACATAAGGACAAGTGGAATTGAATCTAATCAAATGCATGATTCATCAAAAAAGCAGGCTTGGAATTGAATTCTTTACTGGGTCAAAGCTGCAGGTCTGTTGGGGACACCAGAGACGGAGCAGGAGCGCGTCTAGGCTCGGCCCAGCTGAGGCTCCCGTGTGTGTCAGCCCCATGTGGGAACAGCAGGCTGGGCACGTTCTTCCCCCGGTGGCAGGTGCGAAACAGGTGAGGGTCCAGTGTCCGTCTCGTATGGCGACTCTGCCTCTTTTCAGATAGAGCACATCCCTACCGGGAACCCAGCCAAACTTTACTCTGCAGTGCTGAACACAGTATCTGTGCAAGAAATGGAATGAGAAGTTCATCCCCTAATGCTTGTTAGAGAAAGTTATTGATCTTGTCTTCGAAAAATAAATTTGTTGACCTGTTTTTTTAAGCTTATTTATGTATTTTGAAAGAGAGAAGGCACAAGCTGGGGAGGGAGGGAGGGTGCGCGCGAGAGATTGAGAGAGAGCAAGAGAGGGAACCCCAAGTAGGCTCCGCTCTGCCAGTGCAGAGCCTCACCCGGGGCTTGTACTCATGAAACTCTGAGATCAAAACCTGAGCCGAAACCAAGAGTCAGACACTCAACTGACTGAGCCACCCAGCCACCCCTGACCTATTTTTTAAAAACAATCTCTTGATAGTCTACATTCCCCTAAAAGTGAGTCGTTGAAAAATAAAACCAAACTTTCACATAAGAAAACCTAGTGATTAACCACATCAGATGGAGAGAAATCACATTAATTTTTTTAAAAGCCTTATTTATTTTTGAGAGAGGAAGTGCAAGTGGGGAGGGGTGGAGAGAGGGGGACAGAGGATCCAAAAGCAGGCTTTGCACTGACGGCAGCAAGTCCGATGGGGGGCTTGAACTCATGAACCATGAGATCACAACCCGAGCCGAAGTTGGATGCTCAACCAACTGAGCCTCCCAGGTCCCCTCCATTAGTTCTTAAAAAGAATGACAATGTTGAATTTGAAGTCATTTCATAAAGCGATTATTCTCAAAGGCTTTCTTATTCTTTCTTAATTAATGAAACAATATACTTTAATTAACAGCCACATCTTATCTTAAATTTTCCATAAACAAAACAATGGAAACACAAGGAAAAAAATAAACAAGTCTAAAATTCTCTCTCCAAAATATTTTTACATGTAAATTACAGGATGGAAATGTGTAAGTTATGAAATGATTTATAGACAACAAAATGAGCAACAGAACGCCACATCTTGGCAACACATAATTTATAAGAAATACCTGATGATGCTATTTCAGCAGAAAATACCCTTGTCATGTGAGTACGGAGAAAACGGCAGTGCCATACTGGTCCCCAAAGTGGCACTACAGCATGGATATGAGAGCCAGTATTTAAGCATCCACGATGCATTTAAAAAGTGAAATTTATCATCTAACATTTGTGCTGCAGGAGCCTAGAGCAGAGTTGGAAGAATCCCCAAATGAGACAAAAACATTATAAGAAAGTAAACGATAAAAAAAAAACTTTCATGAAAAAGTCTTTTTCAAATATTAGCAAATTGTATGTAGCAGCACATAAAAAGAATAATACACTGAGGCCACATTGGGTTTTTCCCAGGAATGGAGATCGTCTCAAAACTCAATTTAATTCACAATACCAACAGGATAGTGTTTGACAAGCCTGCAACTAACATCCTCAGTGGTAGAAAGTAAACCCTTTTCCTCTAAGGTCAGGGACAAGAGAAGAGTGCCCACTCTCGCCACTTCTGTTCAACCTAGGACAACAGGCAATTGGCAAGGAAAACAAATAAAAGGTATTTAATCTGAAAGGAAGAAGTACAATCGTCGGGTGGCAGATGACACAATCCTGTATGTAGAAAATACTAAGGACTTCACAAACGTGTCTTACAACTGACAAATGATGTCATTTAAGTTCCACTACACAACATCAATAGACAAAAATTAGTTGTATTTCTGTACACTAACAACAAACCGTCTGAAAAGGAAATGACACAACTGACCCCATATGTAACCATATCAGAAAGAATAGAATAGGAATGAGCCTCACCAAGAGGTAAGACTTGTACAATGACAACATCGACGGCAGATATTAAGCAGATATAAATGCAAGAAAAACATTGTGTGTTCATCGACTAGAAGACTGAACACAACCTACAGATCCAGTGCCATCCTCATCAAGATCCCAATGCCCTTTTTTTAAAATAGAAATAAAAAATAATAGTCCTCAAGTTCATATGGAACCACAAAAGATCCAGAATTGCCAACAGTCTTGAACGAGATGAACAAAGCTGGAGGTATCACACTTGATTTCAGAACATATTACAAAAGTACAGTAATTAACAGTATTTTTTTTTAATTTTTTTTAAATGTTTTATTTATTTTTGAGACAGAGAGAGACAGAGCATGAACAGGGGAGGGTCAACGAGAGGGAGACACAGAATCTGAAACAGGCTCCAGGCTCTGAGCGGTCAGCACAGAGTCCGACGCGGAGCTCGAACTCATGGACCGCGAGATCGTGACCTGAGCCGAAGTCGGCCGCTTAACCGACTGAACCACCCAGGCGCCCCTAACAGTAAGGTACATTAGTACCATCATCCAGACCTGGGGGAACTGAACAGAGAGCCCAGAAATAAACCCGCGTGTAGCCAGCCGGTCTCTGATAATGCTGCAGAGAACACACAGTGGGAGAAGGATCGTGTCCCCAACAAGCAGTACTGGGAAAAGGTGATGCTCACGCAGAAAAGTGAAAATCGGCCACACCTTACGCCATATGCAAAAATCAGCTCATAAAGTCTTACTGTAAAACTTAGACTCTCAAACTCCTAGAAGAAAGGGCAGAGCATCTTGGCCATGATTTTTCAGACGTGACACCAGAAATGCAGGCAGCAAAAGCAAAAATGGACAAGTGGGACTCCTTCACAATCTGTTATTTGCTTCAGCACTTAGGAGATTGGTACTGACGTGGCAGGTGTCCTCTGTATTGTTTTCTCCTGCATCTCATCCGTCATCTGCAATGACATGTGAGTCCCCTCATGTCACTCTTGTTTGCTGAATGCTCGACACAGGCACAGGAGTGATTGTTGAAGAGGAATCAAAAGCTGTGATATAAAAAATAGCATCAACAATGCCGGGTAAAAAAATAAAAAGGACTCAAAATGCTAAGCCATGCTTAGGAATTTGACCTATTTTGGTAAATGCTGTTCAGCTTTTTCAAGCAGTATCTGCTAAGAGAAATAGGATGTATATAAATGAGCATGTTTTCTAGTAAGGTGTGTTCTTCTAGTGAAAAGGTTAATGCATTTTTTTAAAAAAAATGCACTTAAAGATTTAGTCTCAAAGTGGTTTTCTTCAAAGGACATATTTTTATCAGACTAGATAACTGCAGTTTTTTTGAAACTGTGATTGATGCGGCTTCGCGGAAGTGAAGACGCACAAGGCAGGTGAAGGAAGGAGGTGCTGCGGGGGTCAGGGTGTGGCCCAAGGGGAGCAGCGCTGTGGGAGCACGTGTCTCTCGTTTCCAGATGAACTCTTCACCAAAATAATTCATATTCCCCTTTCACTGATCAGGATGGATACCGGATCTGATAAGACACGCGGGAATGTTTGTAAAGGTGCAGCGAACACCTGCAAGCGTGGGGTCCGCCTGGATGTGTTCGCTGGAGGTGTGTGTGCCTTTCTAGAGTGCGCCCTTCGTGTCTGTGCGCGTGCCTCACACTGTTCCCCTTGAAGGGAGTCGTGCCTCCCTCCCCTCCTCTCGCTCTTTTTCTCTCTCAGTTGTTGCTCTTCTGCTGTTGTCACGTAGATGTGATTGTATTGTAGCCAATCAAAGAGATACGTAAAGACAAATAAATGGAGACCCGGCAGAATGAGGAACACTGAAACTCCCACGAGGTGCCTTACGTATTCACATGTCTAATTTCCCAGTGAATGTGTTTATTTCAGACATGGCGGCAGCAACGACACCTCACTGGTTTGGGGAAGATTCAGCAGGAATCTCCCGTAGGGTTACCCCGCCCTTACTGATGCTCAGCTGGTGTTGCTGGCCTCCGCCCCTGTAGCCATCATGTGACCTGACACATGCGTGGTACCTCTGCTGCTCCAGGGAGGGCCTCCTGCGATGACCTTTCGGCACTGAGAAATGCCAGGTTATGCTACAGATTTCTCCAACTGAGTGAGGGGCAAGGTGGGGAGAAGTTCTGTATAATTACTAGAAAATCAGCTGCTTCTTGCACATGGCTTGTATTTCCTGAGTACTTGATACAGACAACACATTTTCGTGCGATGCCCTTTCCTCACAAACATGCATGTGCACACACGAACACACATGTGCACACATGAACATACATGTGCACACGCACACACACGTAAACATGCACATGGGTACACATGCACACACAATCACACACGTACGCATGCACACACATGCAGTCACAACACGTGTGCACACATATGTGCACACACATGCATGTGTACAACGCATACGCAGTCACACATGTGCATACGTATGTGCACACTTGTGTATACACATGCACACACATGCATCCACACAGTGCACTCACTCGTACAGACACACAGGCATACATGTGTATAAACACATGCACACAACGGACACAATCACATGTGCACACGTACATGCACACATGTGTGTGCATGCACACGTGTGCATACATGTATAGATACACAGGCACACACATGTATACACACATGCACACATATAAGAAGCGGGAAGCCAGATGCTGCCTTATTAAGACCCGGAACCAAGTCGCTCTCTCTGACCAGGTTCTGTGATAATGGGACTTCCCTGCATGAAAATACAATTTAGTTAAAATCAAATGAATGCTTTATTTTTAAGACATTTGAAAAATAAGTCATAGGATAAATCTTACACAAGCAAAACATCACAATTTCTCTCTTTGAAATGAATATTTAAAGGGAACCCAGCTACATTCATCAGAAATGCTGCGAATAGCAGACTCTTAAATATTTAGGGATGTACAGCCCTTTTCAGAATGGTTTATTTTTGTATCCTCTCCTTAGGAAAAATGCACACATTATGCACAGAATTCCATATAATGAGTTTGTGGCAAATTCATGGCTTAATCGTCCTCAGACATCAGGTTAAGACTCCTCTAACGTCAGAGGTTATGTATTCGAAATGATCACTTATGCTTTTAAAAACATGAACTGTCTCATATGGTTTTTCTTTCAGACACCGTGTACCAAATACATATCTGAATATCAACTTCATAATTGCTTTTCTACAATGAAAATGATAGTCTGAATGTTTCTTTTTTTAAAGGCTTATCTTACAGATTTACATAATATAGGTTAATGCTTTTCTCCTTATGGTCAGAAGAACAAGTTTTCTAATTTGCAGTAAAGGTAACACAAGGAAAAGCAACAAGTCATGACAAGGATATACTAAACTAGTATTTTTTTTTCTTTGAGGGAAAGAGAGAGAGAGTGTGCGCATGTTCAGGGGAGGGATAGAGAGAGAGGAGAGAGAGAAGCCCGAGAGTGGAGCCTGCTTGGGCTTCTCTCTCTCCTCTCTCTCTGCCTCCCTTGCTTGCGCTTGCTCTCTGTCTCCCTCTCAAAATAAATAAATAAACATTTAAAAAAAAGAATCACCCAGTGAGGTTCTGATCCCAGACATCGGAATAGGAGGCCCCTGGGCTCACCTGCCCCCACGGACACGCCAACTCTACAGCTAGACACGGAGCAATTCCCTAGGAAAGATCTAGAAAAGGATTCGTACACATGGGCCAATGAGGCAATACCCGTGTCACAGCAGGTAGAAAAGGCCGAAGCACACTTTCTCGTGAACCCCACGGTCGGCTGGCCTCGGGAAAGGCAGTTCCTGGGAGGGGGCTCACGTGTCCCAACTTCTTCCTGAGGAGCAGAGGGTTGGACCCCATCCCTAGTGCTCAGCTATAAGATTTCCACCTGAACAGCAGCCCCTAAAGCACAGGGCTCTGAAAGTTAACGGGATTTGCTTGATGGAGACCCACTAGACCCCAGCAAGCAAATACAGGATCTGCGGTGGCTGTGCCCTCAGAGCTCAGAGCTGGGCTTGCTGAGCGGAAAGTCCACCTCTCTGTCTTTCCCTCCAAGAGGCGGGTGTGCCTACTTTAAAAATGGCTGCCTGAGGGTCAGTCTTCTGATTGAGTAGAAATCCAGGGGCTGGAGGCCAGGGAGACAGCCAGTGCCTTCTCCTTGCCCTGCTGGCCCACTCCCGGCCACCCGCGTCCCCTGGGATGGAGCTTCTGCACGTGTCTGGTGTCCCGGATTTCATTGGCTGCCACCTAGAAGGATGCCCAGGGTTGCCTGGCTCTGCTGGCCAGCAGGGCTCCCTCCGTTCATGGGTCCCACCGGACCGTGCAAACAAAGATACATTTCTTAATGGATGATTCTCCTAAAATACTACCATTTTAGGGTTATCTTCCTAGAAATCCACGTGGACAATTGTATTATCCCTGCTCTATTAACTGTGGGTCAGTGTTACCTTAGTGAAACCTCACATCAGTGTAGCAAAGTAGCATATTTTATTCCCATTGCTTAGCTGTGCAATGGCCCATTTAATAACCTGCATGTGACTGAATGTTAGGGGAGCGTTTGTGAAGCTCATAAACTTATTAGAAAGTATAACACTCATATATATTTTAAAGTGATCAATTCTTTGTTTACCTCTACCTTCTAATTAATGAAGTAATGCCCTTCTTGATCTTCCAACGCCAGTTTCTTCCTTCCTTTGAGAATGATTTTGAGCAATAAAATGTTAATCATAAATTTGTAATTAATAGGACAATTATGATTTAACAGGATTAATAAAATTATAAAGTAATTATTATATCCAGAACGGAAATGAACAAAAGGTAATGACATTGGTGAGCACAATTAATATGACAACTTATTCATAGGCTAATTACCATTATGATTATATTCATTATATTAAGCTTAACTATATACCTACTTAATTAGTATATATGCACCCATGAAAGTTATGTGCGTCTGTGAAAGTGAAACATTCCTGTAAAGATTATTGGATACAAATTAATGAAAAAAAAAAGGCCATACAAGTTAAACTGTTTCGTAAAATTTATCAGAGACCATTAAAGGAAGGAGCTTTGTGGTCACCTTAGTACTTCAACATGACCAGGTAACAACTGAATATTCTCCCAGGACTTCCTAAGGATGAGCACACACTCTTCTGTCAGAAGGATCACAGAGCCACGGAATTCACTCTCATCCTAACTTGGAATTCTAGCAGAATCTGAGATCTGCGGTCTAAGACTGCATTAAGATACTGGGTACTTTGTGGGGCACCTGGGTGGCTCAGTCGGTTAAGTGTCCGACTTTGGCTCAGGTCACGATCTTGCGGTCCGTGAGTTTGAGCCCCGCGTCGGGCTCTGTGCTGACAGCTCAGAGCCTGGAACCTGTTTCAGATTCTGTGTCTCCCTCTCTCTGACCCTCCCCCGTTCATGCTCTGTCTGTCTCTGTCTCAAAAATAAATAAACATTTAAAAAAAAGGTACTGGGTACTTTGAAAGATGGATAGGTGGGGAAGGTTTGAGTGGCTGATCATAACAGTAAGCTTTAGGAGACATAGGTAATTGAAACTCCAACAGAAGTTTGATATCCCTTTACCTTGATGATGATTTGGATTAAGCTTGATTCAAACCAAGCATTCATGAGAATTTAAAATATGTGTGTGTGTGTGTGTGTGTGTGTGTGTGTGACTGTTATTGTATGACTTAATCTTTGAGACTCTGTGTTTGAATATCAAAATCCACATCCATTACCAATTTTTTAAAATTTGTCTTAAATTGAATTCCTTTGGCAAAAGAAACTGAGTGAGAAATTTGAGTACAGAAAGTTCTGGAACAGTAACTTTGGAATAAAACATGGCAGGAGTGAAGGGAGTAAAATAGGGGAGAAGGAGAGAATGTGATATAAACACAACAGAAGTCTCTATATTCTCACAATCCCAAGAGATATGTGGGAGAGGGCTATTACATGTTTTCCCAGATTGTGATAAGGGGGCTGGGTTTCTATGAGCAAAAATTATTCATAAGACGAACATGAAATAAAAACTTCTTGAAACAAAAACTGAGCAGATTTTTCACCAACAGCCATGAACTGCAAGAAATAAAAATAGCATTGTTTAACAGAAAGACACTGGATCTAAGAAAAGGAGCAAAGAGGGCCACAGAAGATGAAAACTCAAGTACAAAGTGTGCTTTTATTTTCTTAGGACTATAATTGTTTAAAGTAAACGTATTTATTGGAAAGGCTTTATGGTGTTTACGCAGATGGTAAAATGCACAACAATAGCTGATAAGCCAGTAGAGGACATAAAATGAAATAATAATAAAAAAAAAAACCCAGTTATTCCAAATGAAGGCAGGTGAAGAGAAGGTAAAGGATCAAAGCAAATACAAGGCTTAGGCGACAAACATAAGCCAACCGTGTCATTAATTTCATTACCTCTAATGGATTTATGCCTTCCAATAAGGCAGAGGATTTAGGTGGAATGGTAGATCAAGACACAAGTTTGTTCCATAGCCACAGAAAAAAAAATCCCCATCAAACAGGAGAACACTGAGAGATTAGGAGGACAAGGATGAATAAGCAAACTATAACCAAGCAGTAAGCATCACAAAGCTGTCGTGGCCACGTTACTGTCAGACAGAGACTCCAAAGCAGGATTTCTGGGAATAATGTAGAGGCATTTCAGAATAATAGAAGAATCAAGTCACAGAAAATACATAAAAATCACAAATGCTTTAAATTATAGAAATTTCATTACACAGAGGGCACTGGAAAGAGAAATAGACAATACCACAACTATATTTATTTCCGTGCTCCTCTCTCTATGACTGACAAGTAGACAGAAGGTAAGTCAGCGTATGAAAGTTGAGCACACAGGCAAGAACTGGGTACAATTTAGATTTGCGGACCCAGCTCCAGACAAAAGTAGAATTGATGTTTATTCTAGCTGCCAACAAACACATAAAGATAGGAATTGTAATGGACCAAATTATGTCTCCATTAACCTAAAAGAATTGTACTTGTACATAGCATGCATGTAAATGAGGAACCAATAAGAGAAAGATATCTGAAAAATCCCAAAATAAATAATAAAGACAAGTACAGAAACAAAACAATAAAATAAAACAGATTTACAGTGAAAGACATCAAGTAAATCTAATGACAGTTCATCCAGAAGGTGAGTAAAATTGATAAACTCTTTCCAGGATATTCAGGGAAAAAAGAGAAAAGGCCCAGTCACGACATCATGTGTGAAATAAGGGCTCACACTCAAGATCCAGGAGACATGAAAAGAATGAATGAAGAAGTGTGAAAAAATTTATGCCAATAAATCCCATAAGTTAATGGGATGGAAGACACTTGTAAACAAAAGTGGCAAAGAAAACGATCTAAGTAGATTTTTGATTCAATAAATAAATTCACTTTTTTATCGTTTAATAAAAATGACTTATTTATTTACTTTTTAAAAGTTTTTAAAGAGTCTGTTTCTTGGCTTGTCTCTTTCTCCTTCCTTCCCCCACTTCCCCACCCCCACTCTGCTTGTTTGTTTTGTTTCTTAAATTCCACATATGAGTGAAATCATATGGTATTTCCCATTCTCTGACTTATTTTGCTTAGCATAATACCTTCTAGCTCCATCTGTGTTGTGGCAAATGGCAAGATTTCATTCTTTTATTTTTTTTATGGCTAATATTCCATTGTGTGTGTATGTATATATATATATATATATATACATACATACATATGTATACACACTTATACACACACACACACACACACACACACACACACTTCTTTATCCATTCATCAGTCAAAGGACACTTGGGCTGTTTCCATAATTTGGCTATTGGAGATAATGATGTTTTAAACATAGCAGTGCATGTATCCTTTGGAATTAGTGTTTCTGTATTCTTTGGGTAAATACCTAATAGTGTGCTTGCAGGATTATAGAATAGTTCTATTTTCAACTTTTTAAGGAAGCTGCATACTGTTTTTCTCAGTGGCTGCACCAGTTTGCATTCCCACCAACAGCGAAAGAGGGTTCCCCTTTCTCCACATCATCACCAACACCTGCTGTTTTTTTTGTGTTTTTGATCTAGCCATTATGACATGTGTGAGGTGATATTTCATTGTTTTTTTGATTTGCATTTCCCTGATGATAAGTGATGATTAACATCTTTTCATGTGTCTGTTGGCCATCTATATGTCTTCTTTGGAGAAATGTGTTTAAGTCTTCTGCCCAGTTTTACTTGGATTATTTGTTCTGGGGGTGTTGTGTAACAGAAGTTCTTTATATATATATTGGATGCTAGCCCTTTATCCAGTAATGTAATTTGTAAATATATTCTCCCATTTGTAGCTTGCCTTTTAGTTTTGTTGATTATTTCTTTTGCTGTGCAGAAGATTTTTTTTGTTTATTTCAAGTTGTGATTTAAATTCTAGTTAGTTAACATGGAGGGTAATATTGGCTTCAGGAGTAGAATTTAGTGATTCATTACTTACATAGAACACCCAGTGCTCATCCCAACAAGTACCCTCCTTAATGCTCATCACCCATTTGGTCCACTCCCTCCACCACATCCATCCATCAACCCTCAGTTTGTTTTCTGTAGTTACAAGTCTCTTCTGGTGTGCTTTCCTCTTCTCTTTTTTTCCTTCCTCTGTGTTCATCTGTGTTGTTTATTAAATTCCACATATGAGTGAAATCATATGGTATTTGTCTTTCTCTGACTGTCTTATTTCACTTAGCATCATCCACTCTGGTTCCATCCATGTTGTTGCAAATAAGATTTCATTCTTTTTCATTGCTGAGTAATATTCCTGTGTGTGTGTGTGTGTGTGTGTGTGTGTGTGTGTGTGCGCGCGCGTGTGTGTGTGTATACAACATTTTCTTTATCCATTGATCAGTAGCTGGACATTTTGACTCTTTACATAAAATGTCTATTATTGATTGTGCTGCTATAAACATTGGGGTGCATGTGCCCCTTTGAATCTATTTTTGTATTCTTTGGGTAAATACCTAGTAGTGCAATTGCTGGGTCATAGGGTAGTTATATTTTTAGTTTTTTGAGGAACCTCCATACTGTTTTCCAGAGTGGCTGCACCAATTTGCATTCCCAAAAACAGTGCAGAAGGGTTCCCCTTTCTCCTCATCTTTGCCAACATCCACTGTTGCCTGAGTTTTTAATTTTAGTCATTTTGACAGTTGTGGGGTGGTATCTCATTATGGTTTTGATTTGTATTTCCCTGATGATGAGTGATGTTGAGCATCTTTTCATGTGTCTATTAGCCATGTGGATGTCTTCTCTGGAAAAATGCCTGTTTGCGTCTTTTTCCCATTTTTTAACTGGATTATATGGGTTTTGGGAGTTGAGTTTGATAAGTTCTTTATAGATTTTGGATACTAGACCTTTATCATATATGTCGTTTGTGAATATGTTCTCCCATTCCATCAGTTGCCTTTTAGTTTTGTTGATTGTTTCCTTTGCAGTGCAGAAGCTTTTTATCCTGATGAGGTCCCAATAGTTCACGTTTGCTTTTGTTTTCTTGCCTCCAGAGATGTGTGAAGTAGGAAGTTGCTGCAGCCAAGGTCAAAGAGGTTGCTGCCTGTGTTCTGTAGTATTTTGATGGTTTCCTATATCACATTTATGTATTTTATCCATTTTGAATTATTTTTGTGTATACTGTAAGAAAGGTGGTCCAGTCTCATTTTTCTCTATGTTGCTGCCCTATTTTCCCAGCACCATTTGCTGAGGAGACTGTCTTTTTTCCATTGGATATTCTTTCCTGCTTTGTTGAAGATTAATTGACCAAATAGTTGTAGGTCCATTTCTGGGTTCTCTATTCTGTTCCATTGATCTCTGTGTCTTTTTGTGCCAGTACCATCCTGTCTTGATGATTACAGCTTTGTAAAAAAACATGATGCTTCCGGTTTTGTTTTTCTTTTTCAGGATTGCTTTTGCTATTCTCAGTCTTTTGTCATTCCATACAGATTTTAGGATTATTTGTTCTAGCTCTGTGGAAAATGCTGTTGGCGTTTGATAGGGGTTACATTAAATGTGTAGATTGCTTTGGGTAGTATAGACATTTTGACAGTATTTATTTTCTAACCCATGAGCGTGAAATATCTTTTCATTTTTCGTGTCATCTTCAATTTCTTTCATTAGTGTGTTATAGTTTTCAGTGTACAGATCTTTCACATCTTTGGTTGGGTTTATTCCTAGGTATCTTATGATTTTTGGTCCAATTTTAAATGGGATTGTTTTCTTAATTTCTCTTTCTACTGCTTCATTATTGGTGTATAGAAATTCAACAGATTTCTGTACATTGATTTTGTATCCTGGGACCTTAATGGATTCATATATCAGTTCTGGCAGTTTTTTGGTGGAGTCTTGCAGGTTTTTTATATATAGAATATTATGTCATCTGCAAATTGTGAAAGTTTTACTTCTTCCTTACTGATTCAGATGCCTTTTATTTCTTTTTGTTTTGATTGCTGCAGCTAGGACTTGCGATACTATGTTGAATAAAAGTGGGGAGAGTGGACATCCGTCTCTTGTTCCTGATCTTAGGAAAAAGCTCTTCAGTTTATCCCCATTAAGGATGATGTTAGCTGTGAGTTTTTCATATATGGCTTTTATTATGTTGAGATATATTCCCTTTACACCTACTTTGTTGAGGGTTTTTGTCATGAATGGATGTTGTACTTTGTCAGATGCTTTTTCTGTGTCTATTTACATGATCATATGGTTTTTATCCTTTCTCTTATTGATATGATGTATCATGTTGATCAATTTGTGAATCTTGAACCGCTCTTGTAGCCCAGGAATAAATAGCACTTGATCATGGTGAATGTTTTTTTTTTTTTTTTAATGTATTTCTGGATTCGGTTTGGTAGTATTTTGTTGAGGATTTTTACATCTATATTCAACAGGAGTATTGGTCTATAGTTCTCTTTTTTAGGAGGGCCTTTATCAGGGTGATGCTGGCCTCATAGAATGAATTTGGAAGTTTTCCTTCTTTTTCTATTTTTTGGAGTAGTTTGAGAAGAAGAGGTATTAAGTCGTCTTTAAATGTTTGGTAGAGTTTGCTGTGAGGCTGTCTGGTCCTGGTCTGATTCCTATCTCTGCATCAAGGGTCTCAGTCACGTCTTCCACTCATTTTTCAAGTCCAGCAAGTGCCCTTATGTCAATTCTTCGAGCTGTCCATCGGGCATGTTACTTACATTGTTTTACTTAGATCTCTGTCTTGTTCTTTCATTTGGGATCAATTTCTATGTCTCCTCATTTAGCTTAAGTCTCTGTGCCTGTCTCTGTGTGTTGGGAGAGTCAGCTGTGTCCACTGCTCTCGACGGTGGTGGCTTATGAGGAAGAGGTCCTGTCGTGCCTCTTGCTTCCCAGGGCCCGGTGCTCCCGGGAGTGTCTCTAGTGCATGCTGGGTGTGCCCTACTGTTGTATCCGCTGCTGTGTCCTTCGGGCTATGTCTGCAGAGGCCCCGGTGGCCTGCCGGGGGCAGCGTGGGGTCCTGGCCTGAACGGGGTGTGCTCTGCTAGTGCAGTGAAACCTGTCACCACCACCACTCTCCAAAACTCCCGTGTAGGGAGAGGCGGAGCAAGCAGGGGTTTGGGCCAGTGTGACTGGGGGGCGGGGCGGGGAGGCCCGCCTGAGTGTGTGTGGGGAGGCTTGGGGTGAAGGGGTCCTAGCGCTGGTAGAAGGAAGCTCCGTGCTTCTGCTGAGGACACGGGAGGGAGATGGAATAGGGGGTCACCCGGTGAACGCTGCCCCCGCCCCTGGACACTCTGACATGAGCACCTCACCTGCCTGTTGTGTGTACCAAGTGCTCGTCCTCACTGTTTCCTCACTGTCTGTCCTCTGTCTGTCCATGCGCTGTTTGCCCTGCCTTTTCTCCAGAAGCAGCCCCGTGTCCTCTGGGCGCCCCCAGAACCAAGCACACCACACCATCTCTAGGCTTCAAGCCCTGCTGCTTGTGAGGACTCCTCAAATTCTACCCCTCTCATCTTCCAGCACTGACCCAGGGGACCTGTTCTTCTTGTGCATTCCTGGGTGCCCCCCCCCACCCCTCCTCTCTCTCTCTCTCTCTCCCCCCCCTTCTCTCTGTCTCTCCCCCTCGTCTCTCTCTCCCCCCTCTCTCTTTTCCCCTCCTCTCTCTACCTCATTCTCTCTCCCTTCTTCCCTCCCTCCTTTTCTCCCTCTCTCTCTCTCTCCCTCCTTCTCTCTTTCTTTCTCTATCTCTCTCCTTTTACCATGACTACAGCTCCCTCCCCTCTGCAATACCCAGTACCTGTTTCTCCCCTACCCCACCTCTCCTCATTTCCTGCCTTCTATGATGTGGCCTCTTCTCTCCCTTTAGTTGAGGGGTTTGTTCTGCCCTCTCTGGCCAGATTTCTGTGCTATTTAGGATGATATGATCCTTATCTTCTAGTGTTTATGGGTCCTCCACCTCTGCTGCCACCTTCAGTGTAATCTAAATTAGTTTACTTTGAATTAAAAATCCCTCCATCGATGAAAACTTCATTGAGAAGTTTCTGAAGCCCAGAGGTCTTCACTGGTGAATTCTATCAAACATTTTACAAGGAATTAATACCAATTAAACATGAACTCTCTTGAATAATACAGAAGAGGGGAACGCTTCCCAGATGATTTTATGTGTTGCTTTACAACTGCCTTGGGAGTTTCCCAGATCTAATCTGAAACTAGTTCCCATACTTTCCCATATAGGAGGGCAGGGAGAGACCAAAGAAAAGGCAAACAAAGAGGTAGGAGGCGGAAGGTTTAATAAGCGAGGGAACTTACTCTTGGGGCTTTGTTGGGTGGCTGCATGATCAGCAGGTAACCGTACCAGCTCACCAAACCTTGGAAGTTTATACAGAGGCCTTAACTGGGTTCATTCACGTGTACTCCAGGTAGCTTCAACACCATGTTTCTATTTCAAGGCTGTATCCTTGGGGCAGCTTCTGGGAACAGGGAACGTGAGCGGAGGGCACAGTCCAAGGATGGGGGTGGGTGGGGAACCTACAGTCACTGGGTCCAGCTCACAGGTCAACCACGGCCACACCTTCCTGCTGAGAGTCCACCATGGCCATGCCTTCCCGATGACAGATCAACGATGGCCACGTCTTCCCGATGACAGGTCAACCACAGCCACGTCTTCCTGCTGATAGTCGACCACGGCCACATCTTCCTGATGATAGGTCAACCCCCTCCACGCTTTCTTGATGACCCCCCAGCACGTCCAGCATAATCCTCATCCAGAACTAGTCAAAGACTGTAGGGGAGAAACAAATTGAACTATAAATCAATATCTTACATGAGCACACGAAGCAAAAATCCTCTGGCCTGTGCCGTTTTCTGGTGAGAAATCCACTGTTACTCTTATCTTTGTTTCTCTGTACAGGTCTTTTTTGAAACTTGTCTTTCCACGGGTTTTCAGGAATTTGATTATAAATCCAGCAATATATGAAAACATAATGCATATAGGCCAAGTGGAGTGTCACCCAGCATTGCAGGAAAATTTGATTTTCATAAATCTTTCAGGCAGGCCAATGTGAAGAAAGGACTAGACTTATCTTTCCACAGTAAACAACTGGAAAACAGGATTAAAATATATGAAACAGTAGTTTTCGGGTGGTGGACAGGAGGCAGTGGGCCCTGATTACCAAGAGGACAGTAATTGTGCCGGCTTCCTTCCTGGGGCCAGTTTCCTGGCTGCATCACCGGGAAGAAAAACCCAGTGGTGGTCTCCCTACGGTGAGAGACAACAGAGCTGTGGTGTGGATGGACCTGTGCACACAGGAGTGGAAACGACTCTTCATTCTTTTGCTGCCATCCGCCATCATTTGGCAGAAGCAGAGGTGAGCACATGTTTAACAAAATACACATTATCAAGTTAAAACTGATTTTTAAAAGAGTGATTTAAAATAAAAGCAGGCTACGTGAACTTATAGGAACAAAGAAGAAAATATATTAAGGAAACTGCATGAATTCATCATTATGGTTAACCTTTAAATTTGAATTTGATATTCCAAGGAAGTAAATGGTAAAATAAATTTTACATATTTCTTTAAAAATTGGAGCTATAAATAAAATAGGGCTTGGGAGAAAGAGTTTCTTAATGTTTTTCCTTGGCCTCATCAGGATATTAAAAACCATCAAGTTTTGGGGCACCTGGGTGGGTGGCTCAGTTGGTTAAGTGTCCAATTTCGGCTCAGGTCATGATCTCACAGTCTGTGGGTTCAAGCCCCATGTTTAGCTGTGTGCTGACCACTCAGAGCCTGGAGCCTGCTTCGGATTCTGTGTCTCCCTCACTCTCTGCCCCTCCCCCACTTGCATTCTGTGTGTGTCTCTCTCTAAAAACTAAACATTAAAAATAATTTTTAAAAAGGCAGGTTTTTAACTTGATAAGATCTTACTAGTGGTAACCCAAGAATATTCAGTCCCACGTGGAGGGGTGGGGGAAAAGTGCTTTATAATCAAACACATCTGAAAATGCGGAAATTTCTTTATTCGACACTCTGGAGAGTCGTGAGCACACTAATACTTGCTAAAAGACTTTTAAGATGAAAATATACTGCATTTCACAAACTTACCTAACCTTGACTCATTTTCTTCTCCAGAACATCTTATGGGTCCATGTGTTGACAAGGAAGGGTTTGGGTTATACTCCCGAAGAATGAGAGAAACTCGCGGATAGACCTGAGGACCTAGAAAGAAGGCTTCATCGGATGACATGATTACAGAACATCACCTAACCTGAAACTTACACAAACCAGATTATGCCTGACCAAATGGAAATTGAGGGTTGGCAATGAGAAAAATGAAAATTCCAATATTTATAATCAGAAGTCAGCGACCGCTGGTAACACAGGAGGTCCCCGATCCCTGTGAAAAGTGTGACCTATGCTTCAACAACACTAAGAAGTCATGATAGCCTGAAAGCTGTTGTCCCCAAATGCTTCTCTTCCTCCTCGTGTGTGTAGATGTGTATACACGTCTATGTGAACATGGTAAAATGAATGGTTTATGAAAATAAATTCAGTAAAGCATTCAAGTATTAAGTGTCGACTCTGCATCAAGACGTGATTGCTTATCATCAGTTAATTTATAGTCTGGAAAATGAAGTAAAGCATGTGCGTGGAGTATCTACCAAAGGAGACAACGCCTGATGAGTAGTGAAGCGGCACAGCTTACAAAGTGAGAAATCTACGGAGGAACAGACATGAGAGGCGCAAAGCAGGGTTCACCTTAAACACGTGTGGGTTAGTTTTCACAGACAAATACGCCCTCTCCCATGTTTCAACACCCAAATTGTCCACTCCTGCTAGAAGCATAATACGTATATTTCTCTAACGCAGAAAACCAAGAGTGTGATCGCGGAGGTGAGGAGCGTCTGAGGCTGCTGAGAATGGTGGGTTACGGCCACCAGAAAATCCTGCCGTTCGGAAATGCCATCCCCGTGCTGCCCGATGTGCCAGCATTTCGAGAAAAACTAAATCAGCATTTTCGTATTAAAAGATTAACCTGCAAAATCATGGTAACACTCTGTGGGCACAGTATACGTTGCAGCATTCCGTAGAGATACAGGCCTGTATGTCACCTCCTCGGTAGATGTGCACAGATTTAAAGTGGACCTCTTCAGAGGAGAGGGAGATACTTTCCCTGGTGGTGGCCGTGCCGGAAACATAACCACAGAGCAAATTAAGACTCACACGCTCCTGGGGCGCCTGGGTGACTCAGTCAGTTGAGCGTCCCACTTTGGCTCAGGCTGTGATCTCACGGTTTGTGGGTTCGAGCCCTGCGTTGGGCTCTGTGCTGCCAGCTCAGAGCCTGGAGCCTGTTTCGGATTCTGTGTCTCCCTCTCTCTCTGCCCCTCCCCTGCTTGTGCTCTGTCTATGCAGCCCCCTCTCAAGAGAGATCCTTTACCAGTACGGTGGCAGCAGACTTCAGAGAGACTTGGGAACAGGCTTGCACATCTCTCCTTCTTCCTTGGACCTTGCCACTAGAATAAGAGTGTGCCTGCCTGAGAGACACAAAGCACACGTGAATGAGAGCAGACCCAGCCTGGGTGCTCCTAGACTCGCCTCTTGGCCCTCCAGCTGGAGCTTCAGCTGACTGCAGACTCATGAATGTACTGTCCACAAAGAGATGAAGCAGCCAAGGCCCACAGGACCCACAGGCAGCCCTCAGATCTGTGAGGAATAATGAACTTAGCTTTAGCCACTGAACTGGTTGTTACGCGGCAATAGCTACCTGCTGTAGCTTCTGCTGGAATACCCGTGTCTCCATATTACTCCGGTCATATCTTCCCCATGCATTTTGCTGCAGGCTTCCCTCATTAGGACCATGAATCTCTTTGACCCATTGATTTCACCCTCTCAAAAAGTCCTCATGTCCTTCAAGGTGGTGTGGTCAAATTTGGCTCTTCTGCGGTTCTGTGCAGGACATCAGGAATTTCACAGGCTGTCTCGGGCCCACTCTGTTCTGCTCAGACAGGCCTAGTCATAAAGTCCTGCACATACCCTGCCCCAGGGCACGTCTGGACGGCATCGGTAACCCATGCCCAGTTGGGAGGTGAGGCGCCTCTGTTCTGAATCACCATACATCTCTTGGTCTTCTCAGATTCCATTTGCTTCTGACATGGGCCCAGGAGCTCATCATTCAGGAGGTTTTTAGAGACAAAAGTGGTCTATTCTGTTCTGACTTTTCTGCATTCCCTCCCTTTGCCTAGTCTGGGCATAAACTATATATATATGCCAGTTGTTGGCAGTATAAAGTTTATGTTTCTGTCTTTATAAACCAAAGATCTATAAGATCCATAAACCAAAGGCTTATAAGCCAAGGTCTCATAACACATAAAACCTTTTGGCTGTCCATTCCAGACTGTTTTCAGTGACAGTTATAGAATTTCTATACAGGAGGGCCAGGGGTAGCTAGCTGGGTAGAAAATAGCTAGAACATACATCATTTATGGCAGTTTCTGTCTTTGAACTATTTTTTGGATATATCGCCTTTACTTTTATTGAGGTAAAATTGGTATATAACATTAACACGATACTAGTTTCACGTACACAATATAGTAATTAGACATTTGTATACACTACAACATGATCACTATAATAAGTCTAGTTATCATCCATCACAGCATAATTGACCCCTTCACTCATTTTGCCCAACCCCTCTCCCCTCTCATAACCATCACTCTGTTCTCAGACTCTATGAGTTTTGTTGTGTTGTCTTTTGTGAATTTTTTAGATTCCACATGTAAGTTGAACCATATGCTGTTTGTCTTTCCCTGTCTGACTCATTTCATGTAGCATAACACCTTCAGAGTTCGTCCGTGTTGTGGCAAATGGCAAGAATGCCTTCCTTTTATGGTTAGGTACCATTCCATCATATGTGTATCCAGACATTCATAATCCACTCTTCTGTCAGTGGACACTCGGTTGTCTCCATACCTTGGCTGTTATAAACAATACTACAATTAAGATGTATCTTTTTGAATTTATATATTTTTTGAGACATGCCCAGAAATGGAGTACCTGAATATAGCAGTTTTGTTTTTAACTCTTTGAGGAACCTCCATACTGTTCTTCAGAGTGGCTGCACCAGTTTGCATTCCCACCAGCAGTCCATGAGCGTCCCCTTCTCCGCATCCTCGCCAACACTTACTTGTCTGTTTGGTAATGCCACTTGTAACAGTGAGATCTCGCAGTGGTTTGGATACGCATTTCCCTGATCACGAGTGATGTTGAACATCCTTTCATGTGTCATCTTTTCATTTTCTTTGGAAAATGTCTATTCAGAGTCTCTGCCCCTTTTTTAATTGGATTTTTTTAATATTCAGTTCAGTTCTTCATATATTTTGGATATTAACCCTTTATCAGATGTATAATTTGCAGATCCTGTCTCCCATTCAGTAGGTCATCTTTTTGTTTTGTTAACTATTCCCTTTGCTGCACAGAAGCTCTTTAGTTTGGTGTAGTCTCAGTAGTTTGTTTTTGCTTTCGTTGCCTTTGCTTTTAGAGTCAGATCCAAAAACTCAAAAGGGAAGATGGATGTCAGGGAGCTTACTGCCTGTGTTTTCTTCTAGGGGTTTTGTGCATTCAGGTCTTACATTCAGGTCTTCTCCATTTAAGTTTCGTGTTTGTCATGAGACAGTTCTCCAGTGGCACTCTTTTTCTTGTAGCTGTTTAGTTTTCTCAATAACATTTATTAAAGATACTGTCTTGTCCTTATGGTATATTCTTGGCCCCTTTGTCATAAATTAATTAACCGCATGTGGTTCATTTCTGGGCTCTACTCTGTTTCAGTCACCAGTGTGTCTTTATGCCAGCACCATGCTGGTTTTGATTATTGCAGGTTTGTAATGTAGTTTGAAGTCAGGGAGTGTGGTGCCTCCGCCTTTACGTTTCCTTCTTGACATTGCTTTGGATATTCAGGGTCTTTGAGTGGTTCCATGCATATTTTAGAATTATTTGTTCTGGTTCTGTGAGAAATGCTGTTGGGATTGTTGATAAGGATTGCATTCAATCTGTAGTCTGCTTTGTATGGTATGGATATCTTAACATGATTAATTCTTCCAATTTGTGAACGTGGAATACATCTTTCGATCTATTTGTGTCTTCAGGTTTTTTTTTTCATAAATGTCTTATAGTTTTCAGTGTAAGGTCTTTCACCCCCATCATTTAGTTTATTCATAGCTATTTTCTTCTTTTCTTGCCTAATTGTATCAAGTGATACAGTTATAGATAGGGCTGTTTGCTTTCTTTAAAATTTTTTTTTAACATTTATTTATTTTTGAGAGAGAGAGAGAGAGACAGAGAGAGAGAGAGAGAGACAGAGCATGAGCAGGGGAGGGACAGAGAGAGAGGGAGACACAGAATCTGAAGCAGGCTCCAGGCTCCAAGCTGTCGGCACAGAGATCAACACAGGGCTTGAACCCATGACCTGTGATGTCATGACCTGAGCCGAAGTCGGACGCTCGACCCACTGAGCCACCCAGGCTCCCCAGATAGGACTGTTTTTTCTCTTGGTTCATTATTATATATAGACTTCTGCATATTGATACTGTATTCTGTAGCTTTACTGACTTAATTTATTAGTTCCAACAGCCTAACTTTACAACTAAAGGAACTAGAAAAATAAGACAAACAAAGCTAAAAGTTAGTAGAAAGAAGGAAATAATGAAGATTACAGTGGAAATAACTGAAATAGAGACAAAAAAATCAATAAAAGTAAGACCTGGTTCTTTGAAAAGACAAACAAATTTGATGAACCTTTAGCTAGATTCTGCAAGATAAGAGTGGGCTCAAATAAATACAATTAGAAAGGAAAGAGGAGATATTACAACTGATATCACACAAACACAAAGGATAACAAGACGACTGTGAACAATTATATGCCAAGAAATTGGAAAACATAGAAGAAGTGGATAATTCCTACAAACATACAATCTTCTGAGACTGAATCATGAAGAAATGGAAAACCCGAATAGACCAAATATTAATAAGGATGATGAGACCCAGTAATCAAAAACATCCAACAAATAAAATACAGACCAGATGGCTTCAAAGATAAAATCTGCCCAACATTTAAGATTTAATACCTATCCTTCTCAAACTCTGAAAAAATCGAAGAGGAGAAAATGCTTCAAGATTCATTTTACAAAGCTATCATTACCCAGATACCAAAACTAGACTAGGCCACTGCAAAAAAAAGAAAATCATAGGCCAGTATCCCCAATGAGATAGATTCAAATTTCTTCGATAAAAATATTAGCAAACTGAATTCAGCAATACATTGAAAGGATAATACACCATGATCAAATGGAATTTACTCTAGGGATGAAAGGTTCAACATCTACAAATCAACTAATGTGACACCATGGTAATAAAATGAAAGTAGCAAATCTTATGATCATCTCAATAGATGATGTAAAAGCACTTGACAAAATTATAGAAACTTAAGCCATCTTACTAGCACACTCCTTATGTTACAAAACCAGCCAAAACATAGCTAGAAACAAAAGAACCAAATCAAAGTAAGGTGTGACCCGTAAAAATATGCATAGGATTTCAGGATCTGTTGAGAGTGCCACACAGAATAAATTCAGTCCTCTATTTTAAACATTAAAAAACTTTAAACGATGGCATTTAAAATCAATATTTTAATTTATACGTCCGAGGAGAGAGGGATTTCTGTTCTCCTTTAATGTCTTCCTCGCTTCCCTTTTATATCTTTAAAACATAGCTGTCAAAGTTGTTAGTTGCTATGGCAAGACTAAATACTTTTAAAAAATAATTTACTTACTTTTTAAATTTACATACATGTTAGTTAGCATATAGTGCAACAATGATTTCAGGAATAGATTCCTTACTTCCCCTGACCCATTTAGCCCTTCCCCCCTTCCACAACCTCTCCAGCAACCCTCTGTTTGTTCTCCATGTTGAAGAGTCTCTTATGTTTTGTCCCCCTCCCTGATTTTATATGATTTTTGCTTCCCTTCCCTTGTGTTCATCTGTTCTGTGTCTTAAAGTCTTCATATGAGTGAAGTCATATGAGATTTGTCTTTCTGTGACTAATTTCGCTTAGCATAATACCCTCCAGTTCCATTCACGTAGTTGCAAAGGGCAAGATTTCATTCTTTTTGATTGCCGAGTAATACTCCATTGTATATCTATATCACATCTTCTTTATCCATTCGTCAGTCGATGGACATTTGGGCTCTTTCCATACTTTGGCCACTGTCAGTAGGGCTGCTATAAACATTGGGGTACATGTGCCCCTTCGAAACAGCATACCTGTATCACTTAGATAAATACCTGATAGTGCAGTTGCTGGGTCACAGGGTAGTTCAGTTTTTAATTTTTTGAGGAACCTCCATACTGTTCCCCAGAGTGGCTGCACCAGTTTGCATTCCCACCAGGAGTGCCAAAGAGATCCTCTTTCTCCGCATCCTCACCAGCATCTGTTGTTGCCTGTTGTTAATGTTATTCATTCTGACAGGGGTAAGGTGGTATCTCATTGTAGTTTAGGTTTGTATTTCCCTGATGATGAGTGATGTTGAGCATCTTTTCATGTGTCGATTGGCCATTTGAATGTCTTCTTTGGAGATGTATCTATTCATGTCTTTTGCCCATTTCTTCATTGGATTATTTGTTTTTTGGGTGTTGACTTTCATAAATTCTTTATAGATTTTGGATACTAACCCTTGATCTGATGTGTCACTTGCAAATATCTTCTCCTATTCTCGGTTGCCTTTTAGTTTTTCTGATTGTTTCCTTTGCTGTGCAGAAGCTTTTTATTTTGATGAGGTTCCAGTGGTTCCGTTTTGCTTTTGTTTCTCTGGCCTCTGGAGATGTGTTGGGTAAGAAGTTGCTGCTGCCAAGGTCCAAGACATTTTTGCTTGCTTTCTCCTCAAGGATTTTGGTGGTGAAGTCTTACCTTTAGGTCTTTCAACCATTTTGAGTTTATTTTTGTGTATGGTGTAAGAAAGTGGTCCAGGTTCATTTGTCTGCATGTTGCCATCCAGTTTTCCCAGAACCACTTGCTGAAGAGACTGTCTTTATTCCATTGGATATTCTTTTCTCCTTTGTCAAAGATTAGTTGGCCATACACTTGTGCATCCATTTCTGGGCTCTCTATTCTGTTCCATTGATCTGAGTGTCTGTTTTTGTGCCAGTGAAGATTAATTACTTTTAATGACCCAGAAAACCTGTGGCTGACCTTGCTATTAGATGTGTCCAAGGAAAATCTTTAATTCATCTTCTAGCTGGAGGTATTTCCTTCCGAAGGATGAAGTGTAGGGTGAGAGCAGGTTCTACTTGGTTGAAAGGCACCAAGCAGTATGTGCAGGGATGCCATAGCATGGACACTTGTCAAGTGGTCAAGAAGGAACAGCAGAGGAAGCCTTTTTCTTCCCTGACCTGGATGTACTTCATCATCACAAACCATCAGAAGTGATTTGCTCACAGAAAATTAGTATGAATTCAAGACCTTGTTATCCTTAACCTTGGAGCCACTTTGTCTCACCCCAAAATCCAATAAATTATTTGGAACTACAGGAGATACATTGTGTTAACACTTAGGAAAATTATGCACGAGGCAGCTCTCCGTCCCTTTAACTCAGAAAATGGGTTTCATCATGGCATTGAGAGAAGTACTGGAGAGATTGTGCTTTCTGTTGATGTTTGATTAGAAAACAAACAAACGTGCACAGGAGTCGTCACACTAATTCAATTGGTTTGAGCTTTCTCTTCGTAACAGGGTGAGAATCTGTGCAGTACCCTGTGTGTAGTTCCTTGAAAAATGTCTGACACATGATTGAATGTTCAAAGTTACTGTAAAGTAAATGAAAAATCACATTGAGAATTGAATTGTCATTTTATGATAATTTGTTCCTGTTGCTAATCATGCTTCCCGAGGTCATTAGCTGTAACTGTGCTCAAGGAATCTAATTACAAAAAAAAAAATAAGCTAGAACTTATTTCTAGTATTTTTGGGAAAATCTTTAAAAGAGTAAGCTTTCCCTACCAATTTAATAGTACTTACTTATTACTTATGTTTGTCGTAAACCAATTTATTGCAAAACTGCCAAGAAATTGGTATATTGTCAGTTTGAAAATATAAGTAGAAATAAAAATACGTATTTAAAAATATAAAAATGAGCCAAAGATATGGATAAATTAATGAGCACTTCTCCAAAGAAGATAACCCATGGGTAACAATATAAGAAATGTTGTCCAGCTTCATTAGTCATCAGGGATATTGGAAATGAAAATATGTAACCACTAGGATGGCTAAAACATAAAATGTAATTTTAGAAACTCAGTACTGTGTAGAACACTGAAAACTGGAACCTCTTATGTACTGCTCTCAGAGTCTCACCTAGCTGAGTGACTCAGTGAACTGGGGGAATTAGCAGTGCTGGGCACCTGTAGCTGTGGATACAACTGATGGCCCAGGAATCCCATGGCTTTGTCGAAAAAAAAAGTGCATATCTGAGTCTCCAAAACATAGCCCCTCTGTTTGCAGTGGCCAGTCCTTGGAAACTGCAGAAGGCCAGTCGAGAGGTCCCTAAATAGATTGTGAGGCATTCACGGGAGGAAATACTTGCAGTGATTAAGAATGAATTGGCTACAGGTGCATTCTACACCACAGATAATCTCACAGACATGATACTGCATGAAAGGACACAGTCACAAAATGTACATACTCAAGTCTTACTTACACCAACATGAAGTCCAAAGGATTGCAAGACTAATCCGTGATTAAAAATCAGGATATTGTTTACCCTTTCGAGAAGTAAACTAGTAGGAAACCCAAAAAGGCACTAACCGTCGTGCTGAAAAATGTCCAGTACCTGATTTGAGTGCTGATTCAACGGGTGTTCATTTTGTGTCCGTTCATCAACCTGCACAATTTTATATTTATACACACACACACGCGCACACGCACTTTTCTGTATTGTGCGTCACACGTCAACAAAAGGTTAAAAAATCCAAGTAGACGTATGGCAATAATGAAAGCTACTGATGTGTGCATGACAAAGAATTGTGTTCCCGGTATCAATATCCTCACAAGAAGCATGAATGAGACAATGAATTACATAATGTCCTTTAATTAGATTTATTGCATTATCGTTATAATTAAACCTTAAATGAGTTCAGAAATGCTGCAGTTCTGCTCCCTTCTCTGCATACGGCAGGAAATGTCCTGCAATATGGCTGTGCACATGTACTGTGGCCGGAAAGTAGGATGTGTTAATTCCTACTACACAAAACCTTCCTGTGCCCAATAGTCATCCCAACGAGTCGTTTTATCTCAGCTCACTCGATGGAGTTGGGAGGCTGAATTGCGTAGTGTGTTGATGTATGTGCTAGTCAGCTGTGTACTCAGTAAATTAGACAGTTGTCACGTGGGTACAGTTGCTCATAATCGTCAAAGATTCATGATTTAATTTGTATTATACCGAATTCATTTTCATTGTGAGAAGCTGAAAATTCTTAGCCTGTGGGCTAAATGTGGTCTCTCTCTCTCTGTCTCTCTCTCTCTCTCTCTCTCTCTCTCACACACACACACACACGTGGCTCTCAGAATGAAGGAGCCTTTAAAATGGAGTTTTTAACAAAAGTGTTTGAAGATAGGTGTTTCGTATTTCAAAATCTGTATTTCTGGCTTCTCTAGTAATACCAGGTTTTCAAACAACCCTCCGTCCATACTTTCTCATGGTGAGGAGATGCTGGGTGTGAATAAATGTGGAATTCACGTGCCCCTTTAGAAGGGAGTTCAAAGTATTCCCGAGGGTTCCTTTATTAATTCCTCAAAATTGATACTGAGTGTAAGCTGAATTTATCATTTTTATTTTTACTTAGAGTAGGAAAACATTTCTCTATTACTTAATATTTTAAAGCAGGAAAAACAAAATTTAGAGTTTTACGTTGCAGGAAGAATGGGTTTGAGAACATATTGCTTTAAGTCTTTTTTTAATGTTTATTTTGGGGGGGAGGGGTAAGGAGAGGGAGGAAGAGAGAGAATCCCAGGCGGGCTCCTCCACACCGTCAGAGTTGGTCAAGGGGCTCGAACTCATGAACCGCGATCACAACCTGAGCTGAAATCAAGAGTTGGCCGCTCAACCGACGGAACCACCCAGGCACCCCAAACTCCTCAAGTTTTTATTTCAGTGTTTTCACGTGCATAACCCAAGTGCGAGAAAGCCCACTGCAGTGGGGACCCCCTTGGGCCCTGGAGATGGCCGCCTCTGTGACTCTGGCTCTAACGATGCCTGGCCTTGTGTCTGCCCCACGCTCTGCAGATACGCGGGCCTCGCCGGGGGGGGGCAGGGACGCTGGCCCTGGGCCCACCAGGGAGAGGCAGGGATCGCAGCAGGAAGGGGGGCGAGCAGACCCCCGTGCGGGGTGGCAGACGGCTGCCCAACTCACCTCCAAGACCCAGGAAGGAAAGGCAGAGGCACTGGAAGAAACGCAGTCGGCGTTGCAGCCTTGCCTCAATTTGCCCACATGAAAAAGGAGGCCCTTTGTTGTGTATTGTCTGGAACAAGTGGAAAGACGTGTCCGCAGAAGTGCCGACGAAATAAATGCGTTAGTCCCAGAAATCGCGTCCCTTTCCATCCCAGTGTTCCTTTGCATAGAAACATATTTCTGCAGGTTCTTACTCCGACTCGGAACTACTGTCTGAAGCCGATGGTACTCATTTGTTTTACCTTTGGAAGGTCCTTCTCAATCGGCAGAAATCCCATCGGTCCTCGCGCTTTTCCGCTCTTTTGGACGCGTCTCTTGGGAAGGATAAGGCTCCGAGCACAGAGCATCTGTCTGATCGCAGAGTTAGCAGGAGAAAAGTGAGTCAAGATGCCTTCAGTTTCTCATTATCCTCGTGCCTATAGCAGTAAGAACGTCCTTACTGGGAATTTTTACACAGTATAGTGTCACATGAGCATGCACTTTAGTTTTATTTCCTCAAAAAGTTAAAATATTGGAAAAACAATATTTAAGCGTTTGCAATCAGAAAATGAGAATGGCAGTCTTAACTCTCTGCATTTAATAACCACTCGGATAAATTACAAAATTATTTGTTTCCAGACATAGGGAATTGCTGTTAAAATGAAATGAAATATGTTGTGCAAAAAATGCTGAGATACTTATTAAAAGCTATAGAAATATCACTTCCTTTGTAATTTAATATTTAGAAGGAAGAGGTTAAACTACATACTTTCGAGTTTTTGTGCTGGTGTCAGCGATTCCTGTCTTCCTGTGATGTGGCAACCGCATCTCCTTCTCTTGTGCCTCACTTTTGGCTCAGACTGTGGGGGTCTAACTCCGCCTCCAGGCAGTTCTCTTGGATTGGATCTAAAACAGAAATAGGACAAACAGAGACCATTTGGATATCTTTAAAATTTGATACTTCAAAGCACAGCCAGTTAGCAGTGGAGTACGGGGTTGCATCATATGTGGAGGTAAAATCCGTGACAGTAACACCGAAGACCGATTCAGGGGATTGGAAGTACACGGTTGTAAGCTTCTTGCACTGAGTGCTGGCCTCTTGCCAGAACCCTCTCTCCCGCCTGTCTCTGGAAGCGTGAGCCCCGGCTGCAACTCTTGTGGGTGACTTGGAGGGAAGGCTGTACTCATATATTGTTTACCCACGGGCTCACCTCTTCGGGGCAGGGCGGTGCTCAGATCAGCAAACGCTCTATCTTCCCCTGGATTCTGGAGCTCCTCTGCCGTGAAGCTGAGCCTGAAGACAGCACTCGGTCGGGCTGCAGCCCCTGTCCCCTCCCCATCCTGTCTGTGTGCCCTGTGGGTGTCAAGTCCGGTCTCCGTAACCCACCCGTCAGCTCGCCCAGCTGCGGACAGTCAGACCCCCCGCACACACACAGGCACACGCGGCGGCTGGCGCGGACTTTCACACGAGCACGTATGTACACGCACGCACACACGTGCTCACATTCCTGTTACTGTGTCTGCGGATCTGTACAGACCTATATACAAATATTGAAAACTGATTTTCATACTGTTAAGTTTTTATTTAACGTGTTTCATCTCTCTTCATTTATATTTCCTATTTCCCATATTGTTACCAATGCTGTGGAGAAAATACGGGCAAAGTCAGCCATAGGCTGAGTATCTTTCACTGCTTCCTCCGGACCTCTGGTCGGGGGTCTTTTTATTCCGTGTGGGTTTCTGTCCAGTCAGTATCTTACACGGGCCGCCCACCCCACAAGCCCTCCAGTGCACAGGCCGGACAACGGTGCTTAATAATGGCCGCTTTTCCACAACAGGCCGTGAAGCACACTTTTCAGTGTGGCATCACGATAGGTGATGGATGATGGTGGTGTTTAAATCAAATACTCTGTACTCAGTTTTTAAGTATTTGATTGCTCACTGTATGCCCATGTGATTACGGCAGTCTGGTCATTTGCACCACACAGCCACCGTTGTACCTGACTTAACCCTGAGAAGGCAGGGGCAGGGAGCACAGAGGGATTGTCCACAGTCTCTGAGATGCTGATGGGAGAGCCTGAAAGTGGGACAGAGCTCTTGGCTTCTAGTTTAATCTCTCTGGCTTCAGACCATCGTCCAGGAAGGTTGAGTGCCATTCTTATAATGTCAGCCTTGGCTTTGGGGGAAGCTATGTGCTTTTTAATCTGATTTTCTGTGAAATTATATTCATGATTGAGTAATGAAGTCATCTTCTTTCTATATACCTTTGACATAAATAAATACTCAGTGATGCACTCAGTAGAGATCGAGATGGTTGTTAGGAGGTCAGAGATGGTTTTGCGACGTGCAGATTGAAGCTCGCTAGCTCCCCAGGGTGTGTGACTCTTTGTTCCCTTTTCTGAAATCTACAATGAAACCTATTTCCCTAAGTAAGTTTGGTAATTCTAGTTTCATATCATTCCTGTGAGCAACTTTGCTTTTTCTGTCTCTCACAATCAGTTGTATAGAATTAGGTACTTGGTTTTCACTTTCTAAGTTTTAAAATGGAATTGTGTTGAGCTTAATGTTTCCACTTTTTTTATCATTATGATACATTTTCAATGTGTTCATTTTTTTTTAAAAAAGGCCAGGAGTCCAAGGTTTCTATGAGCGGTAAAGGGGCGGACGCACAGTTCTTCTCAAAGTTCAGAAACGTTACATTGGTTGCCTGTGATGACTTCACTTGTGAATATTAGGGCCAAGAAAAAGAGACACCCATAGTGTGACTTATCTAGGAAACTTCTTCCAGGTTACTTTGTTGACCACCACACTTAGCTGTCATTCTTACCCCGGTTTATGGTACAGCTCTGGTTTTCCACTTTGTGGTATAAAAGTCTCCATCCATAGACATGACAAGAATGGAATTCCCAGTAACCAGTGAGTTGTCACCATCACACAAAGCTGGATTATCCAAAATAATAATTTACAACTAAACAGCCCACGCGTGTTCTTTACTGTGGGATGGGAAAAGTACCTGTGCGATGATTTTTATATTCAATGAAGGGACTTTAAGTGTTTTACAAATACTAATCCTTTTAACACCTCAAAGGTAAGGATTGTAGATGATGCTTTGCTGAGACCCTAAGAAATGGTGCGTGAGTTTCTCAGGGCATCAGCGTGCAAGGCTAAGACCACGGATACATTTTCTGGGATCACAGCTCATTAGCTGCTCTAAGAGGCCGCTGTGCCGCTTGGTAGCCGTTAGCCACCAAAATATGATTCTAAATTTTCAGTAATAAAACTTACAGCAGCCTGTGTTTTCCCACATAAAGGTGAGCGGTATGTCAGGCAATTGTTTCTACAAAATTTTATTTAAACAGAAGAAATGAGATCGAAATGTCGAGTTTAGAGGGGTTTCTTTTAATTATTTTCATTAGTCATCTTAACAGACCTCTGGTGTATTTATTCTGTTGACTTGATAGGTAAGTCTAGGGTGGGAGATGTTAAATACCTTTTCTAGGGTCCTGTTAGCGCGTAGACGCTGTGACATCCAGCGCCAAGTCTCACTCCCTCATTCTGTCACCTTTGGGGCAATGTTCAGTGTAGCCAGCAGCTCAAAGCATTCAGTATTTGTGCTTTTATATACTAATGTCCTGTCTCGTTTCTGGTCTGACTTTCAGGGTACGCTCCATCCACCCCCAGATTGTTCAGCTTATAGTGAGAAGGCATAAGTATGCGAAAATATTTCTGCTGATTCTTCTCCCAGAAAATTTAAAGCAAACATGGGTACAGCAACACATCGTGTATCCAGACTTAGGTTGTTTTACAGATTTGCCTAATGAAACAGAGGAGTACACGGTTAAAAAGCTTCTGATTAACAAGATGTATGTTACAACACCAGCCCCAAAATATATTAATTGTATGAATTTTAGAAATGTCAGTGGTTAAAGGAGATGCCACACCATCAGGACGGCACCAAAAATGCTGACAAGTAAGAGTTAATTGTAAAACTGAAAGAAAATGTTGTGTACTGTGTACTGAGTCAGTCTCAAATTACAATAATCCATGGCCATTCATAAAAGAAATTCGTTTCCATCAATAGGAGGTATGGCCCTAAGTTTTTAATAGCACAACATAATAATGAAAATTCCTAATGATGACCTGGGTTTACATCAATCATAAAAAACTGAAAGGCAGTTTCAGTTTCTGAAAGGCAGTGATGTAGAGAAGTTCATACTCCAACTTTCTGGATACTCAAGAAATATAAATATCACAAGAGGTTTGCTGGGTATAAGTGCATTATAATATGTAGGTTAGAAATTTATTAAATTTTAAATAATTATATATATCTATATATTCAATTTAGACTTTTAATTTTGTGATCAACTTTATAAACTATTGGATTTGAATATTAAATATAAAAATAAGATTTCCTCCTGTAGGAATTTTTGTTGCTTTCTAAATTCATTTCTATGCTGGAGGCATCTAAAAAGTAAAGATTTCGGTAATTCTAATGTTCAAGTATTAAAAATCCAGCATAATTTAATTTCCTATTGACTTAGCTAAGCAGAGATTTTTTTCTTTCTCTTTTTATTTTTGTTTCAGCATTGTTAGAAATTTAACTTAAAGACATCAGTTTACAGTATTAAGGATAATTTAACATTTTCTTGATGATGAAATAATGCATTTCCTGAGAAGTATCAACTATCATTGCCTACTGTTTCAGCTGGAGAAGTAGAACAGATAGATGGAAATGAATATGTGTGCTCCCAAACATCATCTATAGACTCAGGATTGTAAAATCAAGACAGTATAGATGAGCAGCAAGTAATACCCCATGGGAGTGTGGGGCACACAGGCTCTAGGGCGGCTTGGCCAACCGCGGTGGGGGTAGGTCAGCTCTGGCAAGCTGTTGTCATGTTGAAAATATGGTGCCAAAACTTTCAATTCTTATCAAGAGAGACTACAATTTTTACGTGCCTGTGTGTATGTGTATATGTGCGTACACACAGGTATATAAAAATAGGTACATATATATATACGTATATATGTATATTCTCATATATTTCAAATATATATTTAATTTAGACTGCATTTAGTGATTAACTTATAAATGAATATTTATTGGACTTAGATATTAAAAATAAGATTCATTATATATAAAATGTATTTTTGAAGTATGTATTTTATACATATATATGTATACATACGTATATACATGTATATATGTACACATATATGTGTATGTACATGTAATATACATGTATGTACGTATGTATACATACATGTATATGTATAAATACATATTATTATACATATGTGTATAAAATACATATTATTATACATATGTGTATAAAATACATATTATACATATATATGTATAAAATACATATTATCATGTGAAATCCCATTTTAAAACACACTTTCAATCCAAAAACAGTGTGACGTAAACAAAACCTTTGTCCTCACAGGATGTTGTTTATAACACATTAGGTTGCAAATTCTGCTCTAAAAAGGTTCCAACAACAGGAGCATGTATCGACTAATTTTGCTGTGATTTTTCTTTTTCAATAATTTATTACAAAGTGTTCAGACTGGGGTTAAGTAACACATTTTTGCTATGAAATTTAAGCCCTATGAAATTGGCTTGTCACACATTTGTATAGAGAACCCCCTCCACATAGCGACATTCATCCTGATTCTTTTTGAAGCCTGCCTGTTGCCTTGAATTTATTCCAGGGTTAGCTCCAAGCATAATGTCAAAGTGATTCATAACTTCATTATGCACATGACTTATATTTTCCTCTTCCAGAGTTAATACTCTCTCAGTACCAGGATATAGTCTGATCTATCTCCTATGGCGTCTCTTCTCTTTGCTTGCAACAAAGCAGTAACAACAAAAACCCAGAATAGGATTTGGGGGCGGGGGGAGGGAAGAAAAAACAACTCCTAAGTAAGTGAATCAGGGCCCTGAAGAGTTCACACAAATGTAGTTATTGTTATAATTTGCTATTAATTTTGAAGATAATCACATCATTACAAAGCAGAGCAATTCGTTCAGGTCACTGATAAAAAGCTATGATAAAATGATGATAAGAAATTATTGTATTTAAATAAAAATTAGAATAGCATGTAGGTGTGCTCAACTAGGAGTATAAATAACCACAGTCCATTTGTAAAAGCCAAATAAATGATACCAATTTGTAGGCATGGAAGTAAACATTTGAAGTGCTGTGCTAGGTTGGTCTTGTTGATGAGATAAAAAAGAAGAGATTTTCATGGTTTGCTGATGGTAACAGGAAAGAAATAAAATTATACAAGACTTAATGTAACCGGGATCACAAGGCTTATAATGATTTGGATCCAGCTCAGTGGCGCTACGATATTGGCCCCATCTGGGAATTTGGGAGACCAGTTGTACAAGTGACAGTGTATACAAGGATCTTGAGTCGAGAGCATGTGTCGTGCAAAGGGATCACGTAGAACTTGTATCATTAAGAACTTTTTGAGAATTACACAACTGTTTTTCTTCCAATGATTTCTTTATTAATCAGTATAAGTAAAGGAAGTATGTTCATGGATCCATCTTGCCACATTTACCTGGAAATACTGGATTCCAGACTTGAAGGGGACTCCATTGTGGCCGTGGTGGGACAGCTGGCCCCAACAGTGACCCTGTACCCATTTCCTATAAAAAAAGTACTAAGGTCATTTATGGTGATAATGCAGTTGCTAATTTATTATCTAATGTAGGAAAAGAAATGGAGAATCCTACAATTCTTATTATTTGGACACGTATTAGTTGAGATAGTTTTAAATGAATGTAAGTGTTAATATGAATGAAGAGAACAGTGTTGAAAACAAGTCTTGCTTAAATAACTCAACAGCCATAATTTCCAAGCCGAATTCCATATAACATGCTGTTATGACGCACTGACATTTTGTCTAGCACTATAGAAAGGGTGTTGGAATCCAAACTTCCCTACCCCCACTCAAAGAGAGAACACTGAATAAGAGTAGTCAGGTGGGTCAAAGGCTTGGGGAACAGCTGAGTCTCCCCAAACAAGGTGCCTTCTTTGACCTCATACTTAACATTCTCCAGTATATATATATTGAAAAATTCCTTCCTTTCAATTACTCCTTTCCCAGTGAATGAAATGCATTTGATGATTTTTGGTTTCGGTCTCCTTCTCCATTCTCCCATTCTCTTTCAGTGTCTTGTTCAGAAAAGCCAAAGAGATCTAGGCATGCAACAGTGTGACAACGTCACACGCGAAGGTAGGTGCTGCAAGATGCGTGGCGGTCTTAGCGTCAGCAGTTCATGGCCCCGTGGGACAGAGATCCGGCCCGCATCGCACATGCCCTCTCCACTTCGTACTCTTTGGACGTACACTGACGTTCCATGGGACTCTCTGTTGCCCACGTTTGAGTTTGTTTCTTTGTGTTGCTCAATGTGATGTGAGTTCATGAAGTTCCTGAAGGACCGCGCCTTCAGGATGGTTTCTGTACCTCTCGAAGCCCCCTCCTTCGCTGGTGTTCTCCTGGCCCTGATTTCTCACCCCCTTCCTTCTGCCACCTCCGCACCCCCTTCTTTCTCTGTCTTCAGCTCTGTTGTCTGCACCTTGTTCAACTTCACCCCCATTGCCATCTGCTTCTCCTTCAGGGTGGTGAGGCCACTGTCCCAGAGGAGGCTCCGAGTGGAAGCCTTATTCACTTGTGGCTTTAAAAACAACGGGGGCGCCTGAGTAGCTCAGTCGGTTAAGTGCCTGTCTTCAGCTCGGGTCATGATCCCACCACTGGTGGGTTCAAGCCCCACGTCAGGCTCTGTGCTGACAGCTCAGAGCCTGGAGCCTGCTTGGGATTCTTTGTCTCCCTCTGTCTGCCCCTCTCCCATGCTTGTGCTCTGTCTCTGTCTCTCAAAAATAAATTTAAAAAACATTAAAAAAATTAAATAAAAACAACAAAACTGATCAGCCTGACCACATTAATAGCCTTAAAATTAGAGTAAGGCAAGGATCGACTTACTCAGGCCCCAGCCTCATGCTGACAGCCTTTCCTCATTAAGGCATTTTTATCTTTTTTGTTGTTGTTGATAATAACCAAACAGGTGTGAGGTTGCATCTCATGGAGGTTTTGATTTTTAGTTCCCTGATAATGAGTGATGTTGAGCATCTTTTCATGTGTCTGTTAGCCATCTGGATGTCTTCTCTGGAGAAATGTCTATTCGGGTTATCTGTCCATTTTTAAATTAGACTGTTTGTTTTGTTTTGGTTTTGCTGGGTTTTTTTTTTTTTTTTTTTCTGTTGAGTTGTAATGAGTTCTTTATATATTTTGGATATTAACCCCTTATCAACTATATGATTTGCAAAACTTTTCTCCCATTTGGTAGGTTGCTTTTTCATTTTGTTCATGCTTCCTTTACTGTGCAGAAGTCTTTAATTTGATGTGGTTTTACTTGATTATTTTTTGCTTTTGTTCAAAAAAATCATCACCAAGACTGATGTCAAGGAGCTTACTGCCTATGATTTCTTCTAGGAATTTTATAATGTCAAGTGTGACATTCAAGTCTTGAATCAGTTTTGAGTTAATTTTGTATATGGTGTAACACAGTGGTTTACTTTCACTCTTTTGCATGTGGCTGTCTAGTTTTCTTTTTTTAAATTTTCCTTTCCTTTCCTTTTTTTTTTTTTTTTTACATCCAAGTTAGCATATAGTGCAACAGGGATTTCAGGGGTAGATTCCGTAATGCTGCTTACCCAATTAGCCCATCTCCCCTCCCACAACCCCTCCAGTAACCCTCAGTTTGTTCTTCATATTTAAGAGTCTTATGTTTTGTCCCCCTCCCTCTTTTTATATTATTTTTGCTTCCCTTCCCTTGTGTTCATCTGTTCTGTGTCTTAAAGTCTTCATATGAGTGAAGTCATATGATATTTGTCTTTCTCTGACTAATTTCCCTTAACATAATACCCTCTAGTTCCATCCACGTAGTTGCAAATGGCAAGATTTCATTCTTTTTGATCACCGAGTATTACTCCATTGTATATATTAACCACATCTTCTTTATCCATTCATCAGTTGATGGACATTTAGGCTCTTTCCATACTTTGGCTATTGTTGATAGTGCTGCTATAAACATGGGGGTGCATGTGTCCCTTCGAAACAGAACACCTGTATCCCGTGGATAAATGCCTAGTAGTGCAATTGCTGGGTCATGAGTAGTTCAGTTTTTAATTTTTTGAGGAACCTCCATACTATTCTCCAGAGTGGCTGCACCAGTTTGCATTCCCACCAGCAGTGCCAAAGAGATCCTCTTTCTCCGCATCCTCGCCAACATCTGTTGTTGCCTGTTGTTAATGTTAGCCATTCTAACAGGGGTAAGGTGGTATCTTATTGTGGTTTTGGTTTGTATTTCTCTGATGATGAGTGATGTTGAGCATCTTTTCATGTGTCAATTGGCCATTTGAATGTCTTCTTTGGAGATGTATCTATTCGTGTCTTTTGCCCATTTCTTCACTGGATTATTTGTTTTTTGGGTGTTGAGTTTGATAAGTTCTTTATAGATTTTGGGTACTAACCCTTGATCTGATATGTCATTTGAAAATATCTTCTCCCATTCTGTCGGTTGCCTTTTAGTTTTCCTGATTGTTTCCTTTATTTTGATGAGGTCCCAATAGTTCAATTTTGCTTTTGTTTCCCTTGCCTCTGGAGACGTGTTGAGTAAGAAGTTGGTGCAGCTGAGGTCAAAGAGGTTTTTTGCCCATTTTCTCCTCAAGGCTTTTGATGGATTCCTTTCTTACATTTAGGTCTTTCATCCATTTTGAGTTTATTTTTGTGTATGGTGTAAGAAAGTGATCCAGATTCATTCTTCTGCATGTCACTGTCCAGTTTTCCCAGCACCATTTGCTGAAGAAACTGTCTTTATTGCACTGAATATTCTTTCCTGCTTTGTCAAAAGTTGGTTGGCCATATGTTTGTGCGTCCATTTCTGGACTCTCTTTTATGTTCCACTTTTGTGAGTGTCTGCTTTTGTGCCATTACCATACTGTCTTGATGATTACAGATTTGTAGTATAGCTTGAAGTCCAGGATTGTGATGCCTCCTGCTTTGGTTTTCTTTCTCAAAATTACTTTGGCTATTTGGGGTCTTTTCTAGTTCCATACACATTTTAGGATTGTTGTAGCTCTGTGAAGAATGCTGGTGTTATGTCGATAGGGATTGCATTGAGTATGTAGATTGCTTTGGGTAGTATTGACATTTTAACAATATTTATTCTTCCTATCTAGGAGCATAGAATATTTTTCCATTTTTTTGTGTCTTCTTCAATTTCTTTCATAAGTTTTCTATACTTTTCAGTGTATAGATTTTTCACCTCTTTAGTAAGATTTATTCCTAGGTATTTTATGGGTTTTGGTGCAATTGTAAATGGGATCGATACCCTGATTTCTGTTTCTTCATTATTGGAGTATGGGAATGCAACCAATTTCTATGCATTGATTTTATATCCTGTAACTTTGCTGAATTCATGAATCAGTTCTAGCAGTATTTTGGTGGAATCTTTTGGTTTTCCATATAGAGTATCATGTCATCTGCAAAGAGTGAAAGTTTGACCTCCTCCTGGCTGATTTGGATGCCTTTTATTTGTTTGTGTTGTCTGATTACTAAGGCTGACTTCAAATGTTATGTTGAATAACAGTGGCGAGAGTGGACATCCTTGTCTTGTTCCTGACCTTAGGGGGAAAGCTCTCAGTTTTTCTCCATTGAGGATGATATTAGCATGGGGTCTTTCATATATAGCTTTTATGATCTCAAGGTATGATCCTTCCGTCCCTACTTGCTTGGGGGTTTTTATCAAGAAAGGATGTTGTATTTTGTCAAATGCTTTGTCTGCATCTATTGAGAGGATCATAAGGTTCTTGTCCTTTCTTTTATTGATGTGATAAATCACATTGTTTGTTTTGTGGATATTAATCCAGCCCTGCATCCCAGGTATAAATCCCACTTGGTCATGGTGAATAATTTTTTTAATGTATTGTTGGATCTGGTTAGCTAATAATCTTGTTGAGGATTTTTGCATCCATGTTCATCAGGGAAATTGGTCTATAGTTCTCCTGTTTAGTGGAGTCTTTGTCTGGTTTTGGAATGAAGGTGTTGCTGGCTTCATAGAAAGAGTTTGGAAGCTTTCCTTCCATTTCTAATTTTTGGAACAGCTTCAAGAGAATAGGTGTTAACTCTTCCTTAAATGTTTGATAGAATTCTCTTGGAAAGCCATCTGGCCCTGGACTCTTGTTTTTTGGGGGAGATTTTTGATTACTAATTTGATTTCTTTACTGGTTATGGGTCTGTTCAAATTTTCTATTTCTTCCTGTTTCAGTTTTGGTAGTGTATATGTTTCTAGGAATTTGTCCATTTCTTCCAGCTTACCCATTAGTGTTGGCATATAATTGCTCATAATATTCTCTTATAATTGTGTTCCTGTGGTGTAGGTTGTGATCTCTCCTCTTTCATTCCTGATTTTATTTATTTGGGTCCTTCCCTTTTTCTTTTTCATCAAACTGGCTAGTGGTTTATCAATTTTGTTAATTGATAACAAACTTCTGGTTTCATTGTTAACAGCTTCTGGTTTCATTGATCTGTGTTTTTTTAGTTTCAATAGCATTAATTTCTGCTCTAATCTTTATTATTTCCTGTCTTCTGCTGGTTTGGGTTTTATTTGCTGTTCTTTTTCCAGCTCCTTAAGGCATAAGGTTATGTTGTGTATCTGAGATCTTTCTTCCTTCCTTAGGAAGCCCGGGATTGCTATATACTTGCCTCTTTTGACTGCCTTTGCCATGTTGCAGAGGTTTTGGGTTGTGGTGTTATCATTTTCATTGGGTTCCATGTACTTTTTAATTTCCTCTTTAACTTCTTGGTTAGCCCATTCATTCTTTACTAGGATGTTCTTTAGTCTCCAAGTATTTGTTACCTTCCCAAATTTTTTCTTGTGGTTGATTTTGAGTTTTATAGCATTGTGGTCTGAAAATATGCATGGTATGATCTCAATCCTTTTGTACTTGTTGACGGCTGATTTGTGTCCCAGTATGTGAAGAGACAGGTCCTAAAGGCTCTGTGGCAAGAGAATTGGAAAGCAGGGGGCTAAGGCTCTCCAGCAGCCGAAGCATCAGTCCCCTGACTCAAGCCTCTTTTATTTTTGCAAATTGTCTGACAACAGCAAGCACATACGACATAGTATTTGGCATCCGGACAAGTCATCCACCTGCCATGTATTCCATACCGGGTCATGAATACATCTGGTGCCAGACAAAACATTCTTATCCCCAGGCCTGGCACCTGTATGATGTCCTTCTGGAGAGAACGAGCAGTCCTGGTGGCTTTCTGGCCTAGGAATGAAAATGCTTTTAGTTTATTGCTGCTCTGTCCCTTCCCTTTAGGATATTCTTATGGTGCCTCTGGCTTGTTGTTCTCCAACACCAGTATGTGGTCTATTCTGGAAAACATTCTATGTGCACTGGAAAAGAATGTGTATTCTGCTGCTTTAGGATGAAATGTTATGAATATATCTGTTAAGTCCATCTGGTCCAGTGTGTCATTCAAAGCCATTGTTTCCTTATTGATTTTGTAGTAAGTGGGGTGTTGAAGTCCCCTATATTATGGTATTATTATCAATGAGTTTCTTTACGCTTGTGATTAATTTCTTTATATATTTGGGTGCTTGCACATTTGGAGCATACATTTTTACAATGTTAGGTCTTCTTGGTGGATAGACCCCTTAATTATGATATAATGCCCTTCTTCATCTCGTTACAGTCTTTATTTTAACGTCTAGGTTGTCTGATATAAATATGGCTACTTTGGCTTTCTTTTGTTGACCATTAGCATGATAGATGGTTCTCCATCCCCTCACTTTCAATCTGAAGGTGTCTTTAGGTCTCAAGTGGGTCTCTTGTAAACAGCCTATAGATAGAATTTATTGCCATTTTTTTGCTTGTAGAGTTGGAGTTTCTGGTGGTGTTCTCTGGTCCTTTCTAGTCTTTGTTGATTTTGGTATCTGTCTGTCTGCCTATCTTTCTGTCTGTCTGTCTGTCTATCTATCTATATCTATCTATCTATCTATCTATCTATCTATCTATCTATCTATCTATCTTTTCTCCCCTCAAAGAGTCCCCCTTACAGTTTGTTGCAGGGCTGGTTTAGTGGTTAGGAACTCCTTTAATTTTTGTTTGGGAAACTTTTTATCTCTCCTTCTAATTTGAATGACAGCCTTGCTGGATAAAGAATTCTTGGCTGCATATTTTTCTGAATCAGTACATTGAAAATATCCCACCACTCCTTTCTGGCCTGTCAAGTTTCTGTGAATAGGTCTGCTGCAAACCTGATCTGTCTTCCCTTGTAGGTTAAGGACTTTCTCCCCCTTGCTGCTTTCATGATTCTTTCCTTGCCTGAGTATTTTGTGTATTTGACTATGATATACCTTGTTGATGGTCGGTTTTTGTTGAACATAATGGGAGTCTTCTGTGCTTCCTGGATTTTGATGTCTGTGTCTTTCCCAGGTTAGGAAAGTTTTCTGCTATGATTTGCTCACATAACCCTTCGGTCCCTTTTTCTCTCTCTTCATCTTCTGGGACCCCTGTAATTCTGATGTTGTTCCTTTTTAATGAGTCACTGATTTCTCTGATTCTTAAATTGTGTTCTTTTGCCTTAGTCTCCCTCTTTTATTCTGCTTCATTATTCTCCATAAGTTTGACCTCTATATTGCTGATTCTCTGCTCTGCCTCATCCATTGTTGCCACCGTGGCATCCATTTGAGATTGCAACTCAGTTACAGAATTTTTTATTTCATTCTGACTAGCTTTTACTTCTTTTATCTCCGTAGAAAGGGATTCTAATATATTTTTGATTCCAGCTAGTATTCATATTATCGTGATTCTAAATTCTTGTCATCTTGTTCATCTAAGTTCAGTCATCTTGTTTGTATCTGTGTTAGTTAAGTCCTTGGCTGTCATTTCTTCCTGCTCTTTCTTTTGGGGTGACTTCCTTCGTTTCATCATTTTGAGGGAGAAAAGGAATGAGGTAAAAAAATTAAAATTAAAATTAAAAATTTTTAAATAAAAAAATTACAAACAACAAACACACAAAAAATCAAACAAATGATGCTAGATCCTAGGTGTGTTTTGGTTTGGGTGTTGAGAGGGGCTTGATAGATTAGAGAAAAAAAGGAGAATGACAAAAAAGAAATCATTCAAAAATTTGAAAAAAAAAGAATATACTGAAATAGAATAAAATGAAATAATGGTAGTAAAATAGGGTTTGAAAAAAATTTACATGAACGTAAAAAATATAGTAGAAAAACAAAGAAAATATTTTTAATAAAAATTGAAAATAAAAATAATTTTTTTCTCTTTCTGTATTCAAGAAAAGAAACAAAAAGAATAAAAAAGGAAACAAAAAGAAAATTGTGTAGCTGGACCAGCAAACAGAGTGAAATATGATTGAAATTATTTCGTTTTCTCCTAGAAGTCAAGCTATGAAGCGCTTTATAGTCCCTAAACTAAGCAGGCAGAGAGACTTGTGGTGTTCCTGAAGAGTGAGGTTGGCCCAGTTGGGCAGGGTTTAGTGTAATGGTTATGTTCTCCACCAGATGGTGCTGCTTAGCTGACTGGGGTGGATTGTTGTGGTGCCTGTAGGTGTGTATGTGCATGCACAGGAGGGGTGATACTGGCTTCACCCACCTACCCTGTCTCTAGTATCGGAACTCTGTTCTCCCCAGCAGCAATCATGCACCCGTACTTTGTCTTCGGCGTCCATCTGCCCCCTGCTTTTACACTGTCCATGACCAAGACCCAGGCAGCACCTCCCTCATAAGTTTTATGTCAGATGTGGCTGTGTTTCCTGACTTCTTAGCCCTGAGGGTCTGTAGGTTTGACTCTTTCTGCCCCTGTGCAGGAGGCTCTCACCGAGCAATGGCTGGGTGCTGACCCCACCCAGGAACGTTCACGGGATCATGCTGCTGCTGATGCCTAGAAACTGTGGCTGGGTGCCAGCCTGTCCCAGAAAAAGTTCACAGGACAGTGTAGCAACAGAGTTTCAGGGACTGTGGAAAATTACAACACACATCTGGCACCAGGCTTCACCCCCTGTGACCTTGTTCCAGCACCAGCAAATGTGGTTGTTCTCCTGGATCCACTGGGGCCTTTGCCTTTTGGGGAGACACATATCCTCTACTAGATGTCCTCCCAGCAGGGGAACCAACTCTTCCCATGTGGCCTGAAGACCCCCAGACTTCACTCTGCTCATGGGGATTCACCCTTCTCATCAGAGCACTGCCAGGTGTCGAGCTGGAGAGTTTCAGACTCTGCACTCCCCCTGTTTATAGAGTGTTAATGGGATTTAAATCCTGTCCTTCCTCCTTTCTCTTTTGGGGCCGGTTCGATCATAAGTCCAGACCACACAACCTTTCTCTGTATCAGCAGTAGGCTGTGTGGCTTTCTTGCCATCTGTGCACTCACTGAAGAAGCACCTGTCCTTTCCTTCAGGAGCTTGTCCTCTGGGTCCTCCACTTGGCTGATGTTTGGTGCATCCCTTGGCCTCGCTCTCAGCCTGTCTCAGCTTTGGACACACCTTCCTCTCTGAGCTGACTCCTTCCTAGTTCGTGATTCGTGACAAACCCGTGACTCTTCCTGTCACTTGAACACCGAGCGGCCATTACTGTAGGAGCATTAACTGTCCTGATTTCAGTATTGTTGTGTCTCAGGGAATCAAGAGGCCTGAGGAGGGGGAGGCGGGGGAATGGCTGGTCAGCAGGGCAGTCAGAACCCACACACATTTGTCAAGTAAGTAGTCATCTCATATAGGCATGTTCTGTGGCGTCGGAAAACAATTACAATAGTAACTTCAAAGATCACTGATCACAGATCAGCAGCATAAGTAAAATGATAATGTAAACGTTTGAAATACTGCAAGAATCCCGCAGATGTGACACAGAGACACCTAGTGAGCAAATACTGTTGGAAGCGTTGCACTGATAGACTTGTTTCCTGCCACAAACCTTCAATTTGTAAAACACGCCATATGTGTGAAGTACAATAAACACCGTATGCCTGTACTTTTGGCCATTTGTTAAATGTTTTATGGCTGTTTTTATAGTTTTTTTTCTCTTCTTTCTTCTCTTTCTCTCTTCCCTTCTGGGTAGTTAACTTTCTTTAGTTTGTGTTTGGATTCCTTGCTCATTTTCTTGTATTTACTAGAAGGTTTTGCTGTAGGGTTGCCATGAGGTTCACATATAATGTTATTTGTATAAAAGTCTATTTGAAGTTGATAGCACCTTAAACTTGAACTCATTCTAAACTCTACATTTTTACTCTCCCCTTCTTGTTTTATCTTTCTGCTGTCATATTTTGCATCTTTTATGTTTTGTATCCCTAATTAATATTGTAGTTCTATTTTCACTATTTTTGTCTTTTAACCTTAATGCGATCTTCGTAAGTGACTAGGTTGCTACCTTCACTATATGCTTACTCTTTCCACTGGGATTTATTGTAGCATATGATTTCTCATTATCAATGATTCTTTTTTAATGAGTAATAACTGGGTGCCAGCTTCTCACTCTTAATTAAACTCTTAATATCGCATTCAGTGTTGTGCAGTCTTTTTTTTTCCACTTTACTAGTTAAATCCTGTAAAGGCTATAATGATTCTAAGTACCATACATTGGCTCAAAATTAAAGATATTTATATGAAAATATTTTCATAACATCGTGGCAACATAATGGACTTAAATGTGTAATGCAGAGTTTGCTTTTGTACATTGTCAGAGAAACTGAGTATTTACCAGGAAAACTTCACTTATATCCACAAGCATGCATGCTCTCTGCCATCAGTCCATCTCCTCAAAATTATAAGCTAACTCCCTCGGTATAAGTTAATGAAAAAACTGAAAAGAATTGGCAATTAATTTAGATTGTGTCTGAAAAAATATGGTATCTTTTATGCTGGGTATCGAATCATGGTAAGCGCCTCCTATAATGAGATTCACACATCAGTATATACAACAGAAATTATAACAAATCTTATTGGTATTTAATTGACTGAGCAAACTTAGCAATGAGTGGTTGAATCAGACTCTCTCCTGTATTTTGACTGAAACTGTCTGATGATTAGTTCTTCCAGTTGATTATTGTTGTTCATGTAACTGATTTCAAAAGCTCTCAATTATATATACTGTTCTGTCAGATCCCAAGTCAAATGATAGTTTCTATTACATGAGCCAGTACTTATGGGCTGTCATATTTCATGTGCAAGTCAAAATGCCTGCAATATAGGTCATGACTAACTGACTCATTAAAAGTTTGAATATTTTCCAAGTACTCTGTATGTTGGGCCAGTTTCAGTTTTCTACTACTTTTTATATTCTTTAAAGAGAAAAAAAACAGTTTTGCATCAATCCTGTATTAAGGGCTATAGTAAATACTTGAAAGGTCATGTGGAGGAGTGGGAGAACAGTGGCTGGACATAACCTTGGGCTGTGGTCCAGATCTGGTATTACTTACGCATGTGAAATTTAGTAAAGAGTATACTTCAGATTTCTCACTGGCAAATTAGTTTGATGCAGTGGTTATTCTGAGGAGTCACCACAAATAATGCTGACGTGGAGTGGTGGCTTAGATTTTCCTTAAATAACAGAACTCAAGTTCTTGCAGGAGGGATGCAAGCTAGAAGAACACAACACGTATTGATCTGGTGGTGATGATTGCTAGCTTAAGGTTACCAGAAATGCTGGCAGAAACTCTTTGGATAAAAATCTTTAAAAAGAGATTTAAATTTCTTCTACTGAAGCCGGTAAGAGAAGGGGCAAGAGGCTAGACAATATACAAAGAATGGCCCTCTTAGTCTGCAAGGTTTTTACTGATAATGTGTCTCAGTAAACCTGAATGTGTTTGGAAAGGTCTTTACCTTCAAAGCTTGGCAAAGTGTGATAACAGTGGGTACTTGGGATCTTTAAAGAATTGTTGATTCAATCGAAGGGAAAGGAGGAGGAAAAAAGAAAATGCTGAATGCTATTTGCAGACTTGTTCAATTCCAAATTTTAAGACCGCTTTCATTTCTTAGCTTATGAGTTAAGCTAGTTGAATTATATAAAAATTTGATTAGGTGACCAATGTATCAACCCCACGAAGTGGAAGGAGGAGTTTGCACAGAAACAGGAAGTGAGGACTCCACGTTGGTGGTTGGTTAGGGTTCCAAATGACATTGCTTAGAACACAGTGTAAATTGGGTGTCTTTTAAAATTACCTCTTTTAATTATTGGTCAACATACATGTTGGTGTAATTGACATGATTATTGGAGGCAATATCAAAGTGAAAACATGTGTGTGCTACTCATGCCTGGGAAGCCAGACCAAAAACCCAGTTTCCTCTTTATATAGTTTAATTTTTCCATGTTACTTTTCTTTAAAGCATATCCTTTTCCCTGAACAGTTTGGAAGGTCATTCAGCTTTGTTTCTGTTTGTTTTGTTTTGCTTAAACTTTATTGAGGAAAAAACTGACACATCTAATTTTGTGTATTTAAAGTGTACAATGTGGTTATTGGATATACATATGTGTTGTGGAGTGATGCCCACGATTAAGATGATTAACACATCTGGAAACTCACATAGCTAACTTTTTTTATTTAATTTTTTAATGTGATGAGAATACTTAAGATCTACTCTCAACAGCATTCAAGTATATAATACAATTTTATTAACTATAGTCACCATGCTGTGTGTTTGATCTGTTCTTACCTCAACTGAAAATTTTACTGTATGTCATCCGTATGTCATCCCATTTCCCCTGACCCCAGTTCCTGGAAACCACCATTCTATTCTCTGCTTCTTCTATAAAATCAGCATTTTTTTTTAATATTCCATGCCTAAGCGATACCACAGAGTATATGTTGTCCTATGTCTGGCTTATCTTACTTGGTGTAATGCCCTCCAGCTTCATCCATGTTATCAAAGATGGCAGTATTTTCTCTACTTTATGAGTGAATAATAATTGGGGTGTGTGTGTGTGTGTGTGTGTGTGTGTGAGTGCGCCACATTTTCTTTATCCATTCATTTGTTTAGGGACATTGAGGCTGTTCCTGTATCTTGGCTATTGTGAATGACGCTACAGTGAACATGGGGGAGTGGATATCTCTTCAAGATACGGCTCTGGGTCCCTTAGATGTATATGCAGGAGTGGGACTGCGAGATCGTGTGGTAGCTTAGTTCTGACTTTGTGAGGAAACAGCAGCCTGTTTCCATAATAGCTTTTCAGTTTATTGAACGTGGGCCTTGCTGGACAGGAGCTTTCCAGTTTGATGCAGCCCCACTGGTTTATTTTGGCTTTTGTTGTCTTAGCCAAGTAATCATTGCTAAGACCAGTGTCAGGATCTTCTCCCCTATGTTTTCTTCGAGGAGTTTTATGGTTTCAGATCTTGCATTTAAGTCTTTGATCCATTTTGAGGTAATTTTTGTAAGTGATGTAAGAATGGGTCCAGTTTTATTCTTTAATATGTGGATATCCAGTTTTCCCAGCACCATTTATTAGAGACTGTCCTTTTCCCCTTAGTGTTCTTAGCGCCCTTATCAAGTATCAGTCGTGTCTGGATATGCAGAGCTTTGTGTCTGTGCTTCCTGTCGTGTCCTGCTGGCTTAGGAGCCTGTTTTTACTCCAGTACCACACTGTTTTCATTACTAGGCTTTGTAATATGCTTCAAATCAGAAAGTGGGATGCCTTCAGCGTTCTTGAAAAAAAAGAAACAGAATTGCTTTGTCGATTCAGTGTTTTTCTGGTTCCACACAAATTTTAGTAGAGTTTTTTCCTCTGTGTGTGAAAAAATACCCTCGGAATTTTTGTAGGTGTTGCAGAAAGAGTATAAATTGCTTTTGGTAGCATGGACATTTTCACAATATTCTTCTAATCCAAAACACAGACTATATTTTCATTTGCTTGTAGTGTCTCATGGTTTTAGTATATAGGTGTTTAACCTACATGATTAAATTTATTTATAAATATTTTATTGTTGTTATTATAAATGGAATTGCTTTAATTTCTTTTCAGCTATTTTTTTATTGTTTAAAAATTTTTTAATGTTTATTTTTGAGAGAGAGACAGAGCCTGAGCAGGAGAGGGGTAGAGAGAGAGTGAGACACAGAATCTGAAGCAGGATCCAGGCTCTGAGCTGTTGGCACAGAGCCCAACGCAGAGCTCGAACTCATGAACCACGAGATCATGACCTGAGCTGAAGTTGGATGCTTAACCGACTACGCACCCATGTGTCCCTCAGATATTTTGTTTTTATTGTACAGAAACAAAGCTATTTTCTGTGTGTTGACTTGTATCCTGTAATTTTACTGAATTTATTATTTCTAACAGAGTTTTGGTGGAGGCCTTATATTTTTCTTTATATAAGGGCAGGTCATCTGCAAACAGAGATAATCTTATTTCTTCCTTTCTGAATTAGAAGGCTTTTATTTCTTTTTCTTGCCTAATTGCTCTGGCTGGGACTTCCAGTACTATGTTGAATAGAAATGAGAAGAGTGAGAATCCTTGTCCTGTTCGGATCTTAGAGAAAAGGGTTTTATATTTATGAATGAGTACGTTAGCTTGTGGGCTTGTCCTATATGGCCTTTGTTATGTTGAGGAACATTGTTTCCACATACAATTTGTTGAGAGTTTTTATCATGAAAGGATGTTGAATTTGGTGAAATGCATTCTCTACAATGATTGAAAGGATCTGATCATATATTTATCCATCCTTCTTTTAATGTGGTGTATCACATCAGTTGATTTGTGCATATGAAGCCACTATTGCATTCCAGTGATGAATCCCTCTTGATCATGGTGTATGCTTCTTTTAGTGTGCTCTTGAATTAGGTTTGCTTGTCTTTTGTTGAGGATTTCACCAGTGATATTTGCTTGTAATTTTCATTTCTTGCAGTGTACTCATCTGGCTTTGGTCTCAGGGTAATGCTGACCTTACCATATGAATATGGAAGTGTTCCCTTATCTTCAGTTTTCTTGAAGAGCTTGAGAAGTACTGGCATTAATTCTAATTTAAAAGTTTGTTAAAATTCACCTGTGAAACCATCTGGTTCTGGACTTTTCTATTTATTGGGAGATTTTTGATTGCAGATTCAATCTCCTTGCTCATTATTGGTTTGTTCAGATTTTCCATTACCTCATGATTCACTCTTGGTAAGTTGCGTGTCTCCAGGAATTTACCCATTTCTTCCCTTATCCAATATGTTGGTGTATAATTGTTCATAGCATTCTCTTATGATCCTTTGTATTTCTCTGGTTATCGGTTGTAATATCCCTTCTTTTATTTCAGTTCTTTCAATTTTTTATTAATGTAGCTAAAATTTTGTCAGTTTCATTTAGCTTTTTGAAAAAATAAATTTTACGTTTATTGATCTTTTCTATTGTCTATTTCATTTATTTCTACTCTAATCCTTATTATTTCCTTCCTTTGCTATCTTTGGGCTTAGTTTGTTATCCCTTTTTATTCCTCAAGGTGTCAAATTAGGTTGTTAAACTGAGATCTTCCTTTTTTCTTAAAGAAGACTTTTATCATTGTAAAATTCCTTCTTAAAATGGTGATAGTAGAGAATGTTTTGCTATATCTGTTAAGTTTCAGTATGTTGTGTTTCCATTTTTGTTTACCTGAAATCTTATTTCCCCAAGATCTGAAGATTTCCCTTTTTGATTTCATCTTAGATGCATTGGTTTTTCACAAATATGTTGTTTAATTTACACGTATCTGCATATTTCTAGCTTTTGTCCGGTTATTGGTCTCTAGTTTCATACCATTGTACCTAGAAAAGGTACCTGATATGGTTTCAGTTTTCTTAAATTTGTTAGTACTCGTTTTGTGACTAACCTGAGACCTGTCCTAGGAAATGTTCCATGTGTGCTTGAGAGGAATGTGTATTCTGTGTGTGTGTGTGCTGTGGGGTGGAATGTTCTGTGCGTGTCTGTCGGGTCTACCTGCTCTAACGTGTAGTTCAAGTCTGTTATTTCCTCACCGGTTGTCTGTCTGGATGACCTGTCCATTGTTCAAAGTGGGGATATTGAAGTCCCCTGCTAAATTGCATTGTTGTCTGTTTTTGCCTTCAGATCTCTTAATAATTGTTTAATATATTTAAAGTACTACAATATTGGCTATGTATATACTTGCAGTTGTTATATCCTGTGATGAATTGACTTCTTTATCATTACATAAAGAACTTCTTTGTCTCCTTTTATAGTCTGTCTTAAAGTCTGTTTTGTCTGATACAAGTAGAGCTACCTTGATCTCTTTTGGTTTCCATTTGCACAGAGGATCTTTTTTTGTCCCTCACTTTCAGCCTGTGGATGCCCTTAAAACTTAAGTTGTAAGCAACATACTGTTGGATCTCGTTGCTATTGATGTTATTATTCTAATTTTATAGATGAGAAAACTAAATTTCAAATGGTTAAAATAATGGGATGGTGCTGCCTTTGTGTGTGTCCACTGACAAATTACCTCCAGGTAAGGGCATCTCAGACTTGAGAAGTGAAGTGTTCTCTTTGCTAGTGCCACAAGTTCTCAGGAAAGGAATCTGGGATTTCGCTGTAGCACAAAGAAAGACAGTAGATGGCGGTCAGAGGAACTCCAGAAATCTTTACCAAGGGTTTGGGAGCAACAATCTCACTCGAATTGTGCTGGATGCTTCCTTATATTAATAATTGAGAAATGACCTATTTTGCACCTTGAAGTCTCATGGAGAAGAGATTAATGGAGATGATAGGGTGGTTAAAGCTCTTATCCAAGCTCTGCCTTGTCACTAACACTGATGGCAACAAAGTTGCTTAGTAAATTTTAAAAACGTGTGGAGGACAGGGAGTCAATTAATATAAAAGAACTTTTTAACCTTCTTTCTTTAGGATAGTAAGGTACTAACATTCCCAAAACAAAACAAAACAATACTAACATTCCCAAGCCATCCATCTAGACTAGGGGGTTAAAAAAACAGGCTTATGATACAAGAACACTAATTCCTCCAAGTTACGCTTCATGCAGTGTATTATGTAAAACAAAATAAATCTAATTTGAAAGAGGAAAGAGCTGGGTTTTGCGAAGATGAGAATAATTGCATACTGTCTAAAGTCTGCTTCAAGCTCGGGGCAGTGGCTGGTATTGAAGGGCATATTGTCTCTGGGAACAGCTATAACAAGTAGATTAAAAGCAACACTACACCCGAACAGACAAAAGAAGGAAGGGAGATTGAAAGTAGAGAACAGCCAAGGCAACAGGATTTGATGGGGAAAGAAGGCAGATTATTGTTTCCCTCAAAGGATATTTGTGAATTCACTTCACGTGCCACATCTTGAAGAGAAAGCGGAATAGAACTTGCAAAAGTCTCACTAGATTGGGAGTAGGTGAACATTTGCATCAGGGCTTTCATGGAGTCATAAAGGGCCAAGAACATGGAGGCCCTGCAGGAAAGTGCACCTGCTGCCAGAGGAGTGATCTCCCATCAGGAGCAGTGAGGGTGCACCCAGGGGTCCGCTGCGGCATCTACTCCTGCGGGTGTTCACGGTCTCTGGAGGCCCTTCCCCTCCAGTGTAGGTGAGACATGTGACCTGCTCCTAGCCAAATGGACAAGGTGAAAGAATTCTGCAGGTGTGAAATCAAGCTGATTTTGAGGTCTTCCAAGGGGTGACTATACGGGAGGATTGCCTTTCATCAGGTGGAAGCCGTTAAAAAGGGATTGGGCTCTCTCTGAAGTAAGAGATTCCTGTTGGCTTGAAGAACTCAGTAGCCAAGGAGCCCACATGGAAAAACCTGCCAAAGACTAGAAATGGTGAGCATACCTTAGAACATGCAGGCTATCTCCTTTTGAAAGCCAGCAGTGTCCACGGTGGACAGATCATAATTAGGTCAGACTCCAGTGGATTAAACAAATGGATTCCTCTCTGGTGTAATGACACACACACACTCACACTTACACACACACACACACACACACACACACACAAGCACACAGAGACAGATGGGGAGAAACAAATATAATAGAAAGACATTCGAAGAGACTTAGAGATTGTAGTTATAGGACAGATATTTAAAAACAACTGAGCATAGCATAGTATACTCTGATCTGTCCACATTGTTGCTAATGGCAAGATTTCATTCTTTTTGATGGCTGAGTAACATTCCATTGTATATATATACCACATCTTCTTTATCCATTATACTAAGTCAGTGAAAGACAGAAATAAGTCAGTGAAAGACAAATACCATACAATTTCACTCAAATATGGTATTTAAGAAACAAAACAGATGAACATAGGGGAAGGGATGGAAAAATAAGATAAAAACAGAGAGGGAGGCAAACTATAAGAGACTCGTAAGTATAGAGAACAAACTGAGGGTTGCTGGAGGGGAAGTGGCTGGGGGATGGGCTAGATGGGTGATGGGCATTAAGGAGGGCACTTGTTGGGAGGAGCATTAATTGTATGAATTGATGAATCACTAATTCTATTCCTGAAAACATTATTATACTATATGTTAACTAACTTGAATTTAAATTAAAAGAAATAAAAAACTGAAAAATATGTTACAGAAAACAAAGACCAACAACTGCATCTGAGCATTTGAGTGTGTTTAAAAATATGGTACTAAGTGGTTATGCGTAAAAACAGTTTAGACAGAATAGAAAGGCTGGTGAATTGGACAATAAAGGAGTAGAAAACACCCACATTAATGTGCAGAGAGAAAATGTGCTACAAACCACACAAGACACCTTAAAAGTAGCCTAGGAAATAGTTTAAAATTCTAAGATGCATACAGTTTGTGACTCAGAGGCTGTAAGTGTAGAGAATATGAGGAACAGAAATGTTCGAAGAGATACTGCCTGAAAAAAAATTCAACACTGACAAAAGACATCCAACCAAAGAATCAGTATGCTTTATAAACCCTAAGCTTGCGTACACACACGCGTGCGCACACACACACACACACACACATACACACACACACACACACACACACACACACACTCCGCATAACTAAGCATCATAGCGCAACTGTTGAAAACCCAAAGACAAAGAGGAACCTCACAAGAGTCTTCGGAAATAAGAGGACACTTTATCTTTAAGGAACGATACAGAAAGAGGCATACAGTTCTCAGCAGAATCCAGAAGATGAAAGAATAGCAGAGCTTAGCTGAGAAAAATAAGTGTAATGGAAAATTCCATAATGCAGCCTTCAAACGTGAATGATACCATATATTATTTCCTATGTTCTGTGTACTTCACTTATTATGTTACTGTTTTCTGCTTCCTACCACGAAGTTGCCGGTGGAGAAAATGCTGGTGCCGCCTTGAGAACATTTTTCGTTACTGTAAACCCAGGGCTTAGGACGTGGCTCTTGGATGGAGATCTCAGTACATATTTTTTGATAAGTGTGTGCATCCTCCAGAGTTTTATTTCTTGTCTCCTTTTATCACACCACATTTTTATACTCAAAACCATACAATGGGTATAAATATAGTGAGGATGTTTTTCTTCTTTGAAGTTTGCTTGAGATGACTTCTAATGTGAATCCCCCTAGTTTATGAATGTATTTGATGGTGATAAAGAGCATTTGGATATAGAAACTTCTATCCTTTTAAGTCATGGTGCTAAATGTCAGTATATATTAAAATCACCTGAGGAGCTTGGCTATGTTTTAAATTCCTGTGCCAAATATTGGTCCTTGTGACTGACTGTGTCTGAGGCAGGGCCAGACGGTCTGAATAATGAATACACAAGCTGTGTAATTCTAATGACGTGGTCACTACATAGTAGAAAAGGAAGTTGTCTGTCAAGGAATGGCCTCAGCTGTACAGCCGTCTCCCAACAAGTGATAGATATCACTGCGTTCATTGAACTAGGGAAAATGTAACATATTTGCAGGATGCCTTTAAATGGGACAGAATTAAAACAGTAAAAGACTGTTGATTTTCCAGTGCACTTACATTCTTCACAGTGACTTATGCTATGACCACGTTAAAATTAACCGCTTCTGGGTTCACTGGTAATTTTATAGTTTTGTATGTCTTGTCGCATGATTATTTCTAAGTGCAAGTCAAGTCCTGCACTCAGCCATAGACTTTGTGATTTACCCAAATGACTCTGTTTTGAGTTGAAGATGAAAACGCAGTCATTCCTCTCCCGGAGAATACCAGTGATCGGTGCCTCCAGTCTGAAGACAGACCTGTCAAGACTGCCCGGTCTGCATTTAGCATAATTCAGACTCTTATCTCATTTTAAGGAGCCCTTAAATGAGCCCTTAAAAGCCCAAAGGCCTTCTGCCTTATTTTTGAGGCGGAATCCCTCTTTATGGGAAGCAGTAAAGATCGTAATGAATCTTGATGGCAGGTCCGCAGACCCTTCTCCCGGCCGCAACAGATGGCTTGTCATAAAGACAGACATGAAGTAGATGTGTCTTTTGAGTATTTCTTTCAAAACTTATTATACTTCTTCCAAAATTGGAAAAATACCAGAAAATACGTAACTAAAAAAAGGAAGAGTGGATGAAGACTGTAATGGTGTGTTAGAGAATATTCTAGTTCTTTAAATTCCGTCTATTCAACTCGATTTTGTAGGAGACCTTGGAGCTCTCAAGCCACAACATTTAAGAATAGAAATGAAATTATCTATTTTTCTGAAGAACATTAATAATGGCTGTGGACTGGCTTCCTACTGAATATGGAAATGAAAATATTTTCTACAGTGAAGAGAGAAGTAAAGCAATTCTCCCTAGAGCTAAAAATGCACAGAAATCACCTTACCCTGATAGACCCAGTTATCGCTGAAGTGGCATTTCACTTGTAGAGTCTGTTGCGACATGCATCTATTTGCCTATGTGTTTAGAGACAGCATATTACGAATGATCAATTTCGAATACCTTGAACTATGTTACTCTGCCATGTTATAGAAGATCACGCTCTTAGGTTGGAATTCATTTCAGCAAGTATCTCTTGGGCTCATACCATAAGCGTACATTGTGCTTGATGTTGGGATGGGAAGGGGTGGGGAAAGGAAAAGAAAAAGCCAACATATGGTACCTATAATTAGCGTATTTATAAGTTTTGGAGAAACAAAAATAACTTTTTAAAGATTCATGCTCAAAATGATTCTCATCTTCTAAGCAGGTAAGTAACAAGTGTATTTCAAACAATAATTCTCTCTTTCCATGCTTTATTTTTCCTTCACTAAATTTTTCAGCAAAAGGGTAAGAGATCCAGTGAGAGTAATGGGTGCATTTTCAGATTTGTGATCCAGATGTAATCCAGATTTGGCTCCCATCCAGAGTTGATCAATCCTGAGATTAAGTTAGAGAAGAAGAATGAGAGAGATTGAAACAATCACAATTCTATGATTCCAGTACCTGGAAGAAAGAGTAAAGATGGAAGCTAAAATATGGATCACTGCTATCTCACAGTATACTGTCTTACCTTTTCTCTCTACGTCTTCAGCCTTAGGTCAAGGATATGCCTCTCCTAAAAATTCCAGTTAACTTTCTTATGCCTTGTTGATGCCACTCCAGGTTTGTTTATACACTCTAGATTTGTTTATGCCAGTCGGGATTGGGTATATCACTCTAGGTTTGCCTATTCTGCTCTAGACTTGTTTATACTGCTCTACATTTGTTTTTTGTTTAAGTTTTTTATTATTATTTTTTTAATATATGAAATTTATTGTCGAATTGGTTTCCATACAACACCCAGTGCTCATCCCAACAGGTGCCCTCCTCAATGCCCATCACCCACCCTCCCCTCCCTCCCACCCCCCATCAGCCCTCAGTTTGTTCTCAGTTTTTAAGAGTCTCTAGGTTTGTGTATATCTCTCCAAGTTTGTGTATACTGCTCACGATTTCTGTATAGTGGTGTAGGTTGGTTTATATCACTCTAGGTATGTTTATATGTTCTAGATTTGAGCACCACTCTAGCTTTGTGTGTACTACTCTAGATTTGCGTGTACCACTCCGGGTTTCTATATACTACTCTAGGTTTGTGTATACTACTCTGGTTCTGTGTGGATCAATCTAGGTTTGTGGGTACCGCTCTAGATCCGCGTGGATCACCCCGGGTTTGTGTATACCGCTCTAGAGTAAAATTGATGCATGTTCACTCCTCCCTAGTCTCAAAATCCCTGTATAGAATTTTTTTTTCATTAATAAGGAGGCTCAGTTTGGTACCTGGAAAGTATTTGGTTTCCCGCTAATACTATTCTCAAAAACAATTAGGAGCAACAAAATATTCCAGACTTAATCTTTTTTAAAAAAAGAGCTCTGTAAAATAAATAATTAAATAGGGTTTAAACAGTCAAGAAAAAAAGATACTTTGTGACTTGAAGAGTTTATGGAATAGAGTAGAAGCCGCTCTGCTAGGTGAGAGGTGGGTGCTTTCAAAGGGAACGGACAGTAGAAACCGGCCTTACCTGTCTGCCTGTCTGACGGTGTAAAGAAAGGAGACCGAATTTAGAAATGGTGGCAAGATCATGCTGAGAATGTTAACCAAGGGGAAGAAGAAGAAGGGGAGCCTGTCCAGGGACATGAGAGCGTCTTGGAAAAAGCTGATTTTAACTCGGGAAGAACAAGTCTTCTGGAGCAGTTTCATGCTAACCAATACTAATGAGAGCAACGATAATGGTGATCATTATAATAGCAGTTACAGACATTTTTAGAGGCATTCATATATGCTACATTCATGCTTAATCCTCTCCGTAGCCCAGTGTGGCGGGTGAAAGTTTTCACATTTTATAGAAGACAGAATTTGAGATTACAGAAGTTAAATGAGTTTCCTGAAGTTTTACATCTCGGATGTAGTCGATTTCCACAGAACCAGGAGTTCTAATCACTGTGCTGCCATTTTTCATTTACTGCTCTGTGCCACATACGTATTCTGAATCTCAGGAACGGTATTTTCCCGAGTCTCTCGCCTGCAGGGTTCTGGTTTCCATTCAGCTCGTGGGAGGTACCCTTGGGATATTTAAAAGGCATAAGGAAAGCAGAAGCTATTTTTCTCCACCCACAGCACTGTGGATCCTTGGTGGAACATTATTGATGCAGGATTTTACTTCAACAGCAGTTGTTTTGATGCAAATCAATCCTCTTGGCCTGCAGGCATTTCCGGCCATTGGGTGTTTCTATCCAGGAAGGCCTCCAGGGCAAATCACGGAGAGCTAACAGTCTTTCTGAGCTTGCTGCTTCAGCACTCCCAAGAGTACTTTCATTGTCCATTACTGTGTAACAATTAACCGCAAGAGCGGCAGCTTCCTGCAGCACGTATCCATTATCTCGTAGGTCGTGGGGTCAGGGGGCTGTGTACCACTAGCCACGCCCCGTGGTTGCACTGTGTTCTCCTGTGGAGGGCCTTCTGGGAGAAATCTGGTAGGGAACTGTTCATGATTAGCATGTGGATGGCATTATCATTTCCCTGAGGTTCCAGGCCTGAGCGGTCACTTTTGTTCTGTAACTCAGACCTGCAGGTACCCCTCCATCCCTAGAGGCCACCTGAGGTCCTTCCTAGGTAGGACCTGTAACATGGCTTTCTGTTTCCTGAATCCCACGTGGAGATTCCATCTGCATCTGCAAGGACGGAGGCTGCCTGCTGTGACCTCTGGTGGATGACATGGCCCGTCAGCTTTGCACCTTCTGTTGATTGGAAACAAATTGTAGGTTTTGCATACAATCAAGTAGAACAAAATAAAAATGTGGACGTCAGGAGTTATGGAATCGCGGGGTCACCTTAGTGTCTCTAAGACTAGAAACACTGCTTGCCTGGTATTCATTCTTTTCCTGCTGGACTACCTCAGGGGCTTCCGATTTTCTGATCAAGCTCGACATTGATGGAATATGAGAAATATTTCACCGTCGTGAATATAGTATTCAGAAACTTGCAGGTCATTTACAGGCGTAATCACATTTGCTTTTTCTCTAGAAAATGCATAACAATGGGATTAGCCTTAAATCCATGAGCTCATGGTAACTAGATGCATTTATTGTGACACAGCAGTACCAATAGGTGTTATGTAATTAGTTGGTACAAGTAACTGCAAAACACTAATGTAACATAAACTAATAGTCAAATAACCACATTTGTTATAAGGCCAAATTAAACTTTAGATTTGCTTGTATTTGAACAATCTTTCTTTAAAAGACTATTTTGCCAAAAGATTAAGAAAAACAGATTTTAAATATATTTTTATCAAAAGAAAGTGGATAAAAGTGTGTTTGCCTTTAGGTATTATTTCCATAGACTTTAAATTGTATCTGTTCTTCCAATTAAACTCTCCAGTTATATCAGTATATGTCCAATGAGGTGGACCGAACATAATTCTATATTGTTGGGTTTGAACAGATTCTCAAACACAATGTGATATTAAGTTTGATAGAAAAGTAAGTTAAACATTAATCTTTTGAATGCTTTTTGGATGGTTAAATTGGTGATTGGAAAATGTTAACAGTAATACCAATAGAAAACACACCTAAGATGGGGCACCTGGGTGGGTGGCTCAGTCGGTTGAGCATCGACACTTGATCTTGGCTCAGATCATGATCCCATGGTTCGTGGGTTGCCGACAGCACAGAGTCTGCTTGGGATTCTCTTTCTCCCTCTCTCTGTCCCTCCCCCCATGCTCTCTCTCTCTCTCTCAAAATAAATAAATAAACATTAAAAAAAAAACTAACCCACCTAAGAAGCATTATTTTCTGACACCACATATTAAATATTTAGGCTAACTTTATGGTATAACTTTTTGTCGCTTTATTGAGTAAAGCCCTAATACTCGTAGTCTCTAACGATTTAATACCTCCAACATCCTTCTGTTGGCAAAAAAGTGTGTCTAATATAAACGACTGTGTAAATTACACACCTAAGAACAGGTATTTTCAATGTCCACGTATATTAGAGATTTGGAATACTTCTTTTGATCCTTATTCCTTTGTGTTATTGAGTAAAGCCCCCGGATTGTCATTCTGTTATGTGACTTAATGTTGAGCAAATGGATTGTGTGACAGTTTGGTGTTAGAGCTGTGTGATGTGGGTAGACGGTGTCTCAGCTGATGTGACATTGGCTGATGTGAATTTCCTTCAAACCAGGAAATGGCAGAATAACAAGAACATGTGTGTGAAACTGAGCCAGTTTAGCAGAGCGTTTAATGATTATTTGCCATAAATATTAGGGAATTGGTTTCCAGTTGTCTTTGTTGTGAACCCTCCCTGTGGGGTGATTCACAGATCATCTGCTTTTTGAGATGTTTGAGGTTCTTTATTCTGATTTCCAGCAGTGGCTGGTTTTGTGTGTGTATATATGGACATTTCGTCATTACGATAATTATTTTCTTACTTGAAAAACAAATGATACACAACCCAAGGTGTTTTAAAGCGAGTAAAGAATCTGCATTCTTAATTCACAAAGTCCTTGTTACAAGAGAAATATTCAAACAATATTCTTTAATATTTTCATTTTTAATCATTTTTAAAAATTTATTTTACTTAGTTTGAGAGAGAGCGAGTGAGCACAGGAGGGGCAGAGAGAGAGGGAGACATGGAATCTGAAGCAGGCTCCAGGCTCTGAGCTGTCAGCAGGGAGCCGGATGCGAAACTCAAACCCATGAACCATGAGATCATGACCTGAGCCCAAATCAAGAGTCAGATCATTTAACTGCCTGAGCCACCCAGGCGCCCCAAAATAATATTCTTCATTGTAGTTAAAATAACTTGAGTTCTTGAGTAAAATTCTTTTCAACATCAGTTTTTACAATCCCTTATTTCAAGCAGTGTAGCTTTATAAAATGAGAAAATTAAATCCTTTAAAAGTGTATTTATCATACTTTCTAAATTAGTGTTTATGTGAACTAAAGTAAGAGGATAATTCTACATAAAACATCAACTTGAAGTGATCTTCATGTATGAGGAGAACGTGTGTGTGTGTGTGCATACGTGCACACGCGTGTGCAGGGCAATGAGTGGGAGGCTCAGAAGTTAAGCTCCAAGAGAACCCCCGTGTACGCACCTGAGGTGTTAGAAGGCTGGTGCCATATTCGAGGGGAATGCGCGAGGGTCTCGTGAGGAAAGGGCCAAGCATATGAAGTGATGAGGGAGAGTCGAAGGATCAGTAGGGTTTCATAGCTGAGACCCATGTTCACCATCAGGCTGAGGTGAGCATCATCCTGTTGTGAGGTGGTGAAGGGTATTTGAAGTACACTCTTGGGGCCTTTTGAGCCAACACAGGTGACCCCTCACAGTCCGTAGCAGGAGCTGGGCTTCTTGTGTTCCCAGGTGAAGCTGTCTCAGGCCCACGTGGTAGGGAATGTTCTGCTGGGCACTGAGGGTGGCTCCCGGGGGCTAGTGGAGACCCATCTTTGGGTGTAGACCCAGGCCCCTCATCAGGAGGACGGAAGGGAAGGCATCCTGGAGCCTCAGTGAGTCTCGGGATCACTTTGCCGATCCTAGTGAGGAGGGTGAAAGAGAGTTCTTGCCTAACAGGTCCAGGCCTGGACCTGATATGCCCTCAGAAATTCGGTGCTTCGGGAAGGTAACATCCCTTTGGATACGTTTTATGCTCGCCCAGGTCATCAGCTTGCTGCTTCTCTCCAGGAGAAGCTACTTCTGATGCACAGGTGTTCATGGAGCAGTGGTGGGCTTTCTCGTGAAGAACGTTTACTGTAATTTCCCCCTTTGATCCTGAATCTCCCTCTACTAAGCTTATCTTTTATTTCCTTAATCCCACAACATGTATTTATTTAAATGTGTAGAGTTTATAAGGGCTTCGGGGACCTGACATTTCCCTGGCTTTCATTCGTGTTTCTCCTACCTAGCGCTCCTGCTGCCTGTGTCCGCGCGTGTGTGGGCTTCATGTCCTGGACCCTGTGCTTTAAATCCTGGAATCTAAACCCTAGCATATCTTCCTTTAAAGGGGCTTTTCTCTATTTTTTTTTTATTTTTTTTAATTTTTTTAGGTAACAGGCATCAGCAATCTGGGAACATGTGAGTTGACTTTCAGTGGTGGAATTTTTCTAGGACACGCATATGATGCATTACTTCCAGTTTATCGTTAAGCCCCAATTCTCAGGACCGGAAGTGTGTCAGTGCCCCCAGTTTGGCCTGTCTGCCCCCATGAGTGATGTCCCCGCCCCATTTTTGTCTGTTTAACCGTGTGGGGCTCTCAGTAGTTTTGCTGTATCTGGAAGTCGTGAAACGTCCCCGGGGAGGAAAAGGACTCTACTGTTGGATCCGCTTCTCTGGGTTTCTCTCTTCTGTATGTTGGCCGAGCGGTTCCGTCCAGCATGTGTTCTCATCTCCTGTACCCTGCACACACACACACACACGTACACATGTGCGCACACCTGATACTTTGTCTTCCTTTTTGAGTTTTTCCTGGTAGCAGAAACTTGACTTTGCAAATATGAAAACTCAGATACAGAAAAATAAAATAGCGATTCCTCATGGCACATGTAATTATGATATTGGGGAGCTAGAATTTTTTCTGCCCCTGTGGTTCTTTTCCTGATCAGAAGAGCCACTTGCTGTGGATGGGGACACCATGGAGGGGGAGTGGGGCGGGGGCAGCAGGTGTGTCCAGCTTCCAGGGCGGGGGCGTCAGTGGTGTGAGCTGCCTGGTTTAATGCTCAGGAGCAGGGGACGCAGCGGCCTCCCCACGTCATGTGGTGACGAGACGCAGCTAGGTCTCTTCCTGTAGAGCCTTCTCTCTCCTGGGCCCCCAGAGGCCCCAGAGGTTCTGTGGACTGTGCAGCGTGAATTGTCATTGAGTCCCTTCCCGAAACAGAGTCACCTTGAGAGCTGACAACAGGAACCCCAGCCACTTGCCGTTCTGTGCCTAGGCCTGAGAGGTTTATTAAGAACCTGTACAAGTGCTTGGGTTAAAAATAGAAGGGAAAGGATAAATGATCACCACTACAGCAAAAACAGGAGACGGGCTTCAAATATAGGAAGAAAACTCTGAAGCAGAATTATTAAATATCTAATTAGGTGAAGTATCTATTGAACCCTGACGTAATCTGCCAGCCAGTGGCCTGCAGCTGAGGTCACATGGTCGTCCACAAACGATGTTAGTTTGGGCGAAGAGTATCTTGTAATGTGGCTTATCTTCTACAGTCTGAGGTGGATCATCCACGAGGTCTCCAGAGACACAGTTGTCACGTGTGGTCACGACTGGCCGTGTACCTACGTGAAGCACGGGATCGTCAGGGAACGCAGAGAGTCGGGCAGCTGCTCTCCAGTGACAACAATGATCCTTAAATGCGACAAACTTTGTTTCAGGCACTGTTTCCTCAGGGCAGTGTTTTTAGTTCGAAGTGGCTCAAGAATCAGGCAGTGAACTCAGCCTCAACAGGGCAGTGGACGTCCACAGGCCGGGTTATCTCTGGATGACATTTTTTGACAGGAAGATACGGTCATGGGAATATTGCCGGGCATGAGGTGCTGTCAGGTGGGTCTCGGTGTTACCACTGTGGATGGAGCGCCGAATGATCACTAAAGCAAACGGACTCGTTTTCTAAGTAGTTTTTCTCTGAAAACTGGCCTTTTGGGAAAGTGTTTAACCACATTGCCACGCGCTGTCCTCATTTTCAAACCCGTGCCAGTGACGAGTTGGAATGTAAAATACTATCACCGAACAGACTGTATAATTTGTAAACTGAAGAAGAGGGACTCAGTGATTATTAAGAGAAAATAATTTTCATTCTCTTCTTTCCTACGTCCATCATTAACCACTCTGTGGGACTGAGTTTTCCCTTTTTTTTTTTTTTTTTTAATTTTAGTGTTTGTTTATTTTTGGGAGAGACAGAGCATGAGCAGGGGAGGGGTAGAGAGAGAGAGAGAGAGAGAGACAGAATCCGAAGCAGGCTCCAGGCTCTGAGCTGTTCGCACAGAGCCCCATGCGGGGGCTCGAACCCTCCGACTGGGAGATCATGACCCGAGCTGAAGTCGGACCCTTAACCGACTGAGCCACCCGGGGGCCCCAAGTTTTCCTTCTCTCTTGGTTGAAATCTGGATCTACCCTCGTTGATTTTCTTGCGATCATTCTTAGGTAATAAAAAAATGCCTTTATCCACTTCAGATTTCCAAACTGTTTCATCCCCCAGACGAAAGTTCCAATCATTCGAGTTCCTTGACCGCCTGCCCCGGCTGGACCCTGCAGGGGAGGGGGACTCCCCACCTTCCTGGCCTCCTGTGGCTGTTTGCGGAGCGTGCACAGGTAGCCCTTGTCTCTGGGGAGACCTCCCGCCGCCGGGGAAGAGCCATTGCCCCAGGGGAGCGGGGTGCGTCCCCAGCGCCCGACCTGGGAGCACTGCCCTGCGAGCGCGCGGCCCCTGGGCCGTCCCCCGCCCTCGTCCCAACTGCCCTCCGTGCTGCCCCCCGCCCCGGGAGGTGAGTGGTCGCTCCCCTCCGAGGGCCGCCGCGGACACGCCGGTGCGTGGTTCGCCCTGCCGGAGGCCCGAGTGGCGCCCGCCCCGGAGCAGTGAGCTCCCTGCACCCCGCCGTCGGCGAGGCCGGTCCCCCGTCTTCCCTGCCCTGGGCTCTGCTGGGCTGGGTCAGACGCGCGTTCGCATAGGTCCCCGGACGCTCACGGCTGTCTAGTGTGAGCGCCCCCTGGAGGGGCCGGGACGGCTGGCCCGGCTCAAGGCTCAGGACCCGCCGAGCTGCCGCCTGCTCAGCCGCCCCCCCCCCCCCCCCCCGCCCCGGCTCCTTCCCCGGGGGCGCCGGTCCCACGAGTGCCGACCCGTCCTGGGTGACGACGGCACACCTGCCTTCCTGCCCGGGCACGTGCGGGCCTGTGCTCTGCTGACCCCGGCCAGGCGGGGGCTGCACAGGTGCACCTGGGGGGACACCCTGAGCCCTGTCGGGGCGCCTGGGGCGCGGCCGGGGAGGCCTCAGACTCCCGGTTCTTGCCCAGGTCGTGATCTCACGCTTGGTGGGTTCGAGCCCCACATCGGGCTCTGCGCTCACAGTGTGCAGCCTGCTTGGGATTCCCTCTCCTTCTCTCTGCCCCTCGCTCACTGCTCTCTCTCTCTCTCTCTCTCTCTCAAAATAAGTAAATGTTTAAAAACAAAAACAAAAACGGTATTTAACTGAACAGTATTTAACAGCTTTCCAAGTGTTCTTGCCAGAATATTTTATGTTTCTTTTCTTGGACCATCTCCTGACATTGCACAGAATAATGTGGCTCTCTAGAGAGTATTATTGTGAGACAAAAAAAAAAAAGTGTGAGAATTTTTCACTCCTGTCAAGTTTTCTATTTAAGTGCGATCTATTCTGATAAGCCGTGTTGTTACTATCAGGCTGATGTATGGGGGTGGACAGTTTAACTTAGGTTTTAACTTTAACTTTAGTGAGGACATCCAAATATCATAGAAAAATTAATTCAAAACAAGATAGCCTTTCCAGAATCACATACCCATACCTCTGCCCACACACATTGTGAAATATTAATGCATACATTTATTTATTCCCTCAAAAATAGTTTTTACCGTATGCCACACCACAAATAAAGTGCTAGATGGGTAAGTTTTGAAATTTTTTTAATGTTTATTGTTTATTTTTGATAGAGACAGAGTGAGAGAGGGAGAAGGACACACAGAGAGAGGGAGACACGGAATCCCAAGCAGGCTCCAGGCTCCGAGCTGTCAGCACAGAGCCCGACATGGGGCTCGAACCCACGAACCATGAGATCATGACCTGAGCCGAAGTCGGGCGCTTAACCGACTGAGTCACCCTGGCACCCCTAGATGTGAATTTTAAGCGTCCTTTTAGCCATAGAGGCAGTACGGGAGGACTCGTAAAAATGGTTTAGGTACAGTGGCACGTGACAGCCTTTGATGATACTTGACGGAGAGCGTCCCATGAAGTAAGGCAGCACTAAGTGCATCGCCGCACACAGCGTCTCACTGCATTATCGTTGTCACCAGGTGACATACATCCCGGCATAGCCTCAGTGACACGTTAGGAAATGCAGGCTCAAAGAGGACAGGAAACTGCCGAAGTTTCATGAGGACCGAGTTTTGGTAGCAGGTACATGGTTGCCAGCAAAGGAAATAGCCAGATCCCAAAGGCTAAGATCGACAGAAGTCTTCGTTTTGAATTGAGTAGGCATTTACACAGCTGAGTAGGTATTTCCACAAAGACCCAGGATTTCCATGCACGGGCGGAGCGTGGGTGAGGTGTGAAGTGCCAGGATGCACGTGAGGACCAGGATGTCTGGGGGGACGGGGAAGAGACGTCAGGAAGGCGTGGGCTCCGTCCAGGCTGTGGAAGCCAGGAGCCGTCACAAAACAGGGTAATGACGTTCTAAAGAAACCTGCTTTCCTGAAAGAAAGAGAAAAGACCTGCGAATCAGCAGGTATTCTGGGGAAGGTCTAACCTGGAGGGGCATTTCTGGGGATGCTCTCCTCATGGTGGGTGTGGATCACTCAGACTGTGAGTGTTACTGGTACGCGGAGTGCGGGTCCGGGGAATCAGAGACCTCGTGCGGTGCACGACCTTCCTACCTGAGCGTGAAAATGCCCGTTGTTGTCCTCGGGTATCTGTGTCACAGGCACACTTCTTCACCTGAGTCCAGACCCCAACTCTTCAGTCTACATCATTTTAACATATGCTGAGGCTTTCAGGATTGTGACTTCAGTGTAAATAAAGAGAGACCACAGTTTATCTTCTGTGGATCTTTAGGTTTTAACCACCCCCCCCGCCTTCAATTTCAGAAGATCACATCACTGGGGGCAACGCTGCCTGTTATGTCCACTGGGCTGTAGAGTGCGGCTGGCACCATGAATTAGCCTAACTATGCACGATTCTGTGTGTAGGGTTAACTAAGACCAATTTATTGTGACGTCTAATGTCAGTTCATTTGAGTGCCTAGTTTTACAGTTCTGTAGTATAGTATTATAACTAATCTTTAGTTCTGCTTAGAATAAGGGAGCTAATTTTGGCCGTCCTATTGATTTATTTTTATGTTTTTTGTGTAACATATACAACTCTTTCAGAATTTTGTTTCATAGTAATAAAGGGGGTATTAGAAATACTTCTTACAAAAAAAGGGAATCGGAGGTGATAACCTGGAGAGCCATGGGTACCTGGTGAACACTGACAGAGTGAAAAATACCCTGTGGGTAGCTCACTACCCATTCACCCTTTCTCCCTTACAAAGAGAGGTCTACAAAGCCTTTTTTCCAGAGTGGCCAAGTGCCCCATTAGCATGCTCTGCCTGCCTCCAAAATTTCCTTGAAATTAAAAGGGTATATGATACAATTATGGCCAATGAGATGGCCAGTAACCAGTGGGTGAGGAAAAAGTTGCATTTTGAAGGGGTACAGATATGCTCCCATTCTCCTTTTACTTTCTTTGACTTCTTTCTCATTTTCCCGGCTGCAACATGGATATATTGCTTTCACTTAATAACAAACATCCAAGACCAGCCACATGATTTGCAGAATCTGGTACAAATGAAAATAGCCACCCCACCGTTCAAAGAGCAGGGGTAGAATAGGTGGATAAATTTAGAACATTTCCTTTCAACTACTTCATTACTTTAAGACTTACAAGGCTTAGTACTAATACACAAGTAACAATATAATGGCAGAAAAGTAGTACAAATGGCATTAAGTATTTTCATCCATTAATTTATAGAACAAAATAATTTATTAATGTGTCATTTGATCAAAGATTTTTTGTCTCATTTTTCTGCATGTCTGTTTAATGGTTATCAAAATATATACTTCCGGCAACTTCATTTGTAAGCACGATAGTTGAAAGTGATACCAATTTCTGTTGGCAAATGCAAGATCTTAACTAATTTTTAAACTTTTTAACTTTGAGAAAGATCTTTTTACTTACATCATCATTACTGCAGCTGTTAATTGTGTTTTGGAGGATGACAAAACTTGGATATGCATTTCTAATCAATTATTTCAGGATAACAATTTTAGTCCATCTAGAGCTGATGATTCTTATACAACTTTTCTAAACTATTTAATTTTTCAAACAAATTACTTTTTTGTAAGTCTGAATTTAATGTTTATGTTTTTACAATCCGTTTTCTTTAAAGTGTATTTATTCTGAGAGAGAGTGAGGGAGGGGCAGAGAGAGACTGGGAGAGAGATAATCCCAGGCCGCCTCCACACTGTCAGTGCAGAGCCCAACACAAGGCTCGAACTCATGAACCTCGAGATCCTGACCTGAACCAAAACCAAGAGTCGGACGTTTAATGGACTGAGCCACCCAGGCACCCCGGTCGGAATTTAATTTTAAATCTATACAATGACATTTCATTATGCTCTGTAACATTTAGTACCTTGAGACCAGCAGGTGCACAGCTGTGCGTGGCTCTCCCTGCCCAGAGGCTGGAGCTTGTGCGCACGTGCTGACCCCGCACATCCCGTGTGCTTGTGCACGTGCTTTGTTCTCCCGTGGACTTCAGTTACACAAGCAGAGTCCCTTCTGAGAGTAGGGCGTTGTGTCACTACACAGGCCCCACGCCTATCAAGTCAGCCTTGCAGATATCTTAAAAGCGTGATGGGGAGGGGAATGAGCTCATGCTAAGAATGATGGACAGAGAGAGAGAGAAAGTACCACCCAGGGTCCTTGATATAAAAATGGAGGCACCGCACAATCCTTCACAGCCACCTCTTGATTTCTTACCCGGTTAGAAGCAAACAAGCAAATAAACGCTTACCTGATTAAATCATTTAATGGGGGTTATTCTGTCTGGGCATCTGAATACGTTCATGAAGGGTACAGAATTAGTGGCCCAGAAAAATGTTGTGGACAGTAGCGGGAGCGAATACGTGGCGTTGGCAGTCTGGAAGACGTTGGACTGCAGGCATTCGCAAACCTTGATATGAAAGTCTCAAATGCCGACCGCTTTTGGATGGACAGGCAGACCCGTCAGACATCAGGCACGCTTTCGTGCCCTGACCGTTGTGCGTGAGGCCTCATGCTGACTGAGCTGTAGTAGGAGGATGAACAGAAAAAGGGAATCAGACTTGCTTTCTTACTCTGCCTCTTGCTTCCATTCAAGACCTCCTTGCAAGGGACAATAGCATCAGATGAGGGCCAGACCCTTCACAAGCAGAGAAAGAAGGGAAAACCAATCTGCTGAGGAACAGTACTCCAGCCGTGATGGACAGCATACAGTCAGTGACATTCCCAGTGTTTATACACTTCTGTGATTCGAAGAGTGTTGCCCTTTTATGCCAAAGACAAGGTGCTCTAAGTAGCTGTAAAGAGACAGTCTTAACATGAGGAAAGGTTATCATCTCAGGAACTTTCTATTAAAATTTCTCTGCTTCAATGGGACATAGCAGCCAAAGTCAGATTAAAGATGGTGCCTCCCCAAGCAGATGTTATCATTCTGGATTCCTTCAAGGGAGGGCCCATTTCCTTAAGAGCAGGTGAGGTGTGTAGGGAAGAATGCATGAGCGAGATACAGTCCTTTGTGGTGATGAATCAAAGCCATTGCTGGGAGGTAAGGGTAGGACATGCATGATATTTCTCAGGAAATTGCATTTCCATAGAAAACCTGAGACTTGGTCGTGATGATATGCAAACCTTAAATTCCTACGGAAATCTCTAGGATGCTGAACTCAATGCAAAAGGAAAAAGTCTGGGAAAATAAAAATACCAGTATAGAATATCAAACCTTGCAAGATTTCTAACATTAATAACCAGCGGTCTTGATTCCAACTTGACGGAGTGAAGTGTGGTTTATAAGAAATCGGTTTTGTCAGAAACACTGGGGAATCTTGAAATAAATAAACAGAGGACTTAGGTATGAGCTGGCACTGGGGTGGAGCTCTTTTCAGCTGACCTGAAACAAGGAACATGGACAAGTGATGGAACTAAGGTAGAAGAGAATATATGATTTTTATGGTATTTGAATGTCTTTTCGTATTTGCTCTTTTATTTTTTCTTTCTATTTTTAAGGGAATTTTCATCTTGTTTTGCTTTGCCTATTCATTTTCAATGGGGAGGAATTGAAATAATTATCAAACCAACATGTGGCAATAAGTGGATTTTGTTCACAGAAGCCAATCCATGGAATGTTGAAATGAATGTTCTCTGAATGCGAGAAACAATGTGAAAAGGGACAGTATGTGTCACTTAGATCCTTTCTGTATAATTCTAATGATATTTTGATTCTCAGATTATTTTTCTTTTCTTTCAATTAGGGGACACTAAAAATCAAAACATACATTTACGTGATTTTTTTTTTCTTTTAGACTAACCCCTGATGGCAGTTTTATTCTTTACTCTGATTTTCTTTCATCTCTGCAGTTTTAGTCAACAAAGCCGTGGATGATATTGCCTCTACTCTGACTGGGTACTCAGTATAAATCATGACAGAGGACCGACTGGGTCCTCACAATATAGCAGGCAGGCAGGACGGTGCAGGGTTTCCATCCTGCAGTGAAGGGAGGGGACGCGACACAGGAGGACCTTTGTCAGGCCCCAGGCTTGCTGGATGGACACAGCTGCACCTGTCTGCCTCAGTCAGAAGAGAGCGAGGGTCAGCAAAGACGTGGAGAAATTGGAAGCAGCACAGCGTGCTGTGGGAACGTCCCGTGGCGCAGCCATCGTGGGAAACAGGTGGGAGATTTCTTCCGGGCTGAGTGTGGAATGACCGTGTGGCCCAGCAGTTGGAGTCCACTTCCAACAACTGGAGACAGGCAGGCAGTATTCACTGAAGCGTTTTTGCAGTAGCCGACGGTGGGAACAGTCCAATGTCCATCAGCAGATGAACAAGTAAACAAAATGTGTGTGTGTGTGCGTGACGACATCATTCAGCAGTGAGACGACTGAAGTCTTGGGACACCTCCCAGCATGGATGATACATAAAGCCATTGTGCTCAGTAAAGCCAGACACAGAGGGATAAACGTTGTATAATTAATTCCGCTTAGATGAAGTGTCTAGACTAGTCAAATTCAGAAGTAGGTTAAAGTGTAACTGAACAGAGATCTCCTTAGGGCTATACCGGGTGGTAGAAATAGGAAATCAACAGAAGGCACAGCATCGTGGGTTTTTCCCGGTGTGTGTTCCACGGAATATAGCGTCGCGTGAGCAAGCCCCTTCTCACTGACATTTATCGGGAGGAGAGTGAGTGGCAGGAATCATGTCCACCTAAGGGCCGTGGACCTCGAATAAAGGACGTAGTGCGAGGAGTCCATGAGACATAGCTGATGCTGAGCGAGGTGTTAGGAAATGAAGTGGCTCTGAGGCCATCACCTGGAACGTTCTGTGGCCCTGGAAGGTGCGGGCAAAGGACCTACGGCTGGTGGCTGTGTGCGGCGTGTGAGATCCTGTTCTCAAAACATTTGAGTGTTTTGGGAGTTTGTTCATCTTTATCAAGGAGCCTAAAACTAAAAAGGCGATCGGTGCTGATTCTGTTCGTAGCAAACCAGTTCCAGAGCATATGCTTGTCCCATACACGGCGTGAGAGACCGTAACTCAGCCACTGTCTTCTCACTCTTCCCGCTTGTGCGGCTGACTTGCAGTCACCGCTCAGTAGTATTTCGTCAGAGGCTGCAGTGGTTTCCTGTTTATTGGACAGTATCGGCAGTGGTCTCCCACACGTGCGGGGACAAGGGCGGGAACAGACATGCCCCTGTTCCTCATGTGGTGGGTTACTAATCGTCTCTGTGACAAGTGGCCTTGTGCGTGAAGTGGGATCCCCAAACCACCAAATGATAGCATTGTGTTTCCGGTAACTGATTCGCGGGGTTTTATTTCACTCCAGTGCTCATTTAGGTTTTAAGGACGATGAACCAGAGTCTGGGCTTCATCAAAATTTGATATTTCTCTGCGTCAAAGAACACTTTCAAGAAAATGTTCAGAATACCTTGGGAAAGAGGCCTGAGTCGCCTGCCTTTGACCAAGTATCAAGTACACACAGCATTTTCTGGGTGCGTTTTTGTCTTGTCATCGACTTCCGAGCACATACAAGGAAAAATCAGAATGACCATCCAGAGAAATTATGGAGCATGGTAAAGATCAAAACAATACAATTTAATGGTATCTCTCCAGGAACACACGACGCCATAAAATTCTAAAACCTAATTGCTGTGACAAAGCCTATAACACAAAGAAAAAAAAAAGCATAGCGTGAATCCAGTCCTCTGTCAGTCTCTGGAACAGGAGGGAACTGTATGGTCTTCATCTGTGTTCGTTACGAGGCTGAGTGTCACCTTGGGACTGACAGTCCCATAATCAGGATTGACTGTCAAATGAAGAGACTTAAAACAGCATCTTATGATAGAGCTTCCTCAACCAAGCTTTATAACCACCATGTTTCCTTCCTTTATTAAATATCTGGTCAGAATTTAAACTGAAAATCTGAGATTTAACACATTAAAATAGAAGAAATTAAACTTTGTGATCCTGAAATAACTGTAGAGATGTTCTCTAACAACCAGTTTGAAAACAATCATTTCCTAATCACTCATGGTAGGTCTTTGCAATAGCAAATATTACACGAAACAATAAAGCGATTCATGCGGGTCTAGATGGTCATTAGCTCCATGGTAAGTCAGTTTAGTGTGAAGCATTTCTGTTCCAGAACACCCGTGTGCATGGGCGTGTGTGTGTGCGTTTCAATTCCAGACGGAAGGATTTCCAACCAAAATATATTTTGTTCTCAGATACTGATTACATTTCTGGTTTAAATTGTTAGGTAAATTGCAGCCCTCTTAGAATGAAGCAAAATGCTAGGTAAAAACCACTGAAAAATTCTCTAGATAAAATTTCAGTTGCAGGTTGCTAGTGTGTCGGTAATAACTTTAACTCGTCTCGCACACTGGAACCACGGACACAAAAGTGAATGTATTTTCTGTGATGTGGAAATGAAATTAATAGCACATTTAACGTGAATAGAGAGACAAAATCTGGAAGGAGAGAACAGGAGTGATTTATCAGAAAAAGTTGTATTTTGGAGGGGAGATTTTTGATGTTCTGGCTTAAATGGTTATTTGATTTTGAGATAGTTGACTATTTTCCATTTCTGATCCATTTGGCAGGGTGAAAAGAGGAACTGGTTTTGTTTATGAAACCAAAGCAACTTGAGATCAGTGTGCCTTCCTTCTTGGCTCCCCTCATGCTGTTTAGAGGCAAGGTCTTTTGGATGTACTTCGTCTACACCTCCCCATCGCTGTCATCTGCCCACATTTTTGCTTGTTTTTCCCTCTCAAATCCTTTGCCACCTCCATATTCTCTTTACCCCCCTCCCCATGTGTGTGTGTGTGTGTGTGTGTGTGTGTGTGTGTGAGAGAGAGAGAGAGAGAGAGAGAGAGAGAGAGAGAGAGGATTTCATTGTTGAGATGACCCGTCAAGAAAAACTCTCACCCTTGATGCTTGACATTCCTAATCTCTGTGACTTTCCCCTCTGATCAACTTGAGCCACTTGGGTGGGGGGAAGAAAAAAGAAAGAAAAGGAGTTAAATTAAGATGGCGTGCATTGTATCTTTTTGTTCCTATCTTCATGGTTCTGTCATTTCAAATGCTCTTGGGTACTGGGTGGCATGCTTATTGTTAAATATCTCTACAAGAAAATATACTTCAGAAATAGATTAAATATGCATCTCTGAACATGTTGTGTTTAAAAACCCCCTAAGACTATGGGGCGCCTGGGTGGCTCGGTCAGTTAAGTGTCCCAACTCTGGATCTCAGCTCAGGTCATAATCCCGGGGTTGTGGGATTGAGCCCTACCTCGGGCTCTGTGCTGACAGTGCTGAGCCTGCTTGAGATTCTCTCTCCCTCTCTCTCTCTCTGCTTCACCCGTGCTCACTCTCTCTGTCTCAAAGTAAATACATAAACTAAAAAAAAAAAAACAAAAAAACCCCACAGGGACTTTCAAACAAAGCTCAACCCCATTATTTTGGGGTATGAGATCTTTAAGCCCTTGGAGTCGGCCTGTGTATCTAACAGTGTTTCCCCCACGCTCCTCTGCCCATTTTAGGATGTAGTTTTTCCAGCTCTCTAGGGTTGCACAGATGTGGTGGGTTTTCCTCCTCCTCGTGTCTGTCACCTGCTGACTCTCCCCTGCTTAGGACCCTGCTCTTTCCTTTCCCCACCGGTGATGCCTGGGCATTGAGTCTGCTGCACTTGGAAACATTTCCCAAATCCTCCCTGTCTCGTCTCAAACACAGTCAGGTGCCTCTCCTACATACTCCATTAAAATCCTCTAAACCCTCCATATTTATTAGTTGTTACACTTCTTTGTTTCATTTATCGTTGTGTAGATCATACCAGCTTTTGAGAATAGGTTTGGAGCCTTGTTCACTGGCATCTGACACAGCAGGTACCCAAATAATATCCAATAAATGTAGAAAATGAAGACCTTTCATAGTGATATTTTAAAATAAAGAGCACATACAAATCCTGTTTAGTTGCAAAAATGGATTTGAATTTTGAGTTAATTACAAACCTTAATTCAGATTTTATATAATATAATCTGCAAAATTTTTAATTCAGATTTTGTTTGGCATGATGAAATACAGATTTTAATATATAAAAATGAATATGCCCTCTAACTACATCTAAATATATTAGGTACATCACTCTTTACTTGATTCAGTGGTTTTCAAGTGCTTGTTAACCTTTCAAATTAGATTTGTTCTATCAATTATACTTAGAAACTTTTATCTTTCCCTTTTAGATTTCTTTAATTAGCTTCATTACTCATTTTAGTATTTTTATAATATTGAAGATGTATATATAGCTAGGTGGCATCCATAGACTTTTCAATGATTTGTTCAATGATAGCTAGTAAAAGAATAAGGAAAATGTGGATTCTTCCAATACTTGAATTCATTATTATGGAAAGGTTTTTTTTAAGTTTATTTATTTATTTGGTTGGGGGGGAAGGCAGAGATAGAAGGGGAGAGAATTATAAGCAGGCTCCAAGCTGTCAGCACAGAGCCTTACGTAGGGCTCAAACTCATGAACCATGAGGTTATGACCTGAGCCAAAATCGAGAGCCGGATGCGTAACCGGCTGAGCCACCCAGGTTCCCCTGTTATGGAAAGGTTTTTTAATCATACTAATGAAAACATAAAAGCAAATCCCTCTTCCATGAGCTTACTTCTCAGCAAATTAGCAAAAAAACAAAACAAAACAAAAACTATAATTATTACTGATACTATTTTTTATAAATTCATATAATGTATTACATGAGTGGTAAGCAGAAAAAGGGGAACTCATGTTCTGTATTTTTTTTTTAATTTTTTTTTCAACGTTTATTTATTTTTGGGACAGAGAGAGACAGAGCATGAACGGGGGAGGGGCAGAGAGAGAGGGAGACACAGAATCGGAAACAGGCTCCAGGCTCTGAGCCATCAGCCCAGAGCCCGGCGCGGGGCTCGAACTCACAGACCACGAGATCGTGACCTGGCTGAAGTCGGACGCTTAACCGACTGCGCTACCCAGGCGCCCCACATGTTCTGTATTTTAAAATAAATAAGGACTCAGGGTTCCTGGGTGGCTCAGTTGGTTAAGCGTCTGACTTCGGCTCAGGTCATGATCTCACGTTCTGTGAATTCGAGCTCCACATTGGGCTCTGTGCTGACAGCTAAGAACTTGGAGCCTGCTTCAGATTCTGTGTCTCCCAATCTCTCTCTGCCCCTCCCCTGCTCTCTCTCTCTCTCTCTCTTGCTCTTAAAAATAAATGTAATTTTTTTAAAATGAATAAATAAGGACTCAAGGGGCTTCTCTAATGAACACATCTACATAATAACAAAATTTTAAGTTTGTAACATTTTGTGGGTCAGGTGTACCAAGTATTTGAATGTCATATATAAGTGAGTAAGTGCTTTGCAAATTTGACTTGTATCCTAGTCTGGTATTTCAATTTGTCATGTTATTATTCAGTGATAGCGCAAGAATTTTGAAAGATTAATAGATGTATTTGCCTTGCGTTCCATATTTTGGACCCTTTCATCTATTCTTGGTTTCAATACCCATCCCCAACACACACACATACACACACACACACACACACACACACACGCACACACACAAATGCAAAGTATTACCACCACCACCATCACCACTATCACTATCCTCTCTATCACCATCAGTGAATCACCTGACAGTTATGCTGTGCTCATCTGCTCATGGAGGAGTATGAGAGAGAGAGAGAAAAAAAACCAACAACAACAACAACAAAAAACAAAACCCTCCCAAATATTTTTACATTTTCTTGCCTTTTGATTTTCCAAATTTAGGACCTCAGGGACTATAATGGTTCACAGTGGTATGAGTTATTTTAGAGGAAGTAGATTGATAGATGAACAGTGTTTTTTATTTTAAGACCAGAGAGAAGAAAATGATTTTTGTGGGGTTGAGGGTGGTCAGGGATAGGAAACTCATGAATAGGCGTTCATGACTTCCTGGAAATGGGAGTATTTTTGTTAACCTGCTCCAAGTGCGAAGCCCTATGAAAGAAAACAGTAACACGAAGAAAGAAAGACCCATGTCCCTTAAGAACTTTAAGAGCAGAGCAAACAGGAAAGAGAACAAGGAAGAAGCGGAAGACTAGATTTTGGAAAATGACAGCAGATTAAAGGGGTACCAGAGGGAGCGCAACCCGCCATCACTGATGAGGACATGGCGGAGAGAAGAGTGCAGGCCTAGGGCTTGTATATACACACACTGGAATATTACTCAGCCTGAGGAAAATGAAGTCTCGTCACTTGTGACGGTATGGATGGACCTAGAGGGTACTATCCTGAGTGAAATAGGTCAGGCAGGAAGTGATTTTTACCGTATGATTTCCCTCATATGTGGAATCTAACAAAACAAATTAAGAAGCAAAACAAAACAGAAACAGACTCAAATACAGGAAACTGTTGGATACCAGCGAGGGGATGGGTTGGGATGGATTGGAGAGCAGGTGACACAGGCGAAGGGGATTAAGACGTACACACTTCGGATTATAAGTAAGACACAGGATGTAGCATGTACAGCACAGGGAACATACCAATGATATCGCACCAACTTTATGTGGTGACAGCAGTAACCAGTTATTGTGGGGATCGTCTTGTGATGTACAGAAATATCACATCACTGTGGTGTAACGTGAAATTTACAGGACATCGTATATCAACTATACTTCAATAAAAACGTAGAAATTAATAAAGAGGGTTGTGGAGGGGAACTCGCTGGTGGCTTGTGTGGACTGAAGCTTGAGGACAGGACTAGCTAATGGTCACGAGGGTTGGCAGCACAGATGACATAAAGACAAAGTAATCCCTCTTCTTCCCGCCTCTGAGGTTTAGATACAGCAGTAGAGGATAGAGAGAATCACAGATTAAACTTGATTTCTTCTGTCTGGTGAAGTGGAGAGATGACAAATTAAGTCGAGTGACACAAATACCAGGGAAGATCCATCCTGGTTGTCACCGAGGCTGCTCATGCCTTTCGGTGACATGCCGGCCTCTCTCCCCACTCTCTTCCCTCTCCTCCCTCTCCTCCTCCTCACTCACCCGGCAGTCTCTTCCATTGTTCATACTTCCTGGTGTGTGTGTGTGTGTATGTGTCCTTCTGGCCTCCTTGGGATGAAACAGATCATCCAACGTCTCCTCAGGACAACTCAGAACGTGGAACCGATCGTAACAAAAAGTCAGTGGGGTCAAGTGAAACATGAATTTTCTACCATCACTCGTGTCAACATGTGCTTCTTTCCAGAAACACACACACCCAGAAATATGATTCTATGGATGTTTCTGAGGGTATACATACGTGTAACTTTCTAAGTGGAGACTCTATGTGACTCAAACAGATGGGGTCTCCTGCACATGCGTTTCTTAAGTCTTCGGCCACGCCTGCTTCTCAGACACCAGCTCTTGTGATCCTTACAGTGGCTCTAAGCATATCAACCCCTTTGTTTTTACTTCAAATATGACAATGTTGTTCCTGCTGTAGAGACTTTGCAGTATGTACTCTCCCTGACTTTCAATCTTCAAATTAATGGTTCCCTTTTTGTCATTCACACCTCAGCCTCTATGTCCCTTCCTTAGTGATTGCTCATCCTTCCGCATTATTACTCTGTTGTACTTCCCCACAGAGCGCTTACACTGCCCTCTGATCCCCATGTCCTGGACTGCCATTTTGGGGCACTTCCAAAATGTGCTTCCTTCTCTGCCGTGGAGGGATTTCTAAGACGCAGGGTCCACGAGGATGGTCATTTCTCTTGCTTTATTCAGTAATATATCCTGGGGAGTGTAGGTGTTTTGCAAATATTTGTTTAATGCTAATCAAAGATTTTGTAGTTTTCTTGTTAAAACTATTAATTTATTATATGCCCAACACCCTTCAAGGTAAGGTCTGTGAAACGTGATGTTTCGTCTGCCTTCTTCACCAGTTTAGCCATAGTACATAAACAAAGCCTGGCAAACAGAGAACTCAGACGTGTTGAATTAAATGATGCATTTCTCACAGGAAGAGCAACTAATGTTAAGTTACTTCCAGACTTTATACTTTTCTAGTCTTACCCAAACATGAAAAGTACTTCAATAACTACCATATATCTAATAGATTCTAGTATATTTGGATAAGTCTTTCACAAGTTTATCAATAGATCATAATCAAAGTGACTTGAAAAGGAATGTCAAAAGGTGGAGAAGAACGATGATCCTTCACGTTTGCAGGCGCCCATGGAAGTGGACCCTCTAAATGTGCATGTGACCTGTGTCTCCCTCTGTCTCTTCCCCTGCCCCGCTCATGCTCGGTCTCCCTATCTCTCCAAAATAAGTAAACGTTAAAAGTAAATAAAAAACATGCACGTGAAACATTAAAATGGACAAATTTAGCAATTATAGTTTGAGAAAATGTATCCTAGTTATAGAAGTCGACTGCTATGTCAAATTTCTGCACAAGCATTTTTATTATAGAGTTGTTTGGTGTAACAAAAATTGGAAGTATTATGAATGTTCTAAAATTAATCAAGGATGGTATGTTGATAAATGGATAAGACGTGATTTGTAGTCACCCAAATAAATGAGATAGATCCATACTTTCTAACATGGACATATTTGGATGATTAGAGTGTTAAAGCTGAAACAGGGTTTAAAATATACAGCATGATTTATTTGATAATATTTATAGTTAGCATCTATCCTAGATATGTAAACTAAATAGCTCATGCAATACTTTAATGTATTGTACTCAAAAATGAGGCTGAAATAGATGATGGGGAGGAAGGAGGGCACTTCTCGTGAGGAGCACCGGGTGATGTCTGGCCGTGGCAAATCGCTCTGCTGTGCACATGGAACTAATATTCCACTGGATGTTCACCAACTGGAATTTAAATAGGAATCCAATAAATAAACAAATAAAATGAATAGCAAAAAAGGAAGAAAAATAGTGTTCAGGGCAATGCAAATTAAAAACGGCAAGACGCCCAGCTCTATACTCCCTAAATGGCTAAAGCTTAAAATATGGAGAAAATCAAGTGGTGTTAGGCACGTAGGTCAGCTGGAACTCTCATGCAGCACTGGCAGGAAAGGGGACGTAAAAATGGCACAACCATGGACGTGGACGTTCTTTGAAGCGATTTATGTGGTTACACACTTTCTTTGGGAAACATTTTAAGGTATTTATAAAATTACACATAGAGTGACCCATACAACCCAGAGGTCTCAATCCTAGCTTGCTTACCCATGAGAAAGACAGGAATGTCTACACTAATATGTACACATGAAGATTTATAGCAGCTTGCATTTCTCTGAAAATCCATGATTCTAACAGACAGGCCATCCAATGTGATTAATTACGTAGGTAGGTATAAAAGCGAAGTAGTTATCATTCTCAATATACAGAGTAGCAGCATTTTTTGACGCTGTATTGTAGATTCCCTGTCACATCCTGAGCAATCAAAAAGCATTCCTTGCTTAATAAACTTTTTGGCCTTTCAGAGAATACAAACTTTGAAGGGATCCTGAACGCACTTAAGCTTGCCTTTGCTAATACTTATTTACCAGACGTGCTATCTGTGATTAAGGTGTTCGGCTGCACAAACACAAACTAATGCCCCCGCTGTATATTCAGAGCAAGTTGAATATACAGCGGGGGGCATGACTTTGAACGCTTCTTTAACAACTTACTTCCTGTGCTACTCTGAAATATTAGCTTTACCTCCGTGTGCTGCGTTCCGTAAAACGAGTATAATCGTGCACTTCTCACAGACTTATTGTACGTCTCTGTAAATGGTTTAGCATGGTGCCTGGCACATGGTGGATGTTCCATAAATTTTAGTTTCCCGTTATTTTGATTTTAAAACCTTGGGCTCCAAGGTCATTCGGTGCCTCTCCCCTTATCCTAATCAGGCTTCACACCTTGAGGATAGCTGTTGATATGGCTCAGAAACACAGGATGCAGGGGGAGAGCTTTGTGCATGATGGTTTTATCTTTTGGGCTTGTCTTTCTGGAGTCTGGTTTGTGATCAAGAGACAGGCACTGGGGCCAGCGGCCTAGGTTTGAATCGCGAATCCTTCATTGACTTCTGTCACTTAACTTTTCTATGACAGGGGAACACAGGAAGTCCTGTGGGATCATGGATTCCCATTTTTATACCATGGGGGGATTTCTGCAGCCTGAGCTAGGTGCTGTGTGAAGATCGGGGATGGTTAAGTAGGTATGCCTGCCCTTGTTTTGTGAAGCTGGAGAAGGGCTGTGGATGGCCCGGCAAGTTCTCAGGCAGACCGTTTCTCTTAAGGGCTATATGGAGGTTAAAGCGTTGACAGTTAAGTCCCTTAAACCTGTCTGTGCTTTCATACTCCTCAGAGAATCTTCACGCACCCCCAGGTGCAAAGCCTCTGAGTTAGTGTACAGATTAAGGTGTCGTAAAGGGACCCCCAAATTAAGTGAATCGAGTAACTCAGAACTCCTCCTGCCTTTGTGTCTGCTGTCTCCATGTGTGTGTTCCTTGACGCATTGTTGACTCTAACTCCTGCCACTTTCTGCTGACTGCCTGCAGAAAAGGGGAAGAGAAAATGGAATGCAAACTGGTTTCATCAAGACGTTCTACCGAAGTTGTGCCGAACCTTCCACCAACTGTCACGGAACAGCCGGAGGCGGGGAGGCCAGGAGACGTGACTTGTCCCCGTTTGGCCGGTTGTTCTGAAACTGGCACATTCTTCACTAAAAGGTGGAATATGGCAGAAGGGACTTGGTGGATAATTAGCAGACTAATACTTTTAAGAAATTCGTCAGGCACTTGTTTTTAAAATACATGGTTTTTGGGGCGCCTGGGTGGCTCAGTTGGTTAAGCGTCTGACTTCGGCTCAGGCATGATCTCACAGTCCGTGAGTTCGAGCTCCGCGTCAGGCTCTGTGCTGACCGCTCAGAGCCTGGAGCCTGTTTCAGATTCTGTGTCTCCCTCTCTCTCTGACCCTCCCCTGTTCATGCTCTGTCTCTCTCTGTCTCAAAAATAAATAAACGTTAAAAATTTTTTTTAAATACATGGTTTTTGGACATCAACTTTATGAGAGAGGGAGTGTGAGCAGGGGAGGGGCAGAGAGAGGGACAGAATCCCAAGCAGGGTCTACACTGTCAGCACAGAGCCCAACGTGGGGCTCTATCTCATGAACCATGAGATCATGACCTGAGCTGAAACCAAGAATTGGACTCTTAAACCGACTGGGCCACCCAGGTGCCCAGAAACTAATTTCTGAATCCATGAAAAATAAAAAATAAAAAGGAATAGAGGACTATTTAAAAATGTACCTTATAGTTGTATGTGATTACAATATCCGTAAGAATAACGCATACTTACAAATAAACCATACTTGGCCTTCCCTTCCCCGAGCAACAAAATGACATGCTAACATAATTATCGTCTTATCTGTAAAGCACGATTACCTATTATCTTTGCTTTCAGGAGATGAACCTGGTTTTTTCCTGAGAAAGCTTATTTTGGTATCATGAGACAGGAGGTGTTAGTGCATTATTGTTTCAGGCTCAATATTAACTTTTACTTACTATCCCTCAATATCAAGTTAGCATATTAATGTGTAATTTTGACTCGGAAAAATAATATTCTTGTTCTTAAGAGTAATTCAGAATTTTGTGGGCTGTTTGGGACATTTTTACTTCTTTTGAGATAATCCTGAATTATGAAATTTTCTGTACATCTGAGAAATAGTTGGTCCATGGTTCTACTGTAAATGTTTTTAGGGATGAGCCAGGCACCTGGCTTAGTTGTTGAGCATCTCATTCTTGATTTCAGCTCATGTCATCATCCCAGGGACATGGGATTAAGCCCCGTGTTGGACTCTGTGCTTAGTGTGGAACCTACTTGGAATTCTCTCTCTCTCTTTCTCTCTCTCTCTCTCTTTCTCTCCCCACCCCTGCCACTCTCCCCCACTAATTCTCTCTCTCTAAAATAATTAAAAAAAAAACGTTTTTAGTGATTTAAAGGCATTTACTTTCTATCATAGTTTTGCAGGTATATGTATTTACATAAATACGGTTTGAAATACAAACTACTCTTGACAGAAAATTTTAGTAAAATTAAAATTAAGTGTTAATTACTGAACCAAAGTTGAGTGCATAAGCTTCTTCCTTAAAGAAATCCCACATTCAACATTTCGGGTCACTAGGGTACCGTTTGGACAGTAGCTGTAGGTTGTAATTTCTCCATACAACACCATGGAGTATTGAAACATGACTTTGAAGTTGCTTAATCTGCAACCAGTGTGCAGTTTACCCACTCCATGAGCTCTTATGACAGTTGAGGTTCAGTGGAAAACCCTTACGAATATACAGACTTTGAGCTTGCTTCACTAATTTTAGCAAGATGTAACTTACTTTTCAGTCTTTTTCTGGAAACAGTATGCCCTCCCTTTCTTCCAACACACCAATCCATATTCTTCAATAAAAAAGTATATGCAGCATCTATGGAAACTGTTGAATTTAGTATAACTTTTCATAATAAAAATGATTTCTGTAAATGCATTTTGAATTATGAATTTCATCCTCAAAATTCTTTCCTTCTATTATTTGTACAATGTAGGACCTCCAATGACATAAAAGCCCTTAAAAAAAACCCACATGAATTTTTATTTATTTTACCATTACTAATAATTATACATCTTGTAGTAGTTTAAGAAAGTTGAGGGGTGCCTGAGTAGCTCAGTTGGATGAAGATCTGACTTCAGCTCAGGTCATGATCTCATGGTTCCTGAGTTCAAGCCCGCATCAGGCTCTGTGCTAGCACAGAGCCTGCTTTGGATCCTCTGTCCCCACATCTGTCTGTACCTCTCCCGTTCATGTGATCAATTGATCTCTCTCTCTCTCTCTCTCTCAAAAATAAAAATAAATATTAAAAAAAAGGTTGAGGTTATGGCAAAAAAAAGCAAATAAGCTTGAAATTAAAAATAATAAAAGATATTTATAAACCACTGTTGTAGGGGCATCTGGGTGACTTAGTCGGTTAAGTGTTCGACTTGGGCTCAGGTCATGATCTTGCGGTTCATGGCTTTGAGCCCCGCATCGGGCTCTGTGCTGACAGCTCAGAGCCTGGAGCCTGCTTCAGATTCTTTGTCTCCCTCTCTCTCTGTCCCTCGCCTGCTCATGCTCTCTGTCTCTCAGAATAAATAAACTTAAAAAAAAAAAAAAGAAACCATTGTTATAAATGAAGGCAATTTAGGAAGAAATGTGTACAATAAAATAGTTTTATTTTAAAGTATTCACAAACTCACAAAATAGTTGCATATATAGAACAAAGTTTTTTTTCTATACTATTTGTGTGTTGTTGACCAGATGCTATGACCAGAAATACTTTACTACATATTTAGTACAAAGAAGGATAATCTACTTGATCTCAATAAAGCCATCAAATGTGACAACAAACCTTGATGGACTGCTTCTGTACAACATTCGGAGTCCGTTACACTTTTCCCAATAATGCCCTTTATGGCCAAACAGCTCTGCTCAGAGGCATGTGTTGCACGGAGTTTTCAAGTCTCTTTGGTCTCCTCCATCCTGTAACAATTCTTTATCCCTTAAGTTTACGACCTTGGCATGTTCGAAGATGCCGCCGAGCTCGGTTTTGTGTGATGTTTCTTCATGATACCGCCCAGGTTCAGACACCGTGGCGGGAGCTTCCCTGAGTCGGTGCCCTGTTCTTCCAAACGTGTCTGATGAGGTGCTGCACACTTCAGATTTCTCTGTTAGTGGTGAGGGTCGCGTTGCTCACTGGAATGAGGTTTGATCACCCAGACTTGATCACCCAGAAATGTTAGGTTTTTCCTGTGAGGTGGATACACATTTTTGTAGGAGTTACTTTGAAACTCTAACAGTCTTGTCTCTCATGAAACTCCAAGTTATTTATTTATATCACTTTGGATTCATGTTTTCCTGCTTTATTTGGTGTTATAACCCATTATTTATTGTTGCTGTTGTTGTTGTCACTTTAATGGTCAAGTTTCTCCACTTAGCCAATAGGAATGTCTTTGGCTTCTGTGTGTTTTTGACATACTTGCATCTCTGAGCATTTCTGGCCATCTGGCAGAAGTTATTCACGGATCGTCGTCCCCTTTTATATGCCTTTATCCCGTATCAGGACGCTTGGTGCATTTCAGAGAAGGATGGTAGTTAGAAGCCAAAATGTGAATCTCTGTAATGTTCGTTGCCATTGGGGGCTGCTGCTCCCAGCTCTCGCAGTGAACGAGCTGTAAAATGTGTACTTGTTCACATTTCCACCTGAGTTATGCTTCGATCTGTTTCTCTGTGTCTCATCAAAAATCTTGAGTGCACATAGATACAGCCAAATCCAGTCTCACATCCCAGGGTGCATTCTTATTTTCTTTCTTTCCATATTTGTAATTGCCTTCTCTAACATTGAGGAAATGGCTCCATTTGGCTTTTATGCATTCATTTATTAGATAAAAAGTCCTCCGCGTTTTCACCTCCCCGTGTGGATGCCACCCTCACACCACTCAGGCTCCGCATGCTCGTGTGCCCTCCCCGCACTCCTGATGGTCTTCGTACCTGCTTATGTTCCCGTCAGCTTTAGATGGTCACCTCCTGTCTGCTGTTGGACTGAGTGCACATGAGATGGATGGACAGTTAAGGCAAGGAGGAGGCGGAGGAGGAGAGCAGACAAGGAGAAGGCACCATGGTGTGTCTGAATCTGTCCCTTTCTCCATCCTCCCCGGTGTTACCTATTCTAATGCTAGTTTCTAATATGATAGGCTCACTCCACCAATAGTGTCTCAGACCCCCAGGCACACTTCCCGCCTTCTCGTCTGTCTGTGCTGTGTTCTGTGTGGTTCTTCTGTTCTCCAGGGTGCCAGTTCTGTATTCTGCTGATCATAAGCTACTCCTTAATTCTGGATTGAGTTGCCAGCTTCACATACTGTGTGTGTGTGTGTGTGTGTGTGTGTGTGTGTGTGTGTGTGTGTGTATCTTTGCATTTTTAACCTCTGGAAAACTCTTTCCTTTACAAATATTCCTGGATATTTTGACAGTCTTTCTTCATGCATAACATTTCAATACCTTACTTTGTATCTTGAAATACACTGATATGTTTTCATTCTGGTTCTGGAAATTCCAGTGTATGCGGTATGATCTGCAGTTTGGTGGGTCTCCTACCTCTCACTCATGATGGATTATTTCCTCATGTATTTTTGTGAACTTTAACGGTGGGACCGTGACAGTTGCACTTTATTGGTGGGAATTTGTTGAAAGTTTAACTGCATTTCTCCAGAAAGTATAGTTGCTTCTGGCAGGTCCCTCAAGGACTTCCAAATCTAGGACAATCATTATTTTTATTTTTGCCTGTGCATTGTTAGATGGGTACACGTGTTATGAATGTAAGCTCTAATACTATGTGATACTCAGCCTGTGGTTAGGGATTGCTAGGGCAGAATCTTCTGATTTTGTCTCCCTTTAAGGAGCGTTTCTGCTTTTCATGCTTAGTTTGTCCATTGTAAGCGCTGGTTTTTAGGAGACCCAGCTTTATTGGGGGGGGATCATTGCCTCACCCTTTCACAGTGGGGTCCTTAGATTATGTCTCTGTAAGATCCATTAAAATCTAAGGTCTGGGCTAGAAGTTCCTAGAGCAAAGGTTGATTCAAGGCAACCTCTGACCTCCTTGTATTCCCAATTTCATGTTATTTATGGCATTCTAAGGTTTCCTTACCTTATTACTAACACAACTGTCATCATGCGGATACATATTTTTAATTTTATTCAGTGTTTTGGTTGATTCCTGTAAGCAAATCCCCCAAGTTTCTCTGGTCACCCTGCCTCTCATACTGTCAGAACCCCAAATAAACAATGGATTTAAATCAATTTAAATAATCTTGAGATAATGTAGTAAATAGAATTACATATGTTATGATAGAAACTGACACTATTTACAATTGATAATATTATAGCTCTTTTGTTTCACTGTCCTTTGTTTCTGATCAAAACACTCATCAAAATCAGTATTTTAAAAAATGAAAGCAAAGGTTGATTGTTTCCCTCAATAACAATTTTTAAAATAAATTTACATGGTCAGATGACACCAGAATCTTAATGAAGAAAACTTTTTCTGTTTTTGAAAGAACATATTATTATCATACTCATAAATTACATTTTGTGGTGATAATTTAGAGATTTTATATTCTTTCAAAGAAAGTTTATAGGATGTAAGGTATCTCCTTTAGGCTAAAATTCCATATGACAGAATTCTGTATCTGGAGTGAGCTCTTGGAAAATTATGTTAATTTCTGCTCATCCAGTTTTGAATTTTCAGTGGGTAAGAAAGCATCTTTTTTCCAGCGTTGAAACTTTTCAGTTTTTTTTCAAACTCTTTTCTTAACAAGACTTCTGCTTTGATGGATATGTTGACATTTTCTAAAAATGTATTGTTAATAACTGTTAAAACTATGTAGCTGAGCAGTCAAAGGTCCAAGCCTCTTTTCCACTGAGTGACTTTGGCAATAATCACTGTAAATTTGGGCTGAAGAGACAGGTGACAGGGTTTCTTGCAGAAATCGTTTCCTATATCTGTCAGCTCACTGCTAGGATGCATAGCAGTTCTGTTTTTTGGCAGTTTAGGTCTGTTACTGGTTAAATCAGCTGACAAGAAAATTGGGCTAATGAAGCCAGAAAATGAGTTTAAATTCTCAATTTGGTCAATTAACATTTTTTGACCCAAGGCCACTAATGGCCCCCCTGTAGCCAATCTGAACTTTCTCTTATTGACTAGGGGGAAAAAAAACCCCAACATTGTGAAGCATTTTACACAATTCAGAGAATGTTATTATTTATAATAATTTGCTTTATTTTTATCACAGTGCTAAAATATAATGATATACCAACTTAGAGATGAAATTAGGGGTTTTGGGCAAGCTTTTTTTTGGCTTACCTTAGAGTGCCTGACTCAAGGGGAGTAATACCTAACACAGAACTTTTTTTTTTTTAAATTACTGGCGCAGAGAGAGAGAGAGAGAGAGAGAGAGGGTGCGTGCATACACACACACACACACACACCAAATTCACATAATTTGTGAGTTGGTTGAGTGAGAATTTAAGTCCAGAGATCTTACACTGTTGACTCCAGGCCCTTGGCTCTTACTGTGAAAGCGCACTTCCTGCCATACTTCCTGAGCGTTGTCCGAGCTGCGCACTGCTATACTCACGCATACCTGTAGATACAAATGAATCTTTTATTTTCATGAAGTTTTATGGCCTTGTGAAACTCAAGAAAATTGTACTGATGTCTGAAGTCATTTTCTTCAAACACGAAGCATTAGGACATAAGAGAAGGGCCTTCATCTTCATGCCAACTTGTTCCATCTGAGAAAATTTTCCAACATGTATTTTAGCTTTTGTCTAACAGTGTATCTTTGCACAAGCCTTCAGGGTACGTTGACTTATAAGGAACATATCAGTAATCCGTGGGGAAGTGTTAGAGTCCGTTAGAACTTCTGCTGGTGGATTGTGAGCTTGGGGAATAGTGTCTACACTCCAGGGATCAATGGTCATTTGAAAACTCTTCAGAGCTTGGAGCTGAGAACTGCAGCGCCCTCTACAGTTAGCACCCAGTAACCTGCTTGCCCCCACCCTGCTGCTCTGCTCTGTGTAACGTGAAATTTGAAATTTAATTCTTCTTAGAGCTTCAGAGATAGAATCTGTTCATAACATAATCATAGGATGTTTAGGGTAAGAACATGCAAATCTTAAAGCCACATAGCATATTTCCATTATTTAATAACCTTTATTTAAAAAAATTTTTTAACGTTTATTCATTTTTGAGAGACAGAGACAGAGCATGAGCAGGGAAGAGGCACGAGGGAGACACATAGAATCTGAAACAGGCTCCAGGCTCTGAGCTGTCAGCACAGTGTCCGAAGTGGGGCTCGAACTCACAAACTGCGAGATCCTGACCTGAGCCTGTGGGATGCTCAACTGACTGAGCCACCCAGGTGCCCCTTTAATAACCTTTTAATTATAAAATACTCCAGGATTTGAGGCAAAGTTGGTGTCAATATTCCGTTGAATATCTACACTTGTACCACAACTCGGCAAACTCTGCAGAATTAGTGAAAAAAATATAAGATCTTTATGGAAGATATTAGCAATGAGAACATTAGCCTTGAATGGCCTTCCATTTTTTATTTGAAAATGCACTGATAACCTCGGCATATGATATATACATATGCAACCAAAATATACAACAATGTTTACAAGATAAAATTAATTATTTTTATGGATGACACGGATTTTCCCTCAAGCACAGCCAAGGCTAAACTCTCTTTGGAAAAGTCACAGGACAGTGACCTTAAACACCATGCTTAAATTTCTAAGTGGAGATTGTGAGTTTACAGCCTGTACCTCTGTGTAGGGGCATATCTATTTTAAGGAAATGTTAATCATAGGGACTGTTCATTTACTCAAATATCAGAGAAATAAATTCTCCTAGGAAAGCCTTTACACTAAGTCAAACTAATCCAAACACAGCTTCTATAAAATTCACACAATATATTAACCATTTTAGATACAGTTTTATATTTCTAATGTTTATTTTTGAGAAAGAAAGAGAGACAATGTGAGCGAGGGAGGAGGAGAGAGAGAGGGAGACACAGAATCCCAAGCAGGCTCCAGGCTCTGAACTGTCAGCACAGAGCCCGACGTGGGGCTTGAACTCACTAACTGCAAGATCATGATCTGAGCTGAAGTCGGACGCTTAACCGACTGAACCACCCAGGCACCCTACAGTTTTATATTTCTGATTGTCCTACAATAAATGGGTGATAAAGCATAGCTGGAAATTTGGCTATGAATATTTCAATATGTTTCCTCTGCTAATTTTCTCTTTTCTGTGTTTGGTATGAATGGTACGATAACAGTGGAGTCTGGTCGGTTAGACTCTTGTAAGACCCTTCATCTGTCTTGACGATCGTGCTTCCTTTTCCTAACCTGCTCGTCGTCGCCTACATCATCTCCTGACCCTCACCTTCAATGACAACTCTGCTGCCTGGTGCATGTGGGGTCCTGTCTTCACTGTTTGTAGCTCTGAGGGAGGAATCTTACTCTTGGTACTGCTGATGCAAACCATTACAAGTACTGGATGTCACAAATTACAAGGTAGCTCACACAGAACCAAGTGCCTTTGGATTTTCCAGCATTATTTCAGGGCTGGACATTCCTCTGCCACGGCTGCTGGTCTACACGGTGTATCAGCTGTCCTCACCATCGCCAGTGATTTCTGCCTGCACAGGGTCTGACGAGAGGGCCTCAGTAAATGCTCCAGGGGGACAGGGGGGATATACTGTTACTTACCTGTGTGTTACTACCAACCGACCAATTGCTTTTTATCACCTTTCTTCCTGCTTCTCAGTTATGTTAATTACAGTTAGCTCTTCTTTCCATACAATGATCCTTAGCCCTTCCCCAGGATGTGGCCCTGGAAATATCCAACAATATCCAGCATGGCACTGTGCACAAAATCATATGGTAAATACATATCATTGAATGAACTTACCCAGGAGAAAAGTTCAAAAATCACGTGTATGTACATGAGCAGATACATGTGCATATACAGTAGAACATGTGAATTTCAGGAGCTTTCCTGTTTCCCATTAAATTTATTCCATGCTTCTTAAAATTACTGAACCCAGCATTATATTGAAGGAAATCTCTCACTTTGCACTGTTTGCATATATATTAATAGCTTTTTAATTGTAAAATACATTTTTTATTAATTGCTAAGTCTTTTTACAAGTCTAGGAACTTAACATAAAAGTATTTCGTGTGTTAATTCATCCTTTAAGCATTGCTAGATAAAGTGACCACAGTGATACATGGCATACTGATACTGTCACCACAGTAGAGTTCCAGGAGAGTACTTGGCTAGTTTTTATTTTTTCAAATGTAAGCAAATTGCTGGTATACCATTCTTCACAGTTTACCTAGGGAATAAAATTAAGACTTCCAATTACTTCATTAGTATATTAGGTTCTAAATCTCATCCTAGACAGAAGAATTGTGAAGGGTGGTAGGCATAACTGTGGAGGGCATTTATCAAGCTAAGTAGGCAAGTGCTTCTCCATGCATGTCATTTTAATTTATACATATATTTAGATGCTTTTAGAGAAAGCTGGTTCACATGTAACGTGTGCTTGCTTCTATCCAACCGATGAAAGAGTGCAGGCTAACCTTGGCAAGGCCATTACTGCATCCAGTAGTGATTTGGTCACAGGTACACGCACATAAACATGTACCCAGGGAGAGAAAGGAAGAGAGAGAGAATAGGACATAATGGAATTTGGCGTCAAGAACACAATGAAGTGACGCATAAGTTAGGAGAAATCATTTTGCATTTGGAAAGCAAAGGGGAAAGATTGATTGCCCGGTCCAACAATTTCATTCATTACAGTTGAGAAAGATGAATCCTAAACATCTTTCAGTGTTCTACCCAAATAATGGAACAGGTGGGTCAGCCTGGAATAGATTTTGGTTCTTCTGAACCAGTTCAGTCTTCCTTTGAGTCACTGATGTGGAAAAGATGGCTAAGACAATTCCTTGCATGAATTTAAAATCTCAAATATAGGATATGCATTCATATAACATCCTAATAACAACTGTTCAGGCTATAAGTTATTATACTGATTTGTTTGGGGGAAGTCTCTGAGCCTCAAATTGAATACGTCAAGCAAATATCTTCCACCTGGTAAGAGGAAGAATTTCTAAATATTTATCAAACTACAAAGCTCCCCGTTTTTCCAAAAGTCATAGAGTAAATGAGGAGAAGGATCAAGCTTTGCTCTCAGATACTTAACTATGGATTCAACGTTCTTTCCAACTCTCCCAACAGTCAAGAGTTGAAGTAAGAGTAATGTTTTCATTTGGACAGGACTGATTTGATGGATGGGCACATCTATTTATAAAAGTAACTCCTAAGTTTTAAATACATGAAACTCATTCAGTCTGTGCCTACCTTTGCATCTGTGTGTGTGTGTGTGTGTATGCATGCACGCACGCATGCTCTATTTTAGTGGAATCAAATGCTATTTCTTTCTAAAACTTGTTTATCATCTCACAGGAAAACCTCTCTGGAGAGAATGAATGTGAGTTCTGTGTGCGGGTAAATACACCAGCTAAAATAGAAATCGATGTCTTCTACTCCCCAGACTTGTCTCTATTTCAGTTTGCATTTGTGGGCAGAATAAAGATCTCACTAAACTTTAGTGTCCATTATCTCTTACAAACTGGATTAAAACTTGAGCAGAATGAAGTAGCTAATTCCTTCTGTTTCTGAATTTATAATTGAATAATTACAAAAACAAGAGACTCTACCATGGGGTGTGACTTGTCTGATTCTGGGCAGGAGACTATTTTGATCACACAGGCAATTATGAAAACAAGGGGTGAGTCTTCTGATTCTCTTAGAAGTATTGGAAAATCACACAGCTTCATCAAGGGTATTCACACAAATAGCTTACACAAATTGAAATGAAGCAAAAAATGTACCCGGGTTTTTTTTTTTTTTAATGGACTTAATTTTTCAGAGCAGCTTTAGGTTACAGAAAGCTGAGTGGGATATACAGAGGTTTCCCAGATAGCCGTTGCCCACACACATGCACCATCCACCAGCCCAGACTTGTCCTACCACAGTGCTTGGGTTGTCACCACTGAGGGACCTAAAGGAGCACATCGTTGTCACCTCAAGTAGGTAGGTGAGCTTAGGGCTCACCCCTGCTGTTGTGCCGTCTGTGGGTTTGACACATGTATGCTGACAGGTATCCACAACTGTAGTACAATCCGAATAGTTTCAGTGCCCCCGACTTCTTCTGTGCTCTAGCTTTCCCGCACCCAATCTCTGGCAACCGCTGGTGTTTATACTGTATCTCTAATTTTGTATTTTCCAGAATGTCATATAGTCAGAATTATATGCTTTATCTCACAGCTTTATAGCTCTCTGTGTTTAGTGCTGAATAACGTTCCATTGTCCGGATGCCCCACAGTGTATGTATCCATCACCTACTAAAGAACGTCTCAGTTGAGTCCAGGTTGTTGGCAATTAGGAATACAGCTGCCATGAGCAGGTTCTGTGGAGACATAAGTTTTCAGTTCACCTGTGTAAAATGTTAGGAACACGATCGCTGGGTCTTATGGTGGATGTATGTTTAGATTTGGGAGAAACCGGCCAGCCGTCTTCCAAAGTGGAGGAACTGTTTGCTCTTCCACCAGCAACAGATGAGGGCTCCTCCTCCTTCACACCCTCACGTGCAGTGGGTGCCCTGGTGGTTTGGAATTTGGTCCTTCTAACAGGTGTGTAGGATTATCTCATTGTTGCTTTCACTTGTAATTCCCGAGTGCCCTTGGACGTGGCTCTTCTTTCCACATGCTTATTTGCTGTCAGTAGACCTTGTTTGGTGAGACGCCTGGTAAGGTCTTTTGCCCACTTTTATCTGTTAAGGTCATTTGTTCATTTTCCTCTTATTCATTCTTAAGAGCTCTTTGTATATTTTAGATACCAGTCCTTTGTCGGATAGCCTTTGCAGATATTTTCACCCAGTGTGTGATATGATTGTGTGCTGAAGGATGTGATTTAGTAGAAAATGTTTGGAGACATAGATGAGAAAAAAAAAAAGGCAAAAGATGAAATCAAATCCATGGGGCCTGGGTGGCAAATACTGGTACATCTGTGGGAGATGGAAAAGCAAAAACAAAGTGAAATGATAGGCTTTGAAAATGCAGAAGGAGTGGGAAAGAAAGATAAATAGCACTTTTAAAATGATCTATCACTTGGAAGGGCCCCTGGGTGGCTCAGTGGATGGAGTGTCTGATTCTTGATTTCAGCTCAGGTCATGATCTCACAGTTAATGGGTTCAAGCCCTGCATAGGGCTCTGTGCTGATAGCAGGGAGCCTGCTTGAGATTCTCTCTCTCCCTCTCTCTGTCCCTTCCCCACTGGTGCTCTCGCTCTCTCTCTCTCTCTCTCTCTGCCCCTCCTACTCATCCTTTCTCCCTCTCTCTCTAATTATAATAAATAAATTTAAAAAATAAAAAAGAATCCAGGGACACTTGAGTGGCTCAGTCTGTTAAGCACCCAAATTCGGCTCAGATCATGATCTCACAGCTCATGAGTTCGAGCCCTGCATCAGGCTCTGTGCTAACAGCTCAGAGCCTGGAGCCTGCTTTGGATTCTGTGTCTCCCTCTCTCTCTGCCCCTCCCCTGCTCACACTGTCTCTCTCTCTCTCTCTCAAAAATAAATAAACATTAAAAACCATTTAAAAAATCCATTACTTGAGAAATATTTTCTCTTGAATCTGAATGTCTCATAAATATATGAAAATTACAGTGTATGAATATAAGATCTAGTTAAGTTAAATATCTTGCCCAGCTACTATGTGTTAGACCTGAGTTTCAGGTCTTACTGGGGCTGTAGCATAAGTCACCATGGATGAGTCTGTGTGTCTGTGTGAACACAGGCACACGATGTGTGACCTGCGTGTACAAGCATGTACGTGCATCTCTTTGGTCAGCATTTATCTGACTTTTATCTCAGCTGTATGCTCTCACATTCTTACACATTCCTACGTAATATTGCCAAGCAGCAATTTAGAACCCATTTTCCACTATTTTGTTATGTCTAATGCTAAGAACAACCGTGGTATAGCATATGTTAAAAGTGTAATAAAGTACATTGTGTTGAAGTGTAAGGAGTGATTAGGATATGCAGAATTTATAGATGTCATAATGAAAACAGATTACTCCCAGTACCATTCTCATAGCAAACTGAATTAATCAAATTGTACATCCATTTTCATTTTCCAACACTCATTGCTTTAATAGCTAATAGGTCATTAAAAATGTGTTTACTTTCAAGCTGTAGTTATGTGCCTTTGGTTATTGAAATACATGGAAGGAGAATTCAAGGTTCTTTGGCACAATGAGAAAGCTGTTAACACAGTGTGATGCAGAACCTGCCTGAGAAAATGCAGATATAAGCAGCCGTTGGTGTAAAATTTAAAAGGGCAAACGCTGGTGATGTTCGGCTATAATAAAGTCCATAAAATGTTTTTATTAATCTCTGAGCATAGAATGTGTTAGAGCAAAGCAAATGCGTAATATATCTGCTGTATGCCAGATTACTCCTCAGCAGAATGGACCGAGCCCAACAGACTAGGTGATGACTCCTCCATAGAAAAGACTGGTCGATCGGAGTGACTTGGGCAGTGCTCTGGGACTCCTTCCCTGTCAATTACGAGATCAATCTGTCTAAAGTCTGAGGGCTAGTAAATCACACAATATCAAGGGTAGGTGTCGAACATCAAAACTTATGTATTTTTTACAAACATCTTATTGAGGGTTTGATTAGGATGCAAATGCAAATGCAAAAAAAAAAAAAAAAGGAAATGTATAAACAAGGCTTAAAAGTGACCCCAGTACACTTGCATGTCTGTGTTCTGAAACCAGGGCAGATCGAGGCTGATGTGGCCTCCAGATGAAACTAACAACACGAGCCCAGAAGCTTTGGAATATCATCCAAGTCAGTGCTGGTCTCTTCTGAGGACCCGGCAGGAGGTAAGTTGCGACAAGTTTCTGTGCAATTTTCTAAAATGCTCTGTAATGATCGTTCTGGTGTCCTGGCCCTCCTTACTCCCCTCGTTCCAGGATCATCCTTCCCTTCAGGTCATCACTCCGTGGTTTTTCCTACGTAAATTTCGTTTTTGCTCGTTTCTGCCGCTCTCTGTGTGGCCCAGCCCGGCACACTCAAGTCCTTAGGACCCAATCTGGCAGCACAGCTGGGGCAGAGCAGGGAGGATCCCTCTGTACTGATCCCACGTGATTTCTCCTGGGTCACAGTGTTGTGAACACGCTGGTTCTAGATCTCCAGACTGTGTGGCAGGGAAGGAAAAGTTCTCTGTCCTCGTGGTCTTCCAGCTGAAAAGAGTTAAATTTGCATGAGGCAGTTGAAAAGGAGAAGCAACCAGTTTTATTACGTTGGGACCCTAAAGGAGCGACCTAGGCACAGGGTTTATGCTTTTCAGACAGAGAGACGATACACTTGTGAGGGACTGTTGGGACCAAGAGAAGTCAACGTTGGGGGATTCAGTTGGTAAAGAATTCTAAGCAGAATTTGGGCCAATGTAGTAACTTAGTGAGAAATAACCTGGGTTGTTTAAGCAGCCTTCTCGGCTCTAAATTTCCTGTCTCTGGTGATGAGGACTCTCTTCACCTCCTGGGACGGGGAGGGGGCTTTCACATGGGAGACGGATTACCTGCTTTCAGGACGGTCTCAGCGTCGTAGTGTCTCTACAGTAACTTTCTTTACAATACTATTCCAAAGTGGCGCATTCAGGGGCAGGCTGTCATCGGCCCCGACAGTGTTAATCCTGTAAAAGTCTTCATTAGATATAAAAGTATATCTAAATACTATTTCATTTCTAATTCTGATACTTAAAGAGACTTTTAGAAGAATTGAGAATAACCATAAACTTTAAGGCATTTGTTATGTATATATTTCAAAACACTGAATATGAATAAATTGAACGCGTATATACAATCCTGTCAACTTATGTGAGTATAATATATAATAAATCTCATCAAAGGCTATGGAGTTATTAATGCTAAAAATGATTTTGGAAAACATTTTGTTAAAATGAAAGTCAACTTTAGCAAAGAAAACTACCAATAATATTTCATCTAAGCTATGCATGAAATCTATGATAATTTTAAGGCAAACATCGAGCTGAGAAAATATTTGGATTAATGTACTAAATAACTAAGTATAAAAGCGCTCAGACTTAGTAAGAGACACATTAACACACCAAATAAAAATATAAATTTTAGATACTAAAAATTTTTTAGCAAGGACATATAAGTGCTATAAATATTTTCAAGTCATGAATCGAAAAGTTGATGTTTTAATATATCAAATTATCAAAAGCTTTTAAATTGTTAGATTATGGAATATCCACTAGGTAGGAGTTTTATTTTTCCACTATTGCACATTCTGAACCACAGGGTTGTGGCAGTGAGAATGCCCCTTGCTGCAGGGACGGTTGGGCATGACCAGGTCAGCACTGCCCTTGTACCCCAGCAGCTGGGGCCCCACCACTCAGATCTGGTTCCAGACACCCCATACTTTGGGTTGCTTTTCTAAAGATTTGCTCAGTTCTCTGCCGATAGAACGGGGAGACCTCATGCACCAGCCCCAGTCTGGAATTCAGTCCACATTTTCCTCTCAGGGAGCTCGAATCTTGCAGCAAACCAGATGCCCTGGGGAGCTGGGAGGAGGGGAAATTATGCTTCTGTCCTCTTCCTGGTACCTCCTTGTCTAGCCTTCCTTCCACAGAGAGGTCTGGTGACCCCCTGGCCTGGGATGGAGTCACCAGAATAGTGCTGACGCCCTCATTTGGATGATTCTCATTCATGTCAGATGCAGGTTATGTTCAGGGCTCTGCCTACTGGTCTGTCACTTTCAAGAGTGAGCCACATTACGGGCGTATGTATGGACTCTTCTTCCTATTACCACCCTCAAAGATTCGGAGCATAATTCCCATTCCTTAAATGTCATCTGCACATGTACCACGTGAAAAGTGGAGGAAAAAAGATTACCTTTACATTCTACAAGGGGTTAATATCCAAATATATAGAAAACTTATACAACTGAATATCAAGAAAAGAAACAACTTGACTAAAAAATGGGCAAACGACATGAACAGAAATTTCTCCGAGGAGAACGTACAGGTATTCAATAGACCCATGAAAAGCTGCTCCATGTCAGTCATGATCAGGGAAATGCAAATCAAAACCACAATAAAGTATCACCTCACACCCATTAAACTGGCTGTTATCAACACACACACACACAAATAGCAAGTGTGGGTGTGGAGGTGGAGAAGTGGGAGCCCTCATACACTCTCAGTGGGGGTATAAATTGGTGCAGCCACTATAGAAGGTGATGTATAGGTTCCTCAATAAATTAAAAGTGAACTACCACACCATCCAGCAATTTTAGTTCTGAGTATTTAGCTGAAGACAACGAACGACAGCAATTCAGAGATACACACACCCCGGTTTATTGCAGCTTCGTTTACAGTAGCCAAGGTATGGAGTGGATAAAGAAGAGGTGGTGCATACACACAGTGGAATATTACTCAGCCACAAACAAGAATGAAATGTTGCCATTTGCCATGGCATGGATGGATCTAGAGGGTATCATGCAAAGTGAAGTGAGTCAGTTGGAGAAAGACATATATTGTATGATTGCACTCATATGTAGAATCTAAAAGGCAAAAGAAACAAAATGACACAGTAAGAGACTCAGAGAAACAGGAAACAAAGTTACCAGAGCGGAGAGGGGTTGGGGTAGCTGAAGGGGATTCAGAGGTACAAGTTTCCGGGTATAAAATAAGGCACGGGGATGCAACGTTCCGCATGGGGGCATAGTCAGTAGTGTTGTAATGACTTTGTATGGTGACAGATGACAACTAGACCTATCTTGGGGATCATTTAGTAATGTATAAAAATACCGAGTGACAGGTACACCTGAAACTAATAGGACGTTTGAGGTCAATTCTTCTTCAATTTAAAAGGAGGAAAAAACTGAAATATTGAAAACAAAATTGCCTTTCATTGGAGAGACGTGAGACAAACTACCAATGTTCACAGGCACAGCTATCATGCTAACCCCATATGCCCTTTGATGTGCCCTTGGATGAAAGCTAGACTTCCTTTCCACGGCCCCCCTCCACCCCGTCGAATAGTATCACAAACGCCAGACAAATCCAAATGGAGGGGACATCCTACAAAATACTTGCTCCGCAGTCCTGATCCCCAGGGTTATTTGAGGACTTTCAAGATCACGAAGAACCATGGGAGTCTGAGAAACTGTCACAGCCAAGAGACGCCCAGGGAGATGTGACAGTTAGGTGCAGTGTGGTGTCCTGGATGGGATCCTGGAACAGAAGAAGGATATTATGCAGAAACGAAGTAAACCTGAGAAAAGTAGGCTTCATTTAATAGTAATAACTATTGATTGATTAACTGTGACAAATGCACCATACTGAAAGTGATGGTTAATTTTCTGTGTCAGTTTGTCTGGGTCGGATGGTGCCCAGATAGCCGGTTAAACATTATTGCCGGCTGTGTCTGGGGGGTGTTTCTGGAGGAGGTAAGGATTTGAATGGGACCAGGGAAGCAGATGGATTTGCAGTAGAGTATGTATCCAGAACTGTTGATACTATCTCCATAAACTTTCTATGAACTGAAAACTATTCTAAAACAAAAGTTATTTTGGGCGCTTGGTGGCTCAGTCAGTTGAGTGTCCAACTCTAGGTTTTGGTTCTGGTCGTGATGTCACAGCTTTGTGGGTTTGCACAGTGTCTGTCTCTCTCAAAATAAATAAACTTAAAAGAAAAAATATTTTTAAGAAACATTTACAAATTTTATAAAGTGAAACACTATAAATTGAAGATAACGAAAATCACATCTGCTACTTCTTAGTTTCTTCATAAGGGAATTAAAGACCTCATCAGCTGTATGCGCACGAAGAGATTTTTGTGCAATATAGAAAGAGTGCTACATACGAAATAACAGGAAGCTGTGAGCACAGTTTATGTGTCACATGTCACACGAGGAGTCTGTGGTGGTATGGGAAGACTTCGGGGATTATAGATAAAAATTCGGATTCAAATCCCAACTCTCCTGCAGATTCTTGGCTTGATTGCTTCTCTTCCTCTGCTTCACTTTCCACCCTGTAAAATGGGGCTACTTTCATGTACCCCAGAGAGGAAATGTGCAAGGTGTTGAACACGAAACATGTGTTTAGGACATGGTAGCCTGGGTCCTTACTTTGTGGCAAGCCAGCACCACGTGTGGAGCCCACGGTAAAGTAGTTAATAGTAATGACCTACAGGGTCCCTTTATTCACGATCCAGGTCATTTTCTAAAGGTCCCAGGTACACGTGTTTGAATACAGTAGATTTTTAGTAATCCTGAGTAAATGTCGATGCCTGCGGATGCTGAAGATATGCTGAAGTCCTTTTTGGTATCCTCTGTTTTTTAAAACGAATCAGCAACTGAAGAATTTAAATACAAGCAATGCTTGGGCTATAGCGGTGTGTGTGTGGACAAATAAATACCCTAACGTTCTTCCTGAAACATGCTGTACGTAACATACATTTATCACAACCTTAATGCCACCTTGATTTTGAAGGCATGACTCTTTTGGTTTTCATAATAACACTTTCCATTAGGAATAGTTGAATAAAAATGTAAAAATACAATGTTACCAGATATAAATGGATAGTTTATAATGTCTTTGATAATCACTATAAATCCTTTCAACCTGCTATGTTTAATTTTAGGGTTATCAGGTTATTAAAATGTTTCCTTAGTAATCTCTCCCTCACCACATTCCATGTGTAATTAGAATTTCACTGGCTCAGCAATAGTGTCTGTCCATATGTAGGCACCCTCGCTGATCCCCCACCTGGCCGCACTTAAACTCCTAACAAAGTGTCCGCTTGAGCAGGATTCGCATAGCTAGTAGCTATTACTTTTTTCTGTCTACACATGTCCGTGGAGGCCACATAAGCATCACTGAGGTTCAGCACTAATACCAAGTTAAAGAGCATTTGTACCAAGGGATGGGGTGGGTGTACAACTGGCAGAGAACATGAGGTGTGTCACAGAGAACGCAGTGAGTAGAGCACCAGCTGTGAGCCTGGTTATAGGAGGGGCTTGGAGGGCTGTCCCCGTGGTGAGGTCCAGCAGTGGGGACTCTCTGGTGGGGACCAGCAGTGGGGACTCTCTGGTGGGGACCAGCAGTGGGGACTCTCTGGTGGGGACCAGCAGTGGGGACCGGCAGCACCTGGCCTGGTAGAGGAAGGGAAAGGACCTGTTTGGTTAGGTGTCATTAGGGACCACACAAGGGAGTCTTTTAAAATTAATCCTGCACAGGGGCGCCTGGGTGTCTCAGTTAAGTGTCTAACTTCAGCTCAGGTCATGATCTCACGGGTCGTGGGTTTGAGCCCCGCGTCAGGCTGTGTCCACCTCGGAGCCTGGAGCCTGCTTCTGATTCTGTGTCTCCTTCTCTCTCTGCGCCTCCCCTGCTTGCACTCTCTCCCTCTTTGTAAAATAAATAAACATTAAATGATGTTTTAAATTAATTCTGTGCAGTATTTCTATATGCTGCACAACCCACAAGAACTATAAAGTTTCTGAGTATCTGAGACTCAGGTAGTGATGAGGAGTTAGCAGCATGATGGCGGGATCAACTCTGGGACTTTTGAAATCCAAGCAGAGTCCTTGTTTTTCGGCTTGTGTTCTGGGCGCCCCACCAGGGGGGTGCCTGCCCCTTGTAGACCTTGGGACACGGCGTGTGTGGGGTCGGGTGCAGGAGCCATGAACAGGTAGGGGGCTGTGGGTGCCTACACTACCTGGACCAGTGCTCGGGGTAAAACTCACAGCCTTTGAGAACGTTGGTCCCTGAAGCTGCTCTTGAGCAGAAGCCAGTAACGTGTATGCCCAAAGGGATCAGGATTTGGTAAGGTTGACTCCCAGCCCAAAAGCCTAAGTGCAGAAGGGGGACTGCGGTGGCTAGAGGCAGGAGAAAACTACACAATGAGGGAGAGTCTGTGTACCATGAACCTAAGAGTAGGTTTTGGATGTGTAAGTGTCTTTTCTGTTGGAATTACCCTTTATTCACTCCATACTGTTTTTCTGTAGCTGCTAATGGTAAGGAAACTATTAGAAGCACTGCCTAATTTCAGGAGCAGTGTGAGGACTCCGAACTGGTAACCCTCCACGGAGGTGTCTGGGTGTATGTAAGCCAACAGAGGAAAAGTGGTCACAGCACCGTTGGGGGAGCCAGGTGCTGGGACTCTGTGCTGAATGGAAAGGGTAGAAGTGGAGCCCAGGAGCCGGGTTGCGTGGAAAGCTCAGGGCCGCCTCTGGCCCTTGTGGGGGTTTTTTAGGACTAGGACACACTCCCGGTGTTGGCGTTGGAGTCGTGTCACCCAAAATCCGCGGGAGTCTCAGGCATGGCGGGGTAGGAACCTCAGAGGCCAGGCTGTCACATTCCGGAGCGCTTTGCCTGTGCCGTCTGTGATTTACAGCATCCACACCGAACACGCATGTTACCCTGACAACGCACGACCACAGGCAACCTCGTTCCTGACCCCGTGTTCTTAGTTCTCGATGTTTGCTTTGACCTACATGTGATCAGCTGTTCCTTTTCCCACGCAGCTTTTCAGCTCTGATTTACTCGTAGTGTTGTGAATATACTCTAGGCTGATGGAATGTGGATTTATAAAAGCTGGGTCATGAGGTATACACAGTATTTAGAATTCATGTAATATATGACCTACATGTAACATAGATTATAACAAGTGATATATATCATTTATAGTGTAATCTATGTGTTTTGTGTATACAGTGCATTATATACTCCATATAATTTTATTAGTAGCCAAAAATTGAAAATGCTTTCAAATTCTAGCTTTGTTTTATGCAGGGAAGTTTACACTCTTTTTAAAAAAATATATTTATTTATTAATTAATCTCTATACCCAACATGGGGCTTGAACTCATGACCCCAAGGTCAAGAGTCGCGGGCTCTTCTGACTGAGCACGCCAGGTGTCCCAGACAAGTTTACATTCTTAAAAATTTCTGTTTTTATTTGATTGGAAGAGAGTGCACATGAAAATAATAAATTCCCCTTTCAACTTACATTTGCATTGACACCAAATGCATTGTACTTAGTATAAGAGATGAGCCTCTCTTCTCTGTGTTCCTTTCTGCTTGAAACTCGATTCCATCACCGTCTAATGATTAATTTATTCATATTCAATCTTGTTGCTGGTATACAATGACATCTCAGTTATTAATATCAAAATCAGAACTTCTTCAGCATTAGATATGTGGTTTATCATGACTTTTGTAATGCATGTGACTAGTTTGCTTTTTATCCAGAGGAAATCTATCTTGCTTTAGCATTTTCTTTGATTTTGTCTTCCAAATTTTTTGACTCCTCTGAAGTTTATATATGTATACACACACACAGATGCATGCGCGTACACACACACACACACACACACACACACACACACACCTCTAGTATATTACTACTTTGGTGCAATTGAACTTTTTCTTCTCATTCTGTTAAAGAAATGTATCCATTCCCGCTATTCGCCTGCTCTGTGGACTCTGCCCAATCCGTCTCCCCCAGCACGCATCTCTTGTGCTTAATTTGCTCTTGTCAACGTGGCATCAGTACCGTCCAGGATAGGTCCTTCTGCATCATGAAGACAAGCCATGCTCTGCTTTTCCCGAAACCCATTTCCTCATGTTTCTGGACTTGATTATGTCAGCGATAGCCCTTTTTTAGACCCAGAAAACTAATGCAAAGGAGAAATTATTACTGCAACATTTATCCTAGGTGTTCCCAGGCAGACACGTGTGCAGATGGGAGATATGTGTTTTCTTGTTCAGTCACTGCTTATTTTAGTCTTTGCTATACATTTCAATATCTTGTTTTCTCACAAGTTGCAAAATGACTCTATACAAAGTTCCCATCATTTATTTTGTTTCATGTGCCATTTTTCTCTGATTTAATATGGAAAATATTTTCTGATCTCATGTAGTAAGAAACTTGACTTTCCCATTTTCCCTTCCTTTGAGATCTTCTACCTGTGCTATTCATTAAGTAAGACGTGTTTTAGGGGCTTCTGGGTGGCTCAGTCAGTGAAGTGTCCGACCTCAGCTCAGGTCTTGATCTCGCAGTTTGTGGGTTTGAACCCTGAGTCAGGCTCTGTGTTGACAGCTCAGAGCCTGCTTGGGATTCTCTCTCTCCCACTCTCTCTCTGCCCATCCCCTATGCCCCCCCCCCCAAAATAAATCAACAAAAAAATTTAATAAATAAATAAATGTGTAAAAAATTAGCTCTTAGGGTGCCTGGGTGGCTCAGTTGGTTAGGTGTCCAACTTCAGCTCAGGTCATGATCCCACAGTCTGTGGGTTACCAACCTTGCATTGGGCTCTGTGCTGACAGCTCAGAGCCTGGAGCTGCTTCGGATTCTATGTCTCCCTCTCTCTCTGCCCCTCCCCTGCCCATTCTCTCTCTAAATAAATAAATAAACAAACAACCTTTTTCTTAAAAAAAATAGACATGTTCTACCAGCATTTCCTGAGTGTCTTTGTATTGCCACAGATATGGATGGATGGATAGATAGATAGATAGATAGATAGATAGATAGATAGATGAATCAGATTAAAAGTGATTCTATCCTCAAATATATGACAGGTGAAGAAGGAGAGATATAATGAGTGGTAGTCCAGACAGGGGTAGGGGCGGGGGCAGGTGGAAATGAAGGGTGCCTGTGGGTGGGAGTGATCCGTGGGGGACAGGAGCTTTTTATCATCTCATTGTGTACGATTCCTGGTGCATGGTAATAATAAAAACCAGAATGAAATTTAGTCCGGTTGATTGCATTTTAAAATTATCTACAGCCGCTGCACTTGTCTTATCATCTGCATCTTGTGGATAGCTCCTTCGCTATGTTATCACGACACTGGATAGAATATATAAATGTACTTGTAAGTCTTAATGTGTCACGATAGTGGCGTGAACCAACAATAGAAATAGAGTAGCAAAGGAAAAGGACATCCTGCTGCTAGAGGCAAAGAGAACCTCATAGAGGAGCTGATGTTTCGTGAGTGGCACCTAGGAGGTAACAGATGCTCAGTCACCCTTTCTCAGGAAGGAAGCACGGTTAGATCTCATCGTTCCAAAATGGAAGGGCTCCCGCTTCGCTGTTCTAGGAGATCCACAGTTGAGTTTACTCAGCCAGTCCTCTACGTATCCCTGCTCTCTCTGCAGCGATAACGCACAGCTTGCTCGTATCTGGTACTGCTGTTATCTGGGGTCGTGTTCCCGTATGGTGTTGAGGTCGCCCTGGAGGCTTTCTCCCTACAGAAAGAAGCTGCTTCTGCAAGTTAATTTCCTAGATGTGGAGCTATCTCCGAGGGAAACCAGAGTAATTTTCCATTTAATTTGGCATTTTCTGGAAGAGTGACTCCAAAATTCAAGGCTTTTCTGATTAAATTCAGTTGCATTTATGGGGTTGGTTTTCTGCCTCAGGGCTGAGCTGTGAAGCTGCCTGGACCGAATGAGGGACCCGAGCCCGCAGGCGCGCCATGCACCTGCAGCCTCCCAGCTGCAGAGAGCCTCCCGGCTGCAGCAGGGAGCCCGGTGTCGCACCTAGAAAACATACTCTGACGAGACTCTCAGTGTAGACAGAGCCGTTTGTCACAGAGTTTCATCCGTTCTGGGCCATAGAAAATGGGCTGGTCACACAGGAGATAAGCAGTATCTACGATATCTCTTGACAATATTAAAAAAGCTGTTCACTTTTGTGAGGATTTTATTCAATTTTATTTTTTATCATAATTCTCTTGTGCCTTGAAAACCCACACATGGAATTCTTTAATCAATTCAAAAATTATACTTAGTGGAAGGGTTGCCAGCCTCCCAGTGAGCACACCTGCTCACTGTGCTTTTCTGCTTCCGTGTTAAAGGGTAAATTGTAGACAAGGGGAGAAGAATGTGTGGTTCTTCCCCCAAATAATCAATAATAACTGTGCAAAGAAACAATTCCGTGATGCGTTTTCATTCCCCTTTTTGTTTGTTTGTACTTACTATGCCGTGAGAAGGACAAGATTTTAAGAAATTACTAAAAAAAAAAGAAAATGAGTCTTTAAATTAATCAAAGTAGAAGCGCCTGGTGGCTTAGTTGGTTAAGCGTCTGTTGATTTCAGCTCAGGTCATGATGCCCGGGGTCGTGGGATCAAGCCCCGCATCGGGCTCTGTGCTGACAGCATGGAGCCTGCTTGGGATTCTCTCTCTCTCTCTGTCTCTCTCTTTCTTTCTCTCTCTCTTTCTCTCTCTCTCTCTCTCTCTCCCCCTCCTCCTCTTATGTGCATGTACACTCTCTCAAAGAAGTAAACACACTTAAAAATTAATTAATCAAAGTGACTAAACATGTAGAAAATATGATATGTAATGTAAAATTGAGAATAATTTTTATGTGTGAAGTTGACAAGTGATGTGAATATTAAATCAAAAAAGTGGAAAACGTTCAGTACCCATAAAGTTTGTGAATCATGCTTTTGTAAGGTGCTGGTATAAATATAAATTGGTACGATCTTCTAAACAACTTCTTTTCTGTAGTATTTTGTAAGCTTTCTAAGTTAATTGCCTCCTGTATCCTGTAATTAATTGTCCTTTTGGGAAATCATACTAATTAGAGATATACAAAAAGATGTACTTTACAATAATTAACACCAAAGCATTATTTATGATAAATATGAAAGTAATCTATGTACAATTAAGGGGAGCAATTTGCATTTAAGCAAAAGAGTAGCATACAATCGTCAAGAATAATCTTTGAAAACTATTAACGTATTTAATGTGGAAGGTGTTTGTGGTATTCTGTTAACTCAAAGTAAAGGTCCCAAATGCATATATGATATACGCATTTACATGTATTCTATACGTATAGGGGAAAAAACCCAGAAGACAAGTTACCGAAAAATTAACAATGCTTTTCCTGAGTAGGAGGGCTGCTGATGGTACCTGTTTGAGTTATTTGTGCTCTGCTTAGTTTTGTGTAGGCCTGTAGGCAGGTGATACCTGTGGGACCCAGAAGTGGTGACGTTTACACCTGTGAACAAAATAACACCCATTAATCAATCAAATGGCAAAGCCAGCATTTTATTTTCGGAAGGGAGACTAAAGGAAAGAAGGAGACGCCCTCATCCGGGCCTTGCACACAGTATGCTTTTGGTCAGTGTCTCTCCAAGCGTATGGCCTCTTCTTGAAAGCAGATACTCTTTCTTCCATGTCTTGGGAAAGCACCAGTGACCGAGCTCCTCAAAGGTGGTGAATGTAATTCTTAGGTGAAAACAGATAGGAATGTAATGAGACATCAACTGTTAAGGTGCAATTCACTAGTGTGTGGGCTTCCCCAAGTGATTTCCCTGGAAACTAAATCCCATAATGGGCCATATGATCTTTACTTTCTTAGTTCTTATTGTTAAGAATGGTCTAAAAAAACAATGGCCAAAAAGTTACAAATAAACAAGGATTTAAATATCCTGCCCCTGCATTGTTCTCCAGACCCTCTTTGTCTGTGTTGTCCATCGTGGGGCGGGACGGGCTGCACACTGTCCAGATCTTGGTCTGCAGGTTGATGCAGAGTGACATCAGGCAAAACGCAGACACATGGTTTGCTTATTAGTAAAACAAATAGTGTGGGCTCCACTACCATAACCAGGTGATTATGAAGTATCAGTAAAGTAATTGATATAAAAAGCATAAATATATGCATACTATGTACTGTTTCCCTCACTATTTACTTAATATTGTCATCTTTGCCTTACTTGTCTGCTCTCATTAGGGCAAAACAAGTACCACAAGAAAGAAAGTAAAGTACCACAAGAAAGAAAGTAAAATAAATTAAAAGTAACAACAGGGGCACCTGGATGGCTCAGTCGCTTAAGAAGAGTCTGGTTTTGTCTTTGGCTCAGGTCATGATGTCAGGGATCATGGGTCGAGCCCTGTGTCGGGCTCTGTGCTGACAGAGTGCAACCTGCTTGGGATTCTCTCCCCATCTCTCTCTGCCCATCCCCCCTCTCAAAAATAATAACTAACTAACTAACTAACTAACAGGAAGTACTGTGCCACAGGACCTACCCAGACCATCTCAGTTTCAGAAGAAAATAATGGGTTCTTGTAGAATGTGAGGATGTTATAAAATCTGAGTAAGATTATTCTCCAGGCGCCCGGGAGGCTCAGTTGGTTAAGTGTCCAACTCTTGGTTTCAGCTCAGGTCATTATCTCACAGTTCATGAGACAGAACCTTGCATCAGGCTCTGCACTGACACTGAGGAGTGTGCTTGGGATTCTCTCTCTCCTTCTCTCTGCCCCTCCCTTGTTCTCACATGCTCTCGATCTCAAAATAAATAAGTAAACAAACAACAAAAATATAATGATATATCAATTCCTCCTTCTCCAAAAAGATGAGGCAGAAAACCCATCACTTTTGGATTTCTTTTTTTTAAACCAAATCTTCTAATTTTATGCACCTTACTAGTAAAAGTTCCAGAATGAAGCTAGAAAACCACTCAGAATATGGTTCAAAATGCATCTGAGCCTGTGTGGGTATGTGTGTTTATGTATCTGTGTGTGTGTGTGTGTATGCATGTGTGTACGTGTGTGCATGTGTGTGTGTGTGTGTGTGTGTGCATTTTGGAGTTGGGGGTAGGGTGTTATATGTGTGTAAATCCAAGTTTGATTAGAAAAAAAAAATTCTCATACAAGTCATGGAGAACTCAAACAAGTGTAATTTCCTATGAAACGTTACATAGCCAGCACATAGGTTTTACTCACAGGCTTGAGGTTGAAATGCTACTTTTCTTACTACTTTTTCTAGCAAAAACACCCTGCTTCACTCTAAGACTGAATTGTTTGTAAATCTTCTGAAACTGTGTAACAGTTCTATTTTTCTTAGGTTACTCTGCAGTAGCACTGTGTAATAAAAATGTAAACTGAGCCATATACATAACTTTAAAATGTATAGTGTTCACATAAAAAAGAAGGGAAATATATGTGCAAAATAGTATCTCAACATTTAATCCAGTTCAGACTTATGACTGAGGTATTTCACATTAATTTTTTATTCTCACTATTCAAATTCTGGCACGGATGGTCACAGCACATCTCAATTTGAATCCTGTATTTTCAGTGGTTTTGATGAAGTGTAGTCCTACCAAGACAATAAAAAGGTACTTAACAGAAAAATACTTTACCCTGCTTCAGTTTTTAAATTTTTTTTTAAATTTTTTTAACGTTTATTTATTTTTGAGACAGAGACAGAGCATGAACGGGGGAGGGGCAGAGAGAGAGGGAGACATAGAATCGGAAGCAGGCTCCAGGTTCTGAGTCGTCAGCCCAGAGCCCGACGCGGGGCTCGAACTCATGGACCGTGAGGTCGTGACCTGAGCTGAAGTCGGGCGCTTAACCGACTGAACCACCCAGGTGACCCTAAATTTATTTTTATTAAAGTATTGTAAATTAAAAATTCAACCTAGCCCCATACCAAGTGCTCAGCGGCTGCCTGTGACAGCTGTAGTTAACAGTCCTGGTATGAAAACCAGGGCAGCATTAAACTCATAAAGCCAGAACAATGTAAATATGGCCACCGGCTTTCAGCTTTTTTGAGGAAGTACTTGAAATATCCCACTGAGCCTTTATTAAAAAATCATTATTCAGCATAAAACAGAGGAGTAACACTTGCTTACAAATTTGATATCCATATTGCATTTTCTTTTCTGTTTTCCTCATTGTATGTTTTAAGTGAAATGTGTCTTGACAGACACTTTTCTTCTTTTATTGTGATAATGTTTATATTAAAAAGTTGAAGCTGAAGTCGCTATTCTAATCAAGAAGCCTCAAGCCAATTAACTAAGTGCTCTACTTAAGAAAATTCAGCTTGGCTCCCAGAGCTGAACTCACAAGGGAAAATAATGTTATGAGAAAAGGAAGCATAAAGGGTTACATTATATGGTCGTATGTAAACTACATCATTTTTCCAGTGATTTCTAATGGGAATCCTGGAGGAATATACCTGATTAGACTAACTAGTGATAGTACCTAGTGTGTTAGAGGTGCACTCCTGGAAGTATTACCTAAACTTGCTTTAATGCTAAGATTTCAGTTTTATGTCAAAATTGTATTAAATGTCCAGGATGTGAAAGGAAACACTGTGATTCTGGCATTTATTACAAACGGCATGTTGACATGTTGTAAGGTGTGAGTGTAACGTGACTATGAAGGTCAAGGCAAATATCAAGCATAAATGTCTGCCTCATTATCAAGAGTGGCTGTCTACATCACTCATTTACCAGATAACTATTCCATTCTCACTTCTCTTCTCTATAAGAACACATCCTTATGTCTTCTCTTCCTTCCATGATGGGAGAATCCTAATGTCATCTGTCACCATATTTTAAATCACACCTACAGTATTTTTAACCAATGGTATTGTTAGGGGCTGAATTGTATCCCCCTCGAAAACACACATTGAAGCCCTGGCTCTCATTCTTCAGAATGGGACCTAATTTTGGAATAGGGTCATTGTGGATGTAATTGGTGAAGTTAAAGTGAGGTCATACAGAAGCTGTATTGGCCCTTAGTCCAATCTGACTGGTGTCCTCCTGAGAAGAGACGCAGACCCAGGGACAAGAAGGAAATACAACCACGTGGAGACAGAAGGGATTGGAGGTATGCAGCCCAAAGCAAAGGACACCTGGAATCTCTAGAAGCTGAAGACCTGGGGGTGGGGGGTGGGATCCACTCCTAGAGGCTCTCGCGGGAGCATGACCCCTTCCAGCCTCCAGAGCCATGAGGGGACACTTTTCCGTTGTGTTTAGCCGCTCAGTTTGTGGTACCTGGTTATATAGTCCTAGGAACTAATGTGGGCAGTGAAATTAAGAAATTATGTCTTGTCCTATTGAAAAAGTAATTCACTGTATTGTTGTTACAGTGGTCTTTGTATTAATTTGATAGTCTTTAGTGACCACCAACTATGTCAGAATCAGAACAGGCAATGATCATCAATTCATGTTCCCTACCCTTCATCTAGTAAGTTGCTGAGTAAACAGCTTCCATAAATAAAAGGTGCCAAAATTGCGCTCATGCTTTTCAAGGAAGCTATTTTAGCAATATAGATGTCAAGACCTAGAGTAACTGCTCTTTGTTCTTTTAATACAGAATTCATGAAAATTAAATGAAGACTATGATGCACAAGTAAAGGATGAGAATTACTTTACATGGCTTTTCTGTGGTTGGGGTTGATGGACTGCTTGATAAGACTTGAAAATCTTAAGGGTACCTGGGAGGTCAGTCCGCTAAGCATCCGACTTCGGTTCAGGTCATGGTCTCATGGTTTGTGAGTTCAAGCCTCACGTTGGGCTCTGTGCTGACAGCTTGGGGCCGGGAGCCTGCTTCAGATTCTCCCTGTCTCTCTGCCCCTCCCCTACTCCTGTGCGTGCACTTTGTCTTTCTGTCTGTCTGTCTCTCTCAAAAACAAATAAACATTAAAAAAAGACTTGAAACTCTTAAAATTACAAGATTTGGAAAGATCTTAGAATTCCAGGAAGTGGGGACACACACACAAGTGTTGTTTACCTGCTGAAAGATAATTACTGGGTTGACCTGGAACCTCCAAATCTGCCTCTCCCCAGCTCTGTCCAGAAGACAGCAGCTCTCTGCTGCCAGATCTCATAATCCAGCGCACCTTGAGTTTCAGGAGATCTGGAGAAGTTGAAATCTGGTACGGGTTACGTTGATGTGCAAACACATCGTTATGTCGTTCTTTAAAAATGAAGAAAAAACCGAATTATCAATAATGAATGGTTAAGGCCTCAAGTTTCTCAAAAGTTTTATTTTGGCTCCATTTTGCTCACCTTTTAAAGCCCTGTTGAAAGAGACCATTAAAACCACGGCAACATCGATGTCATAAGGCCTCTTCACTCCTGAACCCTTACTGCCACAATTGCTCCGATTGCTTATCTACGTGAAGAAAGCATTTTGAACTTGTTTCCTATCATTTCTTTCATGAAACTATAAGGTGAGGACTGTAAAAAGCCATCCCAAAATCCGGTCGGATGTGATGGTTTCGTGAAGTGAGGACCGAATTTAAATTCCAAGAAGAGACTTTATCAAACTTCATCACAAAGGAAGTGTGAGTCTCCCATACGACACAGTCACTGAAGAAAAACACTCCTTTTGTTTTTTGTTGGAAGGTCTTTTGTTGGAAGATCTACCCACTTGCACTGTCTGTGCCGAAATCTTCCTCTTGCACCGTGCTCTGAATTCCCCTCAGTAGAACATGGCTGATGTCAACAAAAGCGCGCGTAATACTTACTATTAACCGTCGGCACAGACATTTACGATGCACTTGGGACCGCTGTCTGTGTGTGTTGTGTGAAGCGGCGTTCTTTGGACATCTACCCTTCGGCAGCTCGCGGGCCGACTCTGTCATAGAAAGTCCACCATGACATTTCCTCGCAGCAGTCACGCCCCTTGCCTTCCCAGACGAATCGGTGTGATTTGTCAACTATGCTGGCTGCCAGACATCGTCGTCCAGTCAGAGCCGTGAGAATTTTTGAAAATAATTTATAAAATTGCTAGGTAGAGATTAAAAAAAAATGGGAGACATCACTTTGCAGTCCCCTAATTAAGTCTCATCAAGCACTTTCTCTTCTTCCCGTAAGATTCCAGTCGAACAATTGGGGCCGCTTCTGAAGTTGCACTGTTCCAGCAGAGAGAACCAGACTCAGACGCCCTGAAACACGGGATCCTTAGAAGTCAAGTTCAGCCTTCAAAAGATGATGGCGTAGGCTTTTTCTGCATGGCTTCTGGTAACCTTGTCTTTCAAATCATCCACGTAGCTAACTTTCTCTGATAAGCAATGCTACTCCACTGAATCTTTAACAAAATGCTGTGGATTTGTGCTAGTTCAGGTAAAGAAACAGAGTACCCCCTCCATGTGGTCAGGTCTTCTGTAAGCCTTCAAAATGTATGGATTCCTTGTGTTCATGACAGTGCTGTCATGACTCCCAAGAAATTCTTCCAAAAGGAGCACCGAAGCTTCCATTCTGGGTGTTTCACGTGGCAGCTTTGAATTCAAGGGACGAGTATTTAGTTCAGGAGATGGCACTCTGTGATTTTGCACACTGTGACACTTCTATCTCCCCCGGACAGCCGCCATGAGAAGGCATCACAGCTGTGGAAGTTTCCATGGGAATAGGGATGTGCATTTGATGTTCCCTCAAAACATTTTTGCACTTCTGTAGAATCCAAGGCATAATTCTTTACAATAAAGCCAAGACAAATTTTTATAAACTTCAAGGAAGCTATGAAAGTAAGGCTATGGAGTGTTTGAGTTCCTGGATGAACTATTTGTAGGGAATAAATATCGGCAATAAGCAAAGTACCTATTATGTATTTCTTTCATGATGAAAGTAAATGTTCTTAAAGCTTTTAAACGTGTAGCCTGGGAAGAAAGTACATTACAGAAGTGTTAATGGCTTTTAAAAAAATAGTTGAGTAAACAACATAGGTAATTATTCTGTAGGGAAATGCTGCTTAATTAAAACACAGAGCCATTCTATTAGCATACACACCTGCTGTTCATATGGCTCATTTCTTCCTAAAATGACTTAATTCCCGAATAGGGTTCTGTCTCCACTTCCTTGGGAAGAGTCCACTTTGAATTCCTGCTTCCTTTTGTCTGTTGCCTCCAAATCCTTCGTGTGTGTGAGAGCATGTGCACGTGTCTATGTGGGCTCCACGTATATATCTCAGGGAAGACAGGGATGTATAATGACAATGGGGCCTATGGGCTCTACGGTCCTGTATTTTCTCAAAGTGTTCAGCATCCAGTCATGATAGACTGCAGGTCACGGTACATCTTTGTGCGGAAGTCACAGGCAAAGCTACCGTCTCTCCTGAAACAAGACAGTTGGTACCCACGCAGGCGTCTATCTGGCACGATCTTGCTTCAGACTTTCCTTCAAAGACATTGGAAAGGCCAGCTCATCTTTGAAATCTTCTCCGAGGAGAGACAAGGTTTATTTTCTGTAAATATATCCAGTGCTCTGCCCTGCCCACCCCTTCTTCCCAAAGCAGTATAAACACCGTACTGTGTCTTTTGATAGCAACAACCACGAAGGTACCCACTAAATAGCACGATGTTCCCAGCACCGCACAGAATCACCATAGTTCATTCATTATCCAGCTTCGTGTTTGGTTAGGTCGTGTGTGTATCTCTCTCTGTGCTTTATGTGCATATCGCCTTAGGTTATGTCCCAGCGTGTCAACATTTCTTACCCACTTTCGACTACTTCTCGCAAAGTCCTCTCACTATGCTTAACGCTTTCATCCTTTCATTATTTGAAAAATGGGTTATTTATTCTCTTATTTGTAGAATAAAGTGAACTGTGGATAAGAAAATACAATTTTCCTCCCAGGTAACATTTTGTAAATCAAATAATAATAATAGTAAAAATAGTACATACACACATGTGAGTGTGGAAGCGAGTGTGTTTATCCACATTGCACTTAATGTGACACAATGAAAAGTGGGGATGTCTCTTCCTAATTTCTTAATCTCGAGGAATCGTTAAATGTTTTTGTACCTGTGGAGGAAACAATAAGCGTGCGTGTGCACAGGCGCTAACATTTTTATAATTTGGGGTAACCGATGAAATATTTTCTGTTCATAAACGATACCTTACTAATTTCTGACTTGTCTATTTTTTTTTCATAAATCTGGCTTTCATGAGCAGTTCTGTCTTGAGCAGTTGCTTTCACACTATGTCCTTTGTTGTGTATGTACGTGTATTCACATTGACAATTCTCAGTAGCAATAGCCCACACTTACCCAGTGCTTATGAATGCAGTCAGGTTTGTTGTCATCGCTTTCAGTATATTAACTAATGTAATCCTCATAGCACATCTTTAAAATAGGAAGCATTAGCATTGCCATTTTACAGAGGTGAAACCATGGCATGGAAACAGTGCATTGCCCTAGGTCTGGAGCCAGCAGACCAATTAAGCTGGCTCTGGAGCCCATGTCTTGGCCGCTGCCTTGGATGCTACTATCTAGTAGGCGAGAGTGGACTTGACTTGGTGTTCTTAATGTCCAGCATTGAAGATGAGCCCAGAGGGTTTTTATAAATCCCAAGGTTATTTCTAAGAACAGCATGCACTTATTAATCAGATAAATATCACAAGCCTTGTGGTGACCTAAAAAGATTGGAGAGAAAATATGTAACATTTGTGAAGTCTAGAATTGGAAACACATATGCTTATGGAAAATATTTTTTTAAAGGGGAAGTGGTATGGATTGGCTACTTTGAATAATTTGGTGAGTCCGGGGCACAGGGGCCGGCCCCTGGGGTGATTAGGGTGGGTCCCAGGGAGCCTGGGACATGAGGACATGATGATGGGGGTGGTCCATGTGTGAACTGAATCAGATGCTCAACAGGGGACCCAGAGTTGGCTCTAGAGAACACAGCACAAATACTTACTGTTGAAAGTCATACTGATTCACAGTTTCCACAAACATTTGCTTAGTGCCTTTAGGTACACACTCAGTTAGGTATTTGGGAGATAGAAATGAATAAGCCCTGTATGTTCTCAGCTTTTGTATATTGTAGACACTTGATAATCTCATGAATACATTGCAATTGAGAGTGATTACTCAGGCAGCAGAATGAAACTTGGATAAAGACCTTCAAACTTAGAGACATAAATAAAATAATGTTAATTTTCCCTCACAGTACAACCTAGAGTTAATTTGCCCAGAACTGTCATGGGGTCTGCTTTCCATGTGGTCACCTGAGATCCCATTTCCTTCTATTTTGCTTTGCCATGGAGTTCTGGCTTCTCCATCGGGGTGGAGCTGGTTGACCAGGAACACATCCTCACTTCAGGAGGAAATCTCAGAGGAACTCAAACTGAGAACCATTTTACAAAATAACTGACCTGGAACTCATCAAAATAGGAAACCAAAGAAACACCGATGATGTGTTCTAGATTAAGGAAGACTGTAGTGTGTGACAAATAAATTCAGCATGTGATTCAGAGCAGTATCCTAAAGCCAAAAAAGCAATGGCAATAAATGATGTATTGGGACAAGTGATACAATTTGATCAAAACTGGAAATTAGGTAATAGTCATGTATTAGTGTTCAGTTTCCATATTTCTATAATCGATGGTTACACAGAGATTATCTTTGTTCTCAGGAAATACATTCAGAAGTAATTAGGATAGGGGCACCTGGGTGCTCAGTCGGTTAAGTGTCCGACTTCCCCTCAGGTCATGATCTCGAGGTTTGTGGGTTTGAGCCCCGCGTCGAGCTCTGTGCTGACAGCTGGGAGCCTGGAGCCTGCTTTGGATTCTGTGTCTCCCTCTCTATCTGCCCCTCCCCCCCAGCACTCTGTCCCTCTCTGTCTTAAAAATAAACATGAAAAAAAAGTAATTAGTATAAAAGGACAGCTCAAACACTGAGAAAAAGCATATACATACACACATATATGCTATATGTGGATGTAATATATGTGATGTGACTTCATATATAAATATGTGTACATATGTACATATGTGCGTCTCTCTATATAAATATGGGGGGAATTAAAATGGAGCAAAATTGTTGAGGAGTACCTGAGAGTCGCTTGAATTGGTCTGGCAACTTTTCTGTAAATTTGAGGTTGTGCAAATGATTTAGAGAAATTTCTATAAGGCATAAAATGAGACCAACTGACTGTGGGAAAAGGGGGGGCCACGGGGAGAAGAATCCAGCGGCGGCGGTGACTTGGAGACTGTGGAAGGCTTCTCAAACGGAAGCCCCTGCAGGTGCAGAGCGGCCGGGCAGGTGCAGGAGGAGAGGGGCAGTTCCAACAGGCATGCCCCATCCAATGCCACATTCTCCATCTGCTAAGGCGACAGCCCAGCCGCAATCCCCAGGCCAGCAGGTCAGCCTCACTTGGAGCCGCCTTCCGTGAAAGAGCCTCTTCTTTATTTCCTTCTTGAAAAAAAAAAAAATGAGAAGGAACTTGCATGTGTAGGTCAAGTACGAACAGAAAGAAGAAGAAAATCTCATTAAATGAGATGCAAACGAAATTGAATTTAGGCAGCATCTTGGAATTGGGACCAGAAGTAAAACCCCAAGAACTTGCAGATGTTAATTCAAGGTGTTGACTTCCTGTGCCACTGTGGAAAGCTTACTCTTGGTCATTTTATTTAATTGTCCAGGAGCAGCAGAGCCTCTCCTGATGTCTGAATTCTGCAAATATTTAAGAAGTGGACCACAAAAAGTAATCTAAAATGGAGGCTGGCGGGGGGGGGGGGGGTCACAGTCCAAAAATAGAAACCCAAGGAAGACGGAGCCAGAAAAGCCGAGGGAGGCGCATAGTTTTCCAAGTGAGCAAAGAGTGGAGATGAGACCCGAGAAGAGAGGTCGCTCTGCTGACCCGTGCAGCGACCTTGTGAAGAGCCATTTCCCGGGTGGAATGGCAAGAATGCTGGGTTCCAGCACAAGTTGAATTTGTGAGTCCGGGAAACGCTGGGTGAATTTTCCAGGCCCTGGTGCTGCAGGGGTTGCTCTGTGCGCCTCATGGAGCTGGCGGGCGGGCCCGGGTCCTCTCCTGCCCGCACAGTGCGCCCCGCGGAGGTCCAGCGCCTCCCCCCCACTCCACATCAGCTCCGAGATCCTACAGGTGGCAGGAGCCCCCCCGCCATCCCCCCCCCCCCCCCCCGCACCAGGCGGCTACTGGGCTGCGCGTTTCTGCCTCCAAATCCTTGAGCACCTGGGGCATGTTTGTGGCCCACTGTATAGATCTTGAGCTGTTCTGGTCGGAACCGCTGTGAAAATCCACCTTCGGAAGGAGGGGAGTATGTCCTGTCTCCAGCAGAAATGAAGGCACGAGCGCGCGTGGCCAGGACTGAGGGCAGACCCGCCGTGTGCACCTTGACCTGGAAGAAGAGACACCTGCCCGTGTCTGCGGCTGCGCGCTCCACACTTTCCCACGGAGATCCGGGAAGTGGATGCTTCCCAGGCTCGCCTGCGCCACCAGCTCAGGTAGGAACTCCACACGCCTGGGAAACTAAACCTTACCGGTGACTGTCTCCGGGACTCTGCCCAAGTGTGCAGATTGTCACCTGTTCCAAGGCCCCGATCTGAAGGCCAGTGCTTTGTGTTTTAATACACCAAATTTATGAAAATGTTCTAAGAATTCTAGAATTTCCCACACGGGCGATTTCCATGTTGACAGGGCAAGAATCGGATTCCCCGCCCCTCCCGTCTGTGTTTGCAACCCCCCCACCGGGACCCGCCTGTGCCCAGGTGTGCCCGCAGCCGTGCAGCAGCCTTTCACCGGACCCTCGGGTGCCCCGTCAATGCTCCACGGGGGAGGAAACTGGGCTTTAGGGACTTTTGACGCGTTATTTTAGGGCTTCAGAGCAGAAAGGGAAATGAGTCCAGCCCAGGCAATGAGATATCTGGCCTATATTTAAACCCTGTGTCTTTTCAGGTGGATAAAGAACTTAAATATTCTACTACTCTTGACTGACTGGGCCAAATTATGGTAGCATGATATTAGATTGCAATGCTTGACCCATTCCCTTCTAGAAAAGAAATAGCAATGACCTAGATGAAGCAGAGGGGAGATTTCCATGTGATATAGTCCAATGGTTCTCAAAGTGCTGTTCCCACACCAACAGCCTCTGTGTCTTATGCAAACCTGTTGGAAATGCAGATCCGTTTGTCTCACCCTGGAACCAATAGTGAATCAGGAACTCTAGAGAAGAGCCTATCTGTGTTTGTACAAACCCTCTGGCGAATCCTTTAATTATTGAAATGTTAGAACCACTGCTATAGGCAGGGGTGAGCTTATAACCCCACACAGCCCGGTTCTGCCCCCACTTACTGGCTTGCTTTTAAATTTTATTGTGGGAAAAAATATGTATCGATAATATAAAATGTCATTCTAAACATTTTCAAATGTACAATTCAGTGGCATAACCTTATTCAAAACATGTAACTATTACAACCATCTATTTCCAAAATTCTTCCATTACCCCAAGCGACATTTCCAGACTCATTAAGCAATAACATCTCTTTACTCCTCCCCGTAGCCCTTGGGAACCTCTAACATATTTTGGCATAATGTTCTGGAGGGTTATCTTGTGGTAGCATGTATCAGAATTTCTTTTGTTTTTATGGCTGAATAATAGTTCTCTCTGTTGACGTACCGCGTTTGTTTCCTCCAGACATCTGTCAGGGTCACTGGGTTTGTCCCCCCTTGAACTCTCGTGAATAATGCCACCGTGAACGTTGGTGTACAACCATCTGTTTGATTCGCTGTCCCCCCTTCTTTTAAGTAGATGCCAGGGAGTGGAGTCACTGGAATTTGAGTATAAATTCTCTGTTTAGCTTTTTGAGAAGAGGCAGACAGTTTCCACAGTGGCTGCTCCATTGAACATTCCCACCAGCAATGTGAGAGTGCTCCCACCTGTCCACATCTTAGCCAACACTTAGGCGGTTCCTTTTTCTTCTTTTCTAGCCTTCGTAAGAGATGTGGAGCGGCATCTCATTGGGGTTTTGATTTGTGTTTCCTGAGTTGCTAATGATGTTAGATATTAACCATTTTTTTAAATGCACTTCTTGGTCATCTGTATATCTTCTCTGATATGTTTGTATACCTTGCGCATCTATATATATCTTGTCTATGCTGGTCTTTTGTCCACTTTTAAATTGGGTTGTTTGTCTTTTTGCTGAGTGGTAGGTGTTCTTTATATACATTGGATATTAAATCCTTATCAGATATATGACTCACAAGACATTTCTTTCATCCTGTAGGTTGTCTTTCACTGTCTTGATGACATCCTGTGTTGAACAAAAAGTTTTATATTGGGATGAAATCTCACTTAACCTGTTTTTTCGTTTGTCGCCCACTCGGTCAATGTCCTATCTAAGATTCAGTTACCACCTCCCAGGTAATGAAGTTCAACCAGTATGTTTTCTTCTAAGATGTGCATAGTTTTAGCTCTCAAATGTTTGGGTCATTGAGTCATTTTTTGAGTCATTTTTTTTAACACAATGGGAAGTAGGGTTTCAAATTCATTCTTTTGCATGTAGAAATCCAGATGTCCCAGCATAATTTGTAGAAAACTGTTCTTTCTCCATTGAATGGATTTGGTCATGTTGGAAAACAATTGGCCATAAGTGGATAGGTTTATCTCTGGACCCGGTTCTGTTTAGTTGATAAATACATCTATTCTTAATACCACAGTTTTATGACTGTCACTTTTTAGTAGCTTGGAAATAGTGAAGTGTGTGGACTCCAACATTGTTCTTTTTCTTCAAGAATGTTCTGGCTATTTGAAGCCCTTTGTGATTCTTTACGAGTTGGAGGATTTGCATTTCCATTCCTGCAAATGATTGTTGGGATTTTGATAGAGAATGTGTTGAATCTTTTGTTAGCTTTGGGTGTTGCTTCCTTATTACAACATTAAGTTTTCTGATTCATAATCGCAGGATGTCTTGTCATTTATTTAAGTTTCTTCAGTTTCTTTCAGCAGTACTTATTGTTTCTAGCGTGTCAGTTTTCACATCCTTCATTAAATTTATTCCTAGTTTTTTTGTTCTTTTAGATACTACTGTAAATGGAATTATTTTCTTAATTTCCTTTTTGGATTGTTCATTGCTGGTGTGTAGAAACAGGACTGACTTTTGTCTGATGACCTTGTAACATGCAGTTATGCAGAATTTGTCCATTAGCTCAAGTAGCTTTCTGATGAATTCTTTCACATTTTTTCCTCCATGGTGGATCTTGTTATCTGCCAAGAGAGATAGTTTTACTTCTTCCTTTCCACTCTGAATGCCTCTTGTTTGTTTTCCTTATCTAACTGTTCTGTAAGAACTTCCAGTGCAATGTTGACTAGCAGTGATGAAACCAAGTACTCTTTTCTTTTCCTGGTAGGGGACAGCTTTCAGCCTTGTATCATTGCATGTGATGGTAGCTGTGGATATTGTATAAATGCCCTACATAGTGTGGAAGAAATCCCCTTTTATATCTAGTTCCCTGAGTGTTTTTATCGTGAAAAGGTGTTGCATTTTGTCAAATGTCTTTTCTGTGTCAAAAGTTGATCGTCTGCTTCTGTTTCTCCTCTTTCTCCTTCTGCTTCTTCGATTAATGTGCTGTATTACGCTGACTGGTTTTCTTATGTTGAATTGTCTTCGCATTCCAGCGATAAATCCCTGTTGGTCAGGATGCAAAATCCTTTTACGGGATTTGGTTTGATAGTATTTTGGTGAATATGTTTGCATCTACGTTCACTGAGGATATTTGTTCATAACTTTATTTTTTTGTGATATCTTTATTTTTTGTGCTCTCTTTATCTACATTTGTAATAAATGTAATGCTGGCCTCATAGAATGAGTTAAGAAGTATTCTCTTCATTTCTCTTTTTGGAAGAGTTTGAAAAGAATTAGTATTAATTATTCTTTAAATGTTTGGTAGAATTCACCAGTGAAACCATCTGGTTTTGGACTTTCTCTTCTTTGGAAGATTTTTTACTATAGCTTTAATCTCCTTACTTGTTATTCCTACATTGAAATTTTTAAAATTTCATCTTGAATCCGTTTAGGTAATTTGTGTGTTTCTAGGAAGTTTGTCAATTTCATCTAGTGGTCAATTTTTGTCATACCTTTGTTCATATTATTCTTTAATAATCATTTTAATTTCTGTAAGGTTAGTAGTAATTACCCCAATTTTGTTTTCCTATTGTAGTTTTTTGCTTATTTTCTCTCTTTTTTTTTTTTTCTGTGTTAGTCTGGCTAAAGTTTTGTCTATTTTGTTGATCTTTTCATAGACACAGCTTTTGCTTTCATTATTTCTGCTTTTTTCTATTTTCTATATCATTTATCCCCTTCTAATCTTTATTACTTAATTTTGCTAATTTTGAGATTAGTTTCTTTGTCTTTAATTGTTCATAAAGTCCTAAAGTTGTTATTGACTGGAGATATTCCTCTTTTTCCCTTTACAGCTATAAATTTGTCTCTGACCACTGCTTTTGCTTCATCTTACAAATTGTGTATATTGTTTTGTAGTTGTTGTTTTTATTTGTCTCAAGGTATTTCCTTATTTCCCTTCTTTGACCCACTGGCTAAGAATGTGTTGTTTAGTCTTCACTTATTTGTGTATTTTTCAGCTTTTTTTTTTTTTTTCTGTTGTTGATTTCAAACTTAGTTCCTTTGCGGTGGAAGAAGATACTTTGGATGATTTTAATTTTTTAAAATTTGCCATGACTAGTTTTGTGGTTTAATATATGGCCTGCAGAATACGCATTCTACTGTTGCTCGGTGGAATGTTCCATACAGGTCTGATGGATATAGTTACTTTATAGGGTTTTTTAATTCCACTGTTTCCTTATCAGTCTTTATCCAGATGCTCTATCCACTGTAAAATGTGGCACAGCTCAGGCTCTAACTCTTATTGTAGAGCTGTCTGATTGTCCCCTCAATTCTGTCACTGTGTGCTCTGTTGTTTGGTGCATATATGTTTGTAATTGTTATATATTCTGGATGAACTGATCCTTTTATCAGTATACAATGCACTTCTTTGTCTCTTGTAATAGTTTTGACAAGGTCAGTTTATCTGATACTAGTAGAGCCACCCCTGTTCTCTTTTGGTGACTATTTCATTACTATTTTAGATTTTGTTTCCATCTCTCAATTTATTTGTGACTTAGACCTACAGTGAGTCTTTTGTGAACAGTATAGTTGGATTTTTAAAAATCCATTACACCAATTTCTGCTTTTTTATTGGAAAGTTTAATCCATTTTCATTTACATAGATTACTGATAAGGAAGACTGACCTGTGCCATTTTGCTATTTGTTTTGTGTGTGTATCATATATTTTGTCTGTCATTTGTTTCCTTACTGCCTTCTTTTTTGTATTCAGTTCATATTTTTTGTAGCAACATGTTTTAGTTTTTTTTCTTCTCTTTGTGTGTGTATTTTAAAAATATTATCTTTATGTTGCCATGGGGATTATATCTCAAATACACCTTTAAAACCACCGCTTTTAATGAATGTCAACATAACTTCAATAGCATCAAACATTGTTTTATACAGTTTTGCTCTCCTGTTTGTGTTGTTTCACAAAATACATCCATATACATCCTATGTCAAATCATATAGATTCCTAATTATTTTAAAGCATTTTTCTTTTAAATCCTGTAGGAAATACAGGTGTAGTTATACACCAAAAAGATAATAATAGTGAATTTTATAATTGCCTTTGTAGTTACCCTTTCTGGAATTGTTTATTTCTTCATTTGCCATCACGTTGCTGTCAAATGTCTTGTTTCACCCTGCTGGACTTCTGCAGGCATTTCTCACAGGGAGAGGGTACTAGTTATGACCCCTTCGGGTTTTGTGTGTCTGAAAATGTATTAACTTCTCCCTCATTTGTGAAAGAGAGTTTTGCCAGATATAGAATTCTTGGTGGACAGGTGTTTTTTCTTTATTTCAGTACTCAATATATCATTCTTCTGCCTCCACCTCTGTGGTTTATGATGAGAAGTTCGTCCTTAATCTTACTTAGGAGGCTTGTACTTGATGAGTTGGTTTCCCGTTCTGCTTTCACGATTGTCTAAGAATCTGACAATAATGTCTCAGTGTGGGTCTGACTTTATCCTGTCTGGATTTGTTGAGTTTCTTGAGTTTGTATATTCATATATTTCATCAAATTCGTGGAGTTTACAGCCATTATTTTTTCACACATTCTTTCTACCCCTTGTTCCCTCCTTTCATCCTGGGACTCCCATGATGTGTATGTGGATCTGCTTGATGGTGTGTCACAAGTTCCTTGTGATTGGTTCCCATTTCTGTGTTCATTTTCTCTTTCTGCTCCCCACGCTGAATAATTTCTGTTGTCCTATATTCAGTTTGCTGTTTCTGTCTTCAGGTTGCTCAAATTTTCTGTGAACTCCTCACTTGAATATTTTTGTCAGTTTTTGTACATTACAGGTTCAGAATTTTTGTTGTTCCTTTATAATCTTTATCCTTTCTTGATATTTCATTTTATTTATACCTTATTTTCCTGATTTCCTTTAGTTGTTGGTCCATATTTTTCTTTAGCCATTTAAGTAAATTTCAGATCATTTTTAAAGTCTTTCTAGGAAATCCTGTGTCTGGCCTTCCTCATGGATGGTATTTGTCAGTTTATTTTGTTCTATTAAATGGGCCTTAATTTCTTTTTCTTTGTATGCCTTATGATTTGTTGTTGTTGGTACTGGAAATATATCATAGTGTTGCTACTGTGGAAATTAGATTTTTTTAAAATTTCCCTTTCCTAGGATTTGTTGTTTTTTGTTTTTTGTTTTTCGTTTTAATTTTTGAAAGATGTTTGTCTAGTGACTTTTCCCAACTATTTTCATGGAGAATGTATTCAATATCATGTGTTTCAGCAAAGTCTCTGCTACTTAGCTTTTGTTCAGCTACTGTTTTTACAGAGTTTTCATTGAATACAAGGAGCTAAAACAACAACCACACACCTCTTCCTGTCTCCGCTGTTCCACTCTTGCCGAGTCTCTCTGCAAACACACACGCTTGTAGCCAGGCCAGCGCCCGAGTTAGAGATCAGCCTCCGGTGAGAGTGTAAAGTGTTCTCAGGTCTTTTCTGGATGTGCACCTTGCCCTTGGCAGGTGTGAGACTTTTTGAATCGTTCCTAATTCACAGTGATTTTGATTACCCAGATTTGCCAAACAAAACCACCGCCTGATATCACCACCTGTGTCTATGGCTCTTCTCCCCAGGCCTGGGGATCTGTGAGCTGTCACCTGGCCTCAGGCATCTGCAGGTCAGTGTGCCAGTTCTCCACTGTTCTGGAACGGTTCCCACCACTTTTTAGTCCTGGAACGTGTGGAAGAACCCCCACAGTGCTCCTGAGTAGGGCTGGCTGTGCTCCCCTGGGAGGCAGACCAGGGCCCCACACGGGGAATACAGGAGCTGTCTTCAAAACTGCTCCCCAGCTCGGGAGACACAGGACAAGGGCAAGTGAAAGTTTTCTTGTTACTTTTAGTTGGTTTTTTTCTTGATTGACATTGGTTTTGTGCTATAAACCTTCGACTGTTTTCCAGATTTCTGGCAATGTTTTTTTTTCTGAGAGTTCCTGCTTGCTTTTAATGTTTCTTTGGAGGGTGAGAAGCATGGAGCTGCCTGATCCAACATTTTACTGACATCACTAATCCCCACCTGCACTAAAAAGTAAAGTTTTATAGGAATACCACCATTCCCATTTTTTTACATATCGTCTCTGGCTGCTTTTATGCTACAGTTAATTGAATTGTTGCAACAAAGACCAGAGATTCTAGAAAGCTAGAATATTTACTGTCTGGCACGTTGCAGAAAAGTTTGCCGACCTCAGCTATGGGCTGTCGAAGGCCAGAATTAGTAAACCCCAAATAGTGAACCGCCTGGGCGGCCTCCTTTTTTCTTTATTTGCACCTTCAAATTTACTGAGTCGACATTTGTTGAGTAATTAGCATGCACCAAATATTTTTCATCTCTTTCTGGAAATTTTACTTCAGTTTTATGGTTAAAAACGCTGAAATTCAGAATATTCCAGAACTGCTCCAGCCCAGCAAGCCAGTGAATCTTAGAGATGCCCCCAGGTGTGCTGGCCTCAGGGCCAAAGCTGTCCTCAGCTCACCCAGATAGTTGCATAGAAACATCCCTCTCTCTAACAAAGGGACTGGGTTTACACCTGACTTGTAAATCTGTATAGGATATTAGGTGTATGACTATGCCGATTTGTGTCAGACAAGCTTGCGTGCTCACACATCATCCTGAGTGTCAGTCAGAACCTGACTGAGCCTGTGATGTCATTACTCCCGGTAATGTCATGCCCCCCGGCTGAGCACACCAAGCTCTCCAGTGGCCAATTTATTTTCCTGCTCTTTATTAACCCGGGCAGCCCAAGCCTGCAGTTAGATTTAATCATATTAATGAGCCTCCTTTTTATAGTAGCATCGATGGAGGTTAAGGTGTGTGTTTGTGAAATCGCCGATGATATATGCAGAATGAGTGTATTATTTTAGATTGTATTACATCATGTCAAGGTACAGAATTGAGCAAAGTGAATGCAATACTCCGTGCTAGTTGGACCGCATTCAGAAATACTATTATTTCCTTTATCCCTGTCAAAGGTAGAACGAGTTGTCAAAGAATCCCCAAAGTAGCTCTCACTGCAGTGGATGGCACTCCTAAGATCATCAGTGACTTTCATAAAGATTTTTATGACATTATTCTTTGATAGTAAGCTGTGAATTTGATTAGTTTTCTGTTTTGTGTCTTTATTAATTACAGATATCTCCTAGCAATTTTGAGAAAAAAAATACAAAAAGGAAAAATGAGTGAGAAGAATTAACATTACACATGTTCCATTTCTGCTAACCTCCACTGTCTCTAAAAAGAAATTTCAGTAGAAGCAGCATAACTGGTGAGAGGATCATTGAATCCATGGCGGCGTCCAGTCCTACTCACAGCCTGGTGATCGTGAACTTGCTATGTAGTGAACAGTGTGCTCTGCGTTCTTCAATGACAGAATCTCTGCATTAGGCGTTGTCTCTTCCTCATTACAGTGCGGGCCATATGTGACTGCTCGGGGTGTGGGAATCCCCTCTGAGTTTAAGGAGGCCCCTAATTCCTGTGTGCCCCCTGCAGGTCCGTTCTGTACCTAACCCTGTTACCTGACCTCCAAACCTACAGTGTAACTGTCCACTCGTCTGAGGTCCCTCGTTAGAAACTTTTCCTCAAGGCGTGAGTAGTTTTTGAATACCGTTTTTCTCAATTGCCTTTGCTTAATATCTGGCATATCGCAGGCCATTTTCAAATACCTGTTCAGGAAAGAATGTAGTCTCTAGTGCTCATTCCACTCTGAAACACATGCACGCACACACGCGTGCGCGCACACAGACACACACACACACACACACACACACAGATAGGTGATAGATAGTTAAGTAGATAGATAAGATAGGTAACACAGGTTCATGGCTTCTGGTTGTATCAAAGTGTTTATCGCTGTTGTTGACTTTGTTTGGAGTTAACAGGCACGATTGATCTCATTGACACTAGCATCTGTATATCTGATGTCATTATCCCTGACACGTGTCAGCTAGTTTTTATGATTGCCTCCCATCACCACTTCCCACCTCAGTGATCCTTAGTGTTCTATTTACTCACCAAAATCAAAAGTAATTTCCCCAATGCAAGTCTATTATGAATTTGTAAAAGATGGTTTCTCCCAGAAGATAACTTGTATTTTAAATAGTCATTGAGCCTATTTAAAGACAGCTTTGTATCACAAGCAAGTCTTGTTGTACAGCCAGTGGACCTAACAAAGCAAAGCATCAGGCTTCCAGTATTATCGTAACCCTAGGTTCCCTCCCTGAGTAAGGTATCGGTGCGCACACAAGAGATACATTGCACGTGCTGGGCTGTCGGTCACTTTCTGCTTCACATCTCTTCTCCTTTCTACCTTTGCTCAGGTGGGCGGTCCTGAGGGTGGTAGAGTGGCCGTGGGCCTGGTTCCATCCCCTTCCCTGGGCACGAGTTGCACCCGGACGGTTCAGAGCCTGCCTCCCAATATCCTCTCTTTTTCCTCTAAGGTGGAGCAGACGTGCTCCCTCTGCCTACTCTTATGCATTTAGGAAACGGCACAAATTTCCCTGCCAAGTGGGAGAGGCCAGGTGAGGGTGATGAAGTTCACATATAGATTTTTCTAGTCATGAACTAGTGATATTTATTTTCTTCTAAATCTCAAATCATGGTTGCTGGAGCACTTCTGAAGCCTACTTCTTAAGACAAACAAGCACCCGTGAATCAAAGTGTGTAGGTGGTTTTAGGTAAAAAAGTGAATATACTGGCTTTGACATCTGTGCTCTGTGGGTTCCAGTCTCCAAATTGTCTAGCTTGTGGTGTTTATGAGGTAGTGTATGTGAAGAGTTCACACCTAATTTATGTGAGTTCAGTCATCTGTCATAGAATGTGCTGGTGAACCATAGGATGCACAGTCTATAGTCATACACACATAGAAAGATGACAGAGGGATGACAGAGACTACAGAAAGCAATTTCTGTATCTCTTCCATCTCTGTTCTCATTTAGCTATACGACTCCCGTGGGAAGAGACAAAGGTATTCTAAATGTGATTTTCTACCGCCGTGTGTACACAGATGAATCCCAGAGAAATGCTTTTTCTCAGAAATAGTACTTGTAAACAAAATCTTAAAATTAGACAAACAGCAGTACACTGTGGAACAATTTTGGTTTTTTGTTTTATCTTTTTTTCGTAATCAGTGAGCAAAGATGATTCATTCAATCAGTGAGTCTTTTCAAAGAGTATTAATATCAAAATTATTAAAGAGTTTGATTTGTTCAAATTCAGTTCCTACAAAAATTAATGCTAAAGTCGTGACGATTCTGAATATCAGAAATTTACAACCAAATATATATGCTATTCCTCTGTTTCCACAACAGAGCTGATTTGGGGGAAAATGAAATGTAAAATTTTATAAATCAGATGTGGTTCATAATCATTTCTGTAAGAGAAAGATCCTCTCGTGACTTCTAGAAATAAATATCACAAACATAAAATAACTAAATAACTGCCAGACCAGAAAAATTTGTATTCTCTTTCCCTTTTTTTTTTTTACAACTAAGGAAGGAAATAGTTAGAACTAGCCTAATTGGATGGCAAAATATCCATTGAAATAATGTTTCATAAAGTGAATGATTTAAAATGAAGCAAATGGATGCAGTTTTTAGATGTGTAAGTGTAAAAGATGGCCACTGTGGATGCCTCATGGCTTCCTTGATAAAGCCACAGCTGGTCACCCTGACAAGTGGAATATATGTAATTCTTTTTTTTTTTTCTTTTTCAAGTTTGTATTAAATTTCAGTTAGCGTTCAGGGTAATATAGTTTTAGGTGTGGAATTTAGTGATTCGGCACTTCCATACATCACCCAGGGCTCTCATAGCACGTGCTCTCCTTAACACCCCATCACCTGTTTCCCCCCACCCCCCATCCTCCCCATCAACCCTCAGCTTCCCCTCTGTAGTTGAGTCTGTTTTCTGGTTTGTACTGGAATATGTGTAATTCTAAACTGAGGGTGGTCAGAACTCCTTCCTGAGCTTACATTATGGATGGGTTCATTTCCCATTTGGAAACATCTTTTTGTTTGGGGAACTGAAGTGTCTCTTTTCTGAGCTTACATCACATTGTGTGAAGGACCGCATGTAAGTAATGTCAACATTGACCGGGGTATCATTCTGTCTGTGGCTGACATGGCGGGAAATATCTGGGACTTGTCAGGCACATTCGCAAACCTGCTAAGCGGGCTGGTCTCCAGTAGTCAAGTGAGTATGGCTGAATTTGTTTTAGTCCTGAAAAATGAAGCTTCCGTTTGAGTTACCCAATCCAAAGACAGTCAACTCTCTACTCTGAGTACTTGAAGCAATTTACATCAATTAATATATGATAAAGTTAGGCTTTTTATTATTCCCACTTTATAAATGAGGAAACTCAAGTCTACTCTGTTTAATCCAAGTCACAGTCAGTGGCAGAATCCAAGATGAAAAATTCTGTCTGTTCCCAAGAATTGTGTTCTTTAGATACTGACATTTTGTATAATTATCAATTTAAGTACATGGGGTCTGCGGTACGTTCTTTGCTGACCTCAGAAGACTTCATGCTGACAAGAGTTTGTCTGAAGTTTCATTTTCTATCAGTCTACGTTAGTATAAATCAAACCAGCGAGGTGACCCTGCTAAATAAAGATACTATAAAAAGAGTGAATAGATAAATAAATGGTTGGATGGATGGAGAGACAGAGATACATAGGTACATAGATAGATACGGAGATAAAAATAAAATCAATCAAATTAGCAAAAGTGTAATTTGGCATGTAGAGAAACTCTTTTTAACTTAGGAATCCTACAACGCAAACATAATTACCTAAGACAAAAAGACTCCATCTGCTTCTTAAGATAGATTTCTACTTCAGGCTGCTTACATGTCCAACTTGGATCGACATCTAGGAACGATGGGAAATATCATTAACGGAGACGTTTGTAAGCAGCAGTAAGTCCAGTACAGAAGTCTTCATGTCCGTGTAAACACAGTGTAGACGCTGACTCACAGGACAACGGTGCTTACGGATGTGTTCTGCTAATGGAGCAAAGCATCATCTCCGACTTTAATGGTGACACTTTAAATCCTTCCCCGCTCGAAAGGTAATTTCTTTCGCTTAATTACTTTTGCAGGACTGTAAAGCACTTGGGCTTTCTCCTCTAAATACAATTCTTTGCATTAATTCTCCACGTTTCTGTCAAGATTAGTTAAGTGTCTTTGCTCTGGTTCTTTATGTGATGTAGATAATGACACTATTTTATTTTCTATTTGAAAGTTCCCTAAAAACTGAATATCAATCCCCAGCACACAAAGACACACATACACATACAAACACACACTGGCCTTTTTATTCAATTGGTTAATTTGTTCATTAAAATTGACTCACAACTACACACACACACACACACACACACACACACACACACACATGCCTGGCTTTTGTAAAACTCTATTTTTCATTTGTACTTGATTTTTATGGCTTATCGTTTCCCACGTTTGACACTTTTATTTTAAGAAGGAAAAGAAAGTTGGTAACTTGGACCAAAGATAAGATTTGTATCACTCTGAAAGATTTTCCCATTCAGAATACCTACCATTTCACTTCTTTCTAGGGAGCGTTCAGATCTCTAGGGAAAAGCAGGCACCACATACTCTCTTTCTAATTTCTGACTGAGTTCACCTGAGTCAGAACTCTAAGTCTGGTGACCAGGTTAACAGTAGAGACACCAAGCAGGGCTCATAGTGGGGTACCCACTGACGGGGCTGCTGGGTCCCCACCCCTCCCCTACTTTCAGGTCACCACTATTGTCGCTGTTATTCACATTCTCAGCCCATCCTCCCACATCGCCACCTCCGCTTCTACCACAACACACACGTGCGCATACACACGGACATGTACAGACGCATATGCATACAAACACACATGTGCACAGGTGCAGACACAAACACGTGTGCTCGTGAACACACACACACACAAACATGCCTGTATACACATGTGCACACACAAACACAAATGAGCACAGTTTTTCTGTGCGTACCCACACATGGACAAATACACATCGAGCACACGCAAACTCACACATAGTATGTGCACAGGAATATGCAAACACAAACACATGCATACGCACAAATACACGCCTGTGGGCATAATAGGGGTAATCCCACTGCTTCGACTCATGAAATCATTGAGAATAATTGAGAAAAATGGTTGTATAGGAATAATATTATTGGCAATTAACTCATATGTTTGGAAAGGGTGTGCGTACATCTTACTAATCTTTGATTTTAGAAAGTTTATTTAGAAGATTTAGAATTTAGAAAGTTAATCCACCAAAAGTACACTATTCATAGGGCGCCCATGAGCATCAGTGTTGTAATAAATCTAAAAATCCTAGAGCAGGGGCGCCTGGGTGGCTCAGTCTGTTGGGTGTCCGACTTCGGCTCAGGTCATGATCTCGCGTCTGTGAGTTCGAGTCCCATGTCAGGCTCTGTGCTGACGGCTCAGAGCCTGGAGCCTGCTTTGGATTCTGTGTCTTCCTCTCTCTCTGACCCTCCCCCGTTCATGCTCTGTCTCTCTCTGTCTCAAAAAGAAATAAACGTAAGAAAAAATAAAAATCCTAGAGCAATAATCAGGGTGTCGTAAGGGCTTGATTCATACTGAATCTTTCCTCCTTGTTCCCTTTACAAAAAGTAAGTGGTATACTCTGATAGAGCTGTTTTTAATTTATACTTTATAAACACTCATGACACTTACTACCAAAAGAGATGTATGGTTTAGTCCGTCTTATTTTACAGTTCAAAGTTTTACTTAGATTTACGGGGCACCTTCCTCCCATAGAAGATCTAACACCTGCCATCAAAACACTTTGTTACTTGAAATTGAAAAGTGGAATCATTTGATTACACTTCTGTCAACTTAAAATCGTCAGGAGGCAGTGAGTAGGCAGAAGCCTTTCCATGGGATCAAAGAATTGCAATTCAGGGAAGGCAGATTTGGGCGGCACCCAGGTTGTACCCCACTAGGGAGCAAAAGTCAAGGAGGGTTAAGGACAAAAGGGGTGCTGGTGTGAGATACTTACAAAGAGTTTTGATGGTGTTGGTGGCAGAAAAGTGTCTTGACTGAGCACGACTGGCCCCTGAGGCTTTGCTACGCCAGACCTTTACTGCCATGAGTTGTGGGGGTTCCTGTGGTGCTGCCATCCGTTTGAAACCCCCCTGACATAAGTGACTCCATTTATTTCTCCTTTCCCATATCAAAGCTGCACGAGGTCTGTCACATACATAATATTTGACGCTTTAGCAGTTTACTTAAATCATTAACATAGATTAATCAGATTAATTAATTACACTTCTTACTAGCACTAGACCCATGAGTCAAGAGTCAAGGATTTTGTTTTCAAATCTGTCACTCAGCCCTGGGTTTTGGGACAAAACTCATATTCGCTTCATTCTTCCTTAATAATGTAGCATTGTTTTCCTAGATGTGATAGAAATTAAATGCACTGTTTGAGCTTCATGAGTTCTAGTCTCAAATCAGAGAGAAAGAGTTAAAAAACAGAGAAAGAGAGGAAGGGAAGGGGGGAATGAGGGAGGAAGGGAAGGAAAGAAAGGAAGGAGGGAGGGAGGAAGGGAGGGAAAGACGGAAGGAAGGAAGGAAGGAGGGAAGGAAGGAAGGAAAGGTGAAGAAAGCTGAGTCAAAAAGGATGTTTTGTTGTGTGTGTGTGGACGCGCGTGTGTGTGACACATGACAATAAATGATAAATGTCACATCACGATCATGGACGCTATCAAATGCTGGGCATTGAAGATAGTTGGAGACAATGTCCCATCTAACCACAGCAGCAGCTACTAAAATTCATGGCTGTCTAGGAAGGATATGAGTAGATATTCTGATTTTTCAAGGATATCAGAAAATAAGATGGTGTGTGAAATACTCCAGTTTTAAATTTTGGTAACTAATTCGATTATTTAAAAACGCAGTGATGACTTTGTAGCAAGCAAATATCTTGTCAGCCTAGAGAGTAGCAGTTGGTCATCTGTGCAAATTCAGCTTTCTGTTTGATACTTGAATTCTCTTTATAACACCACAAAGAGGTGATTGCTGATGCTGGAAAAAAAATATGGATGGAATTATTCTTTCTTTGGCAGATGCTTCCACATTCTCTAAAAACAGAATTATTGTGCCTACCAAAATTATGAATCTTTGTTCCATCTCTTTTTTTTTTAAATTTTTTAATGTTTATTTATTTTGAGAGAGAGAGCATGAGCAGGGGAGGGGCAGAGAGAGAGGGAGACACAGAATCCAAAGCAGGCTCCAGGCTCTGAGCTGTCAGCACAGCCCAATGCGGGGCTCGAACCCATGAACTGTGAGATCATGACCTGAGCCGAAGTCAGAAGCTTAACTGACTGAGCCACCCAGGTGCCCCGGTTCCGTCTCTTAAAGTAGTCTCAAATCAGAGAGAAAGAGTTAAAAAACAGAGAAAGAGGGGAAGGGAAGGGGGGAATGAGGGAGGAAGGGAAGGAAAGAAAGGAAGGAGGGAGGGAGGAAGGGAGGGAAAGACGGAAGGAAGGAGGGAAGGAAGGAAGGAAAGGTGAAGAAAGCTGAGTCAAAAAGGATGTTTTGTTGTGTGTGTGTGGACGCGCGTGTGTGGAGGAAACTTTGTTAGTTTTGGAGCCATCGCATTCCTGTCCCCCCAGAGCTCCCGAGTTTCCTCCGCTTACGTCATGAGTATTTCACACATGTGGGAGGACTTCCTTCACCGTCCTGGGCCATCTTGCCTGTGCTCGGAGCTGTGCGGCCAGAATACAGTGCAGAACACTACTCGTGGGCCTCCTACCCCAGCCAGCCGTGTCTGCAAGTAATCTTTATGTATCTGGAAATATCTGAGGATTCTGATTAGGTCCTGCATCCGTCATGTTAAGTTTTTCTTTTAACTTTCTGGAAAACTGTATTTGCTAAGAAGTGACTGAAACAGCACAATCGCTAGAGATACCCTGAGCGTTCTCAACAGCACTCTGCGTTTCTGTCCTCACTGACTTTATTTCACCAACTTCTTCTGAGCTCCACTTCCCCTCTATTCTCCTGAGTGGAATAAACATATTTTAAGCAGTTTCTTCCGTCTAGCATGCCAGCCATCCTCAGCAGTTTGGTCCACAACTGTGGGAAAGCACCGGGCGTCCCTCCTGTGAGCTCCCTGCACTCCTGCAAGGCCACTGGAGCGGTATGTGATCTCTGGGATACCACCTTCCAGCACCTTCCCTATCGTCCCTTCTACACCTGTGCGCGACCGGAGCCCGTGATCTCAGATGGGATGCTCTTGCCTGTTGCTCGGCTTCCACTTTTCTGCCCAGGCTATTCAGACGGTTATCTTCTGTTGCAGTATCTGCTTTGGTATTTAGCAGATGGGAGGTGCAAAGGGCTGAAGGCGGGAGGCGAGATACCGGGTGAGGGATTCCCTTTTTTCCTAGGGTCTTCTCGTCTAGTCCAGTGCAGTGCTGGCAGCTTTTGTCCTCAGGGCACAGCTCACTGTGTTCACAGCCCGCCTTTATTTGAACAAGGTATTTAACCCCCGTTGAGTCAGCCTTCCTGTTTGCAAAGTGGTGATGGCCCAGCAGTCCACCGTACAAAATTGCTACAGAGATTTCGAGTATGTGGTGCCTGGGATGCTTCGTGCAGTGTCTGACGTATAATAAGTATTCCCTGCATTCTGGTCCTTGCTCTCACTGTTATTTTCAGGCTCGGCTTTCTACATCACCTCTGGGGCCGGGCTCGGCTCCTGGGAACGGAGTTACACCGCCTCCGTCCTAAAACTAGTGCCTAGAATATTTACCCTGACCCGGCTCTTGGAGCCCAGCTCCCACAGATGCAGGAGGGGACCATGATGCAAATATTCGAATGTCTGGAAGCGAACCGCCATTCTGTTTCACTTGTGGTTTAAGGCTTGATAGAATCTGGCATTCTGTTCCCTTAAAATACCGAACCTGCGTACCCTCAAAGTTCATCATGTAAATATTTTTGACAGGAAAGTCAAATGTTCTATCCCGTGTTCTAATCGAACTGAAAATTGTTATTCACACAAAGGGGATCTTCCTAGATATCACTTCTCCAGCTAGAAGAAAAAAAATCCTAGCGAATGGAACAAATGGACCGAAAGTGAGAAATTTCTGGCAAGAGAAACCCTTTATGTTTCTGGCAGGATGCTAAATGATAGGGAACACAAGAGCAAAACATTGTTTCGCTAGTCATTCTCCCGACCTTTTGCCGTCCGCTGCCTCTTCGTCTCCCTCGACTGTGTTCGTTCAGTAGCACAGGCATGAGACAGCGGGGGCCGCGATCTTCCCTTCTGCTCCTAGAGTTATATAAGTGAAAATCATCAATAAAAGCCTGCTGAAAACCATCTTTTCCATCATTCTTTACATCAGGGCAGCTGTCAGCCACAGCTGAGCGCTCGACAGGCCACCTTTTGGGCTCTCCGATGTACTGTATTGATGACTTATTATTTTCCCTTGTAACAACTGTTATTACCATGCTGCAGACAGTAAGTGTTGGGTCTAGAGAGGCCGACAGTGGCCACATCATCGTTAGCTGGAAATTCCCAAAGCGAAGACAGGTATCGGCCATGCGGTATTTTATTTCACACCCTCAGTAGCTCACACATTTCATGATTGGTGATAGAAGTCACATGCTGCGCTTAAGCGAATGGATTTTTTTTTTCAAACGGTACAGCTGTGTTTTTCCTGTGTATTAAGTACTGAGCAGGTGGTGTTTTCCAAGCATTTATATTCAGTTTTTTCTTCCATCATGAAGGACAGGGCTCAGAGATGTGCACAGTGACATTTGCAGTTAAATGACAATGAATAAAAGATTGTTGTGGATGCTTTGCTTCGGAAAGCGCTTAATTTGGGACCATGGCAGCAGAAGGCGGTGAGGTGGGGCAGAGCCCAGCCCTCGGTCGTTCAGGAGCCGTTCCACATCCTCCAGCAGAGATGCGTCTTGTTCTTGTGGCGTGCAATTGGAGAAGCGTTCACGACACGGTCTGCCCTTAATCGACTCGAGTGGCAACTGGTGAACATTTGGGGGGACAGGGCCCTGAGGGTCGTGCAAGGAGTGACTGTGTCATCCGCAACACAAGCCACCGGCCATCCGCCTGCGGTCAAGGGCTCACGCATAGTCACCCAGCGGAATCAGTTACCGGCATCTCTCGTGCCTCCTCTACTCCGTTCTCATTATAAAAAACAAAACAACTAAAAAAGGTGCCAGGCTCCATAAGGATTCTGTGTGCCAGCTCACCAGCTCATATCGCCAGTTTTTGCTTTCAATCTCCTTTCCTTTCCTTTCCTTTTTAAATTCTCGAGTGTAAACACATAGGTCATTTTGAATTTGCCTCCTGCGTGCGAATGTCAGCCTACAGGGAGGAGAGGAAAGTGATGGTAAGCGGGCCTAAGAACGAGCTGACGCGTTGAAGAGAAGTGACACGATTGTCCGTTGGATCTTCTCTACTGTTTCTCACAGCCTCCCACGCCAAATGGGCCACTTACGGTTTTTTTTGGTTGGAGTCTCGGCTCAGAGGACCTCCAGCAGGTGGGAGGAGCCAGAAGTCTGTCCAAAGCAAACAGACTTTGCAGGCCGCAGACTCAATGGGAGAGTCCAGTACGTGGCCCAGAAAAGAGGAACGCTGATGCTGGCCTTAGGGATTAGATAAAACAAAGTTAGGGAGATGACGACGTATGAGGCAAAACACAATGCAGAACAGGGACAGGTGACAGCAAATGGCGTACAAGGAGCGAGGTCAAGCACTTTGGGATGAAAGCCATTGAGAACTGTAGTAAGCCAGGCAGTTTTACTGCCTGCGTGTTTTGAGAATGAGGAACATATTAAAAGATAGGGGCACGATTTGACAATATTGGAAAAATACAAGAGTAGAATCTCTGATTTTCAGGTATTCAGGGATTTATGTATTATTCAAAACGCTATTTATGTGTGTTGATGGCTCAGAATTCTAAAACCACATGGGGTTAATTATAACTGCACAGAATCCTGATATTACAATGGAATCAGAATGTATTCTGCTCAAGGAAGTTTTTAAAATCAAAATCTACTTTTTTCCTGTCCTTATCAGGAACCCATTTAAAGTCCTACATTTTCACCAAAGGTTAATAGACTTATTTACATAATTACCCTTCTCAGTTTCCTAGCTAAATATGTTTATATTGGTGAAATACCTTCTTTCACACTCTATATTTGCCTTATCTCAAGTAGAAAAGATTTTTACCTTTTTCTCATAGGACTATTAACGGCCCTTCTGGGGGGAAGGTAGAAAGTAATAAATGTAAGAATTTCCTGTCTGTTATATGACTTTTGGCCAATATAGAGCTTTGGAATGAAGGCCACGCAACCAGCTGTTTAAGGTCTTGAGCTCAAGCCAGTGTAAGACTTTCATTTCTTTTCTTTTCTTTTTTAATTTTTTTTTAATGTTTCTTTATTTTGGAGAGAGACAAAGACAGAGTGCGAGGGGGTTAGGGGCAGAGAGAGAGGGAGACACAGAATCTGAAGCAGCTCCAGGCTCCAAGGTGCCATCACAGAGCCTGACGCGGGGCTCGAACTCAGGAGCTGTGAGATCATGACCTGAGCTGAAGTCAGACGCTCGGCCAACTGAGCCACCCGGGTGCCCCAAGACTTACGTTTCAACATTGTCCCAGCTGCTTGTGGGGACACCCCCATAATGCCCAGGACCTTGCTTATCTCGAATACTGGCCTTGCAATCCTGTGCTTCATTTGCCTGTTGTAATGACCAACCGTCCGCCAGAGCTCATGGCACAATATCTGGACCATAGTTGGTGAGTGCCTTATTGGAATGTGAGGTCCTCATTCCTCTGCTGGCATGATGCTAGTCAGTGGAAGGGAATTCAAATAATTATCACTAACATTAGTAACTAGGAAATAGTTTGAAGAGTCAGGAATTTTGTTTCCTAAATTGTGTTTTTATTCATACTGATTCATACTGGTAATGTAATTTTTGATCGAAGAGAGTATTTGTTTATTCCCAAATTTATACATATGCAACCGTACTGATATATTTTGTACATAAAAATATACAAACATAGATACTTGTAAATGAGATAAGAGATATAGAAATGACAGTCCGCCCTACTGGATCATCTTGCAGGGAAATAGGAGTGCACAAACCTGCAGCTAGATAGTAACTAAAATTCCTCAAAGGCCCACCATCCTGTATCCCTATATTCCTGCCTCTTTTATAAATGATTTCAGTTTTTCACTATGTGTTCAGGTGACAGTAGGAGGGTTTTAACACACTTACTTACAATGTCTCACAGTCACTGCTGGGGCGCCTGGGTGGCGCAGTCGGTTAAGCGTCCGACTTCAGCCAGGTCACGATCTCGCGGTCCGTGAGTTCGAGCCCCGCGTCAGGCTCTGGGCTGATGGCTCAGAACCTGGAGTCTGTTTCTGATTCTGTGTCTCCCTCTCTCTCTGCCCCTCCCCCGTTCATGCTCTGTCTCTCTCTGTCCCAAAAATAAATAAACGTTGAAAAAAAATTAAAAAAAAATAGTCACTGCTGCATCAGAAACATTTAATGATGGAAAGGTAAAGTGATTTGTTTTTTTATGTAGAGATTATTTAATTATAAATTATAAGTGATGTACCAACCAAAAGTCACCAGCCCTTCCTTTTAGACTTACATATTTAAAATAGAGTTGTGTTAAATGGTCTTGATATTGATTACCTTGCTCTGTATAAAGCATGAGATGAATCAGGAAGAGTATATTCTAAAGATTTGAGAGTTTTGAAAATGTTTCATTAATATATGAACACGTAAAATATCTGTACTTGTATTCATATATATTCTCCTGAGACATACAAATTTCTCGACTACTTATTATCAAGAGCAATGAATGATCTGAGATTTTTCCCTACTTTTAACAATGGAAATGAATTATGAGAATTACCTATCAGTTGGGAAACATAAACAAAGAACCAAAAACAGTAGTTTATATAACAGTGCCTGAGATAAAATCTTATTGTCAGCAACCTACAGAAGGTATTGAATACTATGTAAGTCACTGAGGCCATATTTTATTTGTTGTTATTTCTCACAATTGCAATTAATGCCAAGTCATTTGCAAAGAGTGAACTTTCAGGTAATAAAAAATGAGACTAAGATCTAGAAAAGCAAAATCCCCCCCTGTTAATTCTGAGATCAACTCTGATTGCTATGATAGATGAGAAATAGTCTCTTCATGGCTACTCACCTCCCCTAAAAGCAGAATAATCCTGTGAACTTCTCAAAGTTCAATGGCCTGTTTCTTCAGTTAGCTATTGGAAAGCATTTAGGATTGTTAATCAATAATGAAATATTTTCTAAAGGCAATTGCAGTCACTAAGGAGAACAAAACCTCTGTGGATGCCATTTACTTATAAAGATGCTAAGCTATTTCTACTAGAAATCACTTAGTCACCAGTATTGAGTATTCTCTATGTAGTTAAAATGTTAATAGAGTCTTCAGTTGATAGAAGAAAATGAAATTAAAAAATACGTTTCTTTAAAGATCTAACTCTGATACTGATAAATTGGGAATGACTTTCTTGAGGAAAGAATGCTTTGAAGAAAATAGTAAGAGTATACAGGTTGCAGCAGAGAAAGGAAATTGACATAAAGTCAAGAGCATTTTCAAAGGTAGAGAGAAAATAATAAAGCAATACCACTTGGAGCTCTAAGGATGACATAGGTTGGCAGGAGCCCAGTGACTATTTCAAGAAATTATTACGTTGAATAAAATGAATGAACTATAGCTTTGCTCAGGATGGATGGACAAAATTGTGTATGACCTGCTGAGGGGGCACTGTAGACTCATGGGAAGGTTAATGAAATGAAAGAGTACATGTACATGCATACCTCAGAGATATTGTGGGATTCATTCCAGACCATCACAATAAAGCAAATAGCACAGTAAAGTAAGTCAAATGAATTTTTTGGTTTCCCATTGAATATAAAAATTATGCTTGCACTGTAACATAATCTATTAAGTGTTTTATGCCTAAAAGTAATGTACATATTTTAATTTAAAAATACTTTATTGCTAAACAATGCTAAACATCATCTGAGCTTTCAGCTATCTGCTGGTGGATGGTCCTGCCTCAGTGTTGGTGGTTGCTGATTGCTGGGGTGGCGTGCCTGTGGCAAGTTCTTAAAATGAGAAAACAGTGAAGTTTGCTGCATCTATTGACTTTTCTTTCTCTGTAGCACGTGATGCTGTTTGACAGAAATTTACCCACAGTGGGACTTCTGTAAAAATTGGAGTCCATCCTCTGAAACTCTGCTGCTGCTTTATCAACTGAGTTCATGTGATATTCCCAATCCCGTGTTGTCATTTCAACAGTCTTCCTGGCATCTTCACTAGTAGATTCCATCTCAAGAAACCATTTCTTTGCTCATCCGTAGGAAGCAACTCCTCACTCCGTTAAAGTTTTATCACCAGATGTGGCTATTCAGTCCCGTCTTCAGGCTCCACTTCTGAGTCCAGTTCTCTTGCTGGTCCACCACCTCTGTGGTTACTTCCTCACCCATGTCCTGATACCCTCACAGTCCTGCACGAGGGCTGGAAACAACTTCTTCCAGATCCCTGTCAGTGTTGACGTGTTGGCCTCTTCCCATGAATCATGGGTGTTCTTAATGGCATCTGGAATGGTGACTCCTTTCCAGAAGGTTTTGCATTTTCTTTACCCAGATCCCCCGAGGAATCACTATCAAAGGTGGCCGTAGCTTTATGAAATGTACTTCTGAAATAATAGGACTTGAACATTGAAATGACCCCTTGATCTATGGGCTGCAGAAGGGACACTTTGTTAGCAGGCTTGAAAAAAAAATTCATTGTACATTCTCATCAGAGCTTGTAGGTGATCAGGTGCATTGTCAGTGAGCAGCTGTATTTGAACTGAGCATCAGGTCTCAACAGAGGGCTCTGAACACTCAGTCAACCATGTTGTGAACAGATGTGCTGTCATCCAGGCTTTGCTGCTCCGTCTACAGAGCCCAGGCAGAGGGGATTTAGCAGGATCCTTAGGGGCTCTAGGATTTCTGGACTGGTACATGAGCACTGGCTTCAACTTCACATCGCCAGCTGCATCGGCCCCTAACGAGAGCATCAGCCTGTCCCTTGAAGCCTTGAAGCCAGGCACAGACTTCTCCTCTCCAGCTATGACAGTCCTGGATGGCATCTTCTCCCAACAGGAGGCTGTTTCATCCACACTGAAAGTCTTGTTCGGTGTGGCCACCTTCACTCACTCTCTCAGCTGGATCTTCTGGATGACTTCCTACAGCTTCTACGTCAGCACCCATGGCTTTGCCTGGGGCCTGTATGTCATGGAGGCGGCTTCCCTCCTTAAAGGTCACGATCCAACCTCTGCTCACTTCAGACTTCTCTTCTGCAGTCTCCTCACCTCTCAGCCTGCACAGAAGTGAAGAGGCAGGGCCTTGCTCCGGGTTAGGCTTTGCCTGAAGGCACGTCGGGGCCGGTTCGATCATAAGTCCAGACCACACAACCTTTCTCCATATCAGCAGTAGGCTGTGTGGCTTCCTTATCATCCTTGTGCTCACTGGGGAAGCACCTGTCCTTTGCTTCAGGAGCTTGTCCTTTGGGCCCTCCACTTGGCTGATGTTTGGTGCATCCCTTGGCCTCGCTCTCAGCCTGTCTCAGCTTTGGACACACCTTCCTCTCTGAGCTGACTCCTTCCTAGTTTGTGATTCGTGACAGACCCATGACTCTTCCTGTCACTTGAACACCGAGCGGCCATTACTGTAGGAGCGTTAACTGTCCTGATTTCAGTATTGTTGTGTCTCAGGGAATCGAGAGGCCTGAGGAGAGGGAGGCGGGGGAACGGCTGGTTAGTGGGGAAGTCAGAACCCACACACACTTATCAAGTAAGTTCCCCATCCTACGTGGGCACTATTCGTGGCAGTTACAATAGTAACATCAAAGAGCATAGATCATAGATCACTATAGCAAATATAATAATAATTTAAAAGTTTGAAATAATGGGAGAATAACTAAAATGTTGACAGAGTCACAAAGTGAGCAAATGCTGTTGGAAAATGGCACCAACAGACTTACTTGTACAGACATTCAGTTTGTAAAAAATGCAGTTTATCTGAAAAACACGATACAGCGAAGCACAATGAAATGAGCTTTGCTTGTAGTGATTAAGAATCTTTTTTAAAGGAATCTTCAGGACCACATGGCTTCATTGGTAAATTATTTCAAATATAAAATTGAAGTATGGTACCAATCCTTCATGAATTTTGAAATAGAGAAACTTCCCAACTTATTTATGAGGCCTGTATTATCCTGATACAAAAGCCAAACAATGAAATCTCAAAAAAAAAAGTAAAAAGAAAAGTAAGATACTCTGTGGACAATATATTTCAGGAATATAGACACAAAATTCTCAATAGAATGTTAGCACACTAAATTCTACAACATGTGACAATGATGATACACATGGGGAAGTGGAAATTTTCCCAGGGATACAATATTATTTTAGTATTCAAAAAATAATCAATGTAATATATACCATATTGTAGGTAAAGAACTAAAACCACACGGTCACCTCAATAGTTGCAGAAAAAGCGTTCTAAAATCCATTCGTTATTAAAAAAAAGAAAACTCAAAAAACAAGAAATAGAGTAGAGCTTAAACTGATAAGGGTCATTAACAAAAACTCTACATCTGATGATACATCTAGTGGTAAAAGACTGAATATCCACCTTCCCCCCATAGGTAACAAGCCAAGGATGTACCCTGTTTTTGTTGATTATATTCAGTATTGTCCTGGTGGTTCCAGTCAGTTCAATGAGAAAGAACAATCATAGAAGCATAAAGACTGAGAAGCAAGAAGTAAAACTGTCTTTATTCATAGATGATATTGTTATCTATGTAGAAAACCCAAAGGAATCCACAAAAAATATTAGTAAATTTTCAAAATGTGAGCTTAATATACAAAAGCCAGTTGTATTTATATGTGCTAGGGAAAAATCCAAAAATGAAGTTAAGAAAATAATTCTATTCACAAAGCTATAAAGCGAAAATATTTAAAAACAAATGTAGCAAAGGGGCGCCTGGGTGGCTCAGTCGGTTAAGCGTCCGACTTCGGCTCAGGTCATGATCTCGCGGTCTGTGGGTTCGAGCCCCGTGTCGGGCTCTGTGCTGACAGCTCAGAACCTGGAGCCTGTTTCAGATTCTGTGTCTCCCTCTTTCTCTGATCCTCCCCTGTTCATGCTCTCTGTCTCTCTCGGTCTCAAAAATAAATAAATGTTAAAAAAAATGTAGCAAAATAAGTGTAAGATGTGTATGCTGGAAACTAAGGCACATCACTAAGAGAAATTAAGATCTACATCGATGGAAAGTCATTCCATGTTCATGGATTGGAAGCTTCGGTTTGTTATGCCGGTATTTCTCCGCAAATAGATCTATACGGTTAATAGCATTGCTGTTACATGTTAGCTTTCATCATATTAGCATATATCTTTCCCTGATGAGCCTCAGATATAAATACTCGTTAATATTTGTTAGTTACATATACAATTATTTTAATATGGGATCTTTTAAAAATACATTAAGGGGCGCCTGGGTGGCGCAGTCGGTTAAGCGGCTGACTTCAGCCAGGTCACGATCTCGCGGTCCGTGAGTTCGAGCCCCGCGTCAGGCTCTGGGCTGATGGCTCAGAGCCTGGAGCCTGTTTCCGATTCTGTGTCTCCCTCTCTCTCTGCCCCTCCCCTGTTCATGCTCTGTCTCTCTCTGTCCCAAAAATAAATAAACGTTAAAAAAAAATTTTAGAAAAATACATTAAACAGGGGTTCTCTGAAGACTTACATTGTACATAAGTATCTATTCTAAGATTTGAATAATGAGGATGCTAGCGCTGCATAAAATTTGGAAGGAGAAAAGTATTGTACATTGACCAGCTTGTCTCTGTGCAACCGCTTATTTGATGCACAGGGATGTGGTATGATTTTAGAAAACTCAATAAAGCCATTGTAAGTAAATAAACAGAGGAAAAATCTCCTTGGCATTGCCTTGGCTTCCAAGTTCATTTGGAACCATTAAATGATGGTCATAAGCAAGATGCCATCTTCCTACCCATCATCTTTCTGCTGGGGACACAGAGGCCACTCCAGGGCACTGAGTGGGGAGGGGGAGTTGGAACACATCTCCAGTCTCTCTCTACTTCAGATGAAGAGAGCAGCCAGTTTAATTGATCAAATCTTGACATTTATTCAGTCATATATATATATATTTTTTTTAGTGCATTTGTCAGATTCTCCTCTGATGTCTTACAGCATGAAAGGACTTTCCCACAGGATGGAAGTAAGTACCTCAGCGATAAATGTTTTATTTTTCTCGTGTCTGACCCTATGCTATAAATTGTGGAGTTTACAAAACAGCTGAGACATAATCCTTACTCTGAGGCTTAAAATCTCACTTGACAGGGGAGGCAGATATGGAACAATAAAAACAAAGACGTAATGGACACAGGTGGGGTCAGGTGAGCAGATGCCACAGGGTCCCTTACAGAAGCTGGCTAATGTCTGGGTATGGGGAGAACCAAGCAGATGATGGAGACACTCCAGGAGGCTCGTACAATGCTAAAACAGCCTCCTTCAGAAAACACTTCATAGACTTCTGCATTTAAAATACGGCCTATTACAAAGAGATATGTAAACACCACTTGCTTTCGCGCCTAACGTTATTTGGGGAAAGTATCTAGGACAGTGCTAAAATTTCTACTTCTCAGTCTGCATGCATCTACTTTCTCTAATTAAATAACAGGAAACTGTGTTTTCAATCATCAAATACTTAGCAATTAGGGTTGTTGTGGGTTTTTTTTTCCAAGAAATGCAATGTAGTAAAATGTGGCCTTGAAGAACATTTACTCCACTGTGAGTTTTCTAAGAAAATAAAGTAGGAAAAAATTAATAGCCTATAATTTTCCCCAAGTGTAAAGCAGGTACAGTATAATAATACAATGTCTGTTGGAGTCACTAGAGTCGTGAGTAAGGAGGAAATCGTGCCGTTTGCAACTACATCCAAGACATGATTCTGAGTGAGATGAGCCAGTCACAGAGGGACAACTACTACCCAAATCCACTTGCTTGAGGAATCTAAAATAGCAGGCTTACAGAGACCGCGGCAGAACAGTGGTCGCCAGGGGCTGGGGGAGGGATCTGGGGGCCGCCAGTTGGGCAGGTGTGCAAGTCAGGCAGGCTGTCAGCATGAGAGGCTTGTGCACCTACAACTTCTGTTAAGGAGGCTGATCTCAAGTGTTGCCACCACAATAAAACCAGAGCGAATAGGCATGTCAGAGTGAGAAAACACATTTCCCATGATGTCTATCTAACAAAATGATTTCATCCAGAATAAAGAAATCCTACACCCCTGTATGGAAAAGATAACCAGCAGATTAAAGTTTCAGTTAAAGATCTGTACTTTCCATTCACGAAAGAAGAGAGCCAGGTGGGTAATGAGAGTAAGAAAATGTACTGAACCCAGGGGATCATCAGGAAAACAAGGAGAGAAGCTTCGACAAGCTGCCGCTGCCTGCTAAGGAGGACACCCAAGGAAGTCCCAGCATTTGCGATGGGAGTGCAACACTGCACAACTATATTTTAAGGAAGTTTCACAACTTCTTATAACGTTGGACTGCACACATGTCCAATGACACAGCGATTACATTTTCGGGCATATACCGAAAATAAATGAGTATGCATAATCACCCTGGAAAGATGAGGGTAGTAACATCTGTAGCTGTTTTCATATTAGACAAACCTGGACAAATCTGTCCAGAAGAGAAAGTATTTTAAAGTTATGATATTGACCTATAAGGTAATAAGACGCAGCAATAGAAAATGGGGTGCTCGTATGCACAACAGCATGGATGAATCCCGAAAACATGACGCTGAATAAAATAAACCAGATGCAAAAGACTAAATACTGTGTGACTCCAAACGAATGAAGTTCAGCACAAAGGTGGGAAGAAACCACGGAGAGGGTCGCTAGCGCAGTCGTGGCCCTCGGCGGGCTGGGACAGAGCCAGGGAACTCTCGGAGCGTGTTCCCGTGTAGGATGCATCAGGGTGCTCGCTTGCAATCCGTGCATTTTACTACATGTAAACTTAGTCGGAGTGATTGCTCCCAAAGTCTCTCGTTAAGGCTGTAAATTATTTCCTACTTCTGTTCATATTTTTCAAAATATGAGTGATGTTATCTTACATTTGCATATTTTTCTAAACGATGACCTTGTGGTTTCAGATTCAGTTTTCCATCTAACATGTATCATACATTTATAATTGAGTAAGTGATTTATAATTGAGTAATAACATCACAGGTAAATCTTGGTCACGATCTGTAATTTAGGTGGTATCGCCTGCACTTTAAATTAAAGCTGTACAGCGATTTTACAAGGTTGCCTGAAGCCACAAAGGTGGTGTCCTAGGGACTCCAATCCGGGTCTGCGCCTTCTTCCACTTGATAACTTTAAAATAGCCTTTGAATTAAAAATAGAACTAACCTACCACGCAGCCATAGCACTGCTAGGAATTTACCCAAGGGATCCAGGAGTGCTGATGCATAGGGGCACTTGCACCCCAATGTTTATAGCAGCACTTTCAACCATAGACAAATTATGGAAAGAGCCTAAATGTCCGTCAACTGACAAATGGATAAAGAAGATGTGGTTTGTATATACAATGGAATACTACTTGGCAATGAGAAAGAATGAAATCCCGCCATTTGCAGCAATGTGGATGGAACCAGAAGGTATTAAGCTGAGTGAAATAAATCAGTCAGAGAAAGACAGATACCATGTGTTTTCCATCTTATGTGGATCCTGAGAAACTTAACAGAAGACCATGGGGGAGGGGAAGGGGGAAAAATAGTTACAAACAGAGAGGGAGGGAGGCAAACCATGAGACTTTGGATAAAGAGAACAAACTGAGGGTTGATTGGGGCGGGGGAGAGGGGAAAATAGGTGATGGGCATTGAGGAGGGCACTGTTGGGATGAGCACTGGCCGTTGTATGGAAGCCAATTTGACAATAAAGTATATTTAAAAAATAAAATAGTCTTTGAAATAGTTATTTAATGAATTAGTTCATACACTGTCTGCACACTGAGAAACTGATGTGCTCGTGTGCACTGGAGGGTGAATGTAGTTCCGCCCTCTGATGCCCCTGTGGACGCGGTGGCCCAGCTCCCTGTTGGCAGAAGGGGACGCTGGCGTGTCCTGTCCTCACACCCCCAGTCCCTGGAGGCCTGACGGTCTCCCTGCTCTGATGCCGTCCCGACAGACCCACGTTATCTCCCTCCCCAGCCCCGAACTGCCTCCAGAGGTGGTCCTCCAGGACCTTCTGGTTTCCAGCCCGCAGCCTCCTGCCCTCTTCTATCCTTGTCAGCTGCCCCCTCTTACCGCACAGCCCACTGCTCCCTCTTGTCCCCACAGCCCGCTGACCAGCGTGCTGACTTCCTGGGATGGCTTGTGGTTCTGCCACGGTCATACCACGTGTTCCCACAGTTCCCTGTCTGCCCAGACGGTGGGCCGGCTCCCGTTCAGTGCCCGGCCACCTTGCTCCCTCACCCCGTGTGTCCCCATCTCAGCCCGGACCCTGTCAGCACTCCTCAGTACGAACACCCATGAGCTAACTGATGAGCCTCCTACTGGTTTACTCCAGATGTCCCACATTAGCTCTAAGCCTGTGAGCTTCTAGCCAGTTTCCCATGTGCCCCCCCGCCCCCATTTCTTGGGAGCACTGCTCTCCAACATCTGCACAGACCTCACTACTGGTCACGTCCACCCAAGGCAGCCCCACCACCTGCCTCATCTGAGCCTCCCCAACCTGCGCCCTGGCCTCCCCAACCCAGGACGCCATCAGGTCATGTCCTGTGCTCATCACCATCTATAACTACCCCCCCCCCAACCTGTGCCCTGGCCTCCTGTCCCCACCCCCAGGACACCATCAGACCCTGTATGCTCATCACGGTGGGCAGCTACTCTCTGTGTCCCAGCCACTTTTCTACCCACACCTTCTCCCCCACACCTCCCTGGATTTCCTTGTAAACAGTGAATCCTGCCCCTGACATACTCCCTTGGCTTCTCCTGCTTCACCATCTCCAGGGCACTTATCACTACTGAACAGACCACGTATTTTGGTATTTGGCCACACGTCACCTGCCGCAAGAATGTAAGCTGGCGGAGGGCCAGGGTTCTTGTCTGTTTGTTCTCCGCTGTGTCTGAAGGCCTGAAACAGAACGTGCTACCCGCGAGGCATTCAGTACGAAGGGACGACTGTGGCTTTGTGCCTCTTTAAGTTTACCTCATTGTTTTATGCATTTTCCATCCGCAATCTTTTGGGATATACTCCCTGGAAGTAGCAGCGTTTGGGAAAGTAAGTCCAACCTTTGGTTTTGGCTTACAATCTCAAGACTGGTTTTGTTCAGCTGCAAAATCAGCCGTGTCCTTGCTTCTGTCAGTTCGGGTGCGTGGAGATGGTTTCAGAGACCCGAAATCTTTCTAGAGAAAAGTCTTTTTAGTGTTCCAGGAATAGACTTCTGCATTCTCACTTAGCATTTCTTTTTAGCTTTTTTTTCTCCTCTCCTCTCCTCTTTTGTCTTTGTTTTTATTTTTATTTTCCTCTCTCTTTCTTTTTGTCGCTATTTAGAAAAGACTGTATAAAAACAGGGTCAGAGCTGGTCCGTCTTAGTGTCAGTATGGTACATACTTGTTGTATACAGCTGGTACATATCCTCCTTCGTACAGACTTACAAGGTACATAACCGTTTCTCTGTTGCTGGACAAGTAGTTTTTTTTTTTCTTTTCAATTTTTTTTATAAGAGCAAGTGATCCTTCAGTTACTAGTAGTACATATGTTTAAGTATATATAGATTTTCTCCCATTTGTTGTAGGTTAAGAGCATCTTTAGTTTTTTAAGTTTATTTATTTTGAGAGGGAGAGAGAGAGAGAAACCCAAGCAGACTCCTCACTGTCAGCACAGAGCCCAACGTGGGGCTCAAACTCATGAACCAGGAGATCATGCCCTGAACTGAAGTGGGAGGCTTGACTGACTGGTTGGTGCCTTAGAGCCTCTTTATTTTTATTCCCACCAACAACATCATAAAGTCCCTAGAAAAAAGTCTGTATGGCACATTTCATAAGATTAATTACCTTCTCATGACGGTCAAACCTATTTTGAAATATGAATTCTTCATTAGTTTATATTCTATGAGAAGATTTTTGCCCTTGACTTTTCTGAAATCATCACACACATATATTTTACATCAAACCAAAAGCCAACTGATGACCTCCTTGTTGTAGTCTTAATACTGTGCTAAATATGAGATACAAAGTTTTTATCTCTAGGAAAGTTTTTCATGGTATACCAAATAATATAACACCTAATATCCAAAGGTTGTTGTCTCTTTTAGGACAGCATTTTAGGAAGTGAGCCCAGCACCCAAGTTAAACCATTATCTAAAAATGAATTTTAAAAGGTCAGAATAGACAATTCTGGGTCGGTCCCTCCTTCAGAACAGCCATTAAGCGAGCTGAGTGACTCAGTATGTTGAGCATCTGATTCTTGATTTTGGCTCAGGTCGCAATCCCAGGGTCATGAGACAGAGCCATGAGTTGGGCTCCACACTGAGTATGGAGCCTACTTGAGATATTCTCTCTCTCTCTCTCTCTCTCTCTCTCTCTCTCTCTCTCTCTCTCTCCCTCCCTCCCTCTCAGCTCCTCTCCCACTCTCCTGCTCTCTCTCTAAAAATAAAGTATATATATACATATATTATATATACATATATTAATAAAACAGCCATTAAGCTGGGGAAAAATTGTGAGTTAAATATGTTGGCCCTCTTGGTCCTGATAGACGCCTGTAACAGTCAGAGGACTGCTTGATGCACAGGGCTGCTTATCTTTGATAAGAAGGTGGCTGTGAGCCCAAGCCTGACACCAACACCCAATTCTTAGTCACAGCAGCCAAAAAGGGGAAACACCCAAGTATCCTTCAAAAGGTGAATAAACAAAATATAGAAAGGGTATGGATTTCTGATACTTGCGACAACATGGATAAATAGGAAAGCATCATGCTAAGGGAAATGAGTCAAAGACAAAAGGATAAACGGTACATGATTCAGCTTATATGGAATATCCCAAAGAGTCAAACCCATCGAAGGAAAATGTAGATTGCAATTTACCAGGGGCTGAGGATGGGGAGAGGGGAATAGACAGTTCTTTCTTAATGCGTACCGTGTGTCTGTTTGGGGTTTTGAAGATTTATGGAAATAGTTGTGATGGTTATACAACATAATGAATGTATTCCGTGTTACTGAATCATACAATTAAAAATGATTAAGTGGTAAATTTTATGTATATTTTACCACAATAAAGAAAGTAAATTAAAGTATTTTATCTGAAACAAATGCACCTAGCTTGAAGAATTAGAACACTGTGAGCTTTCATTAAGAGGACCTTCAGCTTGGTGTGACTTAAATGGTTAAGAAAGAAGTGGGTTATTACACCTGGAAAGAGGAGCTGGAAATCTCAGAATTGATTGGGCCAGAAATTCAAGGACTCCATCAGTGACCTCGGGTTTGGTCCGCCTCTCTGCGGTGTTTGACTCAGCATTGCTTTCAGCCTAAAGTCGGTTTCCCTCGTGGAGTAACTGGTTGATAGCATTACGTGGGTACTTAGGTAACACCCTTGTTCAGTGAGTGGAAGAGGAGACTCACACCCTTCCCCAGAAGCAGGAAAGGTCACTCTAGACTTTTCTTCCATGAACTACCAGTGGTGCAGAAGAAGGTACTGTTGTCAATGGCTCCCTGCGTGCCAGTGGAATCAGTTTGAGGAAATGCTTTCTCTATCATGCTCTCCGTCCTTCAAAACCGATACAATGTGGCTGCACAGGTGAATATTTTTGATCAAAGTTTAAAATTGCGAGCGGTGGCCATTACAGACATGATATCATAAAGTTCATGGATAGGAGATCAAGAGAATAAAAGTCATTATCTTTAAAGACTGGATAAAATTGAGCAGGAAGGAGCTCACTCTGTAGAAGTTTCACTGTCGTTTGACTGATTACCGATTCAATTCTCAAGACTGAGATCTTTTACAAGATGGAACTCCCAGCCTTGACAACCCTACGTCCCTGGGATTTCTACGGCTGGCTCTGAGCTCTGTGACACTGCACAGGGAAGAAGATTCATCAATTTCAGACTCTCCTGCAACACAATACAGGATGAAAATTAACCCGGCAAACATAATTAACATTCATGGATTATTAATTGTTTCTGTAAGGAGAGTGTGCTCATTCCAAAAGACTTAATTAAAACACAAATTTCCTTAATTTGATCGTGTAAATGGAGTGGGTGGTAATATTTAAACGACTTTGCATGAGATTCTTGGAACTTGAAACGGTTTCCCAGAACTTCATTTTACACCAGTCTCCCCGCTTTGTTCAAACTTGTACTAGTCAGCTCTGGCCGCTGTAACAAAGTAATATAGACCGGGTGGCTGCAGCAAGAAATGTCTACTGCTCACGGTTCTGGAGCCTGGAAAGTTGACGAGGAGGTTTCCTGTAGATTCAGACCCTGGTGACAGCCATCTTGTGTCTTCATAGGACAGAGAGTGTACTCACCTGTTCTGTACCTCTTTTTATGCGGACAGTCACATTTTTTAGTCTCTTGTTATTAGGATAGTCACATCATGGGAGCCCACCTTCATGACCTCATGGGACCCGATACCTCCCATAGACCCACCTCCAAATAGAATCACATTTTGGGTTAGCATTTTAGCATATGAATTTTCTGGAGCCGCAAATATTCAGTCAGGCCTAGAGTCAAGGGACTGGTACTCACAGGTGGCATATCCAAACAAGACTTGTACAGAGTAAAACCTACAAATCAACATAATAATATGCATTTTAAATGTTTAATTTTGAGAGAGACAGAGAGTGAGCACACGCCGGGGAGGGGCAGAGAGAGAGGGAGAGAGAGAATCCCAAGCAGGCTCTATACTGTCAGCACAGAGCCCAATGTGGGGCTCGAACTCACGAACTGTGAGATCATGACCTGAGCCAAAAGCAAGAGTCCAACAATTAACCGACTGAGCCACCTAGGTGCTCCACAATTTTTTTTAATGTTCATTTTAGAGAGAGAGAGAGAGAGAGAGAGAGAGAGGGAGAGACAGAGTGTGAGTGGGCGAGGGGCAGAGACAGAGGGAGACACAGAATCTGAAGCAGGTTGTCCGCACAGAGCCCAGTGCAGGGCTTGAACCCACGAAACATGAGACTATGACCCTCATGAGCCAAAGTTGGACACTTAACCGACTGAGCCACTAAGGTGCCCTACAATTTTTATTTTTAATGTACTCTTTTCTTTTGCAACTTATATTTTGCTGAACAATAATTTTATCCAAGGAGACAACCAAAAACAAATCCCTCCTTCTGAATTTTTAACCCACTTAAATTATAATTAAGGACTACTGCTCAAGATGTTGGTGTGTACAATATGGCCAATGGCAGTTGCACTTGACTAACTGTAGGGTAGACGTGTAACTGAACCACCGTGAGTTGTCTCCTCAGTGAGTCAGTAACTACATCAGGGGGATTGTCAATCAAAGGAAACTTTATTTACAACAAACAAGGAGATCACAGGGAATGACTTCCAAAGCCGAGACTCCTCCAGCAAGGGTGGGTGGGTTCCTTTCATTTAGGCTTAGGATGACTGTTTAGATAGGGGAGCCTCGTCATCATCTGTAGAGAAGGCATGAGGTCACACAGGCGCCTTAAGGAAACCTGCCTATAAGTACATTGTATGTTGCATAATGAGGCTTGTGCCCCTCCTTGGGTGGATATTTTAGTGTTATAATGAGGAGAGATAATTGTGGGTCACTCCATGGTCCATCTATGCAGTCATGGATCAGAGTTGAGCTCAAAGTGGTCTGGGTGGTCTGGGGGCCAGAGCTATTGCCTGAGGGGGAGTTGCGGTTCCCATCACATTATGCTGTGCTTGTGGGGTCTGTTGTCTGAGTTAAGAGATGATCTGGAAAGATGAGCTTAAGGAAAATGTGGGGCAAAGTTCAGTGAGTAAATGCAGGTGGTCAGTAAAGGTTCAGTCTTAGGGTCTAGCTGATGACAAAAGCTGAAAAAATTTATAAAAGCAGCTTAAGACAAATGATACTCATTTCCTGTTAAATGGTCCTTTCAAAATTGGTACTTCTAGGTCCTTGTGCTAGTACTGGATTTAGGTTTTGACAAAGCATTATGTTTGACCTTTTGATTTCCTTTCCCATCCCTGAGAATCAAATTCTACCATAAAAGGACTTTTGCAGCAAGTATTTTTGGTGGGGAGGTATGGAGGGCAAATCAGTAGGATTTCCTACCGCTAAGGCAATTTCACATGATCTGTAACTCATGTTTAATAGAGGATTTAAAAGATCTAAAAGGGTCCTAATTTTATCTGTAAAGCAAAGGTATGTTTTTGAGTCACTAAACAGCAAGCACTAAACAGGAAAATGTTCAGATAGGTTGAAAAGTCATGTGGAATTACTATTCTGTTAGGAAGGCCAAGGGAACCTATTAAATCTCTGTGCTAATGTTAGTTTGATTCTTGTAGAGAAAGTGAGTTCCACAGCCGGATACAAATCAGCCCCTAGACTTTGTCACTCTTTCATAATGCCTCCCACTGACCACAAGGAGGCACAAAGTAATATCAGTCAGTAAGCCTACACCTGAGTCTTGTAGGGGCCAAGGGCAGGGCGCCCCAAGATGGGCCACTTCAGCATAAACATTATTTTGTGTTAAAATCAATAAAATCCAGAAGATTCAGAGGAAGTCTCTTTACCTCCCTGTCAGCTGCCACTTATACCAGGAAGAGAGATTCTTCTTTATGTAAGAAGCTTGCCTATGTGGTAGGTACCTTTGCTGGGCACCTTCTCCTCCCACCTTCCTGCTAGTGGTCTATCTCCCCTCCCAGACCTTATCCCTCTCGTTAGCTCATATAAGCATCATGTTGCCTCACTGTCTTTGGAATTTCCGTGTCTGTGTGGATTCCCCATGCCTACGCTATTAAATTTTATTTTCTCTTGTTACTTTGTCTCACCTCAATTTGATTCTTACTCCAGTCAGAAGGACCTTGAAAGGGATAGAAAATTCTTCCTTCCCAACAGCGTGCAGACAGTGTTTAGCAGAAAACTATGTTTAGCAAAACATTTGGAGACATTCTTTTGAATCTGTTGGAGATTGCCTTGATGGCCAGGACAAATACTATATAACTTTAGCTTTTTTATTAATTTTGCTATTCTTATGTGTTTTCTCCCAGGGAATTCTAAGTAATACATTGACATACAGGTAATACTTAATACTTATTAAGAACATGTGTTCTGAGAACTAAAAGATCTGTGTTCACATTCCTGTTGACTGTTGTAACATATAGACAACGATTTCATTATCTCTTATTTTAGAACCTTCTGCCAATACTTTAGTTTCTTCATAATTTTCTAAATCAATTAATCTGTCTAAAAGAACCTTACCCCAAAGAGATAATACCTGTCAAATAAGTAATAATTATCAACAGAAGAAAAGTTAAAACACTTTTGCAACTTTATGAAGGAAAATGAAATAAAGAAATGATACATTATGATGTCATTTGTGCTACATTAAGATAATATGAACTGGCACTATTTCCCATGAAAACATCTCATTCCAGGTACTTTACTTAAGCTTTGATTTAAAATGTTATCTTGCAGTTGTAACTATCAATCTTAGTAAAACTATAACAATTAATAAGTCTATACTCCTGTGATATTGTGATTTATAATAAGAAATATGTATTTGATCTTCCTCCCCTTTTCTGGCGCAGAGCTCCTAAAATTCTTGGAATTTACTAAGAGAAGAAAATGATGAAGGTGTCTTTTGTTGTGTTCATTAAGTGGCTTTTGGAAAGCCCCTAGGTACCCTAAAGATGGGGGCTACATCCAGCCACTCTCAGTCCTACCCCCTCCAGGGAGGGGCGAGGCGGTGGAGGCAGAATCAGTCACCGGTGGCCAATGATGTAATCAAGCAAACCTGTGTAATGAAGCCTCTGTGAAAACCCAGAAGGATGGGGTTTGGAGAGCTCCAGGGTGAGGGAACACTTCAAAGTTCTGTGTCCCTTCCCTACGCCTCATCCTGTGGATCACCTCCATCTGGCTATATTCCTAAGTTATATCCTTTTATAATAAACCAGTGATCTAGGAAGTAAAATGTTTCTCTGAGTTCTCTGGGCCACTCTAGCAAATTAATTAAGGCTGGGAGAGGGTCCTGGGGAGCCTCTGGTTTATGGCCAGCTGGCTAGAAGCACAGGACCTGGGGTGAGTGTGGAGGGCAGTCTTGTGTTTGAGGTAAGTTGTAGGACACCCAGCTGGTGTCAGAGTATTGTCAGTTGTGGGGGGTGAGCCCCTCATGCATGTTGAAATTGGTGATTAAACCCTAAAATAATCCCGCATATATATGTGAGCAAGAAGAATTATGTTTTTGTTTCACTTCCTCGTCTACCCTGATTACTCAGAAGGTAGATTCATTATTGAAACCTGGGTTATAAATATTCTCCATTCTTAGCTTTTGCCATCAGCAGAGAAGTGATTCATAATATGAAGTCTGAACACCAAAATGTCCTGCGTTGTTCCAACTTAATTAAAGTTGATTTCCTGCTTTAAGACAGACCCACATTTTGGATTTTATACTCCCCCTGATTAAAAAGGGAACCTAGATATTTGTTCTTCCGAGAAAAAACATTTTTGTTTTCTTAATTTCGTGGCCCTTGCTCACTGCCTGACCTTGGGCAAAATCCTTAACCTCTCTGTGTCTTATTTTCAATAACTATGAACTGAGGATGATAATTATAGTATATTCCTCATGGGGCTATTATGTGAATTAAATAAAATAATCCTCAAAAGAAAATGCTTCGCACAGTTTGTGGAATATAATAGGCTGTAAATAATAGTAACTATTAATATTTTCATTCAACACGTTACATGATGTACTTTTTTAATGAACTTCAGAATTTCTACTGTCCTTAGAACCATGTATAGACATTTATCTCCAGAGAGCTGCGTCTTTTTTTATCTTACAGCCTGTGGGTTACCTAAGGGACCAGCTCCACTGCTCATTAGGGTCTATTTGAGGATCTTCTCATAAACATATTTGTATTATTCAAGATACACTAGGTTATTTAGCAATCACGAACGACCCTAAATTTCCGGTTGTGGAACACAGAGAAACGTTTATTGTTGCTGCCACAGAGTCTGTTCTGTGGGTCATAGAACCCTCTGATGTGACTACATATTGAGCCCATTGTTCTAGGTCGCTTTTGCTCTGTGACACCATTAATTACCAGGTGTTCCCTGGTCATTCTGGCAAGATAAGAGAGAAGATGGAGAATCACGAGCCATCTTGGAAATTCTCCCAACTGTGACGAAAGCGCTTTTGTGTATTTGTGTCACTGGGGCCACTGCCAGCCTCTGGGTTTCATGTTCCCCCTTCCCTGGTGGACCCGGGCTGTCTGGCTCATGGCAGCAGAGAACCGGCTCTTTGGTAAATGATGGTGTCTACACAGTGCTGAAAATTTCGTGTTTCTTTATATTCTGTCTCCACACATTCTTCTTTCTTAACCATCGGCTTAATTAGTAGCATCTTTCTCTGTGTATGATTTATAAGTCATCCTAAATCTTTTCAGGATGAGGTGGTATAAAGTGAAAATGTCTTGAGAACACTTTTATCTTTTCACCGCTGCACTTGTACAGTGCCTCTCAAATAATACATTTGTTAAATCTATTAATGGATAAATATTAAATGAACCACATATCCATGTATGTAACTATAATTCTGACATAATCAGGGAGTAAGATTTGAACTGGATTTACTATTTATCATATATTTTGCTGTTTTCTTCATATTATTGTTTCCTTGTGACCAACATCGTATTTTATACGAATGGCAATGTTTAAAGGGTTTTGTTCATTGTCAGGGATTTATTTTAAGTCAATCCTTTGACCTACACAAGGATTAGGCCACCTTAATATACTGAGTAAATTAACCTTTAAATTAGAAAAAGGAAGAAATACATCATAGTGTTAAGAAATGACGAATAATGATTGAATTCCTGATATATAAAATGTTCTAGCTTTTTATTAATTGTATTACTTTGAGCAAGAGAAAACTGAAGCATAAATAGAAATCACTAATAGCGAATCATAAAGGTTTGGTTTGTGAGCCTATCTGACCGATGGATTGATAAATTGATTGAACAAATCAGTAAAACAAAAATTAAAATATTTTTGCTATGTCAGTTGGGGGCACTCTGAACTCTGATGAAATTTTATTTCTATGTTTGGGCGACACCCAGGAGAGTAGGCATCATCTATGAGGACTAAACATTTTTGGTGTCTAAAGAGATTAAAGCAGACAATGGTTAGATTTTGTTGTAAATACAAATGTTTGGACAGTTATAAAAAAGATTTAATTGTAAATACATAGAGAATGCAAGTGTATCTTAGGATATAACATTTGCTTATTTAGTTACCCCTTTACCATCCTGCGGATGAAATGCTTGTCAAGGAGGAGATCTAAGCTGATTGCAAGGAAATATTAAACGCAACCGTGCTAGCCATGTCAAGCCCCATAGCACAACATCTGTATCATAAATCACACTCTGTCAGGCAGCTACAGGAGGGGCAGGGAGTTAAGCCAAAGTGATGGATTTAATCTTTTCTGCCTTTGATTTATTAATAACTGGTTGGACTATGGGAAAGCTTGAAAGACTCACATCAAGGGTGGCAACTCATTTGCAAAAAGCTTTGTTTTCTTTTTTATATTAATGTCAATAATATTTGACACTCCAGTCTGAAATAGGCTTGAACTACTTTTTGATTTCCCATGCCAGCTATTAATAATCCTCCTTTTATCTGGGGAAAAAATCACTTTTGATCTTTCTGCAAATTGACGTTGTCAATGTTACTTTATTTCTGCTAATTCCTAAGATTGCCTTTTATTTCTAACAAAGCATTCACAGATTGCTGTGATAGATTTTTCTTCATTCAAATCTTATAAACCCCAGTTGAATTATTGAAAGGCTCTTGTAAGTCATTCTGTTAGGTTTTTAAAAACAACAGTAGCATTAGCATGCATATGAAGTTGATTTTCACATGTTTTTTTTTTTAACGGCATTTTAACTATATTTAACAGGATTTTGAGAGAGTCTTAGTTCTTAGAACATCTGTTGTTTTACTTAGATTTATTAGTTCATTACACGAACCTGTACTGAGAGTGTCCTATGTGCCAGGCTGTGTGTTAGACTCGGGTGGACAGTGGTGGGACCCAGTGGCAACATGTCAGGTTCTGCCTGTTCTCCTGGACGTTGTAGTCTGGCTGTGAGCTGGGAAGGAAAGGCGATGGAGCAGGTGGTTCTGCATAAACTATCCCGGGGGACACTCCTTCAGGAGGTGGAACTTGGGCTTCCGTCGGAACACCAGGAGGACGTAGGGGTGCCATAGCGGATGAGGTGCCTTCCTGGCTGGGAGACAGGCTGGAAAGGGCACAGTGAGCGGGCTCTGGAAACTGCAGGTGTTTGAGAGTGGCCGGGTGCAGAGCGCCAGGAGACGCTTCGTCATCTCCAGGAACTCTCAGTCTCTCCCAAGAAAAGGTGCAAACAAAACACTACAGGACATTGAAGAGGTTTAGGAGAGACGGTGACGGTGTGAGATTTACGTTCTGAAAAGCTTGTGGTTTCTGCAGTGTTTGATCTCACCGGAGGGAAGGATGTGGGGAAACTTCTTGGAGGTTCCACTGCGGTGATTCGGCTGAGGCAGCAGCAGTTTGTACCCTATTCACACCGATCCTGTCCCCAAATGAAAGGCTAATAGTTGACTCAAATGGACTTACTGCGGTCATTTTAATCTTGACAGTAACGCTAAAAATTTCCCCCGGTTACTTCTTGTGCCCATGGCAAGTGACCCTCACACTGTCCACGCCCTGGCCCTCTGTGCTTTTCAGACCAGGAACACGCTCTGCGGCCTCCATGGCTGGCGGTGTTCCTTCTGCCGGCACATTCTGTGATTCTTGTGAAATTCCAGGCCCCATGTGCATTTTGCAGTCCACACTCTATACAGAGCAACTGTGTGTCTCTACTCTCATTTAAGCAGAGGATTACAAGTAAGGGAGAGTCCGTTTTCCCAACAAATATACAGCTTCATTTCTTACTTTCTTGTGGCCAAAAATCATACTGAAATTTGTAAAATTATTTCTGACTATGTAAAACCCTTGTTCCCCCCAATATTACTTTTTATGGCATAGCATTATTGTTAAGGAAGTAGCCAGTTAGTACCAATCAGTTCATGCATGGATCCACTGCAGTGGAGTTTATAATCTGAGCTCATTTTCCTCCAGTAATAATTTGTATAATAAAATATGCAGTGAGAAAAATGGATTTTCCAAATATATTTCTCCACAATATATCCAGTGGATGAAATACAATAAAAGTGTGTATTTGAACAGGAAATGCATCATTTTCCCCGCTTGCCAAACAGGTTCTGATGATGGCATCTCAGTCAAGTTCATACTCAAAGACCTCCTTAGACACACATCCCCAGTCCTATGCCCTTCTTTCGGCCTTCTGTTTTCATTTTGGATCTCTGTGGTGTTCAGTCTCTTGAGTTTCTCTGCTTATTTTGAAACCAGCCATTGTTCTTCACCCTGTGTTTTTCATAATAGCAACTCCCTTTCCTGTGGGAAATTACCTTTTCCTAACATTGGTAGTTCTGGCCGGACCACAAGCTATAGCATTTCTCTGCAACACGAGGGTGGTTGTGTGATCCCAGGCAGGTCAGTGATCCGACCAGACATGTGAGGAGGGAGGTCGGCACTCCCGCCCTCACAACGTGAGAAAGCTCTGTGAACTCTCACCAACTCGTCTTGGATCCATAAGAGAACAGAAGTCACCGAGCAAACTGCTGTCTCCAGAGTATGAGAGATGGGGGCGTGTGAAGAGCCAGAGTCCACTGGAGCCCATACCCCGCATCAGCGCCAGGGCAGAGCTCCTGAGCTGGAATCGATGAGTCGCGGGGGGCACGAGGTAGACGAGCTTCAGATTCAGCTTACAGCAAGACACATCACGGTGATCCAGTTAAAAGAAAGTTTATATAAATATATTAATTTCATAAAGATCCAGTTTCGCAGCACAGAAAATTATCAGGTACGAGAAGGATTATATAATAATAAAGGGTTTATTCTTCAAGAAGACTTAACAACCCTTAACGTATATCCGTCTAACAACAGATCATCCCAATTCATGAGGTTAAAAGTGATAGAAGCACATGAATCCACTACTACAGCTGAAGACCCCACACTCCTCAATCAGAAATGGACAGACCCAGCAGGCAGGAACTCAGAAAGGACACAGCTGGACCGAACAGAAACCAGTCCCGTTCTCTCTTCCTGGAAATTGATTCTGGAGCATAGACATTGGGACTAGAGTGGGAAAACATACATCAGCGTCTGGGGATGGGATCCAGGCATTCATACTCGTAAAGATGCCCAGATAATCCCGTTACGAACCTGAGATGCGCCAAGTGATTTTCTTTGAGTTCACTCTGCATAAGAGACCCAGGGCCATGCTAATTTTTGGCCTCACTTTTCCAACACTTCCTTCAGTTTGCGAGTTTCCTTTCAATAAATATCCTTTATTCTTTTTAAGTCACATTATTTTATGTTGATTATAATTTTTAAAGTCTTGATAAATGTTGCTGTCTTAAAGTATTTGAAGGACCCGGACATTGTTGAGATAGAACATTTTGTACCATGTACTTTTGTCAAACACAGACCACTGGCTACTGTCATTCCATTTCACCTGTGAACACATTGGATGGATCTGTTTGGGAATCCTTGGAAAACTGTATGAGGAAACTGTCTAGGCCCTGGCTCTGACAGGTGCAATCTAATGTCTTTGAGACAAGGACAAGAGTGGAGGAGGCATCAGGGTCACATGGCCAGCATCTCACAATAAGTGACACTGCCCTCAGGCTCCGGCCACAGATCTGTGGAGCGCCTCAGGAAGTGACAAAATTGGATTGGATAAGAGAGAGGGGTGGGTCCATGGGAAAGAGAGAGAGAGAGAGAAAAAGGATTCAAAGACAGAGTAAAACAGAAAAAATAGAATTGTGACAACATGAATAATAAATTTCATTGGATATATATTTTTTTCAGTTTTAAAGCCAGAATCGTCCTTGGTGTAACATAAGATGTCCTGAATATGATGAAAGAAGCTGAGTTCATATGGTCGTGCACAACACAGCGAAGAGGGTGTAGATAACTCTTCATGCTGAAATGAAGACAGGGGCAAAATTGTGCATGTTCATGGCTCTTGAATGTAGGGGTCAGTTCATGCAGGTTGGGATACTACTCCAAAATTTCCTGATATGATGACGTGTCAGTAGCAGAAGTTATTTCAAAAGAAACCAAGCAGTCATTTTCTCTGATGCATTGTAAGTGTTCAGATCTTCTCATTAACTTTTACTATAACAATTGGAATATGCAAAATTACAGCTTCTCTGGTTGACTTTGAAAATCACTTCTTTCCGGATGCTCCGGAAAGGCAGACATTTCTCCACTGAGTACATAATGGGATTTGATAAAGTTATCAATATCTGAGGGATGTTACTAAAACCTGAGCTTAAATTTTCTCAATATTACCTATAATGTGAAAACGTCTTGGATGCATAACATCATGGGTGAATCTTGAATGCAGGAATATTCCTCTGTTTCCCCATGCTCTCCCCTGCAACTATTCTCTGGTACTTGTTTAAATGCACCTGATAGTGTTAATGTTTACTCACCTTTTACCTTCAGTAAACCACCACTTTGCTGGAAATTGCAGGGTAGAATAGGGTTCCTGCATTCCATCCTTCAATACTGTCATTTCTTTTTGGTAGTCCTGGTAGGCAGGGACCATCCGGAGTTACTATTTCTAATTCTCACTAGGTGCTTTGCACACCATCAACTGTGTGTTACTGGAGAGTCTTCACTGAAGGTTATTTGCAGGTTGTGTATCAATTGAAGAGCACACTTACTTGGAAAGCTAATGACGGCACCTCTGTAAAAGGGTTTGTGCAACTGCTTGATGAGGAAAGGGGCGCCATCCAGCAAGCAGATTTTCCCCATGCACAGTTCCCCGGGACTGGTGATCTCTATTCGTACAGGTTGCAGGGCTTGAATTTGGCTGCTTGGGGTCACGCCTTAGACTCTTTTGAGAAGTTTATCTGGTAGCCTTAGAAAAAGATGAAAGAAAAGCACCTTTTAAAAATCTGTTTTGTTTTCTAATACCTTTCTAGTCATGTACTCATTCCAGATCCAACGTAACAGCTCTTGATCTTAAGACAAGCTCATGTAGCACTGGTAACAGCTACGCGATTTGTTTCACAAAGTGCTGCCCAATTCCACGCGAGACATTACAAGGTCCTCCTTTTCCTGTGAAGAAGTAGACATTCACTCTTTTTTGCCCAGTGGCATCTGTGTAGGGAGCCGCCGCTTGATGCAAAATCCTTGGGAAGGGCACAGCTGACTCCGGACAGGCCTGGCCCTGCGTGGCTCCCTACCAGGAGGGGAATGAGTGAGCCACCCTGTTCATTTGCAAGTGCACCTCTCTCATGCAGAGGAAAGCCACAAATAATTCTGATAAATTAGAAAGAGAAATGAAAGGTGATCTGGTGCATATAACAAAGGAAGCTAACTTGATTTGGAGGGGGTAGAATCATGAAAGATACCCCTAGGGAAGCAATGTTTATAAACAGAAATATACATAGGTTAAAAAAGAACAGTGATGAAATATTTAAAGGTACAGAAGACAAAGGGATATGGCTGGAGACAGAGATAACTAGGCTAAGAAGAGGCTAGAGAGGAAGCCAAGTTTTGTGGATTTCTATTAAATTTGGAATTAGGATCAGTAGAACGTAATGGAGAAGCTTCAAAAGCAAAGGGTCATGACACAGCCATAATTATGTTTGCAGATCATGGCACTGACATTAGTGTGAAGTATGGATTGCTGGGGGCAAAGGTAAAATGGAGCGGCCAGCTGGGAGATCATTTCAGCAGTGTGAGCAGTGAGCGTGGCCTGTGGAGCGGAGGTAAGTGACGAAATGTCGCAAACGGAAGTAAAGGAGGCCAAAGCACCTCCATTTTGATGGCTTTGCTTCATTTGTCAAATGTTTATTTGGTACCTGCTGGATACTCAGTGGTCAAAGGGAACAGGGTTGTGTAGAAACTAAGTCCTGGTCTGCGTGGAGCATACACTTTAATGAAAGGAAGACAGTAACCAAATGAACACACACACATAGATGTAGAATGTAATGACAGATTACCGGGGGGAAGAGTGTTCCAGGCAGAGAGCAAGGCAAACCCAAAGGTCCGCTATGGAAAGATGCTCTGTGTGTCCAAGGAGCAGCTGGGGTGTGTGTGTGTGTGTGTGTGTGTGTGTGTGTGTGTGTGTGTGTGTGTCTGTGTGTGTGGTTACTGCTCGATGGATGACTTGAAAGATGGTAAGAGGTGAGGATGAAGAGGCAGCCATGGGCAGGTTATGTGGGACCCTTCGGCCATGGCGAGAAGTCTGAGTGTGACCCCAAGTGATAAGGAAATCCACTGTAGAGATTTGAGAAGGAACGTGATGGTATCCCTCACAGAATCACTCAGAGATATTACTGTAATGTCTGAGCTTTTTGTTGAACAGCTGAGAAAACAGTATTGCCATTTACTCAGGCACAACTGTAGAAGAAGAACAAAGTTTTGTTTGTGGAGTGTGGAAGCTGGGGACTGTATGGCGTGATTGGAGACAGCTTACAAGTTAATTTTCTATAGTTTGAGAAGTGCCTGGATAGTATATAAAAGGGAAGGACATGTGTTCATATATTTTGCTCATATTCATTGGCCTACTCACTTTTGCTGAGTAATATATTGTGATGAGGATTAAAAATCTAGGAAAATGTTGCAAAATTATCCAAGGAATTACATTTTGTACGTGCTATATTTAAGGCAATTTCCTATGATGACCTTCACAGAAAAGAAAAGACATTGAGACCAATAAGCATGGCACTCTGTGGCTCCAAGATCATTCAGTCAGGAGAATAGAGTATGTTAGAAATGTCCCTAGGAAGTACGAAGAATGATTCATCTTGCTAAGTAAGGCAGTGGTGCCTTAAGTTCCATTTTGTTTCTGACTAGTGTGCTTTTTTTGCATGTTCTCAAGGAATGTCTTACTGCAATTTCTTTTAAATGTCATTGTCAAGATATTCTCAAATATTCATTCCATTCTGAGTTTTGCTATTTATGAGGTAATTACTAAACTTGGTGTGTAGTTAAATTATCTGTTCATTCTATTAAGAAGCATAATATTAACTACTTATCATGATTGATAGACGATAGATAGATAGATAGATAGATAGATAGATAGATAGATAGATAGTAAACAATAAATAGTAGACAGATAGATAGGAAGAAAGAAAGAAGACAGATGGATAGATGGATAGACAGGTAGTCATAGTTAAGATCTTTTTGAGAAGCTCGCTTTGAGGTGGAATAGGTCATGAAGGACATTTACTATGGCATCATTTTCTTGTTGACCATCAAAAATAAGCAAAAGTATAACCATGAGGTACCTAAATGGAGGAGACTGAGTGCCACAGATATTCCTCCCCACTTGCTCATGGTCAGGGTCTTGGTGGGGGAGACTGCAGTGCCCTCGCAGCTACCAAAGCCTGTGGTTTGTTGGAACTTTCATTGTGTCTTGAAGGGAAGCCTTGACCCCATTTGGAAGTTTGAGTCTGTAAGCCCACAGAGCCTGGAGATGGGAGGAGGCGAGCATGAGCTCCGAAAGTCAGTCATGGGACTTTGATAAGCAGCCCTAATCATGTTTCCATTTTATGGTTTCCAGACTGGTGGCATATTCTTCCTACTTGGGAACATCATCTGAATGTATATGCTTTAAAATGCAAGAAAATCATCACACCCAGTTTGCCATTCGGGAGGCCATTCCACTTATAGAGTCAGGTACACATTTCCACACTCTTTTGCTGCACAATGGATACTTTGGTCTAAAATGGTATTATGGGAGGGGCGCTTGGGCAGTTCATGAGGTTAAACATCCAGTTCTTGATGTCAGCTCAGGTCATGATCTCATGGTTCATGGGTTCCAGCCCCACATGGGGCTCTGCACTGACAGCACAGAGCCTGCTTGGGTTATTCTCTCTCTTTCTCCCTCCCCTGAATTCTTCTTTATGGGCCATGTAGTACATCAGTCTGCTTATAAATATACCCCATACATCCTTACTTCCCGTCTTGCAAGCTCTCTCCTTTAACCCCACAACAAGCCAGTAAAGCTCTCTGCCACTCAGCACATGGGTGGATCTCCTCCTCATCTTCTTGATTGAATGGTTTTGGTGCCATTGAGGCTCACACTTGCTTGGTTAGATTTCACCAGGGTCTTCTGGAACCACTTTTGGAAGGGGCTCTAGTGTAGCTGCTGTATATTTTCAGCTTGCAAGCACATTCTGAGTCTGGTTACTTGTGAAATGTGGTCAGCAGAATAATGCTGTGTTGACTACTTCCTCATCCCCGTGCCTGGTGAGGATGTTACCTTACATGGGAATGTGGAATTAGGGTTGCTACTGGCTGGCCTCAAAACAGGAAGATAATATTGCATGTGCAGTTTCCCGAATATAATTGCAAACATCCTTAGAAATGGGAGAGGGAGGCAGAGGGGGAGCACCAGAGAGATGGCAGTGAGAGGACGTGGACCCCGCTGATGGTTTGGAAGATGAGGGGGAGGAAGCGATGAGCTGAGAAAGTGGCCAGACTCCAGACACTAGGAAAAGAAAGGAGATGGGTTCAACCCTAGGGCCCCTGGAAGCGAACATCGCCCTGCTGACATCTTGACTTTATCCCACTGAGACCGATTTCAGGCTTCTGACCTCCAGAAATGAAAGTCTCTAAGTTTGGTTTAATTTGCTATGGCGGCAACATGAGACTCATACATGAGCCACGGTCGGCTTCCCCATTTTAGTTCAGCCTGCTGCACGGGGTGCCGCGTGGGATTCTAGGTGGCAGGCGAGGGGAGGCGTTAGTGCAATGGTGGTGTATGATGCGTGCTCTTGGCCGCCTCCCTGGCCGGCGTGGGTGAGTGCTCTGCAGGTGTCCACCTGATGATGCTCTGTGACCCGTGCCCCTCTGGCCAGTGTGAACAAACGTGCATCCCTTTTCTTGTATGTGGATCTGTGGGGATGAAGTCCCCCAACCTTTATTTCACTTTATTTCACCTTCAGTTTTGAAGTATATTTCCACTGAGTATAGAATTCTATTCTGATAGTGTTTTTCTTTAGCACTTTGAAGATGTTCTATTGCCTTCTTGCCTCCAGAAAAGTGATCCGTATGTATCATTATTTCTTTGTATTTGTGGTTTGGGGAGTCAGAGAAAATCCGGCTCCTAATGGGCAGTTCTGGTCCTGAGGTGACTTTGTGTCTGAGGGTCACTTGGTGCTCCACGTGCTTCATCTCGACTATGGCTCATTAGCATGACAGAAACTATTTTCAAAAAAAAATGCAGAATTTCCCCTTCAAGATGAATTGTCTTGGTTCCAGACCCCTGGGGGTCTGCGTTGTGATTCATCTATTGGGACTTACCACGAGCTCCACGTGGTGTCATTTTCCAACACTGATACCACTAGTAATCTCGAATATCAGAGGATCTAATGTGTCATATGACCTTCGTGGTGGGGCTGTTTGTATTGTACCCTGAATGAGGTCCTATAAACTGTCCAATTCTGAGCCTCACTAGGAACTGACAGCTTCTCATGCTTCACAATATGTGGGTCAGAGCAGTATTCTCAAGAGAGAAATATTCATCTTCCAGAATCCGAGGAGGCCAACCAAGCCTTGTTTGCACTCCCTTTTTGGAGCCTGGAGATGAAAAAGTCAGTCATTTAATACTTTGGAACATTAGATTCCTCGAACTGAACTGACGCTGTGGTCCCTAAATCCTCATAGTGATTATCTCTCACCTTCGAGAACACATGTGTCCCTCCAAGGTCTCCAATGTCGTAGACATTAGATCTGGTTAGCACAATGGCATCAATACTGTGAATCAACGATACATCTTTCAAGATGTCCAGCTGGTCCAGATTCTTCAGACTTTTGTTATGTCATCAGAGCAGGAGAGGTGATACTTCTCTGGGCCAAGCTTGTGAATTTTTATCATTGTTCCTTCTAAGAGAAAGCAAATTCTTTCTGATTTTCCATTCTAAGGGTGAAAAGAAGTCATTTATGAGGTTAATTGCCAGACACCACACACCTGTGGCCACCGTCCTCTGCTCTTGCAAATATAGTGGATCAGGCAAAGTGACTGCAATCAGAACTTCTACCTCTTCAAGCTCACGCTCAGGTTCCAGATTCTACCTAGTAGTTGCAGGTTCCAAGGAGATAAAAAGGGGGTAACTGGAGATTCTGTGGGGAACTACCACTCCTACATGTGATAGATCTTTCCATGTGATGCTGATTCCTGCTGTTACCCCTGGGTGTACTGGTCCTTATGTTTGCTGGTCTGGTGCAGGTGAGTGGAAGGTTCCTGCCCACCCTTCTCCACTGTGACAACTCTTAGTAGGCTGAGTGGCTAATGAGGGTCATGGCAACTGCCAAGTGTGTCTGTTACAATCACACGTTCAGGGATATGGGCTCATTGGACCCACAGGGACCAGATCTGAGTCAGGGCTCCATTTGTTATCTGCCACCATAAGTCTTTGGGTTCTAGTGTCATTGTCACCTCAGAGCATTAGTCCAACAGTTTTGAAAATGTGTGTGTGTGTCCTTTCTCTATTAACTATTCATCTGAGTAAATGAACAGCCTGTTTGATGAAGGACTAGGGAGCCATTCTCATGTATGCTTCACAGTGTTCCTTAAAAACGAACTCAGTTCTGGAAACTGGCTCAAGTCTGGAAACTGGGAAAGAGCGTGATTGCTTTCTTTTTACATTGGGGAAATTCCTCTGTCCCTCCTGAGTATCCATGCCCAACTGACTTTGATTTTGGAGATCAAGCTGTAATCTTGCTGATTGCCTATCTATTTGGTCACTAGAGTTGCCAACTCCTCTCAGTGGTTTCTGTGAGTCTCTTCCAGTCAGGGTCCTTTGGACACTGCTCTAACTTTGCCATACATTATGATAATTGTACCCACCCAGCTCCTGAAGTTTAAGTCCTGTTACATGGCCTCAGTTGTGTGAGGATTTTATCATCCCCGTGGGTACCGATGAGTCTAGTTCTTGCACAGCATCTCCAACCTGTGAGACCCAATTCACAGATAAGATGTAGCGCATGAGTGAAGAGTGTGTGCCCCAGCATATCCCTCATTGCACTGTAAACAGTGCCTCCTTTGGCCACTCCAGAACTTATTCATCTGATGGGCTTTCCTGGAATTACATCCCTCTCCAATGTGCCCTTTTTTACCATCTTCTGAGGCCAAGGAGACCCTTCAATCTCAATTGATGGCTAATGAAAGCTATCACCTTTTCTCTGTTCTAGGAGCCATGCTAATGCGTTGGTACTGGATCAATAGTGAAATTGAGAGTGCCTCAGTTCCTACAAACTCTTATCCAAATCTATGTCCTAGTATTCCTCAGCACCCTCAGATTACACACCTATGCGTACTGTGTCGGACCCTCTAGTTCTTTGTGGTATAGTTGTTTCCTCCCTTATCAGGTCATAAGGGCATCAACATTACTTCTCTGAAATCAGATATGTCATTTGGATAAAATCTTATTACTGCTGGTTGTCTAACATATCTCTCTCTCCCTCTCTCTCTCTCTCTCTCTATATATATATATATATATATACACACACACACAAACACACTCACATACATATACATATATATATATATATACACACACATATACATACATACATATCATTTTATTTTATTAGTGAACAAATTTTGTTTTACACATATGAGTATAAAAATACATATATATTAAATACATGTATTTTATACATATATACATACATATATATACATACATATACATACACACACATAAATACATACATATATATATACTTATATATACAATAGGCTTACAGTTTACTCATAAAAAGAAAAGATTACCTCAGTAAATAATTGAAATAAATGGATAGTCCTAATATACCAAGTGTAGGTGTCCCAATATTGCCACGAGTTAGTCGAACATCTTAAAAATACATAAATTATGTATACAGAAATTTAAATTCAGAAAAACAATATCTTTAGTATATGTCTTGTATTCAAATATATTTTCACAAAGCCTTCTATGCTTAATACTTAAATAGTGCTACGGCTATTAAAAGGATGTTACTCTTAAAAATGCATTTGGAATAAAAATGTCACATAATAATGATTCTGTAGATCAAAAAAAAATAATTTTCTAGGATTCCTTGGATATTTTTAAAAGTAACTTCCAAAGGTGATTTGTTAATTTTTAATGCTTAGTTTCTAACTTATAATAATGTAATTGTAATGTTTAATGTATAGAATGTGAACCATTCTATTTCATCTTATTTTTCAACTATTTCTGTCACCAATTGTTTATTATCAAGGAAATATTACCCTAAATATTAATTTACAGTTCTTATAATAAAAAATCATACTTTGTTGAACAAAGTATCTGATTTATGACTCTATAAATGTTTTAGCATTAAATTATTTTTATGGCCGTGTTATTTATTTTCACGGCCATAATTAGATTTATACAGTAATTTCATTCCACTTTTCTTTACATATCTAGAAAGTTCACAATTAATTCCAAGTTGGGTCATACAGCTGTCGCTGAATTGATCACGAACCCCACCTGACAGTGCAGGAGGAGGAATGTTCATTCCATTCCACATTCCCTTCCATCCATTTTCTGGGGCGTGACCCTCTGAGATGAGAACAAGTTGAACTCCTGGGGCACACATATAAGTTGCCCGGAAGGAAACTTTGAGATGCTTTAACTCATGCGTTGAAGAATATTGAGCTTAACACAGAAAAGAGGAGAGCTTGGGTAATTTTAGAATCACACGTGAAGTTTGTTTCCTCTTCAAGGGGAAAACTTCAAAAACAAACTTTCAAATTGAATACTTGTCAAAGAGGAATCACTTAACTGCACGACATGGAATATTTGGGGCATGGTGAACTGTAGCGGAATAAATCGTTAGAAATTTTCAGTCGGTTTAGAAATCTGGCCACTTAATTTTCAAAGCTGCAGAGCTTTTATTTTTTTTTTAATTTTTTTTAACATTTATTTATTTTTGAGACAGAGAGAGACAGAGCATGAATGGGGGAGGGGCAGAGAGAGAGGGAGACACAGAATGGGAAGCAGGCTCCAGGCTCTGAGCCATCAGCCCAGAGCCCGACGCAGGGCTCAAACCCACGGACCGCGAGATCGTGACCTGAGCCGAAGTCGGACGCCCAACCGACTGAGCCACCCAGGCGCCCCAAAGCTGCAGAGCTTTTAGTAAAAGTTTTTATCTCATTTAATATGTACCTCATAACCTACTCTGAAAAGCTCTTAGTGGGTTTCACTTTATTTCGCCCCAAATATTTAATAAATGACATACCAATAGCACTTTTGCTTTTGCTTTAGTCAGAGTTCTTTGGTTAATAAACTTCACTACAGTTAACTATGTAAATGTCTTGTGTGTAGCTTGGAAATGGATGGTGTAGAACCCAGGACCGCAAGGGAAAGCTGGATACAGAACTGGGGAGCTGTCCAGCGTCAAGGCAGTGGCTTTTACCAATCTCTGTCATTCCAGGGCAGTGTTTCTTTCCTCTCTTCCTTGATTCTTTGTATCTCCAGTTTTCCAGCCGGCACCCACTGCTCACAGGTGACCCAATAACATTTGGTTCATATCCCTTCATATCCCTGAAGCTATATTGGTTTGCTGCGTCCAGTCTGTGTTACTATTATATTCCCATCCCAATTAGGGTTCTCCAGTGAAGAAGGCTTACTGATTTCTGACCATTAGATGGATAGCTTTCACTAAAATCCGTTGTCCATCCATGGACAATCCATGGGGCTGTGTGAGCTTGAATGACACATACACACAGACCCCCAAATAGGGTGTGTGGCTTAGAGCTCAGAGAAGAGGTCTTTGCATGGACAGGTTACCTTAAAAACCATAACTCTCTAGTAAAGTAGTGGTGTTCAAACAGCTCCATGGATCTGAAAGAGAATCATGGCAGTAAATCGGGGTGGCATGATCATGGGTGCTGTGGACGGGCGAGCTCCAGAACTCTCATTTCATGTTAGCTGAATTTCCATGTTAATTTCCATGTTCACTTGTTTTGTATATTGAGCTTTATTTATTTCACGAAAGAGTTAGGTTTGGAAGAATAAGTTTAAAATTTCTTCTGTAAGGTGTTGGTGATTTTTGTAAAACTGTAGCTTAGCTTGAATCCCCTCCGTGAAATGTCTAAATCCTTTTGATAGATTAACAAACACTTGGAAAATGATTTAACTTATTGAGTAGAATTCTCTAACGTGAAGGTTAGAAGTAAAGCCTTAATTACTCAGGGTTACTGAATTCAATATACCTGGCACTCAAGTTTGCCCAGGGAGACACATACATTTCCTATTACAGATGGCCAACACAGCACTGCCTTATTCTATTTTTATTATAAATAAAGCACTTTCTAATATGTTTTTAGGTGAATGCAACAGTGTATGTACTCAACTACCTCCCATTAGAGAAAAGAAAAAAGGTGCTTTTTTGTTTTTAGGTGTAAAACATACTTAAAGTGAAATAAGACTTTTTTGAAGGTAATAAATAAGATGCTATAGAATTTTAATGAAAGACAATATAAAGACTAAGTATAGATACCATTGGGAAAAATAGAGACAAAGAATAGAGAAATGTAGATAAGGATATAAACCCAGCTAAAACAGCTAAGCTAGAGAACATTGCTACATCCCTCCCCCATTTCCCAGGATTGTAAAAGATGTTGACACATTTGAACACTACAGAAATAACCTAGGGACAAATACAATATGTGTATCCCAGATGTAGTATGATATGCTTATTATATTTACAATAAAACTCAGCATAAAGCTATACAACATAAAAGTCACCAAAAAGGAGAGGTTAAAAAAAGGAATAGAGGCGCCCAGCTGGCTCAGTTGGAAGACCATGTGACTCTTGATCTCGGAGTCGTGAGTTCAAGCCCATGTTGGGCATAGAGTTTCCTTTAAAAAAAATTAAAAAAAAAGAATATATGAATTATTAATTAATATGGAGCAAGCATGGGCTACTTTTAAAAACTAAATACTATTATTGTTCAGTACATTTTAACTTATAATTTAGTGAGTATTAGTGTGATCTTCATCTTATGATTTTGCTTTACGTGGTGCAGTAGGTATATGCGTGTGTGTTAACACTTTCAAATAAGTGCTTCATGCAATGAAAATGTTTTAATAAGAAAAATGAGTCAATATAAAGCAACTTCACTTATATATTATGTCATTATACATTGTGGAACTTCCATATTATACTAGAAATGATCCAATTTTAAGTATAGTTTTATATGCAGTTTTCAAAGTTAATGCCTAGAATAAAAATAGAATAAGATTGAAAATTTAATGCAAACTATACTTTGCATATAAATAAGAATATTACAATACTATGTTTATATAGCTCTACACCATGCCCAAAAGCATATATGGCAGACATAGAAAAATATATTCTCTCCTTATAAATATAAAAGCAAGATAATTTATTTAAATTTTTTTTCGGGGTGCCTGGGTGGCGCAGTCGGTTAAGTGTCCGACTTCAGCCAGGTCACGATCTCGCGGTCCGTGAGTTCGAGCCCCGCGTCAGGCTCTGGGCTGATGGCTCGGAGCCTGGAGCCTGTTTCCGATTCTGTGTCTCCCTCTCTCTCTGCCCCTCCCCCGTTCATGCTCTGTCTCTCTCTGTCCCCCGAAAAATAAATAAACGTTGAAAAAAAAATTTTAAATTTTTTTTTCTATGGAAATTGACATAGTTGGTGTAAAGTGAATTGCCAATGTTTATTACTTCAAAAGTTTTGACATACTGGCACCTGAGAAAATGCCGTCATAATCAAGGGAATGGAAATATCCATCTCCCACAAAAGTTTCTGTGTGCCCTTTATGATCCATGTCTCTCCTCCTCTACCAATCTCCATGCAGCTACTCTGTATTTCTGATACCATAGAACAGTTTGCATGCGGTAGAATTTCATGTAAATAGAGTCACACGAAGTGTGGTCATTCTTGTCTTTTTCACTTAATATTACTACTTTGAGATCCACACATGATGATACACGGAACAATAGTTCATTAGTGTTTTTTTTTCTTTTTTAAATTAATAGACTTTGGAACAGTTTCAGGTTTACAGAAAAAATCAAGCCATTAGGGAGAGTTCCCACGTACCCCCTCTTTTCCTTCCCCACATTTTCCCCTATTATGAACATCTTGCTACAGTGTAGTACATTTGTTGTGATTGACAGATCATTGTACATAGTGTCAGTACATTATCAACAATATTATTGATATACATTGATAATATTGATATTGTAATCTTAATGACCATAATATTGGTACATGATTATTAACTGTCATACATAGTTTACATTAGGGTCCACTCTTGGTGTCGTACATTCTGTGGGTCTAGACAAGTGCACCATGTTGTGTAGCCTCCATTACAGTTTCACACAGAATGGCCTCACATCGCTGAAGTATTTCATTTATTCATCCCACCCCCAGCCCCTCACATTGGATTGGGCGACTGTAGGGTTTGTTCTGAGAAACCAAATGCCTGAGTACAAATTGCATTAATGTGAAGTGAGAGAAGGAGGAATATAGGAGATTTTCTTTATTATATATGGATTGTAAGATTTGGCTCCTTAAAGCAAATTAAAACTTCTTAATACTTACTAATTACCCTTCAATCCAAATGTCGTATCATAGAGAACGATCTAGTCAAATTAGATCAGTGTCCTAAACGTAAACTTAAACTATAAACCTTACAGATATAACAAAAATTGTTTGTGGCTTTCGACTTAAGATTATTTAGATATGCTCCAAAAGAACATCCCAGACAACAACAAAAGACTGAAAAATTAGACGCCATAAAATAAATTCAGCATTCCTACCCTATAGGCCACACTGGGAGAAAACAATTGCAAACCATATGTCTGATACAAGATATGTACCCAGAATTTATAAATTCAATAATAAGGAAAAATACAACCTAATAAAAAAAAACAATCAAAAAAAGAGGTTTGGGAACACTCACTTCTACCAGAGAACATACAGAAATGTCAGATAAGTACACAAAAGAGGTACTATACCACTTCATGTCTGTTAGAACAATACAATTAAAAAGATCAGTAATCCCATATGTGGCAATAGGTAGAAAAATGGAAACCCCCTTATACTGGTAGTGGGAACATAAAATCGTATGGCCACTTTGGGAAAATTGAGCAGTTTCCAAATTTAGATATACACCGCCATTGCACCCACCTGCTCCACACCTAGATATTCACCCAGTAGAAATTACAGTGTATCTCCTTACAAAAACTGAAACACAAGTGGTCATGGCGGCCTTATTTGTAAATGCCCCAGACTAGAAACATCCCAAAGGTTTATCAACAGATGAATGGATAAACCAAATATTACATAACTATAAAGTGACCTTGTAACTCAGCACTAAAAAGGAATGTCTTGGGGCACCTGGGTGGCTCAGTCGCGCCTTCAACTCTTGGTTTCGGTATAGGTCGTGATCTTATGTTCGTGAGTTTGAGCCCCACATTGGGCTCCACTAGGACACTGTGGAGCCTGCTTGGGATTCTCTCTCTCCCTCTCTCTCTCTCTCTACCTCTCCCCTGCTCACTCTCTCAAAATTTGGAAGATGAGCTAGGAGAAAATCTAGGTGACACTGTGTGATATATTCGTGCTGCGTTCAAAACCAGGCAAAATGAACTGGTGATGTGGGAAGTCAAGGAGCTGTAACTGGGAGGAGGGACTTAGGCAATGGTGCAGGGTGTGCCCAGGTCTTCCTCTGTCAAGGGGTCCCTACTTGGAATTAGCACAGATCTGGAACCCAGGTGAGAAGCTGTGTCTGCACAGCAGCAGCATGAATCAGGTTTTTGGCTCCCTGACATGGTGGTTTTCTTGTAACATAAATTAAACACTTACGTAGGTTAAACACTACTAATAGGCTCTCCATCTAGTTTGCTCTTAGGGAAGCCATAAGCAATTAGCCCCTACCAAGGCACTTTTTGTGTGTGAAGTATAATTGACTTATAACCAAGGCATTCTGATTGCCTGTCAAACCTGCCACCTGGGGCCATGGTATGCCCACATTCTCTCTGGTGGTTCAGGGCTGCATCTGGGCAGCTGATCCACCGGGATCACATCATCCTTCTTGAAATCTATGAACATATCTCAATGGTGACATCCTCTGTTGTCGCAGGTGGAAGCAAGCACAGAATGTTTCACTGATGTGGGGCTCCCCTCACTGATACGTTGATCAGAGCCTCACAGAAGGAGGTGCCTTCTAGATCTCAACATGGAATGGAACTGAGGACTGAGTATGCAGGTGGCACATGAACGTCCATTCCGTTGTTAGATTGTTGAGTGTGTGGGGATCTTACAAGTGATTGACCCAGAAGCACTGCTGAGTAACTCAGACCTTACTGGCCTGTTGAGTAAATTCTGGAAAGCTACCACCAAGCCATAGCTGCAGAAGCTATGCTATTTCCATCTGACATGGCCAGGGAAGGTCCAGGAGTGGTTGAGGTTCTACAAATGTTACTCTGAACGTGTCCACCCGTAGAGAGAGATATCTTCTCCCTAGAAGCAGACAGGCAATTAATAACACAGAAAATCTCTGTCCTTTCCAGGCGCTTAGTGTTTTCAAGCATTTCTGCTGACAGTTTCAATGATTTGCAAAACACGCCTGGTGAGATTTGGTCTGATTTGTCAACCGTAGAACGGCTCGGCAGCACGTGTGTCTGGCAAACTGTCCTTTACACTTTTCTCAGGTTTATAGTGGTCACACGTTATCATTACATGTTTCAAATATTCATCAGGATAATTCTTGCCTGTGAGCTGAAACACCTGATCCTTTTAGTCCCTACATTTTGTGGCAAGAGGATGGATTCCAGTCCCCACACAGGAATTTCACTTGTTGCTCATGACCAGCAGGAAGCTGGGGCAGAGCTGTCGGATAAGCAGAGGACATCCTCTGGCATAGTCCCAGAAAACTAGGCTGAAGGTGTGCACGGAATGAAATTTGTTCCATAACCGATATCTTAATAGCTTAGTCCTGGGCAGGTGAATGTCAAGTGCCTGGGAGAGACGCGTACAGTTAGGACCGTGGACCGGCTCCCAATGATGTATTATGACCGCCGTGAATTCTAAGTGAAGAATTAGAAACTGGGAGTCAACACTACTTTCAAGAAGCTTGGCTCTGAAGGAGAGCACTTCAAACAGAGTTGCTAGAGGCAAAATCACGGAGGCTTGTTTGTTCCTTTGAAGACGGGCTTGTACCTCAGCATGATACCGTCTTGTACTTAGTATTTACACTGATAAAATGATATGCACTATTCCTACTTCCTGTTAACATGTACATTTTATGTAGTGTCAACACACATTTTCAGGAGCAAAATGGAAAGTTTTAAGGTTAAAATTATAAAGACAAAATAGTAAACATGGTATTTACTTAGTGAGTACGTAGCTTTGTTTGACATTCACCTTACATCCCCCGCCCCCAGAAGTTTGTTTAGGCGTGCCGATCAGCCCAGTTAAAATAAAAGGGGTCTGAGCTCAGCTCAAGGTGTCTTGTAATGTGTTATTCACAGCCACCCAACTATTGTAACAGTTTCTGTCAGTATAATGGTCCACAGTGGAGGTTCATTGATTTTTTAAAAAAAAAATTTAAGTTTATTTATTCTGAGAGAGAGAGAGAGAGCAGGGGAGGGACAGAGAGAGAGGGAGAGAGAGAATCCCAAGCAGGATCTGCACTGTCAGTGCAGATCCTGACACAGGGCTTAAACTCATGAACATTGAGATGAGGACCTGAGCGAAAACCAAGAGTCAGAAGCTTAACTGACCGAACCACCCAGGCATCCTGAAGGCTCATTAATTTTTAATAAATAAGAGAGAGAGGGTAAAAGAGGCGACAGAAATCAGATATTTGACTTCTTTTTTAAAAAAATTTTTAACGTTTTATTTTTGACAGAAAGAGACACAGATCATGAGCAGGAGGGGGGGGCAGAGAGAGAGGGAGACACAGAATCCGAAACAGGTTCCAGGTTCTGAGCTGTCAGCACAGAGCCTGACGTGGGGTTCGAACTCACAGGCCATGAGATCATGACCTGAGCCGAAGTCAGACGCTCAACCTACTGAGCCACCCAGGCGCCCCACAGATATTTGACTTCTTTAGAACTTAAAATATTTTTCTTATGCCAGGCTTTTGATATGATTAGATTTTCTTTGTAGATTTTTCTTCAAAGTCTGTATTACTTGCAGTTAGAGTTTCTTGTAATATTGGCTAATAGGCAGGCTAAATCTCTCACGTTAAGCTTCAGTTAATACACACAAGACATTCCCTCACCGTGAGACCAATGGTTGATCAACTAGAATCTGGGTTCACAGTAGGATAAACAGCCTCATGAAAGAGGCTGGATTATGGCAGTTCAGCATTAGTCATTAAATATTGTGACAGGCACATATTGCCATTTCCCCTGAGAGAGGGCGATGAGAGGTGGTCAGTTTTATGCTCCTGCATGTTATTTTATGTTCTTCTATCCTCTGTAATTCAGAAATGTGTGATAACAGCTTTCAGCTTCAGTCTTATAGCTTGTTGTATAATTTAATTGAAAACAACTGGGTCATCTCATTTAAACTCTTACTATGTTGATTCTCCATATGTTTTGTAAATTTATGGAGTCCTTTGAGATTATCTCACTTTTCCAAAAGATTATCAGACATAGTTTGAATCCATTATAACAGGATGAAAACCAATATTTTTAAGATTATCTTCAATAAACAGTTAAGTGGTCTAGTGGTTCATAAAACCACTAACGCTGAAAACTCAGTTACACGTTTTTTCCCTTTCTTTTCCAGTTTCTAACATGGACATTATACACTGTTTTTGAGCCTAAGGAATAATTATATATGTAAATCCAAAATTAAGTATATCAAATGAGGATAGAAGCCTCCATATATTAAAATGACAAATAAGCGGTCAAATATCAATTTAGAGAAAGACTTGTTATTTGATATCTATCTGTGCCCTAGGAGTGCCCATGCTACCTATTCTTCTTCTTCTTATTGTTATTGTTATTATTATTATTATTCCTGAGAAATCAGTGGACAGAATTTTGAGAAAGGCTTGCATAATTAGAAATAGAACATAATGCTCTGACTCTTTCTGCTAAAATGCTGCCCCTGATGCCACCATGGCTTCTGTGCATCATTGCCATTGGCTAATTGGGAGACTCTGTATCACAAGCCATTTGATATGTGCATTTTCCCCCACAAAGTTAAAAAGGGAACTGTTTTCAAAGTGAGGGCAAAACTAAAGTTTATAGCTAAAATGGAACATATCCTGCTAAACGCATTGAAGTGCCTCTTAATGACTCTCCTACATCAAGGGACTCCTTGAAGCTCATTGTGCAGCACATCTACCATATTGTACGATCCCATTTTTCAGTCCCCGGCCTCAGACGTATAACATCATGATTCAGATGTGTGTCCTTCTTCACTCTGTGTTTTTACATTTCTGCTAGTTTCGCTTCCTGATATTATTGTAGCACAGATCTTTGAATTACTTCTTCTGGATTGTCTCTAGAGCCCTTCATAGTTATCCTTTGGTCTCTTGACTTAATTTGTTGTTGTTGTTGTTTGTTGTTGTTGTTTATTTATTTATTTTGAGAGAGAGCAAGTGGGCAGGGGAGGAACATAGAGAGACGGAGACAGAGAATCCCAAGCAGGTTCCATGCTGTCAGTGCAGAGCCCAGTGTGGGGCTTGACCCCATGACCCTGGAATCATGACCTGAGCCGAAATCAAGAGTCAGATTCTCAACCGACTGAGCCATCCAGGCGCCCCTTGACTTAAATTTCTAACACCATTTCTATCATGATTTTCATTCTAACCCTGTAACTAGGCTGGTTGCTATCAGAAGGTGCCATTGGCCAAGTTCCACCCCACTACATGTTTACCATGTCTCTGATTGTGTTCCCAGTTGAACATTGTGATTATTCTGGCCAACAACTCTCTTTGTTAATAATTATCAGCTCTGTTGGTGACTTGATCTTCCCCCTGGAACAATTTTTTATTCTAATTTGAATGCAAATGGAGGGGAATAGTGCCATATTTTCTTAAGCTCTTTATTTATTTTACTCAGAGTCTATTATAGATGCTCACAATGAATTTAATTGAATTGACCAGATTTGTAACATATTAAACATAAAACATTTTCTTGGGCAGCCTAGAGCTTCCACTACATTCTGGAACAGAAGTGTATCTCTAGCTCAGTGTTTATGTTTCATCCTTTGAAGTAGACGCATCCTCTCTCGTAGACATAATTATGCCCTAAATAAAGAGCTAGGCTGACTCTCCGGACTAGCCTTACAGACAGTCCAAACATGTTTAAATCAATGAGTGAAAAAAATTCTCCAACAGTTTGATGATAATGAAATATTTTATCACGTTTTAGGAGGTTAGCATAATTTCATAACATGATTAAACAAATAGAAGAGAGACATACTGTAGGTCAGTTTTACTAATACCTCACTGAATAAATAGCGTTGGGCTGTGATGGTTAATTTTATGTGTCACCTTGACTGGCCACGGGTGCCCAGGTTAAACATTGTTTCTGGGTGTGTCCATGAGGGTGTTTCCAGAAGAGATCAGCATTTGAACTGGCGGGCTCAGGAAGTTAGACCGGCCTCTCCTGGGACACGCAGGCAATATCAACTCTGAGGAAGACTGTGTGGCTTCTCAGTCTCTGTAATCATGTGAGCCTGTCCCTCTAGTAAATCTCCATAGTTGATGTAGATGCAGATGTAGGTGTAGATGCAGATGTAGGTGTAGATGTAGATACAGATGTAGATGTAGATGTACGTGTAGATGTAGGTGTAGATGTAGGTGTAGGTGTAGATGTAGGTATAGATACAGATGTAGGTGTAGATCCTACCAGGTTCTGTTTCTCTAGAACAGAATGTACTTCTAATAAACCACTAACCAAAACCTGGAGTATTATTAGTAAAATTATAACATGACAATGGTTAGTTTATTTCAGGAATGTAAAGAGGCCTATACATTATCAAATCTATTATTGAAATGCCCCACATTAATTGACTAACGAAAACACATAAAACCAAGGTAAGAGAGTTTTTAAAAGGTGATGTCCAAAGTTCAATACTTAGTTTTGATAAAACACATAGAACACTAAAATATTAAGGTAACATCCTTAACCTGTAACCACTAATGGGTCATGTTTAATGGTAGGGAAAAGACAGGGGACCCCACTATCAATATGCTGTGTGATAGATTCCTAAAACTGCGGCCAACATAAGGAGAAAAGAAGAAACTCCCCCCAAAAAAGTGGCTTACTGTGTGGAAGAAAGACATAATGGTGTTGTTTTATGGGTGTGTGACTTTAATTTACATAAAAATCTGAGATAATTAAAAGGCCAATAAGATAAGGCGCTGATAAGAAAACTGAGCAAAGTAGTTAAATACAAAATTAACATATTCAAATCTCTTTGTTTCTACCATCAACAAATAATAACAAAAATAATTTTTAAAAGCATTCTTCGGGGCGCCTGGGTGGCTCAGTCGGTTAAGCATCCGACTTCGGCTCAGGTCATGATCTTGTGGTCCATGAGTTCAAGCCCCGCGTCGGGCTCTGTGCTGACCGCTCAGAGCCTGGAGCCTGTTTCCGATTCTGTGTCTCCCTCTCTCTCTGACCCTCCCCCGTTCATGCTCTGTCTCTCTCTGTCTCAAAAATAAATAAACATTAAAAAATTTTTTTTTTAAAAAATAAAAAAAGCATTCTCTATGGCAATGAAATATGAAATACATATAATTCAACTTACCTGTAAGTGGAAATATATTTACAAATAATTTTTCAATAATGTGTAATGTGTGAAAGGTCATCTGACTAAACGGGAAGATATTTACACATGTTTTGGGGTCTTACCATTGTAAAGATATCAACTCTTCTCCAGTAAATCTATAATCAACGTGATTAATTATCAGTAGTAGTTTTCAGGGAAAAGGTAACCTTATAATGTGCGTGTTAGAATACATATTCACGTGGACCAAAGCGGTTTTGGAAAGGAAAAGGGGACTGCGATATACTTCAGCAGATATTAGGACATATTGGAAAGTCTCAGTGATTAAAACCCTTGGCATGAGCACAGGAGAACTATGGGCTAAGGATCCATACATGTCCATGATGGTGGAGTACGATTGACATGGTATCACATTTCATAAGGGAAAGCTTAGTCTATTTAACAAATGGTTTTAGGAAAGTTGACTACACAAATTAGTGAAATTAAATGAGATCCTCTAATAGACACCATTTAAAAATAAGTTTATTCTGGTTTCATGACCTAAATGAAAGGGATAATGTTTTCATAAGAATATGCAGGACTATTATAACATTTAGCGTAGGAAATTTTCTTAAATAAGCGCCCCTAAATAAAAGGCAAAAGGAAAACACCATGTCAGTTTAATTTTATAAAAATAAAAGATTTTTCAAATGAGAAAAATAAAAATAAAGTAAAAACTATGAGAAAATGATTTCAGTTTATATAACCATATAATAAGAAAGAGGTCGCTTCATTAAGAGGATAAAACACTTTGTTTCATGCACCCGACACTGAAACACCCAAATATATGAAGCGAATATGAACAGATCTGAAGAAAGGAATAGACAGCAATGCAATGTGGTAGGACACCACAGCACCCCACTCTCCAGAATGGAGAGCTTACCCCAGTGAGTAATCGTTGAGGACACATTGGGCCTGAACCACCCATTAGAGCAGGTGGACCTCACAGGCATGCGTAGAACATTCTGTCCAACAGCACACGTGTAACATTTCCCAGGACAGGTCTCAGGTTAGTCACAAAACAAGCTCTAATGAATTTAAGAAGATTGAAGTCATATCAAGCATCTTTTCCAACCACAATGGTATGAAACCAGGAAGCAATCACAAGAGGAAACATTGGAAATTCACAAATATGTGGAGATTAAACAACATACTCCTAAAAAACCTGTGGGCAAAAGAAAAATCATGAAATATTTTCACAAAAATTACAATGGAAACACAGCACACCAAAACTTATAGGACACAGTGAAAACAGTTTTAAGAGGGATGTTCATAGAAAAGAATGCATATGTTAAAAAAAAAGAAAAGATCTCAAGTAAGCAATATAACTTCACCTCAAGGGACTAGAAAAAGGAGAAAAAACTAAGCCAAAAGTTAGTAGAAGGAAGGAAATAACAAAGATCAGAGAGGAAATAGAGACCAGAAAGATAGTAGACAATCAGAGCAAGTAAGAGCGGTTATTTTTGGAAAAGATATACAGATTGACCAGCTTTTAGCTAGACTAGTGGGGGTGGTGGGGGGAAGAAGACTTGGATTTAGAAATGAGAGAGAGAGGAGACTAACACCACAAGTGATACCACAGAAATACTAAGGAGCCTAAGAAAGTACTATGAACATTTATACAGCAACACATTGGATAATGTAGAAGAAATGGGTAAAGAGTAGAATACATACTGAAATGCTGAAAATGATCAAGAGAAAGATGGAACAATTCAATGGATCACGTGGGGAAATAAGGATGGAAACTATAACTACTAGTCTAGGGGCACCTCGGTGGCTCAGTGAAGCAGCTGACTTTGACTCGCAGTGCGTGAGTTCGAGCCCCACATTGGGCTCCATGCTGTCAGTGTAGAGCCCACTTCAGATCCTGTCTTCCTCTCTCTCTGCTCCCCCCCTGCGCTCTCTCTCTCTCTCTCTAAATTAAATAAACATTAAAAAATTAATAGTCTGCAAAAAAACTCACAATAACAAAAATCAACTCATATCCCCTGGGTTAGAAGAAACTTTAACATCAAGTAGGATTGACAGAGGCAAGAATTGGAGGATAAAAGGACTAAAAATACTTGCTTCCATAACCGCGCACAGATACGGATACATACTTCAGTGGTGACCATACTTCAGCCCCAGGTGATGAAGAAGGGTTGTAACAGTTCAGTTTCAGTCATACCTGTTCAATTTTGTAACTGAAGGAAAAAGGAAAAGCTGCTTTGAGGCCATGAGTTAGTGGGAACCACACAAATTAGTTGGAAAACTTAGAGATGTAAAATGTCCATTCGGAGCAACAACGTAATAATTCTCCGTGACGATGTTGTCACGTAAAGCAGAGGCAGGTGGCTGATGGGAACCAAGTGTGGGGCACGAGTGTGGAGGTGGGGGAAGGTGTGAGGGGTGCAGAAGCAGATGGCATCGGGGGGTCCGCAGCCCCTGAGCGGTACATGGGAGGAGAGGGGGCTGTCTGGATGCTGGGGACGCTGACATTGTAGTAATGCTGCAGGGAGGCCCTGGTGACACCCCGGTGAGGCCCCATTGATGCCCCGGTGATGCCTTAGGCCCCGGTGAGGCCCCAGTGAGGCCCCAGTGACATTGCGTGTCTCTCCAAGTGCGGGGATGCACCACCACCTGCCCCACCAGCAGAGTACAGAGAGCTGGCCATCCTGATTCCCTCTAGGAGGTGCCAGGTTGCGAACATGTGCACTGCCCACTGCCTGGGCTGGGGAGGGAGGACCGTGGTCCTTGAGCCCACGCTTTCTCTAAGCCCGGGCAGGTGCTCCTGGGCATTCGCAGACAGGGGTGGGCTCTGGTCCCCGTGCGCTGAGCAGACGAGCGAGGCGCGGGCACACAGGATGCTCGTGGGGTCCTGTCCTGTCCTGCCCCCTCCACCACATCCTGTCCTGTCCTGCCCTCTCCACCCCATCCTGTCCTGTCCTGTCCTATCCCCTCCACCCGTCCAGTCCTCTCCTGCCTGCCCGGCTTTGCACCTGCTGTGTGCAGAGGGGAGTGCGTGCAGGCTGCAGTCACCACGTGGGTGCACCCTCTCCTGACTCCGCTGAACACTCTGCTTCTCAGCTGTTCCACACACGAATCCCACTTCCCTCTTCCTGAAGCCAGCTCCTGCTCTCTCCTCTCCTGCAGAGTATTTCTGGGGTTTTCCCTGTCCTTCATCACCGATCGCACCCCACCCTGCTCCCTGGAGACCCCTGTCCCAGCCACCTGCCCCGTCCTGTGCCTTCCCTTGCAGGTGGTGCCTTCATAGAACCATCTGTCGTCCCTTTCCAGGGGCCTTTCCTCTCTTCCTCTAAACCACGGTGATTAGACGTTTATTTCCATGACTGCAGCACCTGCTTCTGTTAAGGTCTCCACATCTTCCCGGTTGTTGAGGGCGTGAATCCATTCTTGGTCCCGATAAGCCCTAACCCATTGGGGCATCTGACCTCCTGCACCTGGACCCAGGTTCTCCCCCACCTGCAGCTGGGCTCGGGCTTGGAGGGTGGTCACCTGGGGCCCGTGGCAGGGTGACATGCTTCTTGGAAACCTTTTCCAGCAGAGGGCACTGGTGCCATGAGGAAAGGATGTGGGTCTGGTTTGCTCTGAATTGCCTTCCGTGCTTCCCGGAGCTGGTTGCCACGCCCCTTTGGTTTTCCTTCTGCTTTCTGGGTCCTTCCTTCTCATTCTCCTTTGGCGGCTCATTGCTCCCCACAACGAGCTTGTGCTTGGATCTTCCACATGTATGGGTTTGGCCTTCTCTTCTGATCCCACGTTCTGACGACCTCGTTCATCCCCATGGCTCTAAACACCTGTGGGCTAGTGGCTCACACATGCTTATCTCTTTCTCAGGCCACTTCCCCCAATTCCTATTTGCATTCCCACTTGAATACTCAATGTACGTTTCAAAATTACATGCGCCGACACCCGAGCTTTGGACATCCAGAGCACCTGCTGAAACCTGTGAAGCCCCGTTTGACCTGACTCCCCTCCATTCCTCTGCCCTGCCCACGGCAGCTCGCTCTATCACACACCCGTAGGCGGGCTCTTCCTCCAGATCTCTGCGCTGGTCTTGCTTCTGCCTGGAAAGTTCTTTCCCAGCTGTGTACATGGTGCACACCCATTACAGGGGCTGTTGGAGTGGAACAAGTGCTCTGGACTTGCTTTCCAACCTTTCTTGCTGGTGTGGCAAGACTTGTGACCCAGGCTCTTCAGCCTGATACATCCAAACTCAATTTTCCATCAGGGACAGGTAACTAGCTTCATTCATCATTCATTCATTGATGCATTTTCAGTAACTTCCTTACTAGTTAAAATTCTGTGAAGTGAGTTGGGGCACGCTTTTCCTGGATGCTTACCCTCCCAATGAGGTTATCTGCTATCCTCTAATTAATTATGTTTTTGCTTAATTCAGATTGACCCACCTTGTGTTGCTTGTAACTAAGAATTCCAAAGACCAAAACAACCGTAGTAAGCAAAGCACTCCTACAAATGTATGACAAAGAACCAAATGGCACAGTAGAGAAAAAACGTCTGGGGAGATTTATTAATATTTAAAATGTATGTCTTATTTGGTCCCTGATAACTTTTTTTCTGAGAAGGCACTTGAGGCGGAGGTCAGTTTATGAACAGGTAACAGGAGGGTGGTTACGTCATCAGCGCTTGTAGTGACAAAATGAGAGAAACTGAATCATCCACAAGAAGGAGCCCTTAACGCCTGTACCCTGGCTGCACCACAAAGCGTTATGCACCTGTTACAGAAGAATTTTAATTCATAAGTCCTTCCCCAGAGGAAAGTGAGAAAAGAAATTGCATAGAAATATGAATACTGTGATAGCATGTTAGTAAAAGTGTCTGTCTGTTTGTATGTTTTAAAAGGCCGATGTATAATTTTTATCTATACATTGATAATGCACATTAGTAAAGAATAGTTATCATTTTGTGGGCGTCCGGAATTTAAGGAGCAGATAGCTAACACATGACTTAAAACCGTCAATGGGCAAAACGAGCATTATCACTGGAGACTCCTGGTCAAGAAAAATGATCAGTGAGTCACGGTAGCAGCAGCAGGAGAAAGTGCCGTTGGCCCCTGTCAGACTTTGTAAAATTTCCCTTCCCATTTGCAGCCTCCCTTGTCAAGGGAACAACTACTGAACAAAGACGTAGGCAGATGTCACACAAGCCGGGTCTTGGAAACATCCTGCCCTTCTCTAAGGTGCTTTCCTTTGAGGCTTCTGATGGTTTGGGGGCGTCTTGAGGGCTCATCTCATATTGCTTACAAACTGTGTGCATGCGTGTCTGTGAGTGTATGTGGCGTGTGCATTTGTGTGCGTGCGTGCATGTGTGTGAGCACATGCATTTGTGTGCATGATGTGTGGGAGTGCGTGTGTGTGTGCATTCGTGTGCGTGCATGCATGTGTGTGTGTTCCTGTGTGTGCAGGCATGTCTGCATATGTGTTTGTGTGTGTGCACGTGTTTCTGCACGTGTTTATGTGTGTGTGCATGTCTGCATGTGTGTAATGCATGCATGTTTGTTCGTGTGTGTGTGTGCACGTGTGCATGTGTGTGTACCTCAGCCCTGTGCCATCTCCCCGAGCGGCCAGCTGCTGGAGTCCTGCAGGTGTCCTCTTGAGTCATCTTTGCAAGCTGCTGCCCAGGCCTGCAGCTTACCCAGCCCCACTCGCCCATGGCGCTGCCCGGCCCCACGCTGACGCCCTGTCCCCAGATGACCGTGCCCCCACCTCTCGCTGCGGCGCTAAGATGCCGCTCCTGGAGTCTGGGTCCCGGGCAGTCTCTCAAGAGATCCACTCCTTCTCTTCCCCTCAGCTCAAGAAACAGCCCGAGGAGTGTAGTTGGTACTTTAGTTTCCCTATAACCATCAGTTTTCAAGTAAAAATAGATAAAAGTGTTAAAAAAAAACCACAGCAATAAAAAGCCTTCTTCCTGTCTTGGCATAAATTGTAAGAACAGTATCTATTTGTCACAAAAAACATTAGGCATCCAGCTTTGAATGTTTCCTTGCGCTCTGTCAGAACAGCCTATTGTCCAAATAGGAAAGAGAAACAATAAATTCCTAAGGGACTAATTTACATATATGATATTTGACTATTTTGAATTAAGTGTTTTTCCAGTCATCAATACAAGCACAAATATGTGATTTTCCTGAAGTTTATGTAAATGCTATCAAGTTTCATTGCATCGCGATATGTGAGAGCTGTTAGGGAGAATTTATTTTGTGCCGGATACCTCTTGAACTTTTTTGTTTTAATCTACATGAATATATATATATATAGATAGTCATTAAGGTAAACTCTGTGTGGAAGGCAGTATTATTATTGTCCCCACTCCATAAATAAGTGTTGTGAAACTTGGAGCGATGCCCAAGGGGGAACCAGGCTGTGCACACATTCAGTTCTTAAATGACACGCCAGCATCCCTGGCCTGGCCAGACCCCCCTAAACATAAGAACAGGTAACCTGTTTCTATTCTCCTCTGGGGAAGATGAGCCCTTCCCGCACATAACGCGACAATGCTTATAAGAAACGCATGAAATGCAATCATATTTTTAATCATGTATGCAAAAAAAGAAAAAGCCTTAAATCCTATTCAAAACTGGAACTACATTTTATATCACCTTTGGGGATCCTTTCCACAAACCCAAAGGTGTAGAGATTGAGCTAAAACTGTGTTAAGGGTTTAATCTCAAAATATTAAGATTAATAATGTCTTAATATTATTAATATTAATAGTCGTCACCTTGGGTACGTTATTTAATATGACTATGGTTACTGACAGTTAAGCATTATTATTCTTATTATTAAAAGAGTATTGTCTGGTCCAAGGTCAAGCAGAAGTCAGAAATAAAGCACGGAAGATATTCTGGATGATTCCATTCCTTTCTTGTGACTATGTATCCCTACAGAGCATAAGTTAGCTGAAAAGCAACGGGTACCTGATTAAGACAAACTTTTCAGCATAAGTGGGATAAAACGTGTCCAGTTGAGTAGATTAAACTACAACTAGATTAAGGGCGCAGAAATGCCCTTAGAGTTTTCAGTGTCATTATGTAGATGCCCCATAGAGGAGAAAGCTTAAAAGTTAGGCTTAATTTTTTTAGGTTCTATATCGGCATGGAAACTATAAAGACTGTCACTTTGTCACAGTCACAAAGACTTATTAATGGCATCCTGGCCTCCCCGGATCTCTTGAAGGCTGTAGGTGAAGTTCCCCAGATTAAGGGGAAACTTTCCATTGAACCCCAGAGCCCAGAGACAGAAGCAACACTGTGAGTATGAGTTCTGTGCCGCAAGCCAGGAGGGTTTTCACCCACACAGAACTTGTCTTTCTGGTACACGACTGCTTGTGTCACTGAGATGCTCTGGAGGAGCAGGAAGTCTGGTGACTGCGACTGCCAGGCCTTCTTTCAGATGCACGTTACAGAGAGCGTTTAGTCTCCTGGATGGAGCGAGCTCATTGGGTAATTTTTCTGGGAAGAGGGAGCCTGCTTTGGTTTCCTCCGATGGGTGATGTGACGTCTGATTCCACTCGTTTTGTTGTGTTTTCTGCTGCAGTTGCCGTCAGTAGGTGAAAGGTTCGAATCAATGTGATCTGTGCTTTTAACAGACCTATGCAGCTCAGTTGATTTCCCTCTGACACCGCCACGTGTCTGGGCCGGGATCTGGTTGGAGGACATATGTGTACATGAACACGGTTTTACTGCTGATAAAGGATGTCTTGATGAACAATCGACATGGAATTTAGGAATTGCGCAAATGCGCTGAGTTCTTGGCACTTCTTCCATGGACCAAAACGCAGGTTGCGTGCATTCAGGCAAAGACAGAAATCTTTATTTTTTAACGTAAAGTAAGCCCCAGATTTCATGTGAAAAAGTCAGTTTGACATACTGATTTTGTTTTTCTAATTGGTTCAACGGGAAGGCAGGCTGTTGCTTTACTCCTGGTCCCCATACGAGGTCAGCTCAATTGTTGGTTATTTATATTGGGGATTATTTATGGTGAGACCTTGATGGCTGTAAAGGCCTGCTTGCAATTTATCACCACTTGCTTTCTACTACCTTAGCTGTCACTGGCCTCACTTAAGGATCCCAGAGGGATACAAGTATTGATTTTTTTAAGCTTTAGGAAACAACACTTATGAGCTTAGTCTCATCTGACATTGATCTGTAAAAGTAATATTTCTCAACTAAGAATTGTCAAAAACACAGGGTGTTCTGGTTATAAGCCAGCTTTCAACTTCGTAAGCTATTTTATTCTGAGAACACTAACGTTCGAGGTGAAAAATGGTCCAAATAGAACAAAAGACAGGCAAAAGTTGCCACTTGATGAATTAAACATACATAATTTATCTCACCCCTGACTTAGTAAGTATACGCTTGAATAATTTCCAGAACTATTAGAATGAGAACAAAATCCGCACCACGTCTCTTTGGCAAGGTTGATAGTGGGGACAGGGACACTGAGGAGGAGACAGGGAAGACACAGAGAGAGGAGTCCCCACAGAAGACGAGAGAAAGGGCAGTGTCTAATATCCGGGCCTCTACTTCCTGACGCAAAGTCGTACCAAAGATGCCCTTGGGTTCCTCTCGCCCCAGTGTTGAGGTGAATGACTGCTATGTTAGCTTCTGGGGATTTGTTGTTGTTGGTGGTGAAATTTTAGTTATACTCTCTGGTTCCTCAAGTTGAGGCTATTTGTTTATAGAGTAAATATACTGGAAGGTGGGATTTTCAAGTAGTTAGTTTCATCTGACTAGTCAATCCATTCAGTATCAGAAATTGCCTCCGCTGATCTATTGGCCTAAACGCTGTGATTGATTCTACCAGTCCTCCTCTTCACATCCTTCCCTCAGTCATCGCCTTTCTTGTTCCTACCAGAGAAAAATGTAAGGCTGAGCTACACTTTGGACCATTACTTTAGTCGGATTGATGGCCAAAGGGCGGAACTGTGTTACCAGATTAATTTCTTTTTCTTTCTCTTGTGTATTTTCACATAGACTTTTTGGGATATGGTTTGTTTCTCTCACACAAATTTGATAATTGCTTAACATAAATTGAGTCTAAGAATAAATTTACTTCCTCATGGATGTCTTTCCTGCTGCCCTAATACATCTCTCTTACTAATATCCTGTCACGCAGGCTACAATTTTTCTTTATAACATGTACCATGCTGAGAAGCCATTGCATGCGTATGTATTAAGCAGAGCCCTTTAGTTATTAAAAGCCAGAAACACAGCTTAAAACAGTTAAACAGAGGGACTTCGGTGATTCCTATCACTGTTAACTTCATAGATAATACTAGTTTGAATGCTAATATTCAGGTGTTCAAATGCTAAAATAACACACACACACTCACACACGCACGTGCGCACACACCGCATTTCCCAAACTCTTCATTTCTCCATCTCTTATTTCCCTAAACATTTAAGCTAATTCTCTCCCCACTGAAGATAAGGTTTTTCTAAAAGTTAGGATCTCCCTCACTTCCTTCCAGAATCTTCCTCAGGTACAGAGATAAAGGCACTGTCTCTAAGTTCCTGCAAATTGGTGATTGAACTCCGAACACTTTCATCCTTGTTGACATGCTTCAGGATCGACACTTCCAGACAAATAGGCACGCTTGTGCTTGTGCCCGTTGGTAACACGTGGGCTTTGAAAGAGGCAGCTTCCCCGCGGAAGGAGAGGAAGGAAGGGACAACCAGGAGCAGAGAGCAAAGGCGTGGGGCTTATGAGGGGAAAGCCCCAGATGTTCGTTACAGAGGGGGTATCGAGGGGGCAAGGTCAGTTCTGCATCTGATTGGACAAGAGGTAGGTGCTGGTAAACACCTGTGGCTGATAACTGGTACGTCATAGACGTGCGTTAGCAACAGCATGGCTGGTGAGTCACAGACGTATCTCAGCACCACTAAGACTGGATGCTAGTTGATCTTCTCTTGTTCCTTCTGCAACTTTTACTAACTTTGACCTCTGGGATATTTCCCGTCTGCAACTCACAACCAAAAACACACAATGTTTCTTCCATCACAGCAAAATATCAGGCGGTGCTGTTTTCCACCACTGTGTTTGCCAAGTAAGGAACAATGACAGAAATCTGAAATGAACTATAAATATTTAATGCATTGAGAAGATGGTTGTAATGTATTCTGATGTATTCACATGTGGTCCACATTCCCGCAGACTATCTTTTCTAACGCCCACGCCCAGAGACCCTGCCCATACTCTGTCCCTTCTCTCTGTCTCACTCATCTTTGGAGACATCCCTCCCTCCACCCCCAGAAAATGCATCAAACCTGTGGAGCAGTCTGGAATCCCACACAACCATCTCCCCTTCTGTTTCATTTCCAGCATGATTCCTTGTACTTTGTTGTACATAATTGCATCTAACATGTCTACATTTCTATATTATCTTGAAGGGTGATATCCTTCTTTCTATTTAATGTAGGCGTTGTGCTTGGCAGAGGGAGCGCAAAGATGAACGGTCATGATCTCCAATCAGGGGAGACCAGACGCCGCAAAGGAAGGGCACCAAGGTGTTTTCTTGTGGTTGGCTAACCATTTGGGGAGTGACACTTAAAACCCCAAAATTATTAGGGATCCCTAATTATAATATGTATTACTGTTTACCTATTTAGAATTTATTCCGTGAACATCTCCTTTCAGTGAAGTTTTTGGACTCCCGGATGTAGCCATCTAAGATAACACAGGAAATTAATAGATCTGTTCAACCCTCATTTGAGAAGATGTGCATATCCGCACACTCTTACCATCACAAGCCAGGGCTGATATTACCAGTTCTTACCAGCGTCTCTGGCTTCAGATTTTCCTTTCCAAACTGCTCTATGCAGTGACTGTCAGATTAATATTAGCACTCAGCTGCTGGAACACCACTCTTCTGTTCAGAAAACTTGCATAAAATTGCTTGCACCTTCTGGAATGCTGTCTCTCTGTTCCTTTGTATAAAGGCTCTTTCTCACATGACCTCCTTGCACCTGCCCCTCCTCTATATTTCTGTGGTCTGAGTCTGTCCCTAAAAGAAATCTTTTCCACTTTGCATATATTCTCACCTGCTTTGTTTACCCATATACATCACATTTCCTTAACTTAGATTGAACTCATGATGAGGGCAAAAATCGTGATTGTTTTTTCTCTATGTTCCAACAATCTAGTATGTTGCCTCTCACAAATAATGCATTCAAAAAAAGTTTGCACAAGCATGAACAATAGAGCAATGTATTTAGGAATTATTTAGGCAAAGGCATTAAAACACTCTGCAATCCCAGTATGTTTTATTAAAATTCATATATGTATATTGTCTTGACTTTCAAGATGATAGGGCATAAAACATGTGGGTTCTTTTGCTTTGTGTGAAATGCCACCATGTGAATTTAATCAATGACATACAGTTAAATTGTTCAACTGTATTTCAACTAGCAGTACAAAGAATGACAGTATAAAAGGGAGTGAATTGTAACTAGAGATATGAGTTTCGTCTAAAACTATCTAACTGAACATGTTATATTAAAAAGGAAAAACTACGAGTTATTCTTATTTTTACTTTATAGTATATATCATCAGAGAAATGACTCATGGGAGAGTATATTATGTATATTAAATTATACTTGTTACTATGTTTTCCAGTGAAGTGCAAAAATACAGTGAATTGAGTGTCTCATAAATATAATTATAAACTGACAAGTTCTGCTCATATTGAGACTCCTCTTGGGGAAAAGTTACAACAATAATTGAGAGATTTGAACTTTGACAATTCTGAGTTTTAAATTCCAGTTCTCCACTCTATAAAATAAGTGTAACATTTTCAAAAGTCCATTTGACCTCTCTGATCTTCTAATCCTCAGTTTCTTCATATGTCATGTTGGCATAATGATCTCTTATCTGATAAAGTTATAACGGAAGAAACAAATTAGTATAACACGAAGTATAGATCAAAGTACTTCATAGATTTTAAGCAATCAAGAATGGTATTTTTATTTTAGATATTTTGAAATTGCAAATATTCTCCAAATTGCTTGTGTCTAGTAGAGAGGAACAGTGGCATTCATCGTAATGATAACTATATTAGAAGATCCTATGAGCTGAGTCTAAAAGGGGTTCCAATGACAGAGAATTTTAGAATTTACTGGCAGAAGTGATAATCACAGCCGCTTGACAGTTTTCATGACTAAAAGTAGACTAGTAAAACCAGTGTTAGTCAGAACTTTGGTTATTCAACAATTTAATTATTTGAAATAATTGAATAATAGTTCTTCACTAATCAATATTATTGATAAACTCCCATTAATATTTTAGTATTGGCATTGCATAATTATTTATAATATATAGTACTTTATTCATATTATTGAGTTGCATGTTAATTATAATATCAGTGATAACTCATATTTAATCATAAGACACTTTCTAATATTTAAGAGTTAACATTCCCTGTAGAAAATTATGTTTCAATGCATGTGCTTAATTTTCTGACAAGAGGTATGATAGGCTGATCAATAAAATATTTCCAAGCAAATAAGTAGATCACATAATGATACAATTCTGTAGGGGAGGTGAAAAGAATATGTGAATACAGCAAGAAGGAGAAAGCACAAAATTTCTGGATACTGAAAATAAAGCAAATTCAAATTTTTTAAATTGATAATGGCAGGTATTCAACCATTACAGCTTTTAGATTCCATAAATCCTTATGAAAAATGCAGCATTTTTTCTTTAAATTGCAGTATTTAATATTTCAATTATATTATACTAATATTAGTTATATTAATTGAAATATTTTTGCAAATAACTAAAATATATATTTAAATAAAACTTGATTTAAAATCAGGCAAGGAACTACATACTTATGCAAAATAATTTTGTGTGGCTTAGAGCAAAAAAAGAATTTGAAGCCACACTTTGACAACTGTCAGTGCAACAAAATAGTGAAGTAGGAGGTCTGAAATTTGCTAATATATTGACCAAGTAAGACACAGTCAATTGATAGAACCAAATGCCATTAAATAATTAATTAGGGACTATATTTTAATGGTTGAGAACTAAATATATGGGAGTTGAGCACGTACGGACTCCAAATTTAGAATACTTGTTTTATACATAAAACATTAGAGTGCATGGATGAGTATGTTCTTTCTTTAAAAAGACATGACCTAATTTAAATAGACTTTAATTGCTTTAATTGGTTAAAAAATATCAACATCAAAGAGACATGTCTGAGGTCTCTTTACTTGGTAAAATAATGGAATCCATGAAATTCTGAAAATTGGTCAGACTTCCATGAAGTTGATGAATTGATGTTTTTGTTTTAAAATTTAATGATACACACTTAGCATGATGTAAGTGAACTAGGTTTATATTCTGCTTGAAAAGCCAATGCTGGCTGGAAGAATGTGGATCTCTTCCTAAAATTTTTTTTTCTGAGTGGAATGAGATGGGGTAAGGGAGTATTGATCTTCCATTGCACATCAGTAAAATATAAAGTTTAGTAAAATTTAGTATTTGCAAAATTTCCAAATGTATACCTTTTTTGTGAATAGTATCAGTAGTAGAATTCTTAGAAGGCTTGTTAGTATCTTTCACTACTCCCTAGTTCATAGACTCTTAGAATAGTAGAGGACTTCATAATTCACATAGTTTAAGATTTGGAAACAAAAGTCAGTTCAGAATAAAAGGTTATTTAAGAGACAACAGTATCGGGGCACCTGGGTGGTTAAGTGTCCAACTTCAGCTCAGGTCATGATCTCATGGTTCGTGGGTTTGAGCCCTGATTCAGGCTCTGTGCTGACAGCTCAGAGCCTGGTGCCCGCTTTGGATTCTGTGTCTCCTTCTCTCTCCGCCCCTCCCCTGCTTATGCTCTCTCTCTGTCTCTCAAAAAAAAAAAAAAAAAAAAAAAAATTAAAACCTGTAAAGAAAGAAAGAAGAAAAGAAAGCATATGGACCCGGTCCTGGGCTCCTCCTGGAAGCTCACCCCACACTCTCGTATCCCAAGAAGCAGGTCTGTCCATCTGTCTGTAATTTTTATTGAAGTGTAATATATAACTATAAAGTGCAGGAACAGCGTTGCTCTTCAATGGACAACAGAAGCACATTACACGTGTGAAGACACTCCTGAGCCCACAGTGCAGATTGCTGTAAATAGAGGACACCTCCTTGTATTGCGTTTAGCTTCGTTGTATTTCTCCGATTTGCATTTTTTACAGACTGGACGTTTGTGTCAACCCTGTGTCAGGCAGGTCTCTTAGCGCCGTATTTCCCAACAGTATTTGCTCACTTTGAGTCTGTGTGTCACCTTTGATATTTCTTACCATATTCACACTTTTTCATGGCTATCATATTTGGTATGGTTATCCCTGGCCAGTGATCTTTGGTGTCCCTGTTGTAATTGTTCTGGGGTGCCATGGACAGTGCCCATGGGAGACAGCAAGCTTAACTGATAAACGTGTGGGCTCTGACTGCCCCAGCACCTGGACATTCCCCTGTTTGTCTCCATTTTGTCAGGGCTCCCCATTCATTGAGACACAACAATATGGAAATTAGGCCAATCAATACACGTACAATGGCCTCTAAGTGTTTGGGCGAAAGAAAGAGTCACGGGTCTGTCACGAATCACAAACTAGGAAGGAGTCAGCTCAGAGAGGAAGGTGTGTCCAAAGCTGAGACAGGCTGAGAGTGAGGCCAAGTGATGCACCAAACGTCAGCCAAGTGGAGGACCCAGAGGACAAGCTCCTGAAGGAAAGGACAGGTGCTTCTCCAGTGAGCACATGGATGGCAAGAAAGCCACACAGCCTACTGCTGATATGGAGAAAGGTTGTGTGGTCTGGACTTATGATCGAACCGGCCCCAACGTTCCTTCAGGCAAAGCCTAACCTGGAGCAAGGCCCTGCCTCTTCACTTCTGTGCAGGCTGAGAGGTGAGGAGACTGCAGAGAAGTCTGAAGCGAGCAGAGGTTGTTTCGTGACCTTTAAGGAGGGAAGCCGCCTCCTTGACATAAAGGCCCCAGGTGGAGCCACGGTGTATGTACATACACATCCAGCCACCCTCACACTGTCCTCAACCCTCATCGCTGTTCAGCTTCCCTCGAATGCTTCCAATTTCCTAAACACGGGCTTTCCATTTGCTTGTAGACATTTGAATCATCTTAACAGTATTCTAGTGCTTTTTATAATGCTTTTCAAATATTGTACGTACATTGTTTTTTTTTTTAAGACATAATACTTTTGCAGACTTAATAGAGTACCACAGTGTGTAAACATGACTTTCGTATGCACTGGGAACATCTCCTTTCTTTTACTTGATGGTGGTATTCACTGCCCCAGATGGTTTAGGACTGAACTGCGTGTCTCTCAAGCATGCCTGTCCTCCTATGGCCATTTATATACATCTTTTATACCTTCTTCTAAGCTGTCCTTTTTTTTTAACTTTTTAAAAATGTTTATTTATTTTTGATAGGCAGAGAGAGAGAGAGCGTGAGCAGGGGAGGGGCAGAGAGAGAGGGAGACACAGAATCCAAAGCAGGCTCCAGGCTCTGAGCTGTCAGCACAGAGCCCAACTCAGGGCTCGAACCCATAAATCATGAGAGCATGAACCTGAGCCAAAGTCAGATGTCTAACCGACTGAGCCTACAGGTGCCCTTAAGCTGTCTTTTGATTAACTCGGTATAGTCATTTAATAATTTCCAGTTTATTGTTATTTTTGATGGATCGTGCTTTTTGTGTCCTGATTAAGAAGTTTTGACTACCATAATAAGGTCATGAAGATATTCTTCTATGTATTCTTATAAAAACACTACTATTTCTTCTTTCATATTTAGGTAATGACCTTAAACAATTTTTCTGTAATAGGGGTAATTGTTACATTTTTTTAATGGCTTCGTTGTTGTTGTTTTCTTAACGATACATACACACATTTATGTACACTTGAAAAGCAGGCACAACTGCTCTCTGGGCTCAGAGTCAAACTCATGTCTGCCCTTTGGCAGAGGGATCGTGGTTGGCTGGGTTCAGACCCATCAAACTGTATGATTTTAATTGTTGTACTTCTCCTTAATTTATTTTTTGATGTAAACTTGCATAAATCATAAAAGAATAACTCCTAAGAGAATATCAACAAAATGCGACGTGTGGAACTAGTATGCTGATTCACATAAAAGTACCAGCAAAATAAAATTTGTGGGACGATTAGGGAAATTTAAACACTGACTTGTTTAATAAATAATAATAGGAATTATTGTTATTTATGCCATGATAATGCCTTTGTGGTTATTTTTTTCATCTTTTATGTTTTATGTTATTTTTTAATTTTTATTCTTTATTTTAACTCTGGTATAGTTAACACACAGTGTAATGTTAGTTTCAGGTTCACAGTGTAATGATTTAACACTTCCATACATCACCAGGTATTCATCACAACAAGTGCCCTCCTTAATTCCCATCACCTATTTCACCCTCCCTCTGGTGACCATCAGTTTGTTCTCTGTATTTAAGAGTCTGTTTTTTGATTTGCCTCCCTCCCTCTCTCTTTTTTTCCCATTTGGTCATTGGGTTTGTTTCTTAAATTCACATATGAGTGAAATCTTATGGTATTTGTCTTTCTCTGACTGACTTATTTTGCTTAGCATTGTTGCTTTCTAGTTACATCCACAGTGTTGCAGATGGCAAGCTTTTTAATCACAGAGTAATATTCCATTGTGTGTGTGTGTGTGTGTGTGTGTGTGTGTGTGTGTACACACACATCACATCTTCTTTATCCATTCTTCAGCCGATGGGCACTTGGGTTATTTCCATAGTTTGCCTATGGGTAAACAATCCTTCTATAAACATAGGGGTGAATGTATCCTTTTTAATTAGTGTTTTTGTATTTTTTGGATAAATACATAGTAGTTCAGTTACTGGATCCTACGGTACTCTATCTTTAATTTTTTGAGGAACCTCCATACTGATTTTCAGAGTAGCTACACCATTGTGCATTCCCACCAACAGTGCATGAGGGTTTCTTTCTCTCCACATCCTTAGTGACACCTGTTGTTTCTTGTGTTGTTGATTTTAGCCATTCTGACAGGTGTGAGGCGATATCTCATTGTGGTTTTGATTTCCATTTCCTTGATCTTGAATGATATTGAGCACATTTGGATGTTGAGCATCTTGGCCATCTGGATGTCTTCTTTTGGAGAAATGTCTGCTCATGTCTTCTGCCCATTTTTAAATTGGATTATTTGTTTTTTGGATGTGGAGTTGTATAAGTTCTTTATATGTCTTGGATACTAATCCTTTATTGGAAATGTCATTTACAAATATCTTCTCCCATTCCATTGGTTGCCTTTTAGTTTTGTTTATTGTTTCCTTTGCTGTGCAGAAGCTTTTTATCTTGATGTAGTCCAATTGTCTACATTTGCTTTTATTTCCCTTGTCTCAGCAGACATACTTAGAAAAATTTTACTACAGTTGATGTCAGGTAAATTACTGCCTGTGCTCTCCTATAGGATTTTTGTTGTTTCAAGTCTCACATTTAGGTCTTTCATTCATTTTGAGTTTATTTTTGTGTATGCGGTAAGAAAGTGGTCCAGTTTCATTCTGTTGCATGTTGCTGTCCAGTTTTCCCAAAACCATTTGTTGAAGAGACTGTCTTGTTCCCATTGCATATTCTTTCCTCCTTTGTTAAAGATTAGTTGACCATGTAGTTGTGGTTTACTTCTGGATTTTCTATTCTGTTCTACTGATCTCTGTTTTGATCACTACACTTTGTAGTATAACTTGAAGTCCAGAATTGGGATGCTTCCAGGTTTGTTTTTCCTTTTCAAACTTACTTTGGCTATTTGGGGTCTTTGGTGGTTCCTTACAAATTTTAAGATTGTTTGTTGTAGGCCTGTGAAAATTGAATTGGTATTTTGATAGAGATTGCATTTAATGTCTAGATTGCTTTGGGTACTGTAGCTTTTGGTACTGTAGGTATTTTAACAATGTTTATTCTTCCAATCCATGCACATGGAATGTCTTTCCCATTTGTTTGTGTCATCTTCAACTTCTTTCATCAGTGTTTGATGGTTTTTATACAGGTCTTTCACTTCTTTGGATAGGTTTATTCCTATAGTTTATTATTTTTGGTGCAATTATAAATAGAATTTTTTTCTTAATTTCTATTTCTTTTTTATGTTTATTTATTTTTGAGAGAGAGATGGAGCATCAGCGAGGGAGGGATAGAGAGAGAGGGAGACACAGAATCCAAAGCAGGCTCCAGACTCTGAGCTGTCAGCATGGAGCCCAAAGCGAGGCTCGAACTCACAAACTGTGAGATCATGACCTGAGCCAACATCAGATGCCCAACCAATTGAGCCCCTTAATTTCTATTTCTGCTGCTTCATTATTAGTGTATATAAATGAAACAAATTTCTGCACATTGATTTTTTTATCCTTTGATTTTACTGAATTCATTTATGGGTTCTAGTAGTTTTTTGGTGGAGTCTTTTGGGTTTTCTATATATAGTATCATGTCATCTGCAAATAGTGACAGTTTTCCTTCTTCCTTACCAATTTGGATGCCTTTTATTTCTTTTTGTTGCCTAATTTCTGTGTCTAGGACTTCTAGCACTATGTTGAGTAAAAATGATGAGAGTGGACATCCCTCTCTTGTTCCCGACCTTAGGGAAATACTCTCAGTTTTTCCCCATTGAGTCTGATGCTTGCTGTGGGTTTTTCATACATGACCTTTATCAGATTGAGATATGTTTCCTCTAAACCTGCTTTGTTGAGGCTTTTATCATGAATGGATGTTGTACTTTATCGAATGCTTTATGATATGGTTCTTACCCTTCCTCTTTTTGATATGATGTATCACATTGATTGATTTGCAAATATTGAACCACTCCTGCATACCAAGAATAATCCCAATTGATCATGGTGAAATTTTTTTTTTTCTTGATGTATTGTTGGATTCAGTTTGCTAGTTTTGTTGCAAATTTTTGCATCTATGTTCATCAGAGATAGAGGCCTGTAGTTCTCTTTTTTAGTGTTGTCTTTATCTGGTTTGGGTATCAGGGTAAGGCTGACCTCATAGAATGAATTTGAAAGTTTTCCTTCCTTTTCTATTTTTTGGAATAGTTTGAGAAGAATAGGTATTAACACTTCTACAAATGGTTGGTAGAACTTGCCTGTGAAGTTGTCTGGTTTTGGACTTTGTTGGGATTTTTTTTTTTCCATTACTGATTCAATCTCTTTACTGAGAATCGAAATGTTCAAATTTTCTATTTCTTCCTGCTTCACTTTGATAGGTTATATGCTTCTAGGAATTTATCCACTTCTTCTAGGTTATCCAATTTGTTAGCATATAGTTTTTCATAATACTCTCTTACATATATTTGTATTTCTTTATTGTTGGTTGTTATTTTTCCTCTTTCATTTGTGATTTTGTTTATTTGAATCCCTTCTCTCTCTCTCTGTCTCACTCACTCTGACTCTCTCTCTCTCTTGGTAAGTCTCTGTAGAAGTGTATCATTTTGTTCATCTTTTCCAAGAATCAGCTCCTGGTTTCATTGATCTGTTCTATTGTTTTTTAGTTTCTATATCATTTATTTCTGCTCAGATCTTTATTATTTCCTTCCTTCTTCTAGTTTTGGGTTTTGTTTGTTGTCCTTTTTCTAGCTCCATTGTGTGTAAGGTTAAGTTGTTAATTTGAGATTTTTCTTGCTTCTTCAGGTAGGCCTCTATGTCTATAAATGGCCCTCTGAGAATTGCTTTTGCTGCAGTGCAAAGGTTTTGGACCATTGTGTTTTCATTTTTATTTGTTTCCATGTATGTTTTTTTAATTTCTTCTCTGACTTCTAGGTTCCCCAACTCATTGTTTAGTAGCATGTTGTTTAACCTCCATGTATTTGTGGTCTTTCCAGATTTTTTGTTGTGGTTGATTTCTAGTTTCATAGTGCTGTGGTCAGAAAACGTACATGGTATGACTTCAGTCTCCTTGAATTTGTCTTGTGGCCTAATATGTGACCTGTTCTGGAGGATGTTCCATGTGCACTTGAAAAGAATGCATTTTCTGTTTTAGGATGGAATGTTCTGAATATATCTGTTAAGTCCATATAGTGTGCCATTCAAAGCCACTGTTTCCTTGTCGATTTTCTGTTTGGATGATTGGGTCCATCAATATAAGTGGGATGTTAGGGTCCCATACTATTGTTATGTTATTATCAGTTGGTTCCTACATGTTTGTTATTAACCGTTTCATGTATTTGGGTGCTTCTGTATTGGGTGCATAAATATTTACAATTGTTTTATCTTCTTGTTAGATTGTCTCCTTTATTATATAGTGTCCTTCTTTGTCTCTTGTTACAGTCTTTGTTTTACAGTCTATTTTGTCTGATAAAAGTATTGCTACTTCAGCTTTCTTTTGACATCCATTCTCATGACAAATCTTTCTCCCCTCACTTTCAATCTTCAGGTTTCTTTAGGTATATAATGAGTTTCTTGTGGGCAGCAGATAGATGGGTCTTGTTTTTTTTTTTTTTTTTTTTTTAAATCTCTGTCCACCTGTGTCTTTTGTTTGGTGTGTATAGTCCATTTATATTCAAAGTAATTGTTGATAGATATGTATTTATTACCACTTTCTTAATTGTTTTCTGGTTGTTTTATAGCTATTCTCTGATCCTTTCCTCTCTGGCTCTCTTTCATGGTTTCCCAGTTTTCTTTAGTGACATATTTGGGTTCCTTTCTCCTTATTCTTTGCATATCTCTTAGCGGTTTTTGATTTGTGTTTGCCATTAGTTTTGTATATGACACCTTCTGAATATAGCAGAATGGGTTCATGGCCTCCTAAGTTCGAATCCATTTGTTACTCCTCTCCCCATCATGTTTTAGGTATGTGGTGTCATACTTACCATCTTTTTATTTTGTGAATTCCTTGACTGACTTTTTACAGAAACACTCGTTTTTACTGCTTTTGTGTTTACTGCTTTTCATACCCTGACTTAAAGTCTTACCTTTCCACTCAAACAATCCCCTTTAATATTTCTTGCAGGGCTGGTTTAGTGGTCATGAACCCCTTTATTTTTTGTTGATCTGGGAAACTCCTTATCTCTCTTTGTGTTCTGAATGATAGCCTTTCTGGATAGAGTATTCTTGGCTGCAGATTTATTCCTTTCATCACTTTGAATATTTCCTGCCGCTCCCTTTTGGCCTGCAAAATTTCTGCCGGAAAATCAGCTGATATCCTTATGGGATTTCCTTTGTGTGCAACTCTCTTCACTTGCTGCTTATAAAATGTTCTCTTTATCACTACATTTTGCCATTTTGCTATCTATACGTCTTGGTGTGGATGGACCTCCTCTGGTTGACTTTGTTGGGGAATCTGTGCCTCCTGGATCTTGATATCTGTTTCCTTCCCCAGATTAGGGAATTTTGTATCTATTATTTCTTCAAAAATGTCTTGCTCTTTTTCTGAGATCCCTGTAATATGAATGTTATTACGCTTGACGGAGCCACTGTGTTCTCCTAAGTCTATTCTCATTTTCCAGAATTCTTTTTTCTCTCATTTGTTCAGCTTGTTTACATTCCATTACTCTGTCTTCCAGGTCACTAATTCATTCCTCTGCTTATTCCAGCCTGCCATTTAGTCCATCAAGTGTATTTTTAATTTCATTTATTGTGTTCTTCATCTCTAATTGCTTCTTTTTTATCTTTAAGGGTCTCACTGATGTCTTCCACTCTTTTGTCAAGTCCAGTGAGTATATTTATGATCATTATTTTAAATTCTCTATCAAACACGTTACTTATATCCATTTCACTTAGGTCTCTTGCTGTGGTTTTTCCTGTTTATTCATTTGGGACAAATTACTCTCTGTTTTCATTTTGTCTAACTCGCTGTATCTGTTTCTGTGTGTTAGGAAATTAGGCTATGTCTCTTGCTTTTGGAAGTAGTGAGAGGGACATGTGCTTTTAATTAGGCCCCTTCCACATGGGGTGCCCAGCTGGGGAAGGGTGCATAGTGGCAGGTTGGCACCTTTCTCTGACTCCACAGGGGATGCACAGCCACTGAGGAGATGCGGGCCAGCTGAGGTGCTCAGTAAAGTCCTCCCTTGGGTGCCCAGTGCTACAAGCTGCGTGCACAGCCACCATGGAGGCAGGCCCCCAGCCGGTGCTGCTCTGCTATACACCCATGAGGGTGCAGTTTTCGCAAGGTGCACTGATCCCCTGCAGAAGGCCAGGAGAGGCAGTGGTGGAAAGGTTTGAAGAAGTCTTTCTGTCGAGGGGCCTACAGCCCTGACGTGGGGGTGGGTGGGGGGATCCCACAGCCCTGGGACTTGAGGCAAGCCTGGGTGCAGGGCTGGGGCCTGGTGTAAACATGTTAGGTAGTGAAGGCCTGCATTGTGCTGGTTTTCACGGATGGCTTCACACAGGGTGTGTTTATGCTGGAGGGCGTGGGGTGGCCGTGGTGCCCCCTGGCTCTCTGTTCCTGCAGGACTCCCTCAAGAATTCTGAGGTCAGTGACTACTTGTCCCTTCCTGAGGCCCCAGGTGCCTTTCACACTGCTGTTCCCAAGCTGTATCTCCAAGGGCTGTTTGCTATGCTAGTGGGGACTCAGCTTCCTGCCACCCTCGGGTCTCTCCGAGAACCAAGCCTGCTGATTTTTAAAGTTCTAGGCTTTAATTCTTGCTGCTTGTATGCACTCACAAAATCTGGCTCCTCTCATTTTTTAATGTTTATTTATTTATTTTGAGAGAAAGAGAGAGAGAGAGAGAGGGGCAGAGAGAGAGAGAGAGAGAGAGAGAGAGGACCTCAAGCAGACTCCATGCTCAGTGCAGAGCCCAATTAGGGGCTCAACTCACAGTCGTGACATCATGACCTGAGCCAAAATCAAAAGTCAGGTGCTTAACTGACTGAGGCACCCAGGCTCACTGGCTCTTCTCAGTTTTAAAGCCAAGTGCCGTGGGAATTTCTCCACCTCTCATGGGCTTGATGTGCTAGTGTGTTTCTTGCCCCTCTTGGTGCCCATCCCTCCTTCCCTCCAGTGTTCAGACCCAAGTTCCTGCAGAGTCCTCACCCTTCCTACCGTCTTCCATGTAGCCACTTCCCTACATCGAGTTGTGGAGTTTGTTGGGTCCTTTTCTGGTTGTTTGCTGCGGTGCACGTGTTAACTAGTTCATCTGTGGGATGAGGCGAGTTTAGGGTCCTCCTGCTTGGCCAATGTCTGCAATACCTATGTTCCGTTGTGGTTATTAAGGCTCCTATTAAGTCTCTGATTTGTACACAGCAAGGTATTTTTGGATGACACTATTTAAAATGTTTTGGATTTTCTTTAAAATAATCCAATAAGTGACAGTGTGTGTGAGGTTAGGTAGAAATGAAATAAAATGGGTCATGTCAACATTTCAATGCTGATAATATTTTTAAATAGATGAAAAACACATGCTACTTTATTAGTCTATTTTCTCCTGTATTTTATTGTACTTTTTTCATCTATGTCCTGGATGTTTAAACTTTTAATAATAAGTTGTACATGTATTCTTGCCATGTCACATCTCCAGATGAGGACACACCCAGGCTGACAGCGTGATTGCAGCCTTGGGAGACCTAAGCAGGGGATCCCGTTATGCCAAACCTGAAGTCCTGACCCCCAGTAATTCTGAGATAAATGGGACTGTAGCGGGATGCTAAGTTTGCAGTAATCTCTTGGGCAGTGATATAGAACTCATACAGTTACCATTAAATTGCTGACTACAAACCAGTGATTCTACTCAGCTATGTTTGTCACAACCATCAAACAAATTCAGATAATTTTTTATGCTATAGAGTAAAAATTTGAGTAGTTTTTCAAAGTTCAGACCAATCAACAGGCTATCCAGCTAAATGCATATTTGGTTCCTCCAAATTACAAAAGCCCAGGACAGTTCTTATGCACCGCCCACACTCCAGGTAGAGACAGACCAGAGAAGCGCCCCGATGACATCAGGGAGCGTATGCCAATTGCTAAATCCAGGGGCTGGTTATGGTGGACGATGAGAGGATGGCCTACGAGATCCCTGGAGGGTTTTGAGTAGCCTGTGGTCAACACATCTACCCTCAGTGTAATTTCCCGGTCTGGACTTCGTTCTCTCCACTCCTGGCGATGAAGTTGCTTTTGTGGAAATAGAGCAATGCGTAGGTAGAGTGAGAAACCATTTGCATTTCTGGAAAAAATTCATGAATAGAAGCTGTCTTGAAAAATACAGCTAGCTATAAATAAATCAATTATTCTTTTAGCATGCGCTTCTTCTGAGCTATATTTCAATATTTCAGTCAAAAATATTTATGAATTCTCTTTGAAGGGCATTGACTCCTGCTACCTAATAAGTAAGAAAGGCTTGGGTTTTAGATGAGCAGTCTAGACTCATTAAATAGCATAAAGCTGATGGCCAAAATGGGATACATTTCTGATGCTTTATGAAGGTTAATAAGCCTTATTATTCTGACCTGATAATCAAAACATAAAGCACATCTTGCAAAATGATTCAATGATTACAAAAGTGCAAAGCGGAATACAGTCTTTTAATCAACAAATAAGATGTACATAAGAAGCTCATATTACTAGTCAAATTAAGTTCTGAATCTAATTATAAGTTCAAAGAATTATTGGTAGAAAGCTATGTGGTACTCTTAGTAAGAAAACATGGTTTCTCTTAGTGATGACAGAAAATTTCTATTTTAGTTATAAAAAAATTTTAATGTCATTTATTTTTGAGAGACCGAGAGAGACAGTGTATGAGAGGGGGAGGGGCAGAGAGAGGGAGAGACAGAATCCGACGCAGGCTCCAGGCTCTGAGCTGTCAGCACAGAACCCGACACAGAGCTCAAACCCACGAAACCGAGTTCATGACCTGAGCCGAAGTTGGATGCTTAACCAACTGAGCCACCCAGGCACCCCTAATTTCATTTCAGGTGGAATACCTGAAGTGATAAAATTCTAGTAATTCGTTCAACTTTGAATGGCTTTCAGGAGACACTTCATTCAATTTTGAATGACTATCAGGAGACACTGAAGGTAAAGTAGGTTAATAGGAATATGGGTTAACGTGAGGGAAAAGTCCTTGGAGTAGAGGAAAGTCATAGCTTTTGAAATACTTAATTTTGTGTATACCTAGACGAAGCTGCAGGTTTGACCATTGTTGCAGGGGAGGGATTCCTGGGGACGTGGCACATCACTTCTAATTATTTTAAATACAGTAAAACCTTGGTTTGTGAGCATGATTCACTCTGGAAACATGATTGTAATCCGAAGAACTTTTATAGTGGGGAGCCTGGGTGGCTCAGTCAGTTAAGTGTCCAACTTTGGCTCAGGTCATGATCTCGTGATTTGTGGGTTCAAGCCTCACGTCGGGGTCTGTGCTGACAACCTGGAGCCTGGAGCCTGCTTCAGATTCTGTCTCTCTCTCTCTCTCTCTCTCTCTCTCTCTCAAAAATAAACATTAAACAAAAACAACAAAGTACATGTATATCAAAGTGAATCTCCCCACAAGAAATAATAGAACCCCAGATGATGATTCCACAACCCAAAAATATTAATATAAAAATGATTACAATACTATAATATAATACTAAATAATAAAGAAAATACAAAATGTAAAGAAAACAAACAAGTTAACCTGTATTTCCCTTTGAAAACCTTTGTGGCTGGTGTGGGGGAGACAGGAGAGAGGAGGTTACTGTGTAGGACAACTTTCACTATCACTAACAGAACCACTGCTGTCTGTTGGCTCAATGGAATCTTTTTCTGCATAGGGGCCATTGTATATGCTCGCATGGGTGCTGACTACAGTGCAGTTAATAAACTCTTGTCATGTACTGTATTTCATGTAACTGGCAATAGGGCAACAGAGGAACAGGTCTCTATCTGCAGGCAGCCTGACCGAGAATGAAGCAAAGCCTTCCTAACCTTACTCTTGTCTGGAAAAGCAAAGGACTGTCCATAGGTGCTTTGAAGGGACAGAAAATACACCAGTGCCAGTTGTGGGCACTTTCCAACATCCTGAAAAATCACTGATTTCTGCCAAACACCACAGCCTGAGACTGAGCATCTGAGAATGGGAGAAGATCACCCCCAATCCCGCAGCCAAAGAGAGAGAGACAGAGATGGAGACAGAGACAGACAGAAGACCCATTGGCTCAGTGTGATCATGCAACCTTCCATGTGCTACTCGTATTGCAAGACATCGCTCGTTTATCAAGTTAAAATTTGTTAGAAAGGTTTGCTCGTCTTGTGGGACACTCGCGGACAGTTGCTCGCAATCCAAGGTTTTACCATATTACCAAAGAAGTAGGACAGTACAGCTTCCTTTCAACTGTGAATGTCTTGGGACACATCCCCCAGAACTGACTCGCTCTGGCCCTGCCCCTTCTAGATTCAGACCCCGGGTGTGAGCAGCAGGGTCCCAGCATAGAGGAAGTGAGTAACTGGCAGTAAAGCATCATAAATCAGGGCCCCAGAGAAAATATTAGAGCTGCACCTGCAGGCACATCTTCTAAGAAGTGGGAACCAGCAGAACCGAAAGCCCGCCAACTCTGGCTGGATGCCCAGCCATGGTTTTCCAGAGCAAAATCTGAGGAAAACCGTGGGAATCTGCCCCTGGTGTGGCGGGAAGCCAGGGGATGTGAGTCAGGCTTAGCAGAGAGTTTAGATTTAGCAGAAGGCTCATGAAAGGCCTTTTTCAGTTTGTGTTTATCTTCTGTATCTTTCCAATGTTATGTGTTATTCACCCACTGTCCACAACAAAGTCTTCAGAAATACATTTTAGAGGCAGACTCTTATCTCTGTGAATAGGGAGGAAGAGTGTCGGGAAACCCCATCTCTGAGGGCGGACCGGGGAGCAGGCTAGTGCTGCACGTGCCGCTGCCCCACCCCTGACCCCCCAACCCCTGACCCCAGCCCGGCCACAGGCCCACAGCTCTGGAGCTGTACTGGTATTTCTCAGCCTGAGGCTCCATGGGCACTGGGGTCACCTACTTCTTACGCTTCAGGCCAGAAGCAACAGGGAGCTGCCAGGGATCTAAGCCCCCAGCGCACAGCCTGGGCCCCTGTGACTGCTGTGTGAGCTCCACAGCTCTGCCACCCACAGGACGACGGAGTGACTCAGGTGCACCGGCTTCTGGGCTTTCCCCATGGGGTCAAGTTGTACACATGCTCAGAAGTCGCTCTCTGGGCTCCTCCCCCCCGGGCTCAGTTACAAAACACACTACCTGTGCTCTAATTCTTGTGTCAGGGTCTGTGTGCTGAGGGAGCCCGAATGACACAGGTGCCTCCAGACAGTCCTAATGGAGCCCTGGCATTGATCCCACTGTTGGTGGCTTGGGGAAAGGCACTGACCCTTCCAGGTGTGGCACCACATTTGAATTACGCTGACCTGTGACCCAGGTGGACAAGGGTGCATTGGGTGACCGAGTGTCCCTGTAACTGCAGGGACGTGGAGGCAGTGATCATTCAAAGGACTGGGATATGTTTGTGGGTTCCCGTCTGTGAAGTGTCAGCCGACTTAGCCGACTGTTAACTCCAAAACTAGGATAAAAGCAGAGTTAAGTGACCTTTGGTCTCTGGCAGCTTGCTTCCACCCCTCGTCACTGCTAGGCTCAAATGTCAGCGTGTTACCATCAGAAGCTACCATAACAGACTTGAGACAGGAAGACGTAGCTGTTTTCTACCAAACGAGTCACAAGGCTCGAGAATGCGCTTGGACTTTGATCTTGAGGATGCTGGAATCGGGGTTAAGTGATGTGAGACTAGGAGGACCTCGGGGGGCTTCTTGTCTGTGCCTTCAGGCTGGATGTCCTTCTCGTGGGACACGGGAGCTGGGCCAAGTCGCCTGCTGAGGTGGCTCCTTGGAGCTTGGATAAAATCACCATCACCCTAAACTGGGTGGAAATGGTAGAACTACTTCATTGGGGTGTTCGAGAGATTGCCAGAAAGCTCAGAACGATGAACATGTTATTAATATACCTGGGAACACACCCCCTTACACAGTTCTCCAGGAAGGGTCAAAGGGCACACACTCTTCACCAAAGCAGTAAACGGTGTGCTAAGTGGGGGGGGAGGGGGCAACGTTGTTTGTATGGATGGTGGCCATCTCCCCTGTGGATCTGGCCTCTCTCAGGGACGCCCCCGTTGTCAGAGGCCACGACAGCGTTCCAGAACAGCGTAAGGTGTTATCTATACTCAGTTCACAGAGGCAAAGTGACATAATGACATTAATGAGCAGCAAGGCCAGAAGATCGAACCCACAGGGTGTGGGGTATCGTCTGATAACCCTGTAGCGCCCTGTGGGTGATAGCGCCCTGTGGGTGAAACAGATGAGAGTGAAGGAGGGCATTGCCCAAGTTAGAAATACGTGAAAGTCCTTAAGAGTAGGTGAACGGTAGGCCCATGACAGCCATCATTCCAGAAGATCAAAACGTACCACCTTTCCAGACTTGAGCCGGATCTGAGACAGAGCGTATCTGCGGAAGGAAAGCCCCAGCGATGAGGCAGCGAGGATATATACAGCATGTCTGCTCCTCCCGTTATAGAAGGGGCTTCGATCGCTTGCCAGAGTACCGCTCGCTGGAGGAAAGGGGATACTGGGCTTCTGCAGGGCCCATCGCGTGTGCGTTCTGACGCCCGTGCCGTCACAGCTCCGCGAGAGTGGGCCGGCACAGAGACGAATCCATGCCCTGTCCTCTCCCTGGTCCCCGAGTGCAAAATCAGCAGCAGTGTAATTAGCAGCTGGCAGAATCCTCGTGCTGATCTGTGAACAGGGACACTACAAGGAACAACCACGCGGAAGCCACTGAGCAGTCCCCTCTGTGGCCAAGGCTGGGAAGCAGGATTCACACGTCACCCCGGATGGGGTGAGAGGGGTTCTTGTCACACATGAAGACCAGGGGCGCCGCATGAGTGCACGTACGTATCTCCGCTTCACTCAGCCTCTGTCTCCCCAAACTACAGATGGATACCAGCACGTGGCAGTGAACCATAGTGACCCTCGCCGGGAGTCACAGAAATCTGCTGGGTGCGCTGTTAATGGTGCAAAGATTCAACAGAGCTTCTGGACGTTGTGTTAAAGTATCTAGATCATATGTTGCTTTTAATCCCCATCAGGTGGGATGATGAGAATCGATTAATGTTCATTGGAAAATCCAGTGAAAAGGATCCCTGATGAGACACATGTGCCAGAATCTGGGTGACACCCTACAGATATTCAGGGCAAGCCTCATTACCGAAGGTTTTGTGGACCCTGTGGTCTGAAATGTGTAAGGACATCCCTTCCAAAGAATGGACAGTTGACTGTATTCTGTGTATCCAGTCTGCTGAGCACAAAGCCCGAGGCACCACCTTTTAGGTTGTAAATGTATGTCACATTTGGGAATGGTCATGCCACTGGCACATATAGAGGAATGTCAGTTTGGCATAGGGACCAGAGAAAGTGAAGCCACTGCGGAATGTTGAGGCTATGAGGTGAGCGGCCTTGTCCAGTGGTCCACGGAATCTGATGGATTCCTACTGGGATAGTATGTGCGGTAGATGAAGTCGTCGTATGAGATCTGAGTCATGTCATGAACTGCGAGGAGTCTAGGTCACAGTCCCGGCACGTATGTGGCCTCAGAAGGGACAGTGCTGCCATGAGACTTAGCACAGGTGTGTCTAGAACTGCCCGTGGGGGTCAGCATGGTCATCACATAGGGCGCGCACAGTAGTAGGAAGTGACATGTTTAGCCCTGAGTTTGAACAGGTCTGGAGGATACAAGAAAGTTACCGAAAGCAACTGGAGGCAGGACCCTGGACAGGGGCAAAGGGCCTGACCTATCAATTGGAGTCTTGAAGAATCACATTTAGAAAAGCTGGATACAAAGAACTCTGAGGATGTTCTCACGGGGGAGGGGAAAAGGTGTGGATTTGTGTCTTGAGTCAACATTTACACAGACCCCAGCACAGAGAGGGAGATAAACCAGCAGGATTGCACAGCACTGGCTCAGTGGGGCTTAGGAAAAGGGGACATGGGGGTGGAGTAGGGGTGAGTGTGGGTCTAGAGACGCATCTCCCTCACAGTGACTCACATGGTGAAGACTTCTGGGGTGAGCTGGCCGGGTCTTCCTCTACATAATGCCTCTTTCTAGAACATTCTTCTTTTAGCTGGTTCTCTTTGAAAAGAGAGTCCCAGGGGTTCCAAAAAGAGTAAGTAAGACTGAAAACCGCTGCTGGAAAGGAAACATTCAGAGGACCTATGACAGGTCTGGGTCTCCAGGAGTTTACAATGTACTTCAGAAAGTAAATCTAGGGTATTTACTTCTATGCAGAAATATAAATGGACGGTGTTGTCCAAATTATTCAGACACAAGAGGGATTTCCTCCAACCAGGAGAGGAATTTTCAGCAAGAAGTGGAAGCTGAGTGGAACTTTTGGAGTCAAAATCTGACTAAAAGGGGTCAGGTGAGGGAGGATGAGGGAGAGCAGATTTCAGGCAAAGACCGTCGTGGGCGAAAGTTTGCACACGTGTATTAGTTTTCTATTGCTGCTGTGACATTTTCCATCGACTTGGGGTCCTAAAACATGCCCAGTGTTTTCCCGTAGTCCTGTGGGTGGGAAGTCCCGCATGGTTGTCACGGGGCTAAAAGTCACGATTAGGGCAGGTGTCCTCCTTCCTGGAGGCTCTGGGGAAGAGTGCATCTCCTTGCTCTTTGGGATTATTGGCAGAGTTCGGCTCTCCTGGTTGTGAGAGTGAGTCCCCGTTTCCTCACTGGCTGGGAGCCCTCCCCAGCTACAGAGGTGACATTCCCCAGCCAAGGTGGCGAGTCCCTTCTCTCTGGCTCACCCTTCTGTCTTTTCTTCTTCACTGTTGAGGACTCATAAATTTAGATTGAACCAACAAGCTAGCTCAGGGTAATCCTCTTATCTTAAAATTAGTTCACTAGCAACCCTGATTCCACTGCAGTCCTGATTTCTTTTTGCCATATAAGGTGACACATTCACAAATGCCAGGGATTAATACGTGGGTGTCTTTGAGGATGGGAAGGAGAGCTTCAGTTTTCATTTTGAACAGTGGACTACATGTGTGTTGTGAGGGGTAGATGAGAAGGAGGGGTGCATGAGGCAGACTTGCCTGGAACCCACGCCTGTATTTTAGTAAAGATGAGTGAGCCTGAGACAAAGGCAGAGGCAGGCCAAGTGCAGAGCACCGGTTGGGTTTGTAGGCCAGAAGGATGGGGATCTGCACAAGGTTCTTGCCATTGTACCTGGTACAGGGGCAGGCAGGATTGGACACCACAGGTAGGAACACCCCCACCCGGCAGGCTCCCGTGGGTTGCAGGTGCAAATAAAGGTGAACGTGTGTTTGGGCAGAACAGAGAGAATGGGACACAGGGGCTGGGATGTGAGGCATTTCTAACCTGTCAGGATTTGACGGTGTATTTGTCTGTGTAATACTTGCATCGGTATTATAAGACCAAATCATTGAATCAGACTCTTGAGGACAAGAGTTAAGAAATGTGCATTCCAGTGGGTTCTAGAGAAGCATCAGAGAGCCAGACAGAGCTGAGCCACAGAGGAGACTTCGGCACATAGCCCTACATGGCCTATGATGATGAGAAATAGTGAATACACAGTTCACTGAAATACACGTTCAAAAGGAAATATTTCATCCAGTACAGAAATTAACCCCTCATAGCTGGACCTTTAAAATTTAATATTTGTACATATGAAACCCATTTCCCCTGCATTTGGATAATACTTATATTCAAAGTAATGAAAAACATTTGCTCAAAGTTGTATGACCTTTCTTTACTGGAAGTTTCCACTCAGAACATCTGGGTTTGTCCCCCTGGGGTGCATTCCCCTGGCCATACGGAGTAACCAGAATTCTATTCACATAGGATGTTGTTTCGCACGAATTTGAGTGCGTGGAGCAGAATGAGAAACACAAGGACAGTTGAAAGGGTTTTTCGTGCCTGTGACATTGACTTGGAAGGAGTGCTGAACCCGTGGGTTTGGGACGTACCCTACCAGCAGGAGCACCGCCTCCTTGGGGGCCTGCTGTGGGAGGAGAAACCAAAAGGAGAATTGACCTTTTCTTCCCTTGGGGTTTTAAGGAGGACCAGGGGCCCTCTGAGGACATTTCTACAGGCAGTCAGCTTTCTGACATGTAAATCTGGTTGGATTTCCTCATAAAGGTCCTCAAAGTCTCCTTTGCCGTGCAGGATAAAGTGTTAAGAACTTAACAAGTTAGTCGACTGGGTACCAGACTAGCCTCGTCATCAGTCGCTGGTCAGACTGGGGAAGAACAGACGAGCTGTGTCACCAGTTACTGGGCAGACTGGGGAAGAGCCGTCTGTAGGTGCGCCTTCTGGACGCAGACACCCCCCACCCCAGACACAGCTCTGCTGGCCAGCTGCCCCCGCGTGCTAGGGGGTCACGTCAGCCTGTGCCCTGCCCTCCTTCAGCTCGGCATCAGCATCTCCCGGGGTCCTATTTGTTGACAACGAATTATTGCTTAAAATGCATGAAAATAACCTGCAATGAGTTTGTGCTCCTGCCCCTAACTGGGTCTCATCAAACATTCACCGAGAAGACGGTTGTCCTGCGGTGTGCTGAAATCGGAAAGACGGCTAAGAGCTCGGCCCCCCGCCCCTCAGCTGCCACATGCGGCCTCACCACCTCCTTTCTTGCGATCATCATCGTGCAGGGCGAGCGCAGAAGGACAAGCCGGGACGAACCGCATGCCCTGGAGCCTGATGGACGGTCACTACCTGCCTGGCGATACTCTCATGAGTTCTGCCTCCAATGCCTCCTACCTTCCTGGGCCACAGGGAGGTTGGGTAAAGGGAAACTGGGAAGTGGTACGTTAGGTGAACATGAAACATGCTGAGAGCATTGCTGGACACTGGTGCTATGAAGCTTCTAGAAAGTACTGTGAGCATTCCTGCTAGTTTAGTTTTAAGGAAGACATATTCTGCAACCAACTCCTTTAGAAATAAAGTTTAAAATGAGATTTTAGGTCTCATTACAGTACAGTATTTACATTTTAATACTAAAGGGGCAGAGATTAAAATAGAACTTTCAAAAAATAAAATTTTCACACTATTTATTGACATTAAATACCTCCCCTGGGACTAGCGTGATAATAGTGGTATCACAGAAAACAGGAAAATAAGAAGACATAACCCTGTGGACGAAGCATTTGCATCCACTCCAAAAGTCAATAATAACTTAGAAGATGACACTTGAGAACAAGAGAAGCAGATTCAGCTGCAAAATTTAGATTTACCCATCATTCTGAGAAGCCTGACTTCATTAAAAAAAAAGACAGTTCTTGTGCACAAATACAAGTGGAATGATAGCTTTCAACGTGCTAGCACCAGTGGCAGAACTGCCTAACAATTTAAATTATGCTGGGTTTATACCAGTGTCAATAGGTGTTTTGAATATGTTGCCTTCAGTCAAGGTTCTATTGTGTAATACAAACCAAAGTGGCGTTTAGAAGTGGATTCCAAGAAAGGCAAAACACCGGGCATAATTATGGGTGCTCTTGTAAGCTCATTTACAAGTTCAGTATATGGGGGTAAATAGTTTTGTGACAAATTCAGTTCGGGGTAGAATGCAACGGTGTGGTTAAAAATGTTCATAGGGCATTAAGGCATGTAGGATCTCAAATGTGCTTGGAATTCACCGTGGAGGCACAGAATGGTATCAAGCTATGATGTAAACCAAATAGAAGTTACAGTGTGAGTTACAAACGTCTTCAATATACAGACGTTCATTTTACTACACCGTCTGATAATAACCCTGCAGTAGTGCGGCACAAGGATTGTGGAGGCGTGCAAATGCCAGCTCCGCTGGTCGTCCTTGCCCGCCCACCTCACCTCACCTCACCTCACCTCACCTCACCTCACCTCACCTCACCTCACCATCCTTTTGACCTCTGAAGAGCTGCTTTGCAAATTCAACATAACTGCGCATGATGATGGTCAACTTTTTTTGTAAACAAATATTGTATTTCTAATTATGTTTCTTTTTTTAAAATATATGTAACTTATTATCAAGTTAACTAACATACAGTGTATACAGTGTGCTCTTGGTTTTGGGGGTAGATTCCCATGAATAGTCGCTTACATACAACACCCAGTGCTCATCCCAACAAGTGCCCTCCTCAATGCCCATCACCCATTTCCCCCTCTCCCCTGCCCCCCATCAACCCTCAGGTTGTTCTCTGTATTTAACAGTCTCTTATGGTTTGCCTCCTTCCCTTTCTGTTTATAACGATTTTTTCTCCTTCCCTTCCCCCATGTTCTTCTGTTAAGTTTCTCAAGATCCACATATGAGTGAAAACATGATATCTGCCCTTCTCTGACTAACTTATTTCACTTAGCATAATACTCTCCAGTTCCATCTATGTTGTTGCTAATGGCAGGATATCATTCTTTCGCGTTGTCAAGTAGTATTCCATTGTATATTTAAACCACATCTTCTTTATCCATTCATCTCTTGATGGACATTTGGGCTCTTTCCAAGATTTGGCTATTGTTGAAAGTGCTGCTATAAACATTGGGGTACGTGTGCCCCTATGAGTTAGCACTCCTGTATCCTTTGGATAAATTCCTAATAGTGCTATTGCTGGGTCATAGGGTAGTTCTATTTTTAATATTTTGTGGTACGTGCACACTGTTTTCCAGAGTGGCTGCACCAGTTTGCATTCCCACCAACAGTGCAAGAGGGTTCCCATTTCTCCACATCCTCTCCAGCATCTATAGTCTTCTGATTTGTTCACTTTAGCCACTCTGACCGGTGTGAGGTGGTATTTCAATGTGGTTTTGATTTGTACTTCCATGATGGTGAGTGATGTTGAGCATCTTTTCATGTGTCGGTTGGCCATCTGGATATCTACTTTGGAGAAGTGTCTATTCATGTCTTCTGCCCATTTCTTCACTGGATTGTTTTCAGGTGTTGAGTTTGGTAAGTTCTTCATAGATTTTGGATGCTCACCCTTCATCAGACATGTCATTTGAAAATATCTGTTCCCATTCTGTCAGTTGCATTTTAGTTTTATTGATTGTTTCCTTTGCAATGGAGAAGCTTTTTTATCTTGATGAGGTCCCAACAGTTCATTTTTGCTTTTATTTTCCTTGTTTTTGGAGATGTGTCAAGCAAGAAATTTCTGAGATTGAGGTCAAAGAGGTTGTTGCCTGTTTTCTCCTCCAGGGTTTTGATGGTTTCCTGTCTCACATTTAGGTCTTTCATCCATTTTGAGTTTATTTTTGTGAGTGGTGTAAGAAAGTGGTCTAGTTTCATTCTTCTGCATATTGTTGCCTAATTCTCCCAGCATCATTTGCTAAAGAGACTATCTTTTTTCCATTGGGTACTCTTTCCTGCTCTGTCAAAGATGAGTTGGCCATACATTTGTGGGTCCAATTCTGGGTTCTGTGTTCTATTCCATTGGTCTATGTGTCTGTTTGTATGCCAGTACCATACAGTATTTATGATTAGAGCCTTGTAGTACAGGCTAAAATCCGGGATTGTGATGCCTCCTGCTTTGGTTTTCTTTTTCAACATAACTTTGGCTATTCAGGGTCTTTTGTGGTTCCATACAAATTTTAGGATTGTTTGTTCTAGCTTGGAGAAGAATGCCAGTGCGATTTTGATTGGGATTGCATTGGATGTGTAGATTGCTTTGGGTAGTATTGACATTTTAACGATATTTGTTCTTTTAATCCAGGAGCATGGAATGTTTATCCATTTCTTTGTGTCTTCTTCAATTTCCCAGTTATATTTCTATTATATTTCTAATTATATTTCCATGTTCAAAAAGTTGGCTGAAGGTTTTAAATCAAATATTCAGTGAATACAGGGCTCAACACTTAAACTTTTAAAGTTTACTAACAAATTATACTTTTCTTAAAACAACGCAACTTGATGCTATGACTGTTTTTTTCAGATAAAAGCTAAGATGGAATTACATACATTAAATGAAACTCCAAACGGTATACAAAATGTCATATCAAAATGCCTTGACTTGTGGAGTAGTATTTTTGCTAGAAATGTAATTTTTTATACTAGTTTTCTTGGGTGCTTATTACATACTGTATACTTCGCTCATTAAAAGTGTACAGTTCAGTGATTCTTAGTATATTCATGGAATTGTGAAACTTTCACTGCAGTCAACCTTAAAATGTCTCTGTCATCCCCAGAATAAACTCTGTGCCTTTTAGCTATAACCCCCAGCCCCAGTCACCTTATCATTTGCAGCCCTGGCCAATCACTTCTGTGTCCACAGATCTGTCTTTTATATAAATAGAATCATACAATAGGTGGTCTTTAGTGTCTCATTTATTTCATTTAGCGTGTTTTAAGGCTCATCCATGTTGTGATGTGGTTAACTAATACTCTCTTCTATGAATATATCACATTTTATTTATCCATCCATCTGTTGATGGACATTTGGGTTGCTTCCACTTTAACTATCATGAATAATACTGTAAAGAACATTCATATACATGCTTTTGTGTGTGGATATATGCTTTCATTTCTCATGGACATGTACCGAGTAGTGGGATATCTGGGTCAAATAGTAACACTGTGTTTGAAATTGTGAAGAGCTACCAAGCCATTTTCCAGAGTGGGAGCACCATTTTGAATTCCAACTTCCGCACTGGCCACGGGCACCCTACCCGCTTCGGTGCCACCCATAGCTCTACCCATATGGAGCCATTCTTCCCTTTCTGCAAGGGTAGCCCAGGTTTGCCAGCAAAAGTTCTGTCAGTCCGTTTTCTACCTATCAGGTGTGGCAAGTCCAAATGCATTCCTCATCTCAACCCTTAGTCTCCACTCCCTTAGTCCAAGATGGCGGGGTCTTAGCTGACACAGCATTTCCAAATACTTTGAGTCTCCTGTTTAGGTCATGGGGACACACCATGAGACGAGACGGTCTTCCACAGATATTTCCTCAAAATATCCTAACCTGGATCATATGTTACTTCTATTGTTAACTTTTTTAGGAACTTCCATTAGTACTATTCTGCCTAATGGCTGTGCCAGTTCACATTCCTACCAACCATGTACAACCGTTTCCTTTCTCCACATCGCCAACAGTATTTGCTGTCTTTTTCATAACAGCCATTTCCACGTGTGAGGTATCTCGTTGTGGCTTTGGTTTGCATGTCTCTGATGAATCGTGATGTCGAACATTTTTTCCTGTACTGGTTAACTTCATATGCTTCTTCTGAGAAATATCTATTCAGGTCCTTTTCTTGTTTTTAAATCAGGTTGTTTTCTTACTACTGAGCTTTTTGAGTTCCTGGCATACTTTGGATATTTCCTCCTTATGAGATGTGTTTGCAAGTATTCTATCCCATTACACGGGTTGTCTCTTCATTCTGTTGATTATTTCCTTTGCCGTATCTGATGCAACCCCACTGTGTGTTCTTGCATTCATTGCCTATACTACCATGTGATCCAGCAAACCTCACGCATAGATTTCCTTCTGGGTGTACATCCAGAAGAAATGGAACCAATATCTTGAAGGGGTGACGGTACCCCTATGTTTGTTGCAATATCATTCACAGTATTCAAGGTAAGAATCCCCCTGAGTGTCTGTGGATGGATATTATTTAGCCTTAAAAAAGGAAGGAAGTCCTGTCATTTCTTCAGCATACGTGAATGTGGATGACATTATTCCATGTAAAATAATGAGTCAGGCACAGAAAAAAACAAATATTTCGTCATCTCACTGTACAGAGAATCTAAATGAGTTGAAGTCATAGAAACAGAGAGTAGAATGTTGGTCGCTAGGGGTCGGCAGGTGGAGGAAACAGGAAGATGTTGGTATCACCGTGTAACATTTCAGTTATGCAGGATGAATAATCTCTGGAGATCTAATGTGCCACGTGGTGACTATAGTTAATAATGCTGTACTGAGTGCTCTACATTTGCTGAGATAGTAAGTCATTAACGTTCTCACTACACACACACACACACACACACACACACACACACAACTATGTGAAATGATGGATGTGTTCATTAGCTTGATTCTTGTAACAACTTCACAGTGTGTATGTATATCAAAATAACATGTTGTACACCATAAATATATAGGATTTTTGTTTGTCAATTATACCCCAGTCAAGATGGAGGAAATACACTACTCGTGGCTGTAGCAAAGTGTCTGGCTAAGCTGTTGGCCCACTCTCCAGAGTGAATTTTCTAATTTTAGTGTCCTTTGCAATCCGGATGGAGCAAGAACATTCCAGATCACCGGGTTCTTGTTCCTTTTTCTTTCTTTCTTTTTTTTTTTTTCAACGTTTATTTATTTTTGGGACAGAGAGAGACAGAGCATGAACGGGGGAGGGGCAGAGAGAGAGGGAGACACAGAATCGGAAACAGGCTCCAGGCTCTGAGCCATCAGCCCAGAGCCTGACGTGGGGCTCGAACCCACGGACCGCGAGATTGTGACCTGGCTGAAGTTGGACGCCTAACCGACTACGCCACCCAGGCGCCCCTCTTGTTCCTTTTTCTTAACGATTCCTCATTCGGTTCATCTCCTTGCTCTCTTGTGTTATTTCAAGCAGCCAGGAGACACCTGCACCTTCACTGCTTTGCTTGGGACTCCTCGACTAAATATGCAAGTTCATTATCTACACATTCTGCATTCCTCATAACTGTGGGGGCACGGCCTCACCGAGTTTCCTCCACTATAGACTCACCTGCCTCCCATTTCTGTTAGCGTGGTCTTCACTTCCTTCTGAGGCCTCACCAGAAGCGACTTCAACCTTTATCTCTGCCAACATGCTGTCCGTGACAATTCGTGTGTTCTCCAAGATGACCGAAGTCTTCTCTGTCATGCTCCTGACTACACTCGGGGCTCTTGCAAGTCTCTAGGCCTGGTTTATGTGGCATTTCAGATTCTCCCAGCCTCCACCCATTACCCAAATCCAAAAGCCACTTCCATGTTTTGAATTATTTTTACTGCAGCACCAGATTCCAGGTATGAAGATCTGTATTTGTTTACCTGAGCTTCCACAAAAAGTGCCTCAAACTTGATGACTTCACATGATAGAAATGTATTCTCTTGCCAAAGCATAAGAGACTCTTAAAAACTGAGAACAAACTGAGGGTTGATGGGGGGTGGGAGGGAGGGGAGGGTGGGTGATGGGCATTGAGGAGGGCACCTTTTGGGATGAGCACTGGGTGTTGTATGGAAACCAATTTGACAATAAATTTCATATATTGAAGAAAAAAAAAAAAAAGAAATGTATTCTCTTACGGCTCTGGGGGTCAGAAGTCAAAGCCCATGTGTGTGTAGGGCTGCTTTCCCGAGGCCCAGGGGTTCCCCATCCCTTGTCCTTCCCGCGTCTGGTGGCAGCCACTTTCCTTGCCCGTGGCTGCTCACTGCCCCTCCCCATCCGTCCTCCATCCTCAGTGTCCCCTCCCTCCCATGGAGCCCTCTTCCGAGGTTCTCATGTCAGGACACTTGTCAACACTTAGGTCCCCCCCCCCCCACATCTGCTGCTGTCATCTCATCCCCAGGTCTTTAACTTAATTACATCTGGAGAGCTCTTTTTACAAATAAGGCACTTTCACAGATTCCAGAGAGTGGGACTTGAACACTTGTCTCTGGGGGCCACCATTCAGCTCACTGCAGAGTGTACTGACATCTTGTTGACTGAAGTCTCCAGATCCGCAAACACGTGCCGTATTTCCACTTCTTCACACTTTAAATCTTCCAACAACCTTTGTAGTTTTTAGAGTATAAGGTTTGCACTTCTTTTGTTCAATTTATCCCTTAGGTTTTCATTCTTTTTTATGCTTCTTTACATGGAACCGTGTTCTTAATATCATTTCAGATAGTTCATTGCAGGTATATAACAATGAATTTGTGATTTTGTATCTTGCTGAACATATTTGTCAGATCTAATTTTTTACTGGATTCCTTGGGGCTTTCTGTATACAAGGTCATATCACGTGCAAATGGAGGTGACCTTCCCGACTTCCCTGTCCAGGCTGCTGGCCTCTATTTTGTCCCTTCCTGGCTGGAGCCTCCATATGGCGGGAGTGGAGGCATGGGCATCCATGCCTTCTTCTTGTTCCTCTTCATTTTGTTGATCTTTTAAGAGTACCAAGTTTTCCACTGTGTATTCTCTGTTTTGTTAATTTTCACACGCATCTCTCTTTATTCCATTTCTTCTGCTTGGTTCAGGTTCTGTTTGCTCTTCCTAATTTAGTGTCTTGTGTCTTGTGGTGGGAGGGTAGGTTACTGATTTGATATCCTCCTGTCAAAAAATTCATGCACAGGCAACTAAAAATCCCCTGTAAGCCCTGCTTTAGCTAGATCCAAGAGGTCTTGGTATATTTTGTCTTCATATTCGTTCACTTGAAGGTGTTTCCTAATTTTCTGGTGATTTCGCCTTTGGCTATTTAGAAACGTGTTGTTTACTCTCCCATATTTTTTCCTTGCCTAATCCTGTCTCCTTCAAGTCAAGTCCACTACTGAGCCCCTCCACTGAATTTTTCATAAATGTTCTTGTACTTTTCAGTCCCGTCATTTTTATTTGGTCCTTTTTTAAAATATGATTTCTCTGTGCTTCTTGGTATTGTATGTTTGAAGACGTATGTAATCATACCTTCCTTTACTTCCTTTAGGATGATGTCCTATAATCCTTTCAACATATTTATACTAGCTGCTTTGAAGTTTTTTAAAATCTGAAATCTGGTCCCTCTTAAAGACAGTTTCTGTGGCCTGGCTAATTGTGTTTTGTTTCTGTGTGTAGGTCACATCTTCCTGTCTCTGTGTACCTCCTAGTTTTTCTGTTTTCGTGTTGAAATTTGGATGTTTTTGATAATGTAGCAACTCTGCATATACTTTCCTACCCTCCCCTGGGACTCATTATGGTCGTTCACGTGCGTATCGGTGGCTGGCTGGACCATTTCGGTGAAGCCTAGCTTCTGAGCACCGCGAAGGCTGGGTTGTTCCTAGAGGGCACGGCGGCGTGCGCACTGTCACCGGGGGACGCCGCTGGCTTTCGCAGGGCTCCGTGTCTCCTTCCTGACCACCCCAGCCTCTCAGCCCCGCTAAGCTGACAGGTCCTGCTCTGCCGTCTCCCACAACAGCCGGTAGCAGACATCATTTCAGGAACTGATCCAGTTACATTTGGCTCCAGCAGAGGGGTTGTTTCTGAAGCCCCAGTCTGAAGTCTGTTCTGTTGCCACAAGGACGTCCTGGGTCACCTCTTCCCTGTTTCTGTCTGGAAAACTTCCTGCCCTGTGGCTTAGCCCAGATCTCTAGGAAAGCTGTGGGTCCCCTCTTCATTCCTTCTCACCAAAACCATTCTTTTGGAGAGTATCCTTAGGATGGAAGTTTCTCACACTCTGTTTCAAGCTGGGGAGTGCTTCTGCAGCCTGTCCCTCCCCCGGGCTGTTGATCTGAAGCCGGTACTGGGGAGGGTGGCCCATTTTGGGGTGACACTGCTGCCTTGGAAGCAGGGCTCTGGGGAAGGGTGGCAGTCTCTGGTCTTCAGGTTTCCCTGCCTCTGTACGCAGAGGAGAAGGGAGCCTCTGCTCTGAGAGGGAGCCGGAGCACTGGTGGGGGAAGTGAGAAATGTGGATGTCCCCCCCCCCCAGCAGATGCTGTGCCCTTCCCCTGGAAGGAGGAGAGGGAGTCCAGCGTTGGGCTCCACCCATCTACGTGAATCCCCATCGTCCTGGTCCTGGGCTCCGGGGTGCGGGGCGGGAGAGAGGTGGGAGTTCATGGTTCGAATGCCACAGACTCATCCTCTTACTCAGTACTAGTAGGTTTTCCTAAATAAATGTTTCCCCATTTGCAGTGTATTTTTAAGACCATTTCATGAAATGTGTGTTCGTTCTTCTTTTTTTTCCACCAGTTGCTACGGTCTGAATGTTCGTATCCCCTAAAAATTCACATGTTGCAATCTCCATGCCCTATGTAAAGGTATCAGGGGTGGGGCTTCTGGGAGGTGATTAGGCTGTGAAGGGGGAACCCTCATTAATGGGATTAGTGTCCTTATACAAGAGACCCCGCAGGGCCCCCTCACCCCTCCACGTAAGGGCGCGTGAGAAGGACAGGGTTATGAGCCCAGAAGACCTCACCGGAATGTAACCACGCTGGTGTCTTCATTTTGGAAGTCCAGTCTTCATCAGGAAGCAGATTTCTGTGGTTCGTAAGCTACCCGATTTATGGTATTTTGTTAGGAGCAGCTTGAACAGACAAGGGCACTAGTCGTACGTCTTCCATGGAAAGCATGTCTGCACCGGTCCTCTGCTTTGCCATCCTGAAGAGAGGCTGAGAGATCTTAATTTTAATTGGATAAATTCTATTTGGTTTTGTAACAGAAAAAAAAAAGGCCAATGATTTTACACCATCACAATTAGGCTAAACACTTAAAATAATGAGAAAGATGATTAATTTGATAATTTTTGTCTTTCAAAGTATTTGTCAAAGGAAAATACTCTTAATTCATATAAGTTGCAGTAATCATTTTGAAAAGAATGTGCTTTTTAGGGGCACCTGGGTGGCTCAGTCGGTTAAGCGGCTGACTTCGGCTCAGGTCATGATCTCGCGGTTCGTGGGTTTGAGCCCCACGTCGGGCTCTGTGATGATAGCTCGGAGCCTGGAGCCTCCTTCGGATTCTGTGTCTCCCCATCGCTCTCTCTCAAAAACAAATATTGAAATTTTTTTTAAAAAAAGAAAATACGTGCTTTTTAAAAGTCTTGAACAGTTATTTTGTGGAGCTGCACACAATTTGGAATTTACTCATGTCAGCCTCCCATTTACAGATTAACTGTGCATATTGTGTCTGTTGCCGGAGGGGTTGAGTGGCTTTTCCCAAGCTATTTAGTAGCAGAAAGAAGTGGAATCCAAATATTTGAACTAGTCGTTCAGGGCAAACGGTCGGTTAAGGGCAGACTCGCACAGCGGCTTTGTCACACACATCGTGGGTCAGCTCGGCCGTAGGGAGGACCCCTGTCCCCCACTTGGAGTGTGCTCTTCCTCCGTGGCCTAGGGAAGCGTGTGAGCATGGAGCTTTTGTACCCGCTACTTTATTAAAGGCAAATAAGCAAACAGCAGCACAGTAGAGCTTGGGTACCCCGCAGGTGGGTTTGGGATTTGGCTCCGGTCTCTGGGCGGGGGCAGAGCCGGGAGGGGAATGTCTAGGAAGTGTCAATGGTGATCTCTTGAGACCATCTTAGCTGGGTTGTAGACTCAGCCCATGATCTTAATTGCGTGTGTGTGTGTGTGTGTGTGCACGTGCACGCACGCGCAACATGACAAACTGATTTAAAATATGGTGGAGCTGTTTTGTTAAGGGCGTGGTCCTTTATCTTATACAACTGAGTATTAGAGCTCAGTTTCGTAGATCAGTTTTCCAGGTGGACCCAAGCACCAAACGGAGCTAATGCTGCATCACTGGTGATTGGCCAGACTGGTGGGTCCTGTACACGTGGAGGGAGGGGGCCGGACGGTCAGAGGCAGGGATGCAAGGAGCCGGGTTCACAGGACGTGTCAGCACCGCAAACCTTTGAGGCCTGGAGTCCCAGAGGGAGGTGGCCGGACAGAGGCGGGGTGGGGGGTGGCTGCGGGGACAGGTCTCACTCAAACGTTTCTCTTAAGGCCCCAGCTGTGAAGACACAACCCAGAGAGGGCTTCCTGAACTGAGGGCATTCATTAGAAATGAAACACAGGATGACCTCGAATCTCCTGTGGTTTCATAGTGCTGAAATAAGTGTTGTTATTTTGGTCCCCCCTTTACCTTGTCTTCCTGAAAGCAAATCTTTAAGTACTATGTGGAGTAGGGGCTGCTGGGTAGCTCCTTCGGTTAAGCATCATCCGACTTTGGCCCAGGTCACCATCTCCCGGTTTCCTGAGTTCCAGCCCCATGTCGGGCTCTGTGTAGACAGCCTAGAGCCTGGAGCCTGCTTTGGATTCTGTGTCTCCCTCTCTCTCTCTGCCCCTCCCCCATTCATGCTCGCTCGCTCTCTCTCTCTCTCTCTCTCTCTCTCTCTCTGTCTCGCTCTCGCTCTCTCTCCCTCTCAAAAATAAATAAACATTTAAAATGAGATAAAATAAATAATATCTAGAATAATGAAAGTGTAAGTCTTCATCATCCCTTTCAGTCAAGCAGAAAATTTTATTTCTGCTCGGCTTTTATTTTCTGTCTGCTTAGCGACTTATTTAGCATCGAAAATCATGCAAATGTATGCAGACACAACGTCAACGAGCCCACCGTCTCGAAATGTCAGACTGACCTCAGTGATGGAAATCGGAAGGCTGGTTCCGTGGTGCCCTTTCTGAGCGATTTGTGATTGCCACTCACGAAGGCCCCGGTGCACAGGGTCGCGCTGGAGAAGCGGGGCTCCCGCCACGCTGCCCCCTGCCACCAGGTCACTGCACGGTGAGGGGAGCCGTACCCGCGGGGCCCACGCACCCTGGGACACGTGCCTAAGGACAGAACTTCGGGGACGGGGACGGCGCCAAATGACTCAGTTCAAAGTGTGTTATACAGAACCGTGTGGTGCTCTTTTGGCCCGGATAGAGGCTCGTCACGGCGCCTGCACTCACCTTATTCCTGCTCTGTGGGAGGGCAGCGGGGCACATGCTCTTCCTTGACCTTGTGTGTCATGGGTCACGGAAGGGAGAGCCTCAGGCGGCTTGGCAACTGTGACCATTAAGTAACTGAAGTTTGAAATCCTGACTCTCTTTCTCCACCTTGGCCAACAGCTTTGTGGGGCCCACGCGCCCAGCCCTTTCCAGCACCCAAACGTCTCGTATGAGAGACAGGAGTTCGCTTGGGAAAGCACCGAAAATGGCTCAACGAAATAGTATTTAATCCCTCACGGTACTCCTGGCTCACGGTCTTTAAAATGCTTTCACGCATTGTACCCACGTGAACCGTAGAACAGCTCCACACGGCAGAGGGTGTGGGTGTAACTGTCTGCGGCGGGAGAACCCTGCGAGTGTAGCCTGCTCTCCCCTGGAAGTGTCAGCATGTCCAGATGCGTGTGGTGCTGGGACATGCTCATTAGGAGTGTACCTACCTGAAGGTCACAGAACCTCTGGGGAGAGATGTCTTTAGAGGGAAAAAGATGAAAGTTGCCAAGTTTACTTTCAAGGACGATGGATCAGGATCGGCAGGGTAGCATATTTACAAGCATAGAATCGTATTTATATCCGAGGTGTTCCTGGGACTCAGGACCCATAAAGGCGCACATCCAAGTCGTAGGGCAAGAGCATCGCGACCAGAGTTTCTCTGTATCAGAAGTCCCCCCGAGATGTTGACTTTGCAGGACACGGGCAGCGTCCGCTGTGCAGGCAGCAGCGACCCCGTGTCCGTGAAGCCCATGGGGGCAGGTGCTGGGAACTGGTCTGTGCAGGGCACACGCTCGCCGATGGTAGGCAGGGGCATCTCCATTGGTTTGTCAGCCTGTGCTCCCCTCTGCACCCGCCCGCAGCGGGGCCTCTTCCCTCCTGGAGGACAGTCATGGGCAGACGGCCCACGCCACAGTGAAGCTGTCTGCTTGCTTCTGTTGCGCGCTCTGGGGTATCGCCGGTCCGCATCATTTTTAAATTTCTAAGTTTATGTATTCTTGAACCACAAGCATCGTTTAAACATTGAAGCCCAGGACCACTCTAAATGTAGGCCTTCATTTTGAGTCTCCTGGGCTTTTGTTCTCCTTTCATTTAACCTGCGATCTCCAGAACGGAAAGTTTGACATCTTTCTGGGGTAACAGGTGGATTTTTCTAACGTCTTCCTACATTGATGGTATTGGCTGTCATGGGGTCAGCTCGTACATGATATGCCGCGATGTCCACATAACACGCCATTGTGTCCACAAATTACGCCATTGTGTCCACATAATATGCCGCGACATCCACATAATACATTGTGGTGTCCACATAATAAGCTGTGATGTTCACATAATAGGCCGTGATGTGCTCCTGTCATTACCTGGCGCGTCCATTCGTGCACGAGTCCTTAGCTCTGACAGCTCCCACCGTCTCCACTCCGGACCCCCGGAGCACATTCCGCGTCTCTCCTGGAGTACGTTTTCAGTCCTCTTCTTTACCTCAGCCCCAGTGCTTCCCCCGCCTTGGCAAAAGCAGGTGTGCACTGCCCTCTTGTCACTGGGGTAGACACAAGTCACACGAGGTGTGTTAGCTCATTCTCTTTGTGAGCCCGGCCATCCTCCACTTTGCGGAAACGGCGATGTGTACGTCACTGTGGGGCCGGGGGCTCTTCCTGGGTATCACACCCTGAACTGCGTCAGTGCTTCTCGTGACATCTTTGAGCAAGTACTGGATTCCTACCATGAACCACAAAGCCTGGCCATGCTTTGTCCATCACCAGCCTCTCTGGATTCCTACCATGAACCACAAAGCCTGGCCATGCTTTGTCCATCACCAGCCTCTCTGGACAGATAGCGCAGGTGCCGTCGCTGTCTTCACTCTCTGTGCGGGTCGGGGGGTCCTGCAGGGTCCGGCCACCCAAACCCCTGCCGTCACATCCTGCCCGCCCGGCCTACCTGCGCCTCAGAGTCTCTCAGATGCTGGAAAACCTATCACTTCTCAAAGGGCACTGTCCCGCCTCCCCACGTCCACACCCTGTGTCATCCTCTGCCTCATCGTGGCTAGAATGCTGGAGAAGGGCGGTGTGTGGCTTCCAGGTTTCGGTTACAAAAGGCTACGTCTTCTGCCTCTGTGTCTGTCCCTCCCCACCTGCTCTGGAGAAAGCACTCGGGTGAGGGGTCCCGTGGACAGACACCCTGGCGGGGCACTGATGTCTCTCACTGAGGCCCTGACACGGCCTGTGGCTGGAGCCCCACGAGTTCCTCCCCTGTAACTCAGCCTGGAGATGACTTCCATCTTTGATCGCAGTCCGACGAGAGTCCTGTCTCCGGTGAGCTCCCGGATTCCTGACGCCCGAGAACTGGACAAAGCGGATGCTTGCCGCTCCACGCCATGAAATGTGGGGCAATGCGGTATTTTTTTTTTAAGGAGCCGACAAATTGATTTCCTACAAATTTCACGTGACAGGTAGAGCCCCTCCTGAGGAAACCAAGACCCTGAGAAGTGGCCAAACCTAAACGCTTGTATATTGGGTTGAACAAGGAGAAGTGATGGTGGACTAGCTGAACTACGTGGGGAGGCTAAAGGATGATGAGGATTTTAAAACCAACGAAACCAGCCAACCAAGATCTGTTCTCCTCTAGAATTCTCTCCATTTCTCCTCCTGTCCTTGAGGATAAGAATGTCACTCCCCTGGTGGCATAGGAAAGACATCCTGAGGGGGGGGGGGGGGCTGTGCTCTCTGGAAGGGAGCCTTGGTCTTTTCTCCGTATTATATACTGGAGCCAGACTGGGAAAGCCGGACCTGGGACTGAAGTCCACTCTGCTGTTGAGAGTCTTTCTGAAAATTGAGTCCAGATGTAGAAAGAATCAGAGCCCAGAGGCTGAAATTGGGACAGATCTTCGATGGTAATGGAATCCCTGGTGCTTCAGAATTCTTAATTATGTGACAGTTTTCTGCTTTGCTTCTATTAATCTAAGTGTGTCGTTTGTCACTTGTAGCTAAAACAATCTGCAATAACACATCCTCCAAACTTACCTGGAGCCTTCAGAGAGCTGCCTTTATACTCAGGTTTTCCCTGTCGTCCGGGATCCGCTCATTCGTTCACTCTGCCAGACCGATGGCTGGATGCGATGTGTATGTCGGTGAGTCTGGGGCACCTAGGAGACACGGTGCTTCTGGGTGCATGCTCCCCAGTGTTTCCTGATGGGGCTGGCTCAGTAAAGCGGGTTGTCCTCCGGATGTGGGTGGGCACCCTCCACTCCTCGGAGGAAGCAGAGGAAGGCGAGGTTCACCCTGTTTTGCCGACCACTTGAGCGGAGACACCAGTCTGGCCTGTCCGGGCTGTTCCTGGCTCTCAGGCCACGAGCCCTCCTGGCCTGCAGGTCACACACAGCCGATCTCGGGGCTTGTGTGCCTCCGCAGTCACAGGAGCCCATTCATTACAATAAGTCTTTTCCTGTATACAAATCCCATCAGTTCCCTTTGTCTAGAGAGGCCACACTGATGTCCTAGTTATTCTTTAAGACCCGGTTGAGATTGGGGCTCCCGGGTGGCTCAGTCGGCTAAATCTCCGACTCTTTGTTTCAGCTCAGGTCACGATTGCATGGTTCATGGGATAGAGCCCCGCATCAGACTCTGTGCTGACAGTGCAGGGCCTGCTTGGGATTCTCTCTTTCTCTCTCTATCTATGCGCCTCCCCCACTTGTAGGTGTGTGCTGTCTTACTCTCTGTCTCTCTCAAAAATAAATAAACTTAAAAAAAAAGACTCCGTCAAGATTGATTTGTTTATTTTTGTTTAAAGACTCTTCTGATCATTGCAAATCCACTGATACAGCCACGTTCTTTGGACAAACCATTAGATGCATTTGGCTCTTAGAATAACCTATTTCTCCGTATTTGACCTAGTGTCAAAAGAAATGGTGTATTAAAATAATAACCATTCATTCATTCATGACATAGTAGTTTCTAATTATGTGTCCCAAAGAAGGAAGTTCGTATTTGATGTAGTACTCAGGGAAATAATTATTCTTCTATATTGAATTATAACCATTTGTCACTGTAGCCTTATAAGCCACTAGTACTCACCAAAGAGAGGTGATACACTTGATTTGTGGACATGTGATAGGTATACCAGTATTAAATGCCTTTTCTGATTTTTAGAATATCATCGTAATTAGTAACAAACTTTTTTTTTTTACCAGACATCTCTCTGAATGGCAGTCAAAATCACAGCTAACTTTATTTATCTTTTTATGAACACATTAAAAATAAAGATAGAATTTTCTTTTATACAAACCTTACTGAAATAAACACTTACTCAGAAGCTTGGGAAATAACCTGGCATCTTCTCCCAAATAAAATGCATATGCTTTGCTGCATGTGATAAGCACTTAAAAAATGATAGACGGGTCAATTTATTTCATATTTCGCACTATAGTTTTTAAATATGTGCCAAATGCCGACAGTCGTCAAGAGCAGTGGGGCTCAATGATCCCAGGATGAAGAGAACCTCTCCCTAGCCGGTGACTGGGAACCAGCACAGCCACATGGGGTGGACGCCCTCTTCCACGCCTATGTCTCCCAGGGAAACACAAGAGAAAAGGGCGCAGCTCCTACCTCCCAGACTGTCATTATTTCCCTAAGTCCTCCAGGCCACTTCAGACAAAAGTACACTCTCACAAATGTCATTGGGTAAATAAAATATTTGAGACTTCTGGAAAATCTCCGGGTCTCTCTTCCAACTAAACTGACACGCCTCTCCCTCCCATGAAGGCATGGTGGGGCTGCACTGATTCAGCAGAACCTTGGTGGCAAGATATTTATTAATTGTCTCAATGAGGAAAGGAAGAAAGCCAGAGAGCCAGGGAGTGGGGAGGGACGTTTAGAAGACGAGAAAGCAGGCAAAATTCTGGGGAAAGTGCAAAATATCAGAATCACGTGTTACCAAATAAGCATTCTTTATATATTTGAATGAGAATAGTTAAGTGTTTCACAAAATCATTTGTTATTCTTCTGGGAAATCCATCAAGACCACATTTTCCAGGATTCTGTGATGTCACTTGGGGCCGCGTGTCTAACCTGTACCAACGGGATGTTAGTTGCGGTAGTCACCTCATCCGAAGGGAAGTCCAGACTCCTTGACACACCCTAGCCTGGAGTCCTATGCTTCTTGCTCACTCTGCTTCTCGTTCTCCCCCTCTCTCTCTCTCTTCGTCTCGAGAGACATTGGTGTTGACCTCCTGATTGGTGTTGATGAATGCGGCGGCCACTGGGGACATGTTAAGGTAAAATAAGCCATGTCTCTGAATCCTCAAGAAGAGGAGCAGGGCTTACAGCAGAGCAGGAACAATATCTATTTTTGGACTTCATGCAAACAAAACATAAACATCTCTATTTTGAGACATTTAGGACTTGGCTTTTAGAAACAGCCCATGTTGCTTTGTCCAGTATGAGGAAGGTGTGCTGCTTTTTTGTATCCCATCTGAAAATAAAAGGTCAGAAGCACTTAGGAGTTAAAGAGAAGAAACAGTCACAAGAGAAATTTTCTTTTTTTCTCCTTTTCTTTATTTTACTTATCTTTTTTATAGGAGACATCGTAAAATTAAGCAAACTCACATGAAATGAAAATTAAGGGGCGCCTGGGTGGCTCAGCCAGTTGAATGTCTGACTTCAGCTCAGGTCATGATCTCGTGGTTTGTGAGTTCGAGCCCCATGTGGGGCTCTGTGCTGACAGCTCCGAGCCTGGAGCCTGCTTCGGGTCCTGCGTCTCCTCTCTCTCCGCCCCTCCCCTGCTCACGCTCTGTCTCTCGAAAAGCAGTTAAAGATTAAAAAGTTTTTAAGAGATGGAAATCAAATCATGCTTCTGCTTTTCTGTGAATCGTTTTTCTATCCCAGGTTACCTGAATCATCTGTTTTCTCCAAGACCACGTAAAACTGATCAGGAATAGGACTTGCTAGCATACCGTGGAAAACAATCTTTTACTCTATCCTGAAATCACAGCAAATCTCGTCAATATAGTAACTAGCAAAACCCATGGTCCAGCCAGGTTTTCTTGCATCCTCAGTGTGGAAGTCAGAGAGAAGAGCGTCTTGAAGCTGTAGGAACCTACCAGAGCCCTTTTCTGCAACCAGCAACTCTATTTCCTTCCAAAGCTGAAAAGCCAGTGCGATCAAGTGCGGACCCAGCTGGACATCTCACTCTTAATCTTTTGTTACAGGCAGTCGGAGGACCTGTAACAGAGGTCTCAATGTGGCACGTTAATGCGGCCCATTTGGGGGTTGCTACTGCTTTCCTTATGATGGAGAAATGGATGATGGAAGCACAGGCAGTTCAACATACTTGCATTCATTCATTCATTCGTTCACCCGTTCATTCTTCATTGCCACCGAGCAAGCCCTGTGGTAGGCACTGGTGATCGGTGATCCAGCGGCGAATAAGACCAACAGGTTTTGTGGGACTCACCTTCACATGGGAAATCGGGCTTCTGACACCACCAGTCCTCACTCATGGGGTCAGAGCAAGCACGGACGCGAGCTCTCCAGTGAGCGACCGTGATTTCCAAGTGCACATCACAAAAGGCATTTTGGCGTCTTTCTCAATGGGCCAACTTGATATTCTAGTCCCTCTGTGGTGTCCTAAGTGCAAGAATGGGAAGATAGACATTTTAATTAAAATACATTGTTTGCTGAGTTTGAAACTGCAAGAACTTATTTATTTATTCCTAATGTAGAAACTCTAGTCCCTGACAAAACTTGGCTCGGACGCTGGTTTGGTTAAGGGAATAGAGGGAGGTGGGCATACTTGAGAAGTTTCTAGATGGAGATACTCAGTTTGTGAGGCGCATCAGCCAGTAGGTTAGGCAGAAGATTATTTAAGTGGATCTGAGATCTCTACATTTTTATTTATTTATTTTTTTATCTGTGATAAAGGCAGCTATGGTACACTAAAAATAACAATGAGCTTAGAACCGAAAGGTATAGAAACCAATCCTAACCCCAACGGAAATGGTTACATGACCCTCAGTATTCAAGTCTCCATTGCCTCAACTGTAAATAATGCTTCAAATTCTGTGCTAACGCACGACTCACACTGACCTGTGATATTTCATGCAAATCACGGCCATCCTGCGGGCAAGGTCATGTGGTTGTTGAGCATATGGCAGAGGTGGGTTTGATTCTTGGCTGCGCGGACGCCTGCTAATCACATCACTTCAAACAAGGGATTAAGTCTTCAGCATCTCTATTTCCTCGTCAGTGAAGTACCTATAATATTGCTCCCCTCCCCAGAAGTTTTGCGACTATTCTATGAAAGAAGCATGATCAGTACCTAAAACATTTTAACTCCTTGAGAAATATATGTAGGTTATTGTGACTTTTCACCACTTTGAATCATGAAACACGAATAAAGATTATGTGAAGAAAAGTACTTGAAAACCTCTGCATACTTTATAAATGTCACATATAATCATGCAGTCTGGTTCCAGAAAACGAGGGCACACTTGATTAAAACACCGTGTAAAGGGCTTCTGAAGTAGTATTCCCGTTTTCCGGAATCTTCCTCTTATTCTCCAGCTTCTGAGTCTCCAACACTGCCTTTGAGCATAGGATTGTTGAGTGTTTATCCAGTACTTATCGAAGTATTAATTGAAATGGGTTTTATTTTCTTTGCATTTGCGTATGGCATTGGAGCCTGTTAGCTAAGTTTGCAGATTAAAGAAAAGGATGACTGTTTCTGTAAGCTGCAAGTGAACCTTAAAAGCTTCAATTATTACACATTTGCCACTATAATTGCTTTTATTTCGGAGACTAACATGGAAGATTACTCAAGATTAACTTTGCCAAACTCCTTGTGAATTCATAATGACAGGGGACAGTAACTGAATGTTCGATGCCTGGACACTGTTTAACTAGATGTCGTTAAAACCAGGGAGGTTTGGGTCTGAAAGGAGCTCTGAGAAGTGTCGTAGACTTTGCCCCTGGTGGAACCTGCCAGGAAGCTGAGGTAACAGACAGGGGTTGCTTTGAATCAGGACCTGATACCTGAATGAAATTCAGTTCCTTTCCCACTAAACTGCAGGACGCTTTGGATACCGCATATTCTTTGAGATCAGAATGCAGAAAAGATTTAGTGTAAAGAAAGTGAAGAATAATTCACAGAAATACAGGAAATTCTAAGCAGAACATAGGAATATACTATGATTGAGCAAATGATCAATAATAGGTCTGGTTTTATTAACACAAATATAATTTTCTCTGCATTAAGTTACATTAGTCCCTTCTGCTTAGAGTTATCTCCCAAAATATTAGGGTTACCAAATATTAGGATGAATTTCATGATGAAAACTAATGTAATGCTTTAGGGAATACTAAGGACATTATTAGAAATTTGGGGTAAATATGGGGCATCTGCGTGGCTCAGTTGGTTAAGGGTCTGACTTCGACTCAGGTCATGATCTCAAGGTTTGTAAGTTTGAGCCCCACATTGGGCTCTGTGTTGACAGCTTGGAGCCTGGAGCTTGCTTCGGGTTCTAGGTCTACCTCTCTCTGTCCCTCCCCTGCTCTCACTCTGTCTCTCTTTCTCTCTCTCAAGAATAAATAAACCTTTAAAAAAAAAGGAAATGTTGGGTAAATATATTTAATGATTTTATGAGTGACTGATCACTGCTCATACAATTAGTGAAAGAAACATCGTCCTTCTACCTGGTAGAGTTCTTGGAACATGGTAGTTAATAAATGATCGTTGAATGACCAACTATGTAAGTGAGTAAATGAACTAATGGATGACCTAAGGTAGTAACTTATTGAATAATGCTCTCTTAATCTGATGTGTGGAAAGTACTCTTGAAAATTAGATAGGAAATCTCCAGGGAACCACTGTGTCTTCCAAATGTTAATTTCCCACGCATCCCTCTAGAGTGATAACCAGCAGGATTACCTTCAGTTTGGAGAAATGAATGTGGGAGGAAACAAGAAGGGGGGGTAGACAGAAGGAGTAAGAGGGAGGTGCCAGTGCTCTCCTGCACACCTGTTCTGAGCATGCTCATGTAGCTTGACTGGAACCGTGCGGCGTTGAGAACGGCAGGACAGCTGGGCAGATGGACAGATTCTCTCAGTGTTATGGTAGATTCATTCCCAGAAGAGAAATGACATGAGTGACCAGGAATTATATAATAGCTATATGACAGTAGCTGCGTGAGTTGTTCATGGTAGTTGTTACCACGTGATAAAGCTATAGAAATTCCATGTAATAAATGAACAAAGTAAATTAGGCAAACAGGTTGTATTTCCTAATTCATTGTGTTTCTTCCCAGTCTCAATTTACTGTAGAGATCTGGAATGTAGTGGTTGAGTGGGCCCCACGTGTGATTCTCCATTTACCTCATTTGCTGACTGGTTGTCCTTCAGGCTATGATCGCTGATGCCCCTGCCTGCCTCTCTCCTCCAGCCACTTATTAATCTCACAGGGATTTAGTTTCCTGCCGCACCTCGCTTGGTAAAGCTTGGGCAACTGAAATCTTCACAAGAATTTCATATAGATTGCAGGAGTCCAGAAAAGATCCACTTAAATCCTTACTTCCTGTTATACCTTGGGGAGAAGTGGTTTCTTGTTTCACACACATTCATGCCAAATGTGCTATTTTGAAATAAGTTTGACAGGTCAAATTGCTCTCCATGTGAAGTCTTTTGACACCAGGAATATCAAAGAATTTCTCAAATGGCTATAAGCCTGTTTTGTCTTTACCCTTTATTTTCTAGGTTTCTCTTGGACACTTGGCTTTTGGGGTAAAGGATCTCAGACCGTTAGTAAGTGAACAGTTATTCTTGCTTCTACATTCTCATTGCAGGTTTTACAAAAATGCAAATACACTAAGTCACCTCATATCTCACCTTTGAAGTGGTAAGGGTAGATCTTGTGTCTGTCTCAGACATCAGTGGCTTTCAAAGCCTCGCGGGATTTCGCTGTCCATTCCATTGCTGACTGACTGGTGTATTTCAGAAATATCTCAAAAATCTCCAGCACCACTGAGCTCGGCTCCTGCCATAGTTTAGTTGTTCTATTGAGAGTATCCTGTTAGACTCATGAAAATGAACAAAGTTAAAGCTAAAAATAAACACACATTGGATAATTGTATTGATGTTTTCATTTTAATGGATCATTCTATTTTTATACTTTAAAATTATTTTTGTATCATAAAGATAGATTTTCTAAAGTTGACTTAATCAGAATTTTAGTTTTGCCCCTCCCTAATTATTAGGGAAAGTAAAATAACCATTTTAGTGATTGCTCTTTTCCTAGTGCTGGATAAAGTGTCTAACACACAGTAGGAGCTCAATAAATATCGGTAGAATGGATAAACTGTAACAAAACTTGGAAATATTTATGTCACCTGTCCGAGAATAAAACTATTGAATTATACTTCTTAGAAGGGAAGTAAAGATCCAAACACGCATCAGGCCTAGTTTCTAACCTGACAGTTTTTACATGTAATGGGGTAGATTGGATACCCAAGACTTACTATAATGCAAAATGGCCAGTACTAAATAAAATGTACCAAAAATTATTATTAAACACAGGTTCCAATGCTGTTTGGCCAGCACTGTTGCCGTGGACAATTTATTCAACCTCTTGAACCCAGTGTTATTATCTGTGAATTGTAGTTAATATCTGTTTATATTGCATGAGCACTAAATGAGTTGATGAAGGTGACGTCCCTACTATAATGCTTGGCTCAGAGTAGGCAATCCATACAGATTTGAGATACAATAGAAAATACGATAATGTATTCAACAAATATGCTTTGAAAACTTACTAGGGCATCGTACTGATAACTATCTCAAATTTCAAAAGGGGGGAAAAAAGGCATGATTTTTGCCACTGAGCATCTCACATCCCTGTGCTGCTATAAACCCCGTGTGCCGTAAATAGGTTCCTGTGCCAAGCTCTTTGCTTGGGGCTGGAAATGATATGAAAATATAGTCAACCGTGGTGTGTGTGTGTGTGTGTGTGTGTCTGTGTGTGAGAGAGAGAGAGAGAGAGAGAGAGAGAGAGGGAGAGAGAGAGAGATGGAGAAGTAGCATTCCGGGAAGGTGAGGAAGCAGGTCTTGCAAAAGTCCTGAGTCACGGAAGCCTGGCGTGGATGAGGAAGCAGGAGATCCAAGTGGCCACCTTCCTGGAGGTAAGAGAGATGGTGTGAGGTGAGGTGGCACAGTTAGGGCAATTTATACAGAACTTTTGATAATTTGTATGTCTCTCTTTCTCTCTCTCAAAACACGTAATCATCAAACAGTTTAAGTAAGATTGGGGAGATATACATAGTGTAGGCCACGCTGATCATTTTGTTTAAAAATTATTCATTTGAGACGTCCAGTGTTAGCTCCAACATGTAAAGGGCCTAGAGGTTGTCAGTCCTACCCTTACCACCAGAAAGAAGCTGGGAGATTTTAAAATCAGTGCCTTTTCTGGGACCCGTTAGAGAGATAAGGTTGCAGGGCAAACGACTGTGCTATAATGGGTGATGGAGCAGACGTCTGCCCGCTGGGAGCAGAAGCCACAGGCGCCATAACTGGAAGCAGGAAACAGGTCATAAATGTGAGGAGTTGCTGGAAGTGTGTGTGTACTACGGAGAGAATGGGGAATTCCTGGGAGCCCAGCATTAGGGACCACACTTTCCTGGGCTTTTCCTCCAGGAACCCCTGGATGGTGTCAAGGGGAAAAGTCAAGAAAAGTCCTTCAGGGCTTCAGCAGGGGAGGGAAGATTGCCAATTTACACACACTCCCAGAGTGTTTTCCAGGACAAAGGCATATTCTCCGAGGGAGAGGCTTTATCCTCCAGGGGAAAGAGGAGAGTTTAGAAACACTTGTGAATTTGGTAGCCCATGGACAGCAGCTGAGGCAATCACCAGAACTGGGTCCTATGGTCATGGAATGCTCCCACTCCGCCTCACTTTGCCACCCACAAACAGGACGTCAGAGCAAACACAGTTCATCTCAGCTGAAAGAGCTGTGAAGTACAGACGTCATGTGAGGAAGAGGGCTTTAGGGAATCCCAACAGCAACAGAGACAAAACAAAAACAAAGGAGAAACCCAAGTCTCTGAAGGCTACACCTACAGCAAACACGAACAAAAACTCACAGCCGGATGAACCCCAACCTCACACCCTTAACCCTAAGTTCCTTTGCTCAGTACGCCATGCCTGGCTTTTAACGATAGCAACGAAAAGAGTCAAAGTATGACAAAAGGAAGAGAAACAGCCTGAAGAGATAAAGGAGGCACCAGAGCCAGACTCATCTATCCTTTTAATGGAAAAAGTAGACACCATGGAAAAAAAGGTGTATAACATAAAGAGAAATGGATACTACGATAGAATCAGAATAAAATGTTAGAAATGTAAACCAGTGTAACAGAAATGGAGTGGGCCTGGGGCGCCTGGGTGGGTCAGTGGGTTAAGCGTCTGACTTTAATTTCAGCTCAGGTCATGATCTCACAGTTCATAGGTTCAAGCCTCCCATTAGACTCTGCACTGACAGCATGGAGCCTGCTTGGCCTTCTCTCTCTCTGCCCCTCCCCTGCTTGTGCTCTTTCTCACTCCCTGGCGCCCTCCCTCTCAAAATAAATCAATAAACTTAAAAAAAAAAAAAAGAAAGAAATGGAGTATGCCTTTGATGGGCTCATCATCACTAGATCAGAAATAACTGAGGAAATAATTAGTGACATGGGAAATATGCCAATAGAAACTACCCAAACTAAAAGTTAATGAGAAATAATAATAATAAAAAAAGAGTCCACCCTCCTTCCAATAAGTGATGGGACAAAAAGGTAGGAAAGAAGATGTGCCAAACTAAATAGCACTACCAATCAACTCAATATAATCAGCCTTTTTAGAAAACACATATTCTTCTCCAGTTCATGGAACATTTTCCAATGTAAACCACATTTTGGGCAATGAAACATAACGAGGAATTTAAGAGACTAGAAATCATACAAAGTATGTCTTCACACCATAATGAGATTAAAATAGAAATCAGTAACAGAAAGATAGCAGGAAAATACTCCCAAGTTTTTGGAGATTTAAAAGCACCCTTATAGATAACAGGAAGGTCAAAGAAGATGTTACTAAAAATATTTTAAAATATTTTCTTATTTCTCTTAAAGTAAAAATAGAACTTGGCAGAACTTGTGGTATGCAGCACAAGCAGCATATATTGTAAAAGATAAAATTAACAATCGAAGCCTCCACACTAGGGAGCTAGGGGAAGAAGAGTGCATTAAGCCTAATAAGCAAGAAGAAGAGAAATAATAAAAATTAAATCAGAAAGCAATGAACTTGAAAGCAGGAAAAAATAGAATCAGTGAAATAAAAGCTAATCATTTGGAAATATCAGTAAAATTGGTAAACATCGAGCCAGACTAGTGAGAGAGAGAGAGAGAGAGAGAGAGAAGACACATGTTTCCAACATCAGAAATCTAACAGGAGTCATCACTGCCAACTCCAAGGACAACAAAAAGAATAATGAAAGAATAATAGCAACAACTCTATACTACAAATTTGACAACTTCAATGAAATGGAAAATTTTCTTGAAAGACACAAACTACTAAAACTCACACAAGGAGAAACAGATAACCTGAATAGCCCAATATTTATTTTTTAAATGTAATCTATTATTAACAGCCTTCTAAAAGGAAACACGGTCTGGATGGCTTTACAAGTGAATTCTTCCAAATTTTTAAGTAAGAAATGGTACCAAGCAAGCAGGGGAGAGGGCCAGAGGGAGGATGAGAGAGATTCGTAAGCAGGTTCCACATTCTGTGCAGAGCCCAGCACGGGGTTCGATCCCATGGCCCTGGGATCGTGACCGGAGCCAAAGTCAAGAGTCAGTTGCTTTACCAACTGAGTCACCCAGGCGCCCCTTTCCTGTTTTAGATTTTACACATTATTGGACAACTATTTTAGATTTACACATTATTGGACAACTATTTTCCAACTCTGTTCTAACTCCTGCTCATCATTCAGGACTTTTAATAGAGCGCCGTCACTGAAATGAGAAGTCAAAACTAGGTCTCACTGTTATCCTAATTCACTATACCTTTTACCTGTCCTCCAAAGCGCTTGCCACATTTTAAATTAGTGCGTATAAGGCAGTTTTAAAATGTTTCCAAAATCTTTGGCACTCCTCCTATTGCGAAGGTGGTTGTCCGTTCCCTTCCCTTGAATTCAAGTCAATGCTAGGGATTCACTTGTAGGCAATAGAACGGATCTGACGTGATGCAAGGTTTACTTTGAAGACAGAAAAGCCCTAGACGATAATGCAGACACCATCTGACTCTACATGGATGTTAGCTCTGGGAAAAGCCAAGCACCATGTACAAAGTCTGTTTTGAGAAAGTCCTGCTTACAGAGGCCACCTGTAGGAACTCTAGTCAACAGCTGAGCTGAGTTCCCTGCTGCCAGCCATGGGGCTGCGTCATCTTGGAGGTCCAGCCCGAAAAAACCATGGATGACTGCAGTCCAGGCCAACACCTGACCATAACTGCATATGAGACCCCAAGAAAGAACTGCTCATTCACTCTCCCTAGAACCGTGACCCACAAGATAAAACGCTTACGCCAAGTTTGGGGGTAATGTGTCATGCAGCAAGAAAGTAACCAAAATAATAGGTATGTAGTGACTACGTTTGATATCTTGTCCTCTATGGTGCAGTATATATGTATGTGGAGAGTCACTATGCCTACCTGTTCAACACCATGTCCCCAGTACAGAGGATGGAGCACTTAATATATTAATGTTGAAAGAATGATGCTGATATGTAATAGCTTCACAAAACATTTAAAATGTTTATTATTATAACCCTGCATTAAAATGTTTATTATTGTAAAATGTTATATAATGCACTCAATATCGATCCTTTTATGAATATGCTAAAAACATTTTCAGAGTTTTAATATACAGTACCCATGTGTGTAACACACACATTTGATTTCCAGAATATATTTAAAGTGTATCACAGTGGATATTATTCTTTCAAATAACTTCAACTACAATCCAGCTTCGTACGTTGCTGGTTAGATCGTACAATGGTGCAACCACTCTGGAAAGAAGTTTAGCAGTTTTTAAATTTTAAAAATAATTTTCTAATTTACCATATGACAAATTTTTACTCCAAGATGTCCAGGATAAATGAAAACACATGTATACATAAATATATATACACATATATATTTATACACATATATATATGTGTATATATACATGTATATATACATATATATATACACACATATATATATACACGCACACATGCACACACACACACATATACAGGATGTTTGTAGCAGAATTATTTATAATAGCAAAAAGCAGAGGTAGTCCACAAGCCCATCAACTTCTAAATGGATAAACAAATTGTGGTATATCCATACAATGGAAAACTATTTGGAAGGAAAAAAAAAAGAATACTGATGTATGTTTTAATGTGGATGAATTCCAAACTAAATGAAAGGACCCAGAGACAAACACTACAAATTATGTGCTTCCACGTATATGAAATATCCATAAAAAGCAAATCTGTACAGACGGAACGTAGATTCATGGTTGTCTACAGCTTGGGAGTGATTACAAATGGGCAAGAGTACTCTTTGTGGGATCATAAAAATGTTTAAAATTTGTAGCAATGCTTGTACAACTCTGGATTTTTACCAAAAAAAAAAAAATCATTGAATTTCAAATAAGATGAATGAATTTTGTGGTGTATAAATCATCCCTTAGAGCAAAGAAAATGTAGCATATTACAGCACCAAACCATTGTCTCGTTTTTGAACACAATATTACAGGGGTCAGGTACTCCTAGTTTCGATGAAGAAGAGGAGTTGCTAGAATTATCTGGGAATTTTCAGAAACATACTTCTGAATGTGATTTACCACATGGAAAAATTCAAAAAACTTTTTTGGGGGGGGGTAAATATACATAATGTTGTAAAACAGCCAGGTAAGTACAAAAGAAAGAACTAAACAAAAGGAGAAGGACAAAACGGAATGAGTTAACAGAAAAATGGAAGCAATTTGTAGCCTATGGGGAGCAAAGGAAACTTAGAAAAATCAATATCTCAAATGGTGCACCAGCTACAGGAATAGCATGCATTTACTGTTCTATCAACTCTCTTTCAACATACTTTCAAAATCCTGTGGTGAAAAACACATTAAGAAAGTGTGATTCACCAACATACAAAAAAAGACACCTGAGTACATCTTGAAACAAGAGAAAACAAGAAAATTGATCAGGGAATGAGACCTTGTCTATGTGATAAATCAGAGAGACTGATATCTATCTCCAGTAACCACTGAAAATAAATATGTTAGTGAATTCAACTGATGAAGTTACTTCTCTGTTGTAAAACATGGTGTCCCTTTGGGACACATGTTGTGGTACTGAGCAGCCAGTTGAGTGTAGAAGACAGTAATAAAATAGCCGTAATTAGAAATTTTATTCTAAAATTCTAAAAAATTTAATTTTGAATATAACCTAACTCATAAGTAGTTTTATACACCTACTGTAAAGAGTGCTAAATTCACACTACAAATTATGACTTAAACAGAGAAAAAAAAAAAAAGAACAGATTTCCTGAGCTGTTTTTGTCATACAATGCTACAAGATTGGTCACATTACAAAAATTTTTTTTTTTGAAATGAAATAATGAACCACCTCTTTGGGAGAGAACATCAGTGAGCAATGATCTTTTATGGATAGTGATCTTTTCATGTGTGGTGAGAGCTTTAAAACTTGCAGCTCATTTGGATGAAAATAGGGCTCTTCTTTATTTAACTTTATATTGGTCTGCAATTAATGCCTCTTGATTTCTCTGGATCACCATTAAATCATATATAATGTTCCAGGGACACAAGGATATAGTCATGGGTGTTGAGTTTTTGAATTACACCAAATGGACTAATGTTTGAATTTCCAGGAATTACTGAATAATTCTTCCTTCAATATTGATGGAACCTTCTTGTTTCTATCATGTGGCTTATTTGAAGACAACCACTCACTTCCTGCTCCTAAACTACCTTGTAATGAGATCCAGAGCTAAACAATACCAGAATAGCAAAAGGAAAAATAAGGCCTTTTAATAATTAAATGCAGTTTAACATATGGCATGAGATCTGGGGTATCCAGACCAAAGTTTTTAGAGTCCGTTCCCCTTGCAAATGGATTAAAATACATAGGAATTTAACCCAATATTCAGACATTTTGTATTGACTTACTTTTATAATTAATCTATGTTTTTAAAAGTTGAGTTTGGTAGTCTGAGTACTTGATAAGTAAAATGTCACTTAACTGATGTCCTAATTTTTTTTAATGTAACCAATTTTCCATTCAATCTTTCAGAAATATTTTTCTCAAGTCAGACTGAATATGTGAAAATAATGTCATTCCAATTATTTTCAAATGTTTGCCCAATTTCTATATTTTTATGTATTATATTCCCAATCCTTCAATTTGCTTTCTACTGTGCAATTTCTCATTTGTATTTCTTCTTTTGCCTTAAATAAAATTTTCTAAAGTCAAGAACAGTGTCCAAATTAGGACCCGAATGCCAAATTATTGGAAAGATTATTCTCTTACTCCCGCTCATGTAGCTTTTGCTGACTGACACTGAAAATGGCCTTATTTATCCCCATAGAATTTAGTGTTTGTGTGCTTAAATCTCAATTGTCTTCTTAGCACTTGAGAAGTTTCTTCTTCTATAAGAACGGAAAAAAATAATTCTCAATAACAAATTCTCAATAACAAAATTTGTGACCAGTAACACCCATGGTGTCAGTGATGGAGGGAGAATGACATCTGCTAACTCACATAAAGCAACTACAGCAAAAATTAATGAGTCAATGAATTAATTTTATTTTTTATCCAGTTTCTCCAACTACCAACCAACTTCCTCCAGTGTCTTGTAAAAACCGAGGATCAAACTATTTCATGCCATGCAGTGTAAACATGGGAAACAATTTTAAAAGATAGTAAGAGTAAAGACCACATAAGAGCCTAAAGAAAAATTCTCAAGTAGACTTCTGATTGAGGACTCTCTACCTTTTAAATGTGTAGTATTTTTGATATCCTTCAAGTCAATTAAGAGACAAAACCCCACATATTTCAAGGGTATCCTATTTCTTGTATTGTGACAAAACAGTCTCGAAAACTTCTTCCTGGAACATCAATTTTATACGCCAGTTAAAAAAACAAATCCAGGTATTCAAAATAGCAAGTTACCATCAGGTAAACGTTTTTGTTTCCTCGTCTCACAAATGAATCTGAAGTTATTTGAGAAATGAGAAGAGCGTGCATTATTTTGTGCCCAAGTTTTTGCCGTCCAGACTGTCATAGCACTCAGACGCGGAATCTAAGGGACCATCCTCAACCCCAGGGATCGGAAACTAGGTGAATGTAAGTCATGTCCTTCCCAGTGCGTTAGAGAAATGGTTGAATGTGGTAGAGACACCAACAAATTCGCTTTTTCCTGTAACTTCTCAAAAGCTGCACAATGCATTACTGCCTGTGAATAAATACTCTCAATGAGTATCTGGTTGGTATTAACAAGAGAACATTTTATATGAGAACTTGCATATGTATTGAGGCACAACAGCCGTTCTCTCTAATCTTTATGAGTCACGTAACAAATGACGATTCTTTCACTGAAATTGGAAAGAAGAATTTAGTCGCGTGCTGCCATGGATTTGGAAAGTGATCAGTGACGACGAGATCAGTGTGAAAATGTTTAAATGTGCTTTAAGTTCCTGTGACGGACAGTGACGTGTCCACCAAAACCTAGTTCGTTTCCCCACCACACACTCTGTGAGGCCATATTTTATCATTTCCTTTGCACTGAAATGAGGCAATTTCCCATGTCCCGGCCAAAAGAACGTGCAAATGGCCATCTCTGTCCATGTCAGGCCCGGTGCTGGATATGGGGGTGTCTCCTTACCTTCTGGGATGACGGGGAGGACACTGAGGAGCCGGAGAACATAGGCCTCACAAGGGAGGAGTGCGAGTCCCTTCAGAGGCAGACGCAAGGCCACTCGACCAGAACGCCTGCGCTGGCTGCGACATGAATGACTAACAAGCTGTCACTTCCCGAAGCCGTTGGTAAGTCGAGACGTATTTCCAGCAGCAGGTGATAACTCAGCTGCTAGAGAGATGAGTTTTTTAGAGTAGGGTGCCGCCATGAGAAGCCAGACAATGTTAGACGTTGCTTAGAAACTGGGCCTGTGGCAATGAGGGAGCAGGCCTGAAGGCTAGAGATCCACGTTCTAAAGTGCCAACTAGTCAGTGAAAGGTCATCTGCAGGCACCTGGAAGGCAGGGCGCGGGCCCGTGAGGCAGGTGGCCCAGGACAGCGTAGGAAAGAACAAGCATGTCTGTGGTTTCGACGCTAGTGACTGCCTCCCGCAAGGCACGACCGTAGAGAAGTGAACTCAGGCAGAAACGGGGTGCCTTTCAAAACCAGATTAAAGAGAACATCGGCTAGAGACCAAGACCTTTTAACAAGTAGAAAATTGTTCTCATATTCCCCTACTCATGCTAACATTCTCCCTCTACTCCACAGTTATTTAAATACTTCTGTTTGCACGACATCCTGTAATTTGGCAATATTAATGTTACGTGTGTATTAAAAATGAGTTAATAGACACCAGGATTTGGCACATAGTAGCTCCTTAGCTAGAGAGCAAGCATATTGTTTGTATTATTTTTTTCAAGTGCTGCCAAGCATACAGAAGACTGTCTAAAGAGTAGACACTCAGACAATTATTGGGGAAAAGACAGTCACTCCAATAAATGATGTGGGGAAACCTAGATGGCCACATGCAAAAGCATGACACTGAACTAATTTTCTCATACGACCCACAAAAAATAAACTAAAAATGGATTAAGGACCTAAATATGAGGCCTGAAATCATAAAACTCTTGAAAGAGAACAGAGGCAGTAATCTCTTGGACATCAGCCCTAACACCATATTTGTGGCTATGTCTCATCAGGCAAGGGAAATAAAAGCAAAAGCAAACTATTGGGACTGCATCAAAACAAAAAGCTTCTGCACAGTGAAGGAAACAACAAAATAAAAAGGCAACCTGCAGAAGGGGAAAAGATACTGCAAATGACATAGCCAAAAGAAGATTAATATCCAAAATATGTAAAGGACTTATGAAACTCAATGCCCTAAAACAAATAACCTGATTAAAAATGGGCAGAAAACATACAGATGGCCAACAGCATGCCGAAACATGTTCAGTCAGCATCACTCTTCATCAGGGAAATGCAAATCAAAACCACAAGGAGATATCGCTTCACACCTGTCATAATGGCTAAAATCAACGACACAAGAAACAGAAAGTGTTGGTGCGGATATGGAGGAAAAGGAACCCTCGTGCCCTGTTGGTGGGACTACAAACCGGTGCAGCCACTGTGGAAAGCAGTATGGAGGTTCCTTAAAAATTTTGAAATAGAACTACCCTATCATCCAGTAATTCCAGTATTTACCCCAAGAAGATGAAGATACTAATTCGGGAAGACACATGCACCCCTGTGTTTGTTTCAGCATGACAGCAACAAAGGTACAGAAGCAACCTGAGTGTCACAAACAGGTGAATGGAAAAGAAGAGGAGATATATTTACAATGGAATATGACTCAGCTGTAAAAAAGAATGAAATCTTGCCATGCGTAGCGACATGGATGGACCTAGAGGGTATGATGCTAAGTGAAATAAGTCAGAGGAAGACACATACCAAGTGATTTCTCTTACCTGTGGAACCTAAAACACAAAACAAAGAAATGGACTCAAAAATACAGGGGACCAACTAGTGGTTGCCAGAGGCGAGGGAGTGGGGGATTGGCAAAAGAGATACAGGAGATTAAGGGGCAGGAACTTTCAGTTATAAAATAAGTGAGTCACGGAGGTGGAGAGTTCAGCACAGGGCACGTGGTCAGTAGTAGTGTAATAACCTTGTGTGGTGACGGACGGTGACCACACTTTCGGTGAGCACTGAGTGACGTATAGAACTGTTCGATCAGTACATTGTTCACCCGAAACGAATATACACTGTAAGTCAATTATACTTCAGTATAGTTAAAAAAAATGAAAGACAAATGTCGAATACGTTTACATGCTCACATGTAAATTTTAAATGTATTACATTTTAAATATATTACATTTAAAACAGGTTAATTAAGGACAAATCAAGGCTTAAGCTTATATCCTGATAGAGTCGCGTACACACACGTAAGGGGAAAGAGAGGTCATCCGTACAGGTAAGTCCTGGAAATGTGAAGAAATGATATATGTTTACACAGGCTCACGTATGTACAGGTTCCTGTGTGTGCAAAATCACAGCTGGCAGTCACGTGTTGACCTTTAGCTGGAGATCGTCAGGGACATCTATGTAGGAAATGAGGAGAGTTTATCAGGTGCTTACGGGGACCGTGAGAAACAGGGCCTCCTCGGGGACAGGGTGTTAGGAGGTCTGGGCGGCCGCTGGGTGATTTGGGAGAGGGTTCAGGTGTTTTGCTTTGCCTTGAGTGCCGTGGGACAGCAAGGTCGTTCTGTGATCCCGCATCTCAACAATGCTTGTGGTATATGGTGGGGAAATGGATCAGGCCTAAAGCAACAATTGGTAGAGAAGCAACAGTAAGTCACATTGTAATGCAAAGAGGAAAACTTGCTCATTTGGGGGTTTGGACAGACTTCTTACTTGTTGTCTATGCTCACATATGATTAATAGGCCTGCTCTTGTTTGGGTCCATGTCCATTGTGGTTTGGAGGGACCGTGGCTGACGGTGGTGATCTTTGAAATTGTTTATGGGCAACGAGAGAAAACCATGGCTTCCCTCTTAGGGCCTGGCTTGCTGTTACGGAGCTCTGTTTCCTTTCCCAGTAACGTGATTGCAATGAGAAATGATGATTGGGTAGGAAAAGTGCAAATATAAAACATAAACAGAAATGTATTTCTATATATGATACAGATAATACTTTAAAAATGCAAATGTAAAATCATAAAACCATTCTCATTTTCCAAGAAGGTGGGAAAACATATATTTGTTTCCCTCAGGAGCGGAGATAGGGATTCTAACACCAGAAAGTTTAGATCTCAATACATTCTAGCCCACCTTTTACTCCAAAACAATCCCGTGTGGTCAGAATGACTTTTTTTTTCTTTTCTTTTTCTACAATAAGTTAACAAAGCCAGTGGAAATTCCCAGAAGACAAATATGTTTCTCTTCTTTATTTTTAAGTTTTAAATTTCATACTGGTCAGTGTAATCTTCTGGACAAAGTAACCAGAGTTCGATATAGGTAAACTTACTTGCTTTCCCTTTCCTTACAATGTAAATTAGTGCTTCAACCTTAAAAAAAAAAAAAAAAAAAAAAAATTAAAGACTATGGCAAATGCGGACTGCAATGTGTGAAGATAGGTATATTTAAAATAAGCAAGGCAAAATTTCATTAAAAACCTAACACATATTAAGCAGGGTTTTCACATCAGTGGTGCGTTTCAGCTTGAGTCCGTGTCAAAGTGAGGGACAGACAATACCATCATGACTTTCTGGCGAACTAGGTCCTCTTGTGAGGCGTATACTGATATGCACTGAAGGAAGAGTTTTAAAGCATAATACAGATTTGTCTCAGGGAGGCCAAGAGTGAAATTCAAAAGTAGATCAAGATACATGATCTACGATTTCCCCGCATATCCTAAATCCACAAAAGCAATTCAGCGTCTCTGAAATCACATGTAAATAAAAGAGCTAAGGGCCTCCTTGTCATGTCTACTTTGATAGCAGGTTTCCCACATTATCAGATCTAGGTTTTATAATTCCTTCTCCCAGAGGAATCCGAATGCCTTAGGAGCAATTTCTATAGAAAATCAGGATGGAACTGGAGAGTGTTATGCTAAGTGAAATAAGTTATACAGAGAAAGACAGATACCATATGTTTTCACTCTTATGTGGATCCTGAGAAACTTAAAAGAAGACCATGGGGGAAAGGAAGGGGAAAAAAAGAGGTTAGAGAGGGAGGGAGCCAAAATATAAGGGACTCTTAAAAACTGAGACCAAACTGAGGGTTGATGGGGGGTGGGAGGGAGGGGAGGGTGGGTGATGGGCACCTGTTGGGACGAGCACTGGGTGTTGTATGGAAAGCAACTTGACAGTAAATTTCATATTAAAAAAAATTAAAATTAAAAAACAAAGATAAAAAAAAAGAAAATCAGGATCAGTGTGGGTGACACTCACTATGACAGTGAATTCTGGGACCTGAGCAGTTGAGTGCATGATTACAGAGTGCTATAATTCTTCAGGTCCCTTCCTCTGAATAACTAGCAAAAATGAAAAAAAAAAAAGTTTTATCTTTTGTTTTACTTTTGTCTGAAAAATGATATTCATTCTTTTCCAAGCAAATATTCCTTTGGTAAATATTAATTTTTCCATAGGTTTATTTTTTTAATTAGAACTTATAGGGACCGTTTGACCATGTACACAGAGTGCCTTTTTAATTATTTATACATTTGACATTTGGTATTTTCCCCCTGGATTTCTGAGAAGAAACGATGGTAGTAGAAATACTACAGATCGCAAACTTCCGAGCGCCTTTAAATTTGGGACTTTTGTGCCAACTCATTCAAGTTGGAATAGGCTTACAGATGGTGGCACTAGGTAACAATTATAACTCAAGGCAAATAATATATTTATGTTTAAAATATTGACTTCTGGGGTGTCATAAGCCAGGTTTATATTCAGCTTGTCAGGAGTCATCTAAAGTAAGTGTTGTATGTAAAACTTCAGTTCACAAACAGTTTTACTTTTGGAAAAGCAAAATCTTCTTTATTAACATCTGCACGGATTAGACATCGTACTTAATGTTCTCCACGGGTGAAAGTGAGGTCTTATTAAATAAGATGTTGTAGCAAATGGTGTCTCATAAGAATTTTTTAAGGACTGTGGAACTAAGAGCTCATAAAATTTGATTGAAGATTAAGTTTGCTTTAAGAGACTATTCTCCATTCTTTCTGAGTAAATTGCAAACAGTCAGATAACTTATGTGGATAAGATAAGAGAGGTAAGTGCCTGACGAGACATTTTGACACCAAATTTCTTAAGAGCCTGAGAAGCCAGAGGCAGAGATGGGGTTATACTGGGAAGGATTTTTGATTTTAATGAAATTTCCCTTAGTTCATTGTAGACATTGTAGATTCTGTTTGGGATCGAGTGAAAGAAGATGTCTAACTTTCGTAGTTTGTGTGTGTGTGTGTCTCCTCAAAATGAGATTTTCTTTTTAAATGTCACATCAGCATATGTTAATTTATACCCAGTTTGAGAATACACAAATATAAATGCACATCAAACCAGCATTACAGTATTACAGTTGGCCCAGCCCCTAGTCAGACCTGAACCGAAAGAAGTAGGCTCTTGATGGCTAGGTCACCATGTACACTCAGAAATATGAGGAAATAAATACATCAATATGGCAGTTTTGATTTTTGAGACCAGTGATTTTTAACTCAGTAGGAACTAAGCTTTCAATTAGAAATCATGACTTTATTGGGAGTATAATTAAAATTAACTACTTTGGTACCTTTATGGAATATAGATTCATACATGTTCAGGGGGATGGAAATGGAAATCTCGAGCCTAAATGAATCCACATGCCGTATAGTCTTCTACACGGACTTCACTCGGTGGGAACTCAAAGAGGGAAGCAGGAATAATCCCATAGGGTTATTGCTTAGACGTTCCCTTCAGAATCCCATAGCAAGTGAATGTTTATAAAGATAGATGAGACTTAGAAATTCTAAAGTGTGTTTATACTTTTTATTCTTTGCCAACTGATTATGGTATGTTATCTTGTTCACATGGCAAAACATCTGATCTATAATGTATCCTACTCTAGGGGCGCTGGGTGGCTCCGTCAGTTGAGTATCCATCCAACTTCGGTTCAGGTCATGATGTTGTGGTTTGTGGGTTCAAGCCCTGCGTCGGGCTCTGTGCTAACAGCACTTTGGATTCTCTGTCCCTCTCTCTCTGCCCCTCCCTATCTCGTTCTCTCTCTCTAAATAAATAAACTTAAAAAGTATGCTAATTTATTTACCTGACAATTATGCTCCATTTGATTATTTACAAGACTTTTGATAAAAATTCAAGGTCTTTAAAAGAAAGTCAAGGCAGGTTTGTTGAGCAGTTATTTATGGGAAGACTTCATCTACAAGCAACAAATGTTAATGTCATATCTGAATTCATAAAATGGAAATATTTTTCCTTTGAATTACAATAATGAAAGATCACAGTTCACCAGAGATATGGATCATTAATACCTCTAAGACTTGAATGTATTCGTAGGCAATGAAAATGCTAAGAATGGTCACCTAGAATAGATCAAACAGATTTTGCCTATCTTCAGATTTCCTTAGCGTACTAGTCTAAGAATATTTAACTAGTGATTGCATAGAAGGACTAAAAGTTAAAGTGAACTTAGAGCTCCACTAAAAGTTATTCTATGGATAATTGTGTGTCCCGTTTGGCATCTACCATTATACGCACTTGATTTGATGGAAGTTCATGCTGAAACAACAAACTTACTAAGTTCTAATACTACATTTTCACAAGAGAAAGTCCTACATTTCTAAAGTTTAAAGCTGAGAAAATTATCAAAAAATCTAAACGAAGATAGTTTCATAAAGTCTTGTGTATATAATGCCAAGTCTTTATGAATCCATCAACAAAATTCAAATGTCTACTCTATTTTTGCAGGCTTGCTACAAAATAAAATTTTGTTGTGTGATATCTCCACATTGAGTTAAACCACATACCCTGAGGATATGAGTCAGGGTAAGTTTTCAGGTTTAAAGTGTATAGATGCCTCAAATGTACTATTTTCAATGGCAGTTGCCCTAGTAAATGTAATGAATAATTATGGGCCACAGAAGAAGGATTCTATGGAGCATACAGTGTTCCCAAGTTTTACCTTGGCTGTTTTTTCCTATTCTCTTCCCACCTGTTTATCATCCTTTCCATTGTGGTTAGTCCCCAGAAGCTCCAAAGTCTCCCATCCTTGTACTGAAGATAAGCTCCTGAGACAAATTGATAACCAGTCTAAGGGCCTTGGATATCTTCTCTAGAATGTATTGTTCCTTAACTAAAACTGTGCTCTCTCACTGACGTCTAGGGGAAGGTGTTACTACTGTAATTATACTAATACAATGCTTATTTGACTGTTGGATGTATTATATGTATACAATAGCATATTTTCATTACTTCCATAAGCCCTTTAAGATCATGGTCTACCTTTAATTTAAAAAGTACAGGCTTAAATATTTTATCGGCATATTTACATGAACAATGTACATAATATATAATTATATATTAATTACATGTATCATATTACATATAATCATATATTCTATAACATATGATACATACAATGCGTCATATACATTATTTCGTACTTGGCTTTTCCTTCCCATCTTTCCTTCAAAGTTCATCAGACTTAAAAACAATCTAGTATGTGTTAATCCACCTATTTATTTACACACTTAATTTTTCTTATGCATTTTCTGTGAGTCTCTGTGTGTGAGCAATGGCTCTCTTGGTCACTGTAAACATAGGAAAAATTGAAGTTTTAACATCTGGGAAAACTTTGTTCCATTCTCTTTAGTGAATATATAACAGAGCTCTGTCCCAACCTTGGGAATGGTGACTAATATTCTGTAGCACACGATAGAGTGCTTTCCACATTTTCCATCAGTTTTCTGAAGCAGAGGAGGCTTCATGAACACATGTAGTCTAGGACCCTCTGGATGTGCTTCCACCGAGAGGTCTGGCCAGTGGCCCTGGCTAATCCAATCCAACATGACAGTGAGGCCTCGGATCATTAGGTAGCAGTTGGCTGTGTGAAGGAGGCTGCGGAACGAGTAGCACCAGCCATCAGACACTGCATGGAAGATCCAGTGGATTTCAGTCCAAATTACAATCAGAAGCGCGTACATTTTTTTTTTTTTTTGACCAGCGTATCTTCCTCAATGCCCTTTCTTTAATCTAGATGTGTCTTTACAATGAAAGTGGGTTTCTTACAAACATGAAGTTGGAGCTGGGGGTGACATCGTAAGTGTCCCTTTGCTTGCATCACAGTCTTGCCTCGCCTTTCCTGCGGTGCTGAGGGCAGCTGCCTCGTGCCTCTTATGTTGTGCTCAGTCCTTTTGGCACCGTTCAGCCGAATCTGGGGCCAGGGGCAGAAACCCTTCCTGCTCTGTTTCCTCTCTTACTTTATGCCATCCGCCCGTCTTCCAGGGCTTCTGTTACGTGGACATTAGGCTACTTGATATTGTCCCACAAGACACTGGACCTCTGTTCATTTTTGCTCAAACTGTTTTCCTCTGCAGTTCAATTTGGATAGTTTAATAGATTTCATCTACTATATACCAGTCTGTTCTTAGCCCCATCCATTGAACTCTTCCATTCATGAAACATGGGGCTCAGCTGTTTGTTTCCTGTTCTTTATTATAATCCCCATTTCCTTCTTCATTATATTTTTGTTGATTTTAAATCTTTGTTCATACAAAGTAAATAACAGTTGTTTTAAAGCATATTTTTGCTAATTTCAATGTATCTGTTGATACTATTGATGATTTTTCTCCTGGTTATTGGTCAAATTTTCAGTCTACACATGCTAAGTTTTATGTTTCATTTTGTTTTGATTTCCCACTAAGGTTGGGCAGGGCCCCTGACTCTATGCTTTTTATAACATCCAGTTCTCCAATTCTCTGTTCCATCAGCAACACTGTGGAAACCATTCCCTGCCTACTCGTGTGGTCCTGATTTGTGCAAGGACGACTGTAATTTGGATGGTGATTAAGGGGCCTCAAGCAGATTTCTGCAGTGCGTTCTGGGAACGGCTGCTGTTTCAGGGTACCCTGCCTGAAATCTCATCTATGTCAGCAACTCAGAACTCCAAGTTGTTGTTGTTGTTTTGTTTTGTTTTGTTTTGTTTGGTTGTTGCTATTGTAGGTTTTTTTTAAGTTTATTTATTTTCAGAGAGAGAGAGAGAGGGAGAGAGACAGACAGACCGAGCATGTGTGTGAGTAAGGAGAGGGGCAGAGAGAAAGAGAGAGAGAAACCCAAGCAGGCTCCACACTGTGAGTACAGAGCCCAACACAGGGCTTGAATTCACAAACTGTGAGATCATTACCTGCACCAAAACCAACAGTCGCCCCAGAACTTCAGCTTTTTATTCTTGAGCCCAGCAAGATCAGTGTGCTGTCTGGGGCCATTTCCTTTAGATGAAGTCAACAAGAACCTGCAGTCAGGAAGTTTGCATTATCCTGGGGCTCCCCTTGCGACTTTCCCTTGTCTGAATGACTTGGCCTGCAAGGCTGCTGTCCAGCATCTGAAAACACCCCACCCAGTTTCACACTTCTCTGTGGCCGAAACCCTAGTCCATTATAACGGTTACTCTGCTATGGACAGAAGCAGAAAACTCTGATTTTTTTTTTTTTTTTAATGAAGACAGTACTCAGTCAATCTCTTCACTTTAAATGAAAGGGGGAGAATAATGTTTGTTTACTCACATAAATATAGAACTTTTAAATTTGTTTTGCATATTGTATGGTTAGCTTTCACACCAGTGGAAATGATAATTTTGGACACAAATGATATATAACAATACCACAAATACTACTCAGAAGATTTGCAATGAATGTAAATTATTAGGAAAATAAAATGCCATACTAAATTTTTTTCTGATTACTTGAAAGAATTTAGTAAAAAAAAAATCTTTATAAACTTTACGGTTCTTGATATTTCTTCCTGAAATTGCTGCTGTGCAGCAATGAGTTCATATAAGTGTATTATTTACCTGAGAACCAAAGGCTAATATCTCACATTAATATAAACCTGAACACATTCTCCATGCTTTCTGGATTGGAAGCGACTATATTCCTATGAAAAGGGCAATGTGGATGTTTTGACCCCTTCTGTATTAGGAGAAACAAAGATAAATTAGTGTTACTTATTTGAGGTTTTGGTTTAAAAATGGCCACAAAGATTTTAAACTAGCTCTTTCTGTGCTACAATTTTGTCTTCCAAAAAAAATAAAAATAAAAAATAAAATTAAAAAAAATTAAAAAAAAAAAAAAAGCAGGTTAGAGTGGGAGAGAGCCAAAGCATAAGAGACTCTTAAAAACTGAGAACAAACTGAGGGTTGATGGGGGGTGGGAGGGAGGGGAGGGTGGGTGATGGGTATTGAGGAGGGCACCTTTTGGGATGAGCACTGGGTGTTGTATGGAAACCAATTTGACAATAAATTTCATATATTGAAAAAAAAATTTTGTCTTCCACACACAGCTTCTATGTGATACATGGTTATGGTCATAAATTATGTATTACTCTCCTCTCTTTTTCCCCCCACCTTTAACATCTAACGCTTCAAGTTTAATACTAAATTATTTATTTTTTAGCCATCATTATCACTAGCAATCTTGGATTTATTGTTCAGAAAATAGGTTTTTCACAAGAGTTACCTACCTTCCCCCTTTTTTCAAGGAAAGAATTGAAAATTTTTTTCGTTCCTTTGCTGGATCACCATGCTATTTTGCTTGTTACCTGAGTTTTACAAACAGTTATTCTGTCGTAGTAATCCTTCATCATAGGGTTCCGGCAGCAGCTTCAAAATTTATATTAAATGCTTATTATTTTGACATCCCAGCTGTCATTAAAATGGGAAATTGCTGTTTTGAGTTTACAGAGGCCATTTGTGTGGAGAGAACGGTGCATATTTTACTGAGTTTACTGTGCAAACTAGAAGGGAGGCTATTCTAAGCTGTCAACATTAATTGTACACTTTTTGGATGAACAGTAAATGTGTGTTGGTCAAGTCACAATTGTGATGTAACAGAGTGATGAGCAAATGTCAAGAAAGGGACCTTTCCAATGACATAATTACACCCAGACAGTCCTAAGTTTCCTCTGAATCATAAAGAAGCTTGTTTTCAAGTATCCATCAAATATTCATTGTTTGTCTGTTTTGTCACATTTCCCAGACATGCTTTTTCCTCTATTTCTATAATAAAACATCCTATTAAGAGTATTTTGAACTACAGACCAAAATGGGTATGTTTTTCGCATTGAGGTAAATTGTCAGAAATCGCTGAAGTCTGTGGGGGGTAAACTCATGGCACGGTGTGTAGCCAGAGAACACTTCATTTGATTATTAGAGGACCAGGAAAAGTAAAGGACTGAAACAGTTGAGACATAAAAAAAAAAGTTAATACGAAAAATATGTTAGTGATAAAGCCTTAAAGATAGAGTACATAAAGAATATTACCATCTTACAAATATCGATGTTTTGCTAGCATACTGATTTTACTTATTCAACAATCATGTATTGAACATTCAAAGCTTTATAGAAGGCATATGGCAGTATCTAGAAGAAATATGGGAAGTTGCTCAGGTCATGAATGATTGGGAAGGGGACAGAATTAGGGAAGATGATGTTAATGCGTCCAATAGAAAGTAGTAAATGCATAAGAGACATGAAGAATCCATGGGGACTTCAGAAGAGAGATCGCTTTAAAGAAAAACAATTTCAGGAGAAAATAAATACCTTGAGCTGAATCTTTGAGGACATTAGGGGTTTCTTCATGGCGTGGTGAAATGGAGATGATGAGAGGGAAGCAAACTGTCAGCAGTCACAGAGGCCAGTAACTGTGGAGTGGACCTTCCAAACACTGAAAATAGTCTGGACTGACCGTCATTCACTGTTTGAGGATGATGATGCCACGTAAGTTTAGGGGGGGAAATTCGGCTCCCTAGTGTGGAGGGGTAGAGTGCGAGCACCTGGAAATGTTGCACAGAGCGTCACCATTGGGCATCACCAGTGCGGGAGCCGCATTGCCCCGGGCGCTGCCCGCAGGCCACCGGTTCTGCTGCAGGAGCACTTCCATCCAGGGCGATCCAGTGCCCGGACCTCACTCTGGCATTCCAGAATGCAAATGAGATTCTGAAACGTGGTGATCACATCTTGATTAAAAAGGAGAGTGAGAGGAGTGGAAGTGCATGAACAGGAAACACCCAGTTGAAAACAAGAGATGAAAGGAAGAGCTGGAATGACCTTGGATAGCTCTTCCAGGGCTCAATGAGGTTGCACCTGGAAAGGAAGTGGAAAGCTGGGGGCGACCGGTGAGGGCAGAAGAGAAATTGGGTTTGGGAAGCTTGCATGGGAGGCTCTGGCAGCGTGCTGGGTGAGGCTGTCCGTGGGGCACTCGCAAAGCACTTCTGAACCTCCGGAGGACAGGAGGATGGCGATGAGCGTTTGAAGTAAAATTGTGTGGAGACTTGGTTTGGGCTGCTGCGCGGGGGCCGCGGGCTGGCCCTGGAACGTGTCCCTAGAGATGCTGAAGCCCGAGGCCCCTGCGGTGCATTTCAGGGACAGGACTGCCCATCTGAGAAGGCAGGAGTGTGTGCAGAGGGCTGGCAATGAGACACGAGTGGGTCCCCCACCAAAACACAAAGTCAGGTATCCCTAATGAGAACAAATCATATACTTAAAGGGAGTAAAATATACGGACAAGATGTAGTAGTGAAGTGAGTGTTGAGGAATCTGGAAAAATAGGTCTCGGAAATTGAAGAGAGGTCTGTAATACTGTCCAGCCAGCGTTCTTCAAAGGAGAGATTCTCTCTACCGGACGTGATTATCCTCTTCCGTTTGAAAGCTTGCTTCCCAGTGGGTCCGGTGTCCTCTCAGGGCCCCAGGAAAGTCTGCAATGCCCAACTGTCTTGGCAGCAGCTGGACCTATAACCTAACACCTCTTACTCTTGTTTGGAAGAGAGAAGATGTGGCCTAACAGATTATCTTGTGTTTTGAGGATTAGAACCACTTTGGTTAAAATCTCATTTTCTAACACATGAGCTCCAAGGAGTTCTTTCTGCTGATCAATTTTTAGCTGCAAAAGTCAGACTCCAAGTTTTACTGAATCTGTCCCCAGTGGTTAAAATCTACACGAGTGCTTCAACTTTGCACAATTCCGTTGTAAAGTGGAAACTCGTTTTCTGTGTATTAAATCTTCCTACTACAAGTTAACAAGCATGGATTTATTCCCAGAGTGGAGCCCCATCTGAAATATTTATACATTTGAGTTCTCCACACTGGAGATGAGAAGCACATGATCCCTGTGTGAGGTTCTTTCTGAAACACCAATTTGGGGGGGGGGGCGGTGGGGGTTGTTGGTTTTCCCCTTCCTCCTCTCGTCAGTCATTCGGACTGTATCAGGAACTTAATGAAAATGGTTAAGGAATGCAGGCTTTATAATGTACTAAGTACCATTCACTCCTGTCGCTAATAGGGCATGACCTGGAAATCATTTAAATGATGATAAGCCTATGCCTGCCTTCCACAGGCCACACCAGCCATCTGTGAAAATACACCTCACACTCATTCAAAGGGAGAAATAAAAAAAAGTCAAGCAGAGCCAAATTTCACCCATTTTCATGGGAAAAATAAGAATAATTAAGCAAAAATAAAAAGCAGTTTTGTGGCACAGTGACTCCAACAGAAAAGAAAATTAGCAATTGAATATTTTCATTATTTAATTAAATATAGAGATGTCACATTAACAAGAAGACTTAAGCCCAAATGATGTCCTTCTTTGTGGTAAAGTAAGATGTTGTAAAATAAATTTGTCTTTTAGAAAATGAGTTTCATAAATACTCAATTTCAGTTGTGATCTAAAGAGGTATTAGTGACAAAATTTATTTTTTCTCTACATCTCTACATGTTTGTAGGACAGTTCTAACTAACTTAAGTGTTTAATTAGGAGAAACTGACTTCTGGAAATATTTAGTGATTTCATTAGAAAAATACACATTTTCGTATAGTATATAAAACTAAGAAATAATTTTAATGCTGTGGAGAACTCAGAATCAATCCTGCTTTTCTGTGAGTTAGTCAACTATGATGTGAGTAAGTAATATTTAACTTAAAATGGATTAAAACATTGTAAAGTATCAGCCACATATTATAGAGCAACACATTATCTAGAACTTAGGTTTTTTTTTTTTCTTTTTCCTTTTCCAAATGTTTCCATTAGGTAAAATGCACATTGTCATGGCAACGGGATGGTAAATTTAGCCTGAATAATTTTTTAATACAGCAGGATAAAACTTTACTAGCATCCATGTTCTAAACCTTATCTGAAACCATAAAAATCCTAGAAGAGGACACAGGCAGTAATTTCTATGACATCAGTCATAGGAACATTTTTGTAGACAGGTCTACTGAGGCAAGGGAAACAAAAGCAAAAATAAACTCTTGGGACCACGTCACAATAAAAAGCTTCTGCATAACAAAGGAAGCAACAAACAAAACTAAAAGAGAACTTACTGAATGGGAGAAGATATTTGCAGATGACATATCTGATAAAGAATTAATATCCAAAATATATAAAGAACTCATAAAACTCAACACCAAAAAAACCCCCAAATAATATAATTAAAAATGGGCAGAAGACATTTCTTCAAAGGAGACATCCAGATGGCCAAGACATGCTGAAAAATGCTCAACATCCCTCAGCATCAGGGAAATGCAAATCAAAACTGCAAGGAGATATCAGCTCACACCTGCCAGAATGGCTAAAATCAAAAACACAAGAAACAAATGGTAACAAGGATGCAAAGAGAAAGGAACCCTCTTGCACTGTTGGTGGGAATACAAACTGGTGCAGCCACTTGGAAAACAGTATGGAGGTTCCTCAAAAAGTTACAAATAGAACTAGCCTATGATCCAGCAATCCCACAACTTGGCATTTACCCAAAGAATATGAAAATGCAAATTTGAAAAAATGCATGCACCCCTATATTTATTGCAGCTTTATTTAGAACAGCCAAAATAAGGAAGTAATAGAAGTGTCCATCAACTGATGAATGGATACAGAAAACATGGTAAATATAGACATGGAATATTACTCAGCCATAAAAAAAGAATGAGATCTTTCCATTTGCATCAACATAGATGGAGCTGAAGAATATTATGCTAAGCAAAATAAGTCAGAGAAAGACAAATGCCACATGACTTCACTCATATGTTGAATTTACAAAATAAAACAAATGAGCAAAGAGGACAGAAGAGAGAGAAAGAAAGAGACAAACCAAGAAACAGACTCTTAACTATAGAGAACACACTGATGGCCCCCAGAGGGGAGGTGCAGAGGGGGAATAGGTTATGGGGATTAAGGAGGGCACTAGTGATGATCACTTGGTATTGTATAGAAGTGGTGAATTGCTATATGGTACACGTGAAACTAATATTACACTGTATGTTAACTATACTAGAATTAAGACTAAAAAATGCATAGCATTTTTTTCCTATCCCTGGATCTTCAAAACATTGTATACTTTTAGTTGATTTCTAAATAAGGTTCTTAAAATTTATTTACTTCTCTGACATTCAGATATATACTTTACATGTTTAAGTCAATTATAATATGTAGTTTTAAAATTTATTCATTTGTTTTGAGGGGGAGGGTGGGGGGGGTAGAGAAAGCATGAGCAGTGGAGGGGCAGAGAGAGGATCTTAATCAGGCTCCCTGCTGTCAGTGTAGAACCCGACATGGGGCTCAGTCTCATGAACCGTGAGATCATGACCTGAGCCAAAATCCAGAGTTGGACACTTAACCAACTGAGCCACCCAGGTGCCCCTTAAGTGAATTATATATTTGGATTTATCAAAATATATAAGTAAGGCCTGTGTTTGAAAAAAAAATTAAACATTTGCAGCAGCATGAACTTTTCCTACATTTTGTTTTGCAAAGGCATTCCTAAAATGTTGGAGTATAATATATGTATAGTGTGAAAATCCAAAGTTTTGCAGACAATACTTACAGTAGAGTATTGATGCATTCAACCTGAAAAGTTGGTAGTCAGCCAATTATAACATTTGCACAATAAGATAATGGAGAAATGAAATCTATACTGCAAACAACTTTCTCTTTAAGCGTTTACTGGGAAGTCTCTAATTTGGGAAGTAACATTTTAATATATCAGAATAAAACAAGCTACCTGGAAAACAGTATTATAAAATGTATACTCCTTCGGAGAAGTAATGTTTTTACATAAATGAGGAAATGCTACATAATGGACACTGATATTATTAAAGAAATTCTTCACTATTTCTCAGTTAAGCTTAATTTTCTTTAATGTGATTACAGTAATAATGAGACTAAAAACTTGGTCTGAATACACTGGCTCAGTTAATGTTCACCAACACTATGTGGGGTTAGCAATTTGCCCAAAGCCATGTACCTGGAGCCTACAATAACAGGGTTCTGACCTGATCTTTCTGCCCACTGACCGGCACTCTTAACTTCTCCTCATACGGCTTTTGTTGTGACAGATGAGTTCACAATTATGCCGAAAATATTATACTTCATCTCCAGCTATGCTGAAGGGAATATTTGCTTTGAACTTGAATAAAAAAATTAGAATAAAATTAAAGCTCTCCCTTAAATAACTAAAGTTTTCTTCTATAATTGCTTACCTGGGAAGCATGGAAATTTTATCTTGAAACAAAATTAGTGTCCTTGTGCCTTTAGGAGAAGCACTCTAATTGTAGAGGGTTCCCCCAGTTAAGTCAGAAACATGGAGAAAATTTGGAGAATCTAGAGAGATATGACAGAAAACTAAAATTTACCTATATTTCACCATGAAGCAGATCATTTTTTTAATGTGAAGATATTTCCTTCTCCTTAAAAAAAATGTAATGAGCATGTGAATGCGTGTTTTCATGAGTTGGCTTAATATTGACAAAATAGACATTAAAAAAATAACATTACATCACAACAATTTCCCCATCCCATCATATATCCATTCAAAACATGGTTTTAATTAATCCAAGGTAAACTTACTGTTTTATTGAGAACATCTTGGAAAGTAACAGTTTCCATACAAGAAAACCTCATGGTACTTTTTGTTAATTATTATTTGGTTCTATTTTCAGTTGAGTACATAAATTATTTTTCTGGTATTTAATTTTTTTCTGGAATATTCTAGAAGAGGAAGTGTTTGCATTGATCCCTAAAATAAATCACTAGCCCAGGGGAAAATTAGCGAATCATGCCGAACATCAAAAGTTCCTCCCAAATGTTAGGAATATTCATAATAATATTAGCTGCTCTTCAAATTTCCCTGGAGGTATGGATTCATTACTACTGCATACTGCAGAGAGCTGCAGCACTTTAAATACTCCCTTTAGGCTTGAAGAGAAGTTGACAGAGTAATCACAGACCAGATACCAATAACTGTCAGACACTTCCTGTTAAGTGACAAAGTTTACTTCAAATCTCCATGACAGATGAAAACTTCTCTCTACTTTCTAGAGGGAAATAAGAATGTGAGATACCCTTTTCATCCTTCATGTACTGATGTATCTCATTATAGATTTGGGAAGAAAGTATGAGACTGTGTGAATCAACTTCCTTTTCTCTTTTTTGAAATGACTGTGTCTTCAAAATCCTATATTAGGTGACTGGACCCTGCCCTAGGTCCCTTTGATAGTGTGTAAGTAGTTCCCTTTGTTCCCCTACAGTTGTTCCCTTTGAGAGTGAGTAGTAAGTTCAACTTGGATGTTAAGTCTTAGAAAGTCTCCTTAGTTATACACCCCAAGTCATAGTCCCTAATTATATTAATTAGAAATAAAAAAATATACCAAATCATAACTCAAGAAGAGAAAGAAGAGTGTTTTAATCTCTTCAGATTTCAACCTACATAAACAGTAGAATGAGAGTTCATATGTTATAGAAACAAACATTATCGAAAGTTTTCTAAGCTAATTCTGTTTTCTAATTCAATACTGGATTAACTTAAACTAGAAACCATTTGGTAAGGATGCCTTTTATTGCAGTGCTTCTGCTGAGGGAAAACATACTGGGAATGGCCGACTGATCACTGGAGTGTTTCTGTGTGTATGTGTAGGATTGTGTGCAATCTGACTGGAGAAAGTAGCAAATTGTACCAAATAAGATGAATCTCAAAAAAAAAAAAAAATAACTGTTTGCTTTATAAGAAGAACTTGTATTGGGTGTGGTGCCCTGAACTTCAGGAAAATACCCCAATGCTGTGTTCTGAAAACTTTCCAAGAGAAGGAGATGATGGCAGCCACAGATTCAGGAATGGGATTTGGGAGTAGCTGGTATTTGTCACTTAGGAAGTACAAGCTTATCTTTTCCTTGTTATGTTTAAGTTCTTCTCTTTCAAACCCAAGGCTAGTACTTGCCACAAGAGTGGGAAGTCAGAAATTCAAGCAAAACAGCTGCAGTAGATTGAAATATATAAATATTGAAAGAAAAAAAAAATACAACAACCCAGAATTCTGTATCCAGTGAAATTAACCTACGAAAGTGAAGAGGAAATAAACTTTCTCAGACAAACAAAAATTTCAGGAATTTGTTGCCTTCAGAACTAACGTGAAAGAGTGCTAAAAGAACTTTTTTCAGGGAGAAGTAAAATAATACGGGGGAGACGGTTATCTACATAAAGGAAGAGCATTTCTCTAGGGATAAATGGAAGCAGTAAAGTCCTTTATTTTTCTTATTCTTAATTTAACAGAATATGCTTAACAGAATATGTTCTATTATTAATAGCAACAATGTGTTGGGTGAATACAACTTACAGATACAATAAATGAATGCCATAAATGAGGATGGGAGAGAGGAATTGGGAATAAAGTCAAGTTACTTGAAATGCCCATGAAATGGTGGAGTGCTGTTGAAAGTGGAACAAGGTCAGTGGTAAATATATTTTGCAAACTTAGGGGCAACCCCTAAAAAATTAGCAGAAATATAAGTAAATGCTAATAGAAGAAAGAAATTGAGGTTCCATTAAATGCCCAATTAAAATGAGAAAAGGCATAAAAAGTGAATAGGAAAAAAAGCAAATAATGAGAACAACAAACAGGAAAGTTATAAATATGGTCAATATCATTCCATATAAATAATCAAGTGAAATACAAATGGACTAAACATACCAACTTGAAGTCAGAGACTGTCAGAGTGAATAAAAAAAAAAAACCCACAAGACACAATTACTAGTTGTCTACAAGAAGCCCTCTTTAAATATAAAGATACAAAGAGGATAAAAGTAGAGGGATGAAGAAGAAGGCTATACCATGCTAGCACCAATCAGAAGAAATCAGGAGTAGCTATATTAACCTCTGACATAGCAGACTTCAGAGTGAGGGAAGTTCTCAGGGATGAAGACAGTTATTACATGATAAAGTGATTAATACATCATGAACACTTAACAATTCTTAACGTGTATGCCCCTGAAAGGTATGAGATTGGATAAAGGAAACCTCTTTACAAATGGAGCTGGGGGATCAGCAGGGGAGCTCTCCCACAGACCACTTGTCCTCAGTTACGTTCCGTTCGCAGCAAGAGGAAGAAGGAAGATTCGGTCCTTGCCCAGCAACAAGCGAGGCAATGAGAAAAGCCACCATGGACTCTCGCTTCCCTCCAGTGGACTTCCATCCAGGTCAGGTTCCCTGCTCCCCACTTTCTTCTTTTCTCTAGAAAGTAAGGATCCCCTCCTTTGATTCGCTTACTGTCTGTGGCTTTGCTATAACTTGTGTGTCCTAAATTGCAGTTCCTCTGCTATCCATGAATAAATCCATTTTCTGGTAAAATAATGGGCTGTTTTACTTTTAAGGTTGACACAGTACAGTATCAAAGTACATGAAACAAAAACTGACAGAACTGCAAAAGGTAATAGACAAATACATTATTATATTTCAAAACCTTAACACTCCTCTATCAGAAATGAACAGATCCAGTAGGCAGAAATTAAATAACAAATGGTACTACACTATATTTTATTTTTTTAAATGTTTATTTATTTAAGAGAGAGAGAGAACAAGCAAACAAGCAGGGGAGGGGCAGAAAGAGAGGGAGAGGGAGAGAGAGACAATCTGCTAACAGCATGGAGCCTGACACAGGGCTTGATCTTATGAACTGTGAGATCATGACCTGAGCTGAAATCAAGAGTTAGATCATTAACCTACTGAACCACCCACTTACCCCTACAATGTATTTTAGAAAACAGAAGCACAGGGAACACTGTCTAATTTATTCATAAGGACAAGTGTGCAAGGCTGGTTCAACATTCAAAAACAAATTAAAGTAGTCCATCACATCAAAAAGATAAACATCTGATCATATCAGTAAATGCAGGATAAGCATTCGACAAAATCCAAGACCTCTTAATGATAAAAGTTCTCAACAAAGTTGGGAAAAAAAAGGTAATGTCCTTAACATGATAGAAACATTTACAAAAACCTACAGCAAACATTATTAACTATGAGAAACTAGAAACTTTTTCCTGTAATCAAGAACAAGGCAAGGGCATTCCCTCTTAGCACTACTATTCAATAGGGTACTGGAAGTCCTAGCTAATGCAGTAAGACAAGAAAAAGTAAATAAAAATTATATAGATCAGGAAAGAAGGAATAAGTTTGTCTTTGTTTTCAGATGAGATGATCATCTGTGAAGAAAATTGCAAAGAAGAAAAAATTCTTGGAATTAATAACTAATTATAGTAAGTTTGTAGGATATAGGTTTAATATATAAAAGTAAGTTGCCTCCTACATACCAGCAGTGAACAAATGGAATTTGAAATCAAAAGCACAATACCATTTACATTAATGCCGCCCCAACATGAACCAATAAGGTATAAATCTTACAAAATAAGTGCAATATCTGTATGAGGAAACTTATAATACTCTAATGGACAAAAACAAAGAAGAATTAAATAAACGGAAGCATATTTTATGCTCATGTTCATGGAGACTCAATATTATTAAGATGTCAGTTCTCAACTTGATCAGTGCAGTTTCACTCAAAATCCTAGCAAGTTGGTTGCTTTGTGGATAGTTACATATTGATTCTAAATTTTATGTGTAAAGGTAAAAGATCCAAAATAGCCAACACGGTATTGAAGAACAGTGTTGGAGTTCTGACACTACTCAACTTTAAGACTTATCATACAGGTGTGCAATAAAGACAGCATGGTATTGGAGAAAGAGTAGGCAAACAGATCATTGGAACAGAACAGACAGCCAGAAACAGACCACACACAAATATGGTATGCTTACCTTTGACAAAGGAACAAAGACAACTCAATGGAGAAAGAGTGGTCTTTTCCAAAAAATGGTGCTAGAACAGCAAGACATGCACATGCAAAAAAAATGAATCCAGACACACATCTTGCATCTTGCACAGAGCTTAAGTCATAATGGATTATAGACCTAAATGTAAAATGCAGAACTGTGAAACTCTGAGAAGATAACATAGGAGAAAATCTAGGTGACCTTAGTTTGGCAAAGAGTTTTAGATACAACACCAGAGGCGTGATCCATGAAAGAGAAGTTGGTATGTTGGACTTCATTAAAATTAAAACTCCTGCTCTGTTCAGATAATGAAAAGACTAGCCACATACTGGGACGGTATTTTTGCAAAACACATTTCTAATAAAGGACTTTTATCAAATCGATACAAATAACACTTAAAATTCAACAATGGGAAGACAAAAGACCCAATTAAATAGTGGGTAAAATATCTGAACAGATACCTCTCCAAAGGAGACACCCAGATGGCAAGTACACATATGAAAAGATGCACAACATCATATGTCATTGGGAAATTGCAGATCACAGTGAGATACCACTATATACTTAACAGAATGGCTAAAATCCAAAACACTGACAATACCAAATGCTCCTGAATATGTGGGACAAGGAAACTCATTCACTGCTGGTTGGAATGCAAAGTGAAGCAGCTGCTTTGGAAGACAATTTTACATTTTCTTACATAAGTAAACATACTCTTCGATTATGTCCCAGCAATTGTGTTATGCAAATAAGTGGAAAACTTATGTACATATAAAGACCTGCAGACAAATGTTTACAGAAGTTTTATTCATAATTGTCAAAAGTTGGACTTAACCACGATGCCCTTCAATAGGGAAATAGATAACCAAAGTGTGGTAGATCTATAAAATAGAGTATTATTCAATGATAGAAAGAAATGAGCTCACTAAAGGACATGGGAAGAACTGTAAATACATATTGTTGATTCCAGGAAGCTAGTTGGGAAAGCCTACATACTGTCTGATTCCAAATACATGTATTATGGAACAAACCATAGAAAATAAAAAGTCAATGGTTACCAGGGAGTCCCCATTGGAGGGAGTGGGGATGTTAAGTTGGAAACAGAATGAGTAGCTGGAGAAGAGGTGATATTCAGAGCAGAGAAACTATTCTGTATGATACTGTAATCTTGGCTGTAGAACATATGAATTTGTCATAACACTTAGACGAAGAGTGAACCCCAATGAGGTGAGGACTGTAGTTGAGAATAATATATCAATATTGACTCGTCAACTGTAATAAGTAAGTCACACAATGCAGGAGGTTAGTAATAGGCGACACTTTAGAGGGATGGATAGGGAGGAGAATCTGGGAATTCAACTTCCTGGTCACTTGTTCTCCGAAGAGATTACTGTCGTAAAGATAAGGTCTACGAACTTTGAAAATCATGGCAATAATTAGAACAAAACATATTACTTCTGAGGTGAAGAGATAGGAATATATTTAGGCGAGGCATCTCTAGGCCTTCAAAATCATTTTTATGTACTATTCCTTAGTAGATTGTGGGTAACTGGGCATTTTGTCCTCAGTGTCTCATACCTACAAAACTTGTTTCATGTACAAAAGTTTAAAAGTTAACTTAGAATAGTGCTGAGTTAATTGGTTTTATAGGCTCCTTAAGGTTGTTTCCCGATACCCCTTGAGTTGATTTTCAGTCTTACACTTCAGGAAACTCGCTTTCTTTCTAAAATGATAAGAGGAGGCCTTTTTACTTGGTATGTTTGTTAATTCAAAATTACTGAACTGATAGAATTTGAATGTGTATAATACAATTTGGTGTTTTGAGGTTGTTTTGTTTTAATACCTGAGACAGAATTTCTCTCTTCTACATGGACACTGTTACGTGTGATGTTTTTAAAATTCACATCGGCATTTTTTGTGTGCTACTGAGCACTAAAATATATACCATCTTAATTTAATTTATTGTTCAAAATCTGTGCTGTAGTCAGAAGCATATTAGTATCCATCAAGAAACCAATGATCACCAAAATACCATATTAAAATAATATTTGCATAAATCCTCCTTACCCTAAGTGGAAATCAATGAGAGGGTAGATATCCAAAGAGTATATAGTACATTTGAATAAACTAACCTAAAATATACTGAATTTTGTGTGAACAGGACCGGTATGGCTTTCAAGATTTTGCCTTGCTGGGTCACATATTTATTTAGTTAAGGCACCTTTGCCAAAACAAGCTTTAGAGTTCTCTTTTGTAGCTTTGCCTTCACGTTTTATAACACATTGGTTTGAGCCTACTTAATCTTGTCAAATATGTATCTCATCAAATATGTATGGTGTCTATGAGTAAATACTGTGGGTGGATGACTGACTTGGATAATCACATTTTTACTAAGAAATATTGATTATAAAATTATGTAATGCACATGTGTGTGTTTGTGTGTGTGTTGTGTATTCTCATATATTAGTTCTAAAGTTAGAATACAAAGAGGGATTCTCAATGTTTGGGGAGAATAAAAGCATCATCAAAACAACATGTAACACCTATGTTATTGCAGAGGAAAGAAAGGTTCATTAATATGCAAGGGATTTCATAAATTGGTTAAATAAATAAAATATTTTAAATCTATATTTTAACCTCCATTTTTCTTTGTAGAGACATTTTTCATCATGGAATTCAAAAAAATATGTCAATTGAATTTTCAGTGCCTTAAGGTCTGAAGCCATCAACTCTTTTTACTCAGAATATATTACAAATCTTGGCAACTTTAGACCTGCTAGGAATAGAGGTTTAAGACAGTAACATAAAAGGGTTGTCTTTTTTTTTTCCTCCAGTATAATAAAGATATTTTTCTGAGAATTCTCTCAGACACAGGCACAATGCCATTCATAATTATCATAAACTTAATTGTTATTTTGAATTGAATAGTTTAAATAAGTTCCTACCATGTACCATATACTGAGAACCTTACATATATTATATCTAATATTCACAGTCAACCATTATGTACTTGTGTGCCTCTTTTTTTAAGATTATTTATTTGAGACAGAGACAGCATGAGTGGGGGAGGGGCAGAGAGAGGGAGAGAGAGAATCCTAAGCAGGGTCCACACCATCAGGGCAGAGCCTGATGTGGGGCTTGACCCCAAGAACCATGAGATCATGACCTGAGCTGAAACCAAGAGTTAGACACTTAACTGACTGAACCACCCAGGTGCCCCAGTCATGTTCTTTTTTTTTTTTTTTTAATTTTTTTTAATGTTTTTATTTATTTTTGAGACAGAGAGAGGCAGAGCATGAGCAAGGGAGGGGCAGAGAGAGAGGGAGACACAGAATCAGAAGGAGGCTCCAGGCTCTGAGCTGTCAGCCCAGAGCGTGACGCGGGGCTCGAACTCACAGACTGTGAGATCATGACCTGAGCCGAAGTCGGACGCTTAACCGACTGAGCCACCCAGGCGCCCCAGTCATGTTCTTTTTATTGGCAACTTTCAGATGAATAACCAAGTATCAGAGAATGAAAATAATTGTCCTAATGTCACCAAAATGTTACAAATTAACCACACATTAGACAAACATTCCTCCTGTATCTATTTTCATTATTATAAAGCCACACAAGATCATTTTTATATATGATTTAATTTGAATATTTGAATATATTATATGCAAGTCATTGTTTTCTGAGTTGTAAGAATCTGCGCAGGATGAAAAGATTATTGTCATTCTGAAAAAAAAAACTCTTTAGTAGGGTAATTTCATTTTTTTCTTTCCTTTTATTTTGAAATGAAACACATTTGGCGAATTAGTCATCTTTATATTTAAAATGAGTTCATACATGTAATCTTTTTGCTTTAGAAAGGCTTTTTCTTTCAGCAAATATTTAGTGTTATGATTTTACTAAAAACAACAGGGCTCTAATAGAAAATCTAATAGAAAATGGTATGGGGAGGGGCTCCTGGGTGGCTCGGTGGGTTAAGCGTCTGACTTCGGCTCAGGTCATGATCTCACGGTCCGTGAATTCGAGCCCCGCGTTGGCATCTGTGCTGACAGCTCAGAGTCTGGAGCCCGTTTCAGATTCTGTGTCTCCCTCTCTCTCTGCCCCTCCCCTGCTCATGCTCTGTCTCTCTCTGTCTCAAAAATAAATAAACGTTAAAAAAAATTAAAAAAAAAAGAAAAAAAAGAGAAAATGGTATGGAGATAGCAGCTTAGGGACAACTGAGAACTTTCTACTTGCAGATTCCTCTGAACTAACTGAGCCCACGAAGGTGGCACATCACCCCTGTTGGGAGATAGTTTCTTCCTTCCTTATTTGGAGGTCATGAAGGTACCCAACAAAGCAAAGATTTTCTGCCTCAAGATTCACCCTCAAGTCCCTTGTGGGCAACTAGATCAGTAATGAAACTCAAACCTAACGTGGCCTGACTGAACAGAAGCTGGGATTTCAAAGGAGGAGGAGCAATATGAACAAAATGTTTCAGGATCTGGTTAATAGGTATTTTCATGAGCTGTGACTGGACCTTGAGGGTGTTTGACAGAGCAGGGAGAACATAAAATTGAAAAGAGGAGGGGTTTTGATACGGGAGAGCCCTCTAATGATGCACCATTTAACACCCTGACGATAATCCCAGTAGATGATGCTACCATGCTGTTAGGGTTTCTCTTTTAAGCTTGGAGAAAGTGATGACTCATTTCAATGAAATAGAAATTCCAACACTATGTAAAAGTGAAGGAAAGAATCATAGGGTTAGAGACTTGGGGACTATAAAGTAAATATACAACATCAAGGTATAAATTCCACTGGCCAACAACGTTCTGTGCAGAGTCTGGAGGATAGTCCCTCCATTTGCCAGAGTGATAGGAATGTGCTGGTGATGGGGGAGGCTGGGGGAGATCACTGTCTTTGAGTGGCAGCTCCCCATTGTAGACAGGGCTTGTAGTGGGTGATGCTGTGAAGGACTTGGTTCCCTGAGAGGTCATGTGACGGCACTTAAAAAGCCAGGCAGGCACGATGGATGCAATTGAAAAGCAACATCAGAGTGGCACTTGAAGGGGCCCATTTTCTGAGAGTCATGGAGACGACTGATTGCATTGTTTTTAGAGGGAAGATACATAGACAGTCAATAAAAGTATTGTTTAACCTCTATACTGAAGCAAATCATCAGTGGATTTTCAGGAGACCAAGTAAAATCGCCCCCCATGAAGTCACTGTACATGGTCAGTTACCGAACCTGAGTCGTTTTGTAGACCACGAAAGCATACTGAAAGAGAGCCCATATTCCTATTTGGAAGGACATGAGAATTCATGGCAAGTATATTTACAAGTATATTTAGTAGATATTTTCTATTCCTCCCACAAAAGCGTTGCAATCATTTACTTAAGTAACTTAGTTGTTTTAAGTTAGGTATAGAACAGATTTTTTTTTTTGCAGCAACTCCAGCCATTGTTGCCATTTGGACCCATTAGGACCCAATAGACCCTCTAATCTCTAATGTTATATGGATAGTATTAGTAGGAAAACATTCCATGTAGGAATTTTGGCTAGGCAAGATGTTGAAAAAAATCACAATTTCAACCCCTGTGATTCTAAACCAAAGTCATGGAATCAGCGTGAGAGACGACAGGACATTCTAAAAGCAGCTCCTGCCCTGATTTACCTTGTAGACACAGTATCTACTCCCTGGTTTTTTTTTTTCCCCCATTTCTGTCTCTCTGTCACATTATCATCACGCAATACAACAAAGTCTCCATTTCAACATGGAACAGCTGTTTGTGCAGACACAGGTCTTCTCTGTCTTAATGCCAGGGAGCACCATCTATCTAGCTACTCAATCCCCAAAACAATGAGTTATTCCAGGTTATTAATTTCTCACAACTTCCACACGCAGTGTACCACCAAATAATTCTCTCATCCGTCACCCCCAGTCATTCTCCACAAAACAGCAAGAGTGATATTTTTAAACTATAAATGAGATCATGTTGCTCCCAAGCTTCACATGGCTTTGAGAATAAGCTTCAGACTCCAGGCCTTTGAGGTCCTGCATGATCAGACCATTTCTCCCACCCTCACTCAGACTCCTGCACACTTCACGAGGGATAGACCACGAGTTTGTTTGAACAGATCGCCATCTTTCCCAACCCAGACTCTTGTACATGCTGGTGTCCCTTCTTCACTGACTAGGGTGGTGCTCGGAATGTTCTTCACCGGCCGCGTTATATAGCCACCCCCAGCACTCTTCATCTCAGTACTTGTTTATTTAACACATGGTTTTGTATTTGCTCGTTAGCCTGCGGTCTAGTGGTCTCCACATTGAAATGTGCATTATTTGAGGGCAAAGAAGCTGTCAGCGTTCTTTCCTGTGGAATCCCAGCTGCCTTGCATGGCTTCTAACACACAGAAAGCACCATACCATTAACTGATTTTGGGTGAATTAGTGAACCTAAATGGAGATCTAAACATAGTTTCTCTGTATGTGTATATTTTATATGCAACTCCAAGAACGTGCACCAGGCAAGAATTATTTGGTTGGTTATTATTTCTTCTTCTGAGAACAACAGCCCTTTCCAAAAACTTTGTGCTACTCCAAACAGTTTTGCCCACAATAAAACTTCTTCATTTTTCCATTATTCAGTGAAACCCTGGTCATGTATAGGAACCAAACTCAAGCTGGGAAAACTAGAAATTTTACCAAGGCTTGAGAAATTTGAAATCAGTAAAAGCTTAAGGTATAAAGTGGAAACTTGGAAGGTGGTGTTTGCCAAATTTATATCATGTAGGGAGAAAATATGAAGAAATAATATACTAACAGAAATAGAGAAAAACAAATTAGGTGAACCAGTGACTGTTTGAGATCCAAATGCATTTTTGGTCCAGTTTCCTCCCTGATTTTGTGTTGACTTATTCAACTTTTTGGATGTATTTAGTCAATAAATTTCACCCCAACCTAAGTCTTATATTATTTACATCAGGATCCTTGATATGTTTAACTGACAGGGTCTAAAATAATGAAAAGACACATTTAGATTCTTCATTGACAATGCAGCAAATATAGACCACTAATTATATGATTGTTTGAGGATTTCAATAGAACCATACATCCTGCTCACCCTGTGGGAGTAGACGTACACAAGGCATGTTATCCACCTGGGGAGCCAGTGGCCAAATCTTGCATAATTTTCTGAATGTCAGTATCATCTGACGATACATCTTCCTGGTTGAATCTAATTTGTCCTTTGCAATCAAAATTTCAATACCATTCAAATTTTCTGCATTTCCTCATTATGTTGTCTCTGTTGAATTTTATTAATGGTTTAATTTAGCATTCACATTTCTTTGCAAATGGGATTTCAATATTCGGTTAATTAAAATAAGAGCCTTTTAAAAGTAGCCTGCAAATGTAGACGCAAGATAAATACCTTTGAGTCCATGACTGTTAATAGATGACAACATATATTTTTGATATCTCTAGTGTAGTCCTCATTAAGATTACTGTCAGCACGCTGAAGTGCATTATATCAAATGGCAGTGTGATGTACAGTAATTTCTACTTCTAATTCTACACTGTTCTTTAGAACCTGTCATTTCTGTTTTCCTGTAATTGTTAAGCAGGACAAGAATACGACATGCAAACTAGTGCTCTACTAAGTCATGTCACAGTGCACACTTTAGGTATAATAATAATTCATTTTATATGGTCTTAGTGTATATTATGAGGCTATTTCCCAGAATGACAATTTTGTTGGTATATAAAATAAAATTATGCTTCAGTTTAAATTGCAATGCAACAAGAAATAAAGGATGGAGTCTGATTTGATTATCAACCATATCATTTGCATATGTGTCTAAAGGGAAGCTAGTTATAAACTTGCTTATTTATAATGTGGTTGCCTAACATGTTTGATAACTTAGACATAAAATAGGAAGATATAATATTTCTTTTGGTTTCTCATCTTGTTAAAATGTTAGGAAACATAATTTTAGGAATATTATATGAAACCAAGATAACAAAGTATTTAATAGTCTACTTTTTTACTTTTGTCTTACTTAACTGATGAAAACAGATAGAATTTTACTCTGTCAGAAGGTTCAAGTATTTGAGAATTGCATTGTTTCAGCTCTGATGCATCCAGGATTCAGAATTAATTCTTGTAAGGCTAAGTCACATGAAATTAATATTGTTGTGACACACTTCACTTTGATTCAAACAGGAGTCAGTGTGTGAAAAGGTGTACCAGGAGGATTGGTACTTGGCTCACTTTTGTCGTTTATCTCTTCTGGAGCTCAGTGTTCTCTTCCACAAAATGAGGCTAGCTCAAACAATCTCTACTCCTCCTTTAGCTGCTGACATGTCATCACACCAACATATATACTCTCAGAAGAAGTAAGGGAATTGAGTCTGCTAGAATGTTGTGGATTTGGAGAGCTTTAATGATACATAAAATACAAAAGCTTTTATTATTTAGAATAATAGGAATTAAAAATAAGAAAATACCTTTATCTCTCTCTCATCCAATCCCTTCACCCCAGTCCTCAGGAAACTGAGCAGAAGCTACCAAAAGGTGCCTGCACAATTGAATATAAAACATTAGAAAGCTGTTTTATTTTTTTTTCTCATCAAATAATTTTTGCCTTCATTCTCTTTCCATATTATCCATAAAATCTAATGGGCTGTTGATGAAAAAATGAAGATTTAAAATATGTATGTTTATTAATAATATTTAACTCCCCATCTGCCCCCCCCCCCCACCTAATTGTGTGTGCTTATCTCTAATGCATTAACTGACAGGAGGCAGTGGGAGAGCAATAAACATAAGTTGCCTTCATGTCTTGAGGGCTTTTCCCAGAAAAATGTCTAAGGTCCAAAAAGTCTTAACAGGTACACAGAGAAGATAAAAGAAGGAGCTATAAGAACATAACATCCTGAAGGGGAAAAAGTGACCATGAGTCTAAAAAGATACGATCTCTTGATGGGTGAGAGGTAGAAAACAAGGAGAATTATAAAAGTCCTCCATCCAGAAGTAACATGAGTTCTGGTGCACAGGACCACTGCAAGGGGCTGATGAGGATGTGAGGTGGAAATTCTGTACAGCACAGCTGGACATGGGACACCATAGGTGACCCCAAAGAGGACTCCTGTGACGCAAACGTGAGGGGGAAGTAACAGGTCATTTCTCACCCGAATAGCGTAACAACTAAAGAAAATTGAATTTCTAATTACAGGTTTATCCAAAAGAAATCTCTGGGACCTAATAATCTCATTGGTGAGTTTTATGAAATACTTAAAGAAAACTAACATCCATTCGATACAATTTCTTCCAGAAAATAGAAGACGAAGATACATTTCCCAATCCTTTTTTGAAGCTGGTATTACTCTGGTATCAAAGCCAGACAAAGACAAAAAACAAACAAACAAACACACACAAATTAAAAATTACAGACCAGTAATCCTCATGATTATAGACACAAAAAACCTTAAGATCACATTAGGAAAAATACTTTTGTAACATATGAACATAAATATACCACGGACCATGACCGTGATGCAAGGTTAGATCAATTATATTGATCTAAAATTGATCAATGTGATCTACCATATCAAAATACTTAAAGAAGAAAAGCCATATGATTGTACCAACTGAGTATACAATTGTGAAAATTCTTTTTGAAATTATTTAATTATTTATTTTTACTGAGGTATAATTCACCTGATATTATAGAAATTGTGACAACTTTTCATTGTGATTCAAACGCTCAGAAATAATAGGAATAGTGAGGAACTTTCTCAACTTAGTAAATATCATCTAAAAAAAACTCTACAGGAGTGCCTGGGTGGCTCTGTCAGTTAAGCATCTGACTTTGGCTCAGGTCATGTTCTTATTGTTCATGAGTTTGAGCCCTGCATTGGGCTCTGTGCTGACAGCTCAGAGCCTAGAGCCTGCTTCGGATTCTCTCTCTCTCTCTCTCTCTCTCTCTCTCTGCCCCTCCTTTACTCACACACACACTCTCTCTCTCTCTCTGCCCCTCCCTTGCTCGCTCTCTCTCTCAAAAATAAACATTAAAAAATACAGTCAACATTATACTTAATGATGAAAGATATAATGCTTGCTCCTAAGGTTTGGAGTACGGTAAGGCTATACAGCATCAGTACCTTTATCCAACCTAGCACTAGAGATTGCCAGGAAATAAAAGGTATACACATGAAACAGAAAGAAATAAAACTTTCTATTAGGAGATAACATGATTGTCTCCATAGGAAGTCCCAAGGAATCTACAAAAAATTCCTAGAACTAATAAATGAGTTCGGCAGGGCCAAGAATACAAAATAAACATATAAAAGTCTATTGTATTTCTCTATCCCAGCAATTAATATATGGGCACCGAACTTAAAAATATTACATTGGGGCACCTGGGTGGCTCAGTTGGTTAAGCGACTTACTCGATTTTGGCTCAGGTCATGATCTCATTGTTCATGGAGTCAAGCCCCACATCACGTTCTGTGCTGATGAGCCTGCTTGAGATTGTCTCTCTCCCTCCCTCTCTGTCCCTCCCCTGCTTTCTCTCTCTTCTCTTTCTCTCTCTCAAAATAAATAAACTTAAAAAATATGATTCCATTTACAATCATTAAAATAAACAAAATACTTAGTTTGGAATTTTACAAAATATATGTGGGACCAGTTTGCTGGAAGCTGCAAAACTGTCAGGAAAGAAATCAGAGATTTTAAATGTTAAGAATTTGGAAAGACAAAAGGGTTTATAGATTACAGTTCTCAAATAGTAAGTATCTCATTTCTCCCTTACTAATACATGTTTAATGCATTTCCTATCTAAATCCCAGTGAGAGGGGCACCTGGGTGGCGCAGTCGGTTAAGCGTCCGACTTCAGCCAGGTCACGATCTCGTGGTCCGTGAGTTTGAGCCCCGCGTCAGGCTCTGGGCTGATGGCTCAGAGCCTGGAGCCTGCTTCCGATTCTGTGTCTCCCTCTCTCTCTGACCCTCCCCCGTTCATGCTCTGTCTCTCTCTGTCCCAAAAATAAATAAACGTTGAAAAAAAATTTAAAAAAAAATAAAAAATAAAAAAAAATAAATCCCAGTGAGATATGTTGCAGATACAGAAGGAGAAAGGCAAAGGAACTAGAATTAAAACTTTTACAGTTAAAGCATTTTATGAGAAAGGGTCTAGGATAGCCAAAAACATCCTGAAATAGACAAAATAAGGGTGATCAGTCTGCTTGTTGTTAAGACTTCTCACATAGCTACCGTCACCAAGAGCGTGTGGCATTACCAGAGGGACAGACATTAAGTCTCTCACCTTGTACAAAAATTAACTCACAATGAAACAAGAACTTAAATGTGAAATGTAATAATATAAGCCTTTTAGAAAAAAATATAAGATGATGTCTTTGGGTTTTAGAGCTCAGTAACCCATGCTTCCTGTCACATTGAGGACCCCTGTGAGGACCCCTGTGAGGAAAACAAGACCATTTCGACTTCATCAAAATTAAATGTGTTTCGCAAATGCTTCTGCTAAGAATATGAAATTCTGAAGAGAGCTGGGAGGAAAATTTGCAAACAGCATATGCGACGAAGAATTGATATCTTAGAATATATAAAATTTCCAAACACTCAGTAGCAAAAACCTAAGTATCCAGTTATGGTCAAAAGACGTGATCAGATATTTCACCAATGAGGATATACAGACGGCACACCAGCCGATAAAAAGATGTTCAACAATGTTAGCCATCAGAGAAATGCAGATTAAACACAGTGAAATATCATTACGCACCTCTCAGGATGGCTGAGCTGAGAATCCGTGACCACACCAAATGTTGGTAAGGACGCAAAGAGACTAGCACACGCTTACATCCAGGGTGGGAAAATGAAATGTTACAACCACTCTAGAAAACAGTTGGGAAGTTTCCTTAAAGAAGTAAATGTGGGGGCACCTGGGTGGCTCAGTTGGTTAAGCAACCAACTCTTGGTTTTGGCTCAGGTCATGAACTCATGGTTTGTGTGTTTGAGCCCCCACGTCGGGCTCTGTGCTGACAGCTCAGAACCTGCCTGGAATTCTCTCTGTTTCCCTCTCTGTCTGCCCCTCCCCTGCTTGCTCTCTCTGTCTCTCTCTCTCTCAAAATGAATAAACTTAAAACATAAAATACAATAAATAAGTAAATGTGGAACTGCCATACAATCCAGCACTCTTGATCTTCTATCACTGAGACATGAAAATTAATGTTGACGCAAAGACTTGTGCATAAATGGTTATAACAGCTTTATTCATAATAGCACCAAACTGGAAACAGCCCAGAGGAGAAAGGCTAAATAATCTGCAGTTTAACAGGGAACAAACCATTGATGCATGGGACAGCCTGGTTCTGTTTCTATAACAGTCTGGAAATGACAAAATTATAGAAATGCAGAGCAGGTTAGTAGTTGTCAGGAGTGGGAGGAAGGACAATGCATGACATCCTTGTGGAGATGGAAATTTCCCGAAACGTGACTGTTCTCCTGGTGTTACTGGGGGAAACCATAAAGGGTACAAGGGATCTCTCAGCATTATTTCTCACAACTGCTTGTGAATCTACAATTATCTCAAAGTAAAAAGTTTAATTATTAACATGAGTCAACTTGCTTATGTTTAGTCAGCCTGAACGTTTCAATTACTTTTAATACATAAAACCAAGCAAAGCAAAAATATGTGAATAAATATAACATGAGAAAAAAATACCTTACCTATTATTCTAAAAATATGAATCAGAAGAGAGAAAAAACAAAATTAGTCCTTAAGCCAAAACTCTGATAAGTATTTATTTCCGTGAATCCCTACATTAGGATGCATTTGTATAATAGCATAACAAATGAATTTTTATAAAATTTTTTTTCAACGTTTATTTATTTTTTGGGACAGAGACAGACAGAGCATGAACAGGGGAGGGGCAGAGAGAGAGGGAGACATAGAATCGGAAGCAGGCTCCAGGCTCCGAGCCATCAGCCCAGAGCCTGACGCGGGGCTCGAACTCATGGACCGCGAGATCGTGACCTGGCTGAAGTCGGACGCTTAACCGACTGCGCCACCCAGGCGCCCCAACAAATGAATTTTTAAATCCCATAACTAATCAACTTGCTTCAGGCTGAACCCTCTGAGTGGTTCCTAGAGAGTGGCCGTTCAGTATTTTCCAAGGTACATTTGTGTGTGTGTGTGTGTGTGTGTGTGTGTAAATAAAAAAAAATCAAGAATATCTTGCCAAATGCTGAGGGTGATGCAGAAGAAGGCATTCTGGGTACCTGACCTCAGAGAGCTCATCAGGCAACTAATGATATTGAGAATCTATTTTGAATTATTTTTACTTATCGAAACATATGTTCTCATTTCCTGATAACACTAATCCTGAATCACAAAGTTGCTCATGACTGTGAATGCCCTAAGTGTATAAAAGCCACCTTTTACTATGTAACTTATTAAAATGTCAATGGATATAAGCTTTCTTATATTCCCCACACCCTTGCCATTGTATGTGTTGAACCAGATCTGTTTGCTCTTCCCTGATTAAGAGCTTATTTTTCTGGACTGAAAATATGGGAAGAATGAAGAGCCCTGTTCTGTTTTCAAACAAAACCAACCAACTGACCAACCAACCAAACAAACAAACAAACAAAAAAGCAAAAAAAATATCCACTGTAAAGACAATCTTAGATGTCCTGGTGGGACAAAATGTTTATGAAAGGAAGGAAAGAAGTGAAGCTAAGATTCTTCCAGAAGACGGAATAAGACTGAGAGAAGGACATGTCTGCTGCTCTGCTGGCTCCAGGGCGGACCAGGTTGGCCTCTCCCAGTAACAAAAAGCTACACTAGTCAAGTAAAGTCAAATACATCAGAGAATTCATAATTTTGGAGATGTTTTGCATTTAATACGAAGGAATGTTGTATTTTTATTTTGAAATATGATGCTATAGCTCCAGTAAACTATATGCACATATTTTAAACACACACACACACACACACACACACACACACACACACTAAAAATTGCAATCATAAACACAGAATTGCAATATTCTTGTCTAGTTAATAGATTATATTTATGAAAGAAGCATAAAACTGTTGAGTCCTTTAGCATTTTGAAAAATAACTTTTTATTACTCTTCAAAAAGGTATAGCAAAAGAATTAAAGGCAAGGAAAAGCCAATTTAGGTTGAAATTTATCTCTATTAATGCAGATAAATTCTTTACACAGAAACCGAAAATATATGCATACATATGCCTGGTGTGGGGCACAAGGTTTCTGTTGGTGCATCTTCTTGTAGATCTGTTCTTGAGTTGGGGTCTTGGCGACAGAGACCAGAGGTGAAGGTTGATATCAGAGCACAGTCTCACTCTGAGTGGGTTTCTCTTCCAGGTTTGCCTTTTGGAGAAAAGTTATGCAAAACATTTTGTAGAACTTAGACAGACTTACCACATCTTCAAGGTAATCTATGTAGGCTTGATTGATCAAATACAGAAATTGAGGTTGGATATGGCATCTACAATTAATATACAAATCAATTGACTGACTTAGCTGTTCACATTCAGGCTAAAAATGTGTTTTATTTGAAGTGACACATTTCAAACCTGATATTCCTCTAACAAATATCATTGAAAATCTGACTTGTAATGTTCAGCTTTTTGTAGAAAAATTACATTAAAACAGATATGGGCACAATTTATATAATTTCTCAATAAATTTTTCAAAATCTGTGGATCCTGTCGAAGGGACAGATAATGCTCTACACGTAAGAGGCCACCCTCGTCTTCCCTTCCTGTCCCCAGCCGCCTCCCAGCAAAGATAACCCCCCCCCCATAAGACTTCTGTTACTGCTGTATCAATTGTCTTTTTTCGAAGTTCTACAAGTGGAATCATGTTGTCTGAATTCTTCTGCTCAACACGGTTTGTGAAATTTCTTTATGCTTTGTGTCTAATTATGACTTCAGTATTCTCCATGGCTAGATAGTGTTCTGTGGTATGAATATAATACAGTTTATGCTCTTGATGAGTATTTAGGTAGTGTCCCATTATGAGATATTACAGATATGATTGTTATAAATATTCCAGTTAGGTTTGTTGTTGCTGTTGAGCACATGCGTGCATGTCTGTGGACCCTATACACCCTGAGGTGGAAGAAATGTCTGGTCTGGAGAGTCTGTACCTTCAGCTATCGTTGATAGGACTCAATGGTTTTCGAAAGTAGCCAAATCAATTCCCATTCACATCATTAGTATATGAGTGTTCTGGCAGTTCCCTACAGCTGTCAACCTTTAATACTAGTATTTTCCTTTTGTTTCATTTTAAACATACTTGTAGATATATAAAAATGCCCGCCCTTTTTTTTGCGTTTCCTTAGATCTCATGTTTTCTTTTTAAATAAGAATACACATAAAACTCACATTTAATCAATAATTCAATGATATACCTTGAAAACTTTTATTTGTATATTCTTATAACAAAAAATCATAAAATTATATTTAATGTCGTGTGGAGAGACTGCATACTATGAAAACATTTCATCTCTTCTTCCTATCTTCTTATATTTCATTAAATCAGAGAAGGTAAAATCTTGACATTCGCGGTTTTTAGAAAGTTCTTAGGGACTGATTCGCAGTAATCTTTGAGAAGACAGGACTCATCGAACTACATAAATGACCTTTGATCAAGGGATGTCAGTTTTGCTGACCTCAAGTTTTGTTTGTATGTTCGTTTTAATTTATCTGTGGGACATGAGCTGTGGTTACCTGGATGCAAGTGTTTGGTGTGTGAGAAGGGTCTTTCCTGGGTGATCATGAGAACTTTCCTGGCGAGGTGCACCTAAACTTTATATTTTTGAGCTGACTCTTCCTCCCACAGAATTTTCCTTTCATTGATCCCTTGACATATTGATGTTTTAGAGGCAAAAGAAAAAAAATAAAGTCTCAAAGTTTTGGCAAAAAAAAAATACAGAGTTTGATCTTGATGTTCCAATGTTGATTATTTCCATTTGGTCACAAATTCTGCCTGTGACTTGGGACTTTGTGTAATGTAATCATTACTTTTTCCCTAATTGTTTTTAATTTGCTTACTGTAAACATTACAGAAATCTGACAAATAAAGCATCTTAATAAGGTACTTATACAGTGTGGTCACCATGGCCACATATATGCATATGTGGAAGCTTTAGACATTTGAAGCATTTAAAAAATTTTTTTTAATGTTTATTTATTTTTGAGAGAGAGGGAGAGACAGATTGTGAGTGGTGGATAGTCAGAGAGAAAGGGAGCCACAGAATCCGAAGCAGGCTCCAGGCTCTGAGCTGTCAGCACAGAGCCCAACACGGGGCTCGAACCCACAAACGGTGAGATCAGACCTGAGCTGAAGTCGGATGCTTAACCGACTGAGCCACCCAGGTGCCCCTGAAGCATTTATTTTTATGTTATGAGGAGAATTGCGTGCTTTCTCAGAGGTCTTAGGGCAGAAATTTCCAAATGTACTGACTTAGAATATTAGATTTGGACCCAATAAAGGCTTTAGACTTGGAAAAACATCAAAGTATGAACAGTAGTAAAAAATAATGTGGTATTGCATTGTGGCTGGCTGCTTACCTGAGATGTACCTGAGAGTGAAACATGCAGATTACCAGTGATGTGTGTGGTTTCAGTTATAATATGTAATATCTTTTTTCTGTTGATGCTCAAGATTCATGGCATATAAAGAAAGAGTAATTGTCATTCAGTTTCTGTTTCTAAACTGCCATAACAACATAGTATAAAATTATATTTTGTAAAATTGTTTAAATTATTTGATATATTGTTACTCACCTCTCTAACAAGAGACTTGGAAATCTTCACAAAGTGATTATCTACCTATTTATTTAGCAACCTCGACATCAAACACAATGTTAGGTGCATAGTAGCTGTTTGAGAAATGTTATTTGTCTATACAAGTTCGTATCTCTTCAGGGCTATCTAGTTATATTGCAAACCACTCACGAATCAACTCTTCCTCTGACTGAATGATCCATTACCTGATTGCTCATGAGAATTCGTATTTGAAAGAATAAACCTTAGCATCAAATAAATGTTAGTTGTTTAAACGAATACTTGAAAACAGAACAGCGTTCTTATCTCTGAATATTCTATTTGTGACTTCAAACCAGTGCTAAAGAAACTTACAATACGTGGTTATAAATGTGTCAGGTGGAAATTTTTTCTCTTCTTCCCTGGTAGGTTCTGCGGCTGACCTAATAACTGAAATGACACAAGACAGATTAACAGGAGAAAAACAAATCCAATTACTCACAGAAGAGTGCCCCAGAGGGACAAGATGCTCAAAGGCAGTCAGGCAGTTGAGGCTTATGGGTGGTCCTGAGCTAAGGAAAAGGGGTGGAGCTCAGAGAGGCAAAGACAAGTCTCAGAAAGATGAAGAGAGCACATGATAAGTAAACATATCTATGTATCCATAAACATAAATTATACACACACACACACACACACACACACACACACACATATGTGTGTATATATATATTTGCTGTGCCAGAAGTCTCTCTGATATAAAAAGCTCTCTCTGGTTTAGCTCTCTTTCTGGTACAGGCCCCCTTGTCTATATTTTTTCAGGCATTTAAGACAGAGGAGAATAAAAACCTCTTCCTGAGTCTGCTGGGCCATGATTGTCTTTGGCTCAGAATAATCCACATAGCAAAGTGGCATATTTGGGGGAGGCTTCTTCTGAACCCCTTCAAATGTATATTGAAGCAATTAGGTAAACTTTCAGTGAGTTTTTTTTTAAAGTTTTTTTAATGCTTATTTATTTGGAGTAGAGAGAAAACAAGCGAGGGAGGGGCAGAGAGAGAGGGAGACACAGAATCCGGAGCAGGCTCCAGGCTCTGAGCTGTCAGTGCAGAGCCTGATGCGGGGCTCGAACTTGTGAACCCGAGATCATGACCTGAGCCGAAGTCAGATGCTCAGCTGCCTGAGCCCCCCAGGCACCCCTCAGTGAGGTTTTGAGGTAGGCACTGGAAAGAGAGATTATTTGGAGATGAAAGAACTCTGGCTCTACCCCCGTCCCCAGAAGAGAGACAGCAGGGCCTTCTTCCATGTGTGACCTAGAAAGCACACTGTGAAAAATCGGACAGAGCAGGTAAGAGGCGGCAATCACTCGTGTCCTACACTGCGATCCTTGTCTGACCACGTTGGACCCTCTGCTTCAGGTTTGGTGATTAGTCTCCATTCTTTGTCTGTCTTGCAAAGCACTTGAACCTATAAATCTAGGGGATAGCAATTTGATAAAGTGATCTTTATTTTTCACATACTCTACCAAGTTTCTTCACTACCATTTGACCAAACGTCAATTACTGGTAAGTATCAAGGGCCAGCCTGCTTATTTCCTATTACTGACCACATGCCTTCTAGAAGATTGAAGAATGTATTTCAGACTTCTAATTCCCCGCTTCATGTTTTAGGCTCTAAACCCAACCATAGATATTATTTATTTTCATCTCTCAAGAGACCATTGCGGATGGTTCCTTCTCCAGGACGGTCCTTTCTTCTTGTTTAGTATAATCCACGTGCTTTCTCTACGATCTCTTCTCAAAATATTTATTACAATTTCACCTTTGCCTTTCATTTGCATCCCAAATGTAGCATTTTAATTGCAACAGAGACTGGCCAGGCTACCTTTCTGAACATGATCTGAGGTAGTGCCTGGCGTGAAAAGCCCGAAAGGCCAAGTTCACTTTGTTGTTGTGGTTTCTTCCTCCAGGTGTCTCTAAGCCTGAGCCTCAGAAGAAATGCAAAACATGTAAGTCATATAGGAGTCATTGTTCCTTTGTATTCTTAATGAAAGTATTTATTTTCACTGAAAAGAGTTTGCAGTTTATTAAAATACTGAAATGCAGTGATATAAGCCAAACTTACTATACAGATAAACTTATTGAAGTATACTCTATACTCTTAGAAATACGGTATGCATATTCAGGTCCCAACAGTCAGTGGCGGCTGGTGAAGCACCAAGGGGCGGATCCTCCGGGGAGTGAGGGCAACTTAGTCTCCCTTGAGGCGGTAAGGCGGGACAGAGTCCCCCGTGGTTGTTTTTAGCCACTCCGTTTGGGGGTGTACAGCAACAGATAACGAAGACAGCTACTTTTCAGGCTTATCATTTCATTTAGTATTTTAGTGAACATTTAACAGAAAGCGTGGGCCCAGGCCATGGCAGAGAGCTCCGTTTTCACCCGCATCACCAGGAAGGACCTCTTTTGCAACTGACTAACGGATTCTCTTTTGAATATCACAATTTTGTAACCACATTTCAGGCTATTATGTAATTGTATCACCAGGTGCTGATTGTGGCTTTCAGTGTTCCCTGTCAATTCTTTACTGCCATCGTATTCTCATTTCAAGCTTTAAATTCTATTTATTTCAGCAATATCAGTGATCCTTTGAAGGTGAATAACTGGTAGTACAAGGACTTACGCTGTTACCTACAAATAATGATTAAGGGCAGAACCTCGTTTTGCAAAAAAAAAAAAAAGTCTGCAAATATTGGGCATGGCCATTTTCTAAGAATCAGGTTAATGGATCCCTTTAGAGTCTCTCAAATATTAGGGACCCAAGAAAGCCCCAGAAAAACTAACAAATCAGAGCAAGGGATGTTTCATAAAGTCTCTGGAGAACTGTGGCACAAAACGGGGCAGCTGACTTTTAAGAAGCAAACCAAAGGTCCGTAGTGGGAATGTTACCATAGGTTCAGTTATCCAGATGCCCCATCAGTGTACATTGGGTGCCCAGGGCCAGATAATTGAGACCACCTGGTAGTGCAGACCGAACCCCAACTCCAGCTACTACGCTTACCCCGTCCATCCTGATGCTGACTGTAGCACCCACTGTGCACAGATGCAGGGGGAGCCCCGAGGACAGCAGGGGCACACTCCCTGGGGAGGGCATCATCCGAGGTGAGGCCAGAGGGTGAGGAGAAGGTAGACCAGCAAACCCAAGAAGGAAGGGGGGGGGCGCTGTTTCAGCGGAGAGAGCCGCCAGAGCAAGTGATGGAGAACGTGCTAGAGACCCCGGACTCAGGATGACCTGGGGACCCCGTGCGCCCAGGGAGAGGCTGTAAATGACATGTGGACAGAACGGAGTGAAGCTCTGCTGTGTTTATCCACGTACATCTGCTCCTATCCGGTTCCTAATACAACCAGAAGAAAAGCAGGAAATCCCAAGCTTCTAATTGAAAATAACACTCCTCCTACTTCTTTTAGTTAGGAATGGGCCATTCACTCGAAAGAGCACAGAAACTACTCTTTACAGATTTTGATGTCCAGCTTATCGATTGCTTTATTATAATATTAAAAGGAATTGACCTTTTTAAAATCACATAATCATAATATGCCCTGTTTTGTCAAAATTATATTTTATAAGCTTATCAATGAGTCAATAGTGTGTCCCCATGTACGTTGCACATAAACCAGAAAGTAGGTCCCGGGACAATTAAACCTGAGGCGAGTGGGGAATGTTCTTACCCTGGAAAGTTCTAATAATTCAGACTGAAGTACTCCTGAGAGATTCAAGGTTTGTAATGGTTTTTTAGGAACATGGTAAGTGAGGCTTCAAGTCTTAAATATATGACTTTATTTACAATCACAAAACGGTAATCGCTGTTTATTATATTTGTTTTAAAATTTGTTCCTGATGCAGGAACATAAATCACGGGTTACCTCAGTTTTACCACTGACGAATCTAATTACTACATAATATTTACACTCTCGCTGCTTCATTAATTACATACAAGGCCTATATTTTAACACTTCTGAGAGCTTAATTTGCACTTAAATCATAGCACTTGTATTTATCTTACTCGTTTTGAGTTGCAGGTCGTTAAATATTGAATATGTTATAATATTGTGGGATAGCTCCCTGCACTAGGCAAATGGCATTCCTTGTTTCCTCCTCTTCAACGACTTTGCCTGCACAAGTGGTTCAGAAGTGCCTTCCCTTTGTGACACCAAGCCTGGGGGATGGATGAGGGCAGGGATACAGAAGATAGCGATAAATATTTTAAGAGCAACTCAATGAGTGAGCAAATAAATTAGTATTGTTTGAGGAGTGTAGCTGTCTAATATGTTAAATGCTGACACACAGAATTATAAGACCAAGAAGTACCAAAATAAGCCCCCAGGGCTGAGGTGAGATACCGTTTAAGTGCTTTAGGGATTACATCAGAAATTGACTTTCCACTTGGAAGACACAGGTGCTGGTTCCTGTCACACTCTGAGAGGCCGGCACGCGCTGTCACGCGCACTTGGAAAGGAGTGACATCAGCGAGACGGTCCAGTGGTCCAGTGCTCATGTTCCCCTGTCAGCCACGATACCGTGGCATCTGTCCAGAACAACAGTGCCGCACGGGAGCCCTGGGGGCCAGGAGGATGTGACCCCTCAGTACGGTCCCGGCCAGCAAGAGCCATTTTGAGGAGTCAAGCTCTCTCTCAGGTGGCTGACTTGCCCCCTGCAGATGGGAACCAGCTCCCATCCTGAGGACCGGGCTACGCCCCATTTGACCTTGGTTCTGTCAATATGCCAAGGGACCTGCAGAAGTCACGCCCATCCACACATGGGGCGATAGGCGTGTGGACACTGACCGTGGACCCTCCGGTGACTGCTCTGGTCCTCCTGGTGTAGTGTGGGAGCCCTGGAGGTGAACCCACCAAACTCGGCCAAGCTGTACGTTCGGAAAGGGCCCTGTAACTGGGTTTGGCTGTCCCAGCCACAGTGAGGTCACAACCTTGATGGCACGGGAACCTTGCAGGAGACACTCGCATGTGCACCACTGGCGATCGCAGAAGGATGCCACATGCAGCCCCGGCCTTCTCACCACCGTAGTCGGGCCACAATCCTGAAGACCCAGGGCCCAGCAGGAGATGTGCCCATCATTGCTCCCGGGATTCTGAAGGGCCCCACCCTCAGCTCCAGCCCCTCTCAGACACAGTCCAGGGCACCCCGCCCACCCAGGGACCCATCCAGTGGCCAAACAGCAGCCCTCCAGGGACCCAGCAGACCTCACACGCATCCACACACCCAAAGGCTTGCTGGCCGAGGCTCCCACTGCACCCTGACTGGGACTGTAGTCCCAGGGCCACCCCACTAAGCGAGGCAGTGGAGATGGTCTCATTCATCCCGGGACCAGACAGCACCCATGTCCCCCTGAGTGCCTGGTAAGAAGCCCGCTCACCAAAGCTCCCACTGAAGACCTGGCAACGACCTCTTAACTGCCTCCAGCCCAGCACAACCCAAGTTCTCGAAATAATCCTGTAGGCCCACAGAGGAGGAGATGTTCAGAGTGGTACAAATACGCTCTCTGATGCCATAACGATGGATACATGTCATTATACATCTGTCCGCACCCCGGGAATGGGTGACCCCAAGAGTGAGCTGTAATGTATACAGTGGGCTGTGTGTGACTGAGATGTGCCAGTCGTAACAAATACACGTCTCTGCTAGGCGGAGTTGATAAAGGGGGAGACTGTATGTGTGGTCATGGTGGACACATGGGCTATCTCGGTACCCTCTTCTAAATTTGGCTGTCAACATTACATTGCTCTAAGTAAAGCCTTAATGATAACAATAATAATAATGATAATAATAATAATAATAATTTGAAAACTTACTCCTGCCTCAATTTATCTACTTTCTCATCTCCATCTTTTATAAATTCACAAAAACTTGTTAATGTTTCATTAAGTTCTCCATGTATTTTAAGGAGATGGAAAGCAAATATGTAATTAACCCTTTCCAGTAGTCTCATTTTTCCCTGCATTGTTGCGTATCCATTGGTGCCATTAATAATTACTATGTCGATATTTCCCCTAGTTCGAGTCTGCTGGGTACATCTTCCTGAAGCTTGTCTCTGTCTGAAGTGTCTTAATTTGTATTCATTGTTAAAGGATATTTTTTGAAAAATACAGAATTCTAGTGGACATTTTTAATCAGCACTTTAATTCCATTATCTTCTGTCTTCTATATTTTCTGGTGAGAAGTCAGCTGTAATTTTATTGTTAATCCTAGGAGCACAATGTATCTTTTTTCAGTTTTCTCTAGGCCCTTCTATTTTTTATTTCTATTTTTTTACTGTAAATCCAAGTTAGTTAACATATGGTGTAGTGAGGATTTCAGGAATAGAATTTAGTGATATATCTCTCATATATGACACCCTGCGCTCATCCCAACAAGAGCCCTGTTTAATCCCCATCAGCCATTTAGCCCATTCCCCCACCAGCTCCCCTCCGGCAGCCCTCAGTTTGTTCTCTGTATTTAAGAGTCTCTTGTGGTTTGTCTCCTTCTCTGTTTTTATATTATCTTTGTTTCCCTTCCCCAGTGTTCATCTGTTTTGTGTCTTAAATTCCACATATGAGTGAAGTCACATGATATTTGTCTTTCTCTGACTGACTAATTTCACTTAGCATAATACCCTCCAGTTCCATCCACATAGTTGCAGATGGCAAGATTTCATTCTTTTTGATCTCTCTAGGCGCTTTTAATTGTTGTTGATGTCAGTCTTTTTGTGTGTTTGTTTTTGCTTTTCTTTGTTTAAAAATTTTTTTTTGAGTATGGGGCCCCTGAGTGGCTCAGTCGGTTAAGCATGCAACTCTTGGTTTCGGCTCAGGTCATGATCCCACAAGTCATTAGTTCGAGCCCCACATCAAACTCCTTGCTGATCATGTGGAGGCTGCTTGGGATTCTGTCCCTCCCTCTCTCTCTGCCCCTCCCTCGCTTGTGCTCTCCCTCTCTCTCTCTCTCTCTCTCTCTCTCTCTCTCTCTCTCAAAATAAATAAGTGAACTTAAAACATTTTTGAGTATAGTTGACACACACCATTAGATTAGTTTCAGGGGTACGATGTAGTGATTGGACAAGTTTCCATGATGCTGTGTTCGCTGCAGGGATGGCTGCCATCTGCCATCACACATCACTGTTGCAGTACCACTGGCTGCATTCCTTATGCTGTGGCCTTTATTCCTGTGACTTACCCATTCAACAACTGGAAGCCTGTGTCTCCCTCTCTCTTTCACCCATTTGTCCCACCCCCTGACCCTCCTCACCTCGGACAACCATCAGTTTGTTCTCTGTATTTATAGGTCTCATTCTGCTTTCTGTGCGTTTGTTTATTCATTTGTTTTGTGTTTAGATTCCACAGGTGACCGAAATCCTATGGTATTTGTCGTTCTCATTCTTATTTCACTTAGCATAATGGCCTCCAGGTCCATCCACATTATTGTAAATGGGATAGTCTCATCCTTTTTTCATGGCTGTGTCATACTCGTGTGTGTGTGTGTGTGTGTGTGTGCGCGCACCACATCGTTTTATCCATTCATCTGTCAGTGGACACTTGGGTTGCTTCTATAACTTGGCTATTATAAATAATGCAAAAATGCTTCAATAAACATAGGGGTGCATATATTTTTGAATTTGTGTTTTCATCGTCTTGGGTAAATACCCAGTAGTGAATCACTGCAGCAAATGGTAGTTCTATTTTTGATTTTTTGAGGAACCTCTGTACTATTTTCCACAGTGGCTGCACCAGTTTACATTCCCACCAACAGCGCACGAGGGTTCCTTTTATTGTTGCTTTCCTCTATCTTTGTCTGCAGTGTGACTGGTGAGGTATCTCAGTGTGGTTTTCTTTGCATTTATACTACTTGGAGATTGCTGGGTGTCATCAATCTTGGAAAACTCATATGCATTATCTTTTATAATATGTCTCCTCCATATTCTCTACCTTTAGTCCTTCAAAAATACAGACTTTTGTTTTTCATGTTGATGTTACCCCATATGTCTCAGACATAATTTTATTTTTTTATGGTTTGTTAATTATTATGGACCAGTCCTCAATGTACTTTAATTTCTTTCTTTTTTTAAATTTTTTATTTTTTAGAGAGAGAGAGAGAGAGAGCATCAGTGGGGAAGAGGAGCAGAGAGAGAGAGAGAGAGAGAGAGAGAGAGAGAATCTTAAGCAGACTCCAAGCGAAGCTCAATGCCATCACCTGGGATCATGACCAGAGCTGAAATCAAGACTCAAATTCTCAACCAACGGAGATACCCAGGCACCCCTAAGGTACCCTAATTTCTGCAGCTAAGTCTAGTCCATACCTAAACTCATTGAATGGTATATTCATTTTTGATATTTTATCTTTTAGCTCTAGAATGTCCAGTTAATTTTTTTAAAGTTTCCAACACTGTAGTAAATTCCTCAGATGTCCACACATTTTGTCTCCTTTTCTACTAATCCCTTCTACATATTTATAATAGCTATCGTAAGGCCTTGTGTAGAATCCAATAGCTGGGTATTTTGTGAATCTGCTTCTATTGGCTACTTTTTCCCCCCTGATTATATATTTTCTCATTGTTTACAAATATGCTATATTTTGTAAATGTGTCCTGGGCATGTATAAGAAGACAGTAGAAAGCATACTAAATAATATTTGCAGACTCAATGTCATGGGGAATTACTCCTGTCAGGCCACTGGGATCCGGGTTGGGCTGAGTCCATCGATAGCACTGTTTAGTGGACCTAGGCTCTGTTGCGTCTTTCATGCACCACCATTTTCAAATGTTTCAAGGGTAGATAATACTGTCTTTGGTAATGTTTTGTATCTGATCATCAGGGAGATGTCAGAGTGTGATCTCTACTTTTTAGTCCAGATTTTGGGTAGCTGGGAGGGAGTCTCTTTTTCTCCAGTGAAGCCCTCTTCTTTCTGTATTCAGTAAAAAAAAAATTCTTTCCAATTTGATGACTTGGTCCCAGACCTTTGTGTCCTGCTTCTATAGCTGGTGAAGGTCCCTAGTCAGTATGCCACCATTGGTTCAATGAGAGCCTTGAGCTCTTAGTTGATATTTCTCTCCCTGTCCCATCCTAAACCCAACCTTTAGGATACCATTATACTGAGAACCTCAATACCCTTGCTGTGGTCTGAATGCTTGTATCCCTCCAAAATTCTTATATTAAAAATCCATTGCCCAAAGTGATTACATTCAGAGGTGGGGACTTTGGTATGAGATGAGGTCCTGAGGGCTGAGCCCTCACTGATGAGGCTACCATCACTGTAAAAGAGACCCCAGTGAGATCCCATCTCCTTCCTCCATCTGAGGTATAATGGAAAGTCTGTGACCTCCTTCAACCACGCCAGCACATTGATCTTCTACTTCTGGCCTCCACAACTGTGAGGAATGCATTTCTGTCATTTATAAGCCACTCAGTGTGGCATTTGTCATAGTGGCTCAAAAGAACAAAGACGACCCTCCATCTTGTGCGGATATCTTTCTCAGGCCTTTTGCTCTTCCCCAGCTTTCATCACATCACTTTTGTGCATGGATAAGTGGCTTTTGAGAAGGAATTAGCAAGTGCATTCAAATCAGATGTTTGGCTTCTCTGGATTTTCATCCTCCAGGCTCACTCATGTCACATTAAAGCCTTGCTACAACGGAAGGCATTTCTTCTCACCCAGCCCCCATCGTGTATTTGCCTTTCCTAATCTTGTGCCATCCCATGTGGAACTCGCTTCTCTCAAGAAGTGCCCATCCTTAACTGGAGAGTGTGATGCTAAGTGAAATAAGCCATACAGAGAAAGACAGATACCATATGTTTTCACTCCTATGTGGATCCTGAGAATCTTAACAGAATCCCATGGGGGAGGGGAAGGGAAAAAAAAAAGTTAGAGTGGGAGAGAGCCAAAGCCTAAGAGACTCTTAAAAACTGAGAACTGAGGGTTGATGGGGGGTGGGAGGGAGGGGAAGGTGGGTGATGGGTATTGAGGAAGGCACCTATTGGGATGAGCACTGGGTGTTGTATGGAAACCAATTTGACAATAAATTTCATATATTGAAAAAATAAATAAATACATAAATACATAAATAAATAAATAAATAAATAAATAAATAAAAAGAAGTGCCCATCCTTTTTTGAAATTTAGTTTTTTTCACATCCATTGCATCATCACACTTCTGATGGGGCCCCCAAAATTATGAAGGCTGTCTAGCTTTCCCCCTTTGTTGGTGTGGTGCAGTGGTCTCTTGAGATTTTCTGTGTCCTGACTGGAGTTTAATTTATTTGTTTATTTTTAACCTTTTATTGTCCCTATATATAAGGTGCAATTCTTACAAGAAACGTAAGGAGTTCTTCCCCTTTTAAGATTTGTGATTGTTTTTCTTTTTAATGATTTATGCACTTTACATACTAACTTCACCACGGACTCCTTAATTTTGAATTCTTAGTTCCCCTTGATCTCTCCCTGACTTTGAAAGTTTGTTTTCCTTGCTGGGTTTTGTGCTTAAATATGCATTGTTTTTAGAACAAGACAGTTTTATAACTAATTGACTAGATCAATGACTGAATAACCCATTTGATTTTATATAAAGAGATTTTTTTGTGTGAGGTGACCACAAAGGACGTGTAGAAATGACTTGTATCCTCTGTAAAATGCATGCACATTCATTAGCTTAGGAGAAGTGGATTCAGTGTCAAAGCTCCCCTCCATCCTTTTCCTTTATCTCTCAAGAACTTATTTGGTCTTTACAGATAACCCTCTTCTCACCAGGGAAATGGTCATTGACAGAAACGTGTGGATGTTCACAGTGAGGGTTCTGATGAAGAAACACCTGGGTCCGTATAGTGCTTTCCTGTTGCCGCTGTGGCAAATTACCACAAACTTAGTGGCTTAACACATTTTTTTAAAAAAATCTTACATCCTGTAGACCGGAACAGTGACATGGGTCTTATTGGGCTGAAATGAAGTTTGGCGGGGTGCATTAATTTCTGGAGGATCTCAGGGAGATGCTGTTGCCTTGCCTTTTCCATCTTCTAGAGGCCACACCTCTCTCTGGTGTATGCCCTCATCCCCCACCTGCATAGCCCACAGGGGAAGGTTGGGTTCTTCCCACAGAGTGTCACCCTGACTTCCTGTTCTGAATATACCTTTTCAGGATCACTCTGGTAGTCCGGGATGATCTCCCTATTTTAAGGTCAGCTGACTGCCAACCTTAATTCCACTGACAATTCCTGTTGCCATGCCATCTCCCATATACGTAGGTTCCAGATCTTAGGATGTAGACATCTTTGCGGGGTGATTATTGTACCCGCTGCAGTCACATCCTGACGTCAGACTAGGATCAGCATCCTGGCTCCAGCTCTTAGAATTTGTCCCCAGGATTATACCTTTTAAAGCGTCAGTTTCCTTACTTTTAATGTGGGGATAACCACCCTAGCTTTGCTTATTTGTTGTCAGAAAGTAATGGGGTAATATAAGTGAAGTGTTTAGTGTAGAACTTAACATACAAGATAGTCAATGAATATTAGTCACACTGTTATTGATAATAAACACAACTAGAGGATGAAGATACAAGAAAAATATCCCTAACTTTCTGCAGTTGAGATGGGCAAGTTCAGGAAGCCTAAGAAGGCGGTCCTGGTCCTGGCCAGATGCCACTCCGGCTGCAAAAAACATCATGGTGAACATTGATAATGGCACCTCAGACCGTCCCTACAGCCATGCTCTGGTGGCTGGAATTAACCACTCTCCCTGCAAGGTGACAGCTGCCCTGAGCCAGAAGAAAATGGCCAAGAGGTCAAAGATCAAGTCTTTTGTGACAGTTTATAACTACAGTCACTTCATGCCCACAAGGTGCTCTGTGTATATCCCGTTGGACAGAACAGAGACTCTGTTCTTAAACACAAGGCCTGAGGAGAGGCCAAGGTCAAGTTGAAGGACAGATGCGAGACCATCAAGGACAGATGCGAGACCATCAAGGACAGATGGTTCCAGAAGCTGCGGTTTTAGACTCTTGTTTTGATCATTAAAAATACCAAAAAAAAAAAAAAAAAAAAAAAAAAAGGAAAAGAGAAGGGAAGGGAATAGAAGAGAAAAAAAAAACAAGAGAAAAGAAAAGCAAAGCAAAGAAAAGAAGAGAAAAGAAGAGAAGAGAAAAGAAAAGAAAGAAAAATATCCTTAAGGATATACACGTTTTTAGCTATCTGTCTTAAATTTTTGTAATTTTCTAATTAGCTACAAATAAGGTAAAGGTATCTGGGGAATGCTTGAATGTAATTTTGAGGGGTATGTGATGAGCATGTTTTTTGCAGTTTAGTCCCGTAGATAAAATGGATAATGATAAAAACACTGGGGTATTTAGCAATATTTCTATTACCGCAGAGCTCAACAGCGTGGATGGGCCCATGGAATGCTAATCACTGTCCGGACAGACCCTGTGGACATTTCAAGGATGCCAACGCCACCATGGCATCTGTCACGGAAACAGATGCTATTTGCATCTGTTTCCTGTGACAGTCATTGAAGATGGCAGAGGAGAAAAAATTCACACAGGCCCGCTCAAACATTCAAAAACATATTTGTCTTGTCAGTCCGCTTTTTTAAAAATTATTGTGAGAGAGGAGACTTATAGGAAACACAAATTTTAAGCAACCAAGAAATATGTTTTGTATCTGAATTTACCTGTGAATACATATATTGCGTCTACTGTGTAATCACTTGCTCTCATTGAATTCTAAAAGACAGTATTTTTTAGCAAAAGGAAAAGGGAAAGGAAATGAAAGTTCTTTCACTTTAAAACGCACATTAGAGTTACTGCTCAAATTTACCATTTATCGTGTATTTGCAAATCAGTTTCTGTAAGATATGTTTACATAGAATAATATTGTACCTTCCATTTTTAAAGTTCATTTTTTTTCCTAATGGCCTTGGTAACTTAGCTCCAACCCCATAGGAATTTTTTTTGTTAATATTTTATTTATTTATTTATTTATTTATTTATTTATTTATTTATTTATTTATTTTGAGAGAGGGCGCACAAGTGGGGGGAGGGGCAGAGAGAGAAGGAGAGAGAGAATCCCCAGCAGGCTCTGCACCATCAACGCAGAGCCCGACACGGGGCCCGAACCCACGAACCGTGACATCACAACCTGAGCTGAGATCAAAAGTCAGATGCTTAACTGACTGAGCCACCCAGCCAGCCCCCCGGCCACCACCTTTTTTTTTTTTTTTTTGGTTAATTTTAGGAATTTTTAAGTCGAATCAAAGATAGTTTGCTTCTCAAGCATCTGAGAAAATCCTAAGTTTGATTTTCCCAGGGGTTCTCCCTAAGTGATTTTTATCAGTCCTGGGTACAAGCTAGACTGCAATAGTAATTTTTTTTTTTAATTTCACCCAGTCCAGCTATTCTATATGTAAAAATAACCATAGGACACCTTTAATTTTGGGGCATTATGACAATAACAGATAAGAAAATGGCTGCATATGGAGTAAGAACTTTTTAATTGAGTTAAACATAATTTTATACAATAGCTATGAAGAGGGTATAGCAGATTTTGTTGTGAGGCATTTGTTGATAAATCAATTATTTTCCTTTTAATTTGATGGAGCTCATCGCTACTGGACCAGCTCTCCTAAATATGCAGTGTATGCCAGAAGGTAACTTTCTTGTAACGTTCTGTCTGCACATTATACATACTGAAAACAGTCTCTACATCTCGTGTTTGATTCAGTATCCTTTTAATCACCTTTAAGATGGCTATTGCTGTCAATATGATTTGCAAGAATGATTCCTCTTGATTATATTTAGCTCTGGTAATGGCATCTACATCAGTTTGCATAACATTTTGGTTTCTCTAAGAGTAGTCTGGGCTTCTCTGGAGATAGTAAATCCATGATGGCTACCCAAACAGAAAATAGCTTACATCTCTAAGCAGGGAAAAAGAAAGATAACATGTAAGTAAATTCCTGTGGAAGATTTTTTAAATTTCCTACAGCAACCTGTGGTTGCTCACAGATCTATCTTACCATTTCACTTCTTACCAGAAGAGTCAGACTGTGCTGTTCAGTCTAAAGATGTCCCTGAAAAACATGACATTAATTCGGAGACTAAACACATAGATTAACATGCAGGCAAAGCTCTTTTTTCTTTCTTTCTTTCTTTCTTTTTCTTTTAAATTTGCAATGCAAAGTCTCAAACAAATGTAATCCAAACGGATTTTAAAAATATAAACCTCTAAGTACAGTTTAATACTTCAATCAAAACTCAGCTGGAACTCTTAATTAGAAAATAGTACCTGGGGTACCTGGGTGGCTCAGTCGGTTAAGTGTCTGACCTTGGCTCAGGTCACGATCTCACAGTTTGTGAGTTCGAGCCCCGCATCAGGCTCTGTGCTGACAGCTCAGAGCCTGGTGCCTGCTTTGGATTCTGTGTCTCCTTCTCTCTCTGCCCCTCCCCACTTGTACTCCGTCTCTCTCTGTCTCTCAAAAATAAATATATGTTTAAAAAATTAAAAAAAGAAAATAGCAAATTAATTGTTCCATATTTAATATGAATGGATAAATGTATTCTTCCACTTTTTCCTCCTCCTAGAATTATATACATATATGTGACACAATTGAATTATAAAAGACATAAAAGTATATGAAAATATGCTTACCCGTTAATTAGAGCCCTCAAGTCTTATATGAGCATTTATATATTCAGATTATCTAGTTTTGAAACAAAATATAAAATTAGTGATTAAAAGAATTACTTTAGAGAGAGCACAAGATTGTCCGTCAAGAATATCTTAGTTCTACTTGGATTTGGAAGGGTTAAAATATGAACCTTATATATGAATGCAGCACAAATATGTATGTAAAAGGATGCTCTATTGGAGGTATAATATAATTCAACACACATAAATAGTAATTATTATTTTTATTTTTTATCAAATTTCCCATTCTTTTTTTTTTTTAAAGTTTGGATTGCTTGACATTTTCATTACAGTAAAAATGAATACAAATATTTCACTTTATATGCAGAATAATTTATGGTAACTTTAAAAAAGTTAGATGTCTCATTATACAACATATCACTTTGCCCTAATATGTGAAGTTCATTAAACCTTCAAAAAATTTTACCAAGTATGAGATCATTACAATCAATAATAAGTAAAATAAGCCACAACCAAATGTTTTGAAATACAGAGCAAGTTAATCAAGAGGGTAATTTTCAGATTAAGATGCAGTAGAGAGGATCTCCTGAATTATCAGCAAAAATCATACATTAAGGAGGTTTCAAAGTTACATGTTAATTTCCCAAGATATGACAGCTATCATTGAGACAAGATACAGTTTAATACAAAGACACACACATGTCAAACTTAAAAATTACTATACTCAAAAAACACAACAGAATTAAAAGGAAACCTATAGAATGGAAGAAAAGTTTTGCAAACTACATATCTGCTAAGGGGTGAATCTAGAAAATATAGAGAACTCCTTCAACTCACCATCAACAAAAAAGAAGTAACCCGATTTAAAAATGGGCAAACGACTTGAACAGACAAATATCCAACGATCATATACAAATGGCCAATAGATTTATGAAAAGATGCTCAATATCCTTAATCATCAGGGAAACAGAAATCAAAACCACAATGAGATGTCACCTCAGACCCAATAGAAAGGCTATCATCAGTAAAATAGAAAATAATAAGTATTGGCAAGGATGTGGAGAAATTGGAACACTCGTGCACTGTTGGTGGGAATGTAAAATTGTGCAACCACTGGAAAACAGTGTGAAGGTTGCTAAAAAAATTAAAAATAGAATTAGCATATTTATTGGTCTGCTCGGCCTGCCATAACAAAATGCCACAGACTGGGTGGCTTAACAGAAATCTTTCACACAAATCTGGAGGCTCAGAAACCCAAGATCAGGGGGCCAGCTGACTTGCAGATGATTACCTTCTTGCTACATCCTTAAATGGCTTTTCTTCTGTGTTGGTGCAAAGAGATAGAAAGAGACTGGGGAGGGCAAGCTGTTTAATGGGTATAGACATGGTTTTGCAAGATGAAAAAGTTCTGGGGAGCTGCTGCACAATAATGTACATAGATTTAGTGATAATCAACAATACAGTTAGAAATGGTTAAGATGATAACTTTTATGCAATGTGTTCTATGCCATAATTAAACATTTAAAAAAACGATAATTATATAAAGTATTAAGTAAAAATATCTATAAGTAATCAAAGCAAATATTCAGTTACATAATATTTCCCCAAATATTTTCATCTAAATTCCTTGCCATTTTTCCGATAATCTTTTTGAGACTTATTTTTAGCATTTTGATCTGGATCACTAAGTTATATAATCTGTAAGAATATTAATACAAAATGCATTTTTAAATGAATGATGTTTAAATAGCATTTCTATTTTAATGTTATAAGGGAGATTTTCCTAGATGTAAGGAAATTTTTAAGTTAAAATTTTTGTTTTTAAATTTTAACAAAAAGTTGTAATAAATGGAAATTCAATATCGTTTACTATCAGGCCAATTAAATCTAATTAAGTACTATTAGTATGTAACTCTTCTATGTATCACACCAAGATGTTTTCACTCTTTTAGGAGATAAAGTAAATAAAATGTATTAATAATCTTATAGAAGCGGAAACAATTGTTACTCTCTCCAGTTGTACAGATGTTTCTTTTGACTTGGGGAAGCAGGAGGGGAAAAGGCAGTGAGCGCATGCTTCTGTTAGTGAAGTGTTGTTCTGAAGACAGGCACATTCGGAGAACGGAGATCTTTGGGGGCATATGCAACAGGAAGTCTGTTTCCTTGAGATTTTGGAAATTGCGTTGACAAATTAGCGCCGGCCCTTCTGTGCCACCCTCTCTGAGGTCTCCCCGTTATCCAGAGTGGGGGCACAGGTGAATCCGGGTCAGATTCAAATGAAGGAGCAGGAGCCAGGAAGCTCATTGGGATAAGGCGTCGGTCTCCCCCGAAGGGAATTGCGAGCCCCCTGCGGTCACCTGGCGCTCTTCCTCCCCGCCGGCCGCTGGGGACCTTAGGACCTCCCGCGCGGTGGGCGCGGCGCCCCGGCCGCACGTCTCCCCTCGCCCGGCGCCGCGGCAGGCGCCCTCCGCCCGGGTGTGGCAACCCTCCAGCTGCGCACGCTGGGCACGTGCCCCCGAGGGCCAACCCCGCTCGCCTTCCGCTGCCGGTGGCGTCCGCCCGCTGCGTTCGCTAGGCGCCCCCTGGGAGGACTCGGCTTCCCCGGTGCTGCGGCAGGCGCATCTCCCCCCCACCCCTCCCGCCAGCCAGGGAGGATCTCTGCTCACCCGGAGCCGCGGGATGCGCCCCCCTGGAAGGAACCCGCTTCCTCGGTGCCCCGGGATGCGCCCCCCGTGGGAGGACCCCGCTCGCCCAGGCCACAGCCCCTGTGCCCCAGCCTCCGGCCTCGCTCGTCTCCGCCCCGCAGACCGCGTGGAGGCCGCCGCGGGCACCGGGCGCGCAGAGGCCTTGGGCGCTGGGCTCCCCTCGCTCGCAGCGGTGGACGCCGGGCTCCGCGTGGCCAGCGTTTGGTCTCCGGAGGCCGGACGTGCGGGTCGGGCACGGGGTTCCGCGCCGCCAAGGGCGTCCTTCTCCGCCCGCCTCGCAGAGGGCGGCGCCGGGTCCGGCCGTGGAGCCTGCGACGATCGGGTTCCCAAAGGGCCCGGGTCTCGCCTCCCTTGTCAGAGCCCACCGGGCACCCCGAGCCTCCGCGCAGGAAACGGGGTCCCAGCGCCTTCCCCGGCTGCTCGGGCCCCGCCAGAGGCCTGGGCGCGTTGGCATCCCCCGCTGGGTCCCTGTCCTCCCCTCGTTCCGACTGTGCAGCAGGGATGCGACCGGGAGACTCTGGCTCAGGTAGCCTGTTCTGGCCACAAGTGGTGATTCCTCGAGTCTCTGGCCGCTCGGAAAGCCACCCAAATCATGGACGGGTCCATGGGACCGTCAGCCTTACCCGTTCGGGGATGAAGCCCTCCCCCGGCCCCCAAAGCATTTGGGGGGAGCGCTAAGTTTGGAAGACACGGAACCAAAGGGGAATGCAGGATGCAGGTGTCAACAAAACAAATGACTGTGCCGCTGACTTCTTGGGAATTTTCACCGCAAGCCTGTTTATTTATAAAACACGAGTGGCGCTCGGTTACCGACGCTTTCCTAAAGCCCTTTCCCACTCGGCTGCCCTCCCCACTCCCGACGTGTCTATGATCTTTCCCGATCTTTCCGGGTTCATTCACTTCAAAGAACACACACACAGCCACTGTTGCTAGTTGCCAAAGTTTCCATCCCTCTGTGGAGAGGTCTTTCCGCGCGGTCCGCTCGGACTCTCGGGGCGCTCGGGGCGCAGCCGGACGCGGGGAAAGAGGCTCGCCCGGCGGCCCCGCAGGTGTCCCGCCGGACGCTCCCGGCTGGTAGGAGGCGGCGTCGGGGAGCCGCTGGGGTCTCCCCGCGCCCCCGCGGACCGGCCCCACCGCAGGCACGCGGGCGCGCGCGCGCAGCACGCACACACACGCACACGCGCGCGCGCGCGCGCAGCACGCACACCCGCGCCCCCGCGCCCCGCGTGTTTCCCGGGCGCGGCCGCTAGAGGGAGGGCTGCCGGGCCGGCGCGCGAGATGGAGCGACCATGGAGCTGCTCTCCGGTGGGGTGTGCGTCTTCCACACACGGCTTTCAGGGGAAGCCGCCCCGGTGAGGCTGGCAGTGCACGAGCGGCGGAGGGCGCGGGCCTTCCTGGCCCTTCCGGCCCGCGGTTCTCTGGGCTCGGGGCCCCCGTTGCTGTCCCCCCTTCTTCGGTGCGCGGCACCCTGCAGGCGCCCAGGTGCCCGGGACGGAGCCCGGCAGCCCGTGTGCACAGCGGCTCATTTCTCCTCTTCCTGAAGGGTTAGTAGGAAGGGGCCGCCGAGACCCGCTTCCCGTGTTCGGAATCTTCTGTCCACCTCCGCTTAATCTTCCTCTATACTCTGAAAAATATGCTTGATGTATCATTGTTCTGGCAAAAAATGGAAAACTAAGTTGGGGACAGAATCAGTTATTTAACACGGGATGAGGCTATAGACTCCTTTCCCCCCACCCGCCCCCGCCCGTGATATGTCTGAGTTTGCATTTAATTCTTGACCACCAACCTGGAAATAGTTACCCAAACCTTAGAAACTGCCACTTGGAGTAGCTCATCGCTCTACATCTGCCTCCTTGTGCAGAGGCTCCTAGTGGGTGTGTAAGCCCAGACAGAAATCACCTCGGAAAGAGCGAGGAGAGTTGGGACGCACGGAACAGTTCTACCCGGTCGGACTCTGGATCAGGGAGTCGGCACGTAGGGTTAAGGGGAGATTTGAGATGGTCTCGGTTGCAGTTTCGAGATTGGAAATCTAATCCCGTTCACCTAACAGGCGTCTCGGTGGATTTCGACGAACTTTGCGAAATGAATCGGGAGGATGACTCAGACCGGAGCGAGAGAGGAGAGTGGTTTCGCTGAAGCCCGGGCTCGGAGCGCCTCGGTGACCCAGCGCTGGGCGCGCGCGCGCAGAGCGGCCAGGAGCTCCCGGCGCAGCCCCGGCTCGGCTCGATCGGGCCGGCGGAGCGCGGGCTCTGACGCGGGGCGCGGGGGCCGGACGCCCCGCAGCGCCGCCGGCGCGCTCCCCGCCCCGGAGACGGCCGCCCCCCGCGCGCAGCACCGCTCTCCCCGGAGCTCGCCGGGTGCTGACGTCCGCGCCGGCCCTTCCGTGTGTCCGTCCGCGCGCCGGAGGGGACGCACTTTGTAGCAGTTACTTTGCGTGGAGGCAGTCGCGTCTGTGGCCCGGCCCCGCGCACGCCGCCGGGATCTGCGCTGCTTTCCGTGCTCTTTGCGCCCGGCGCGCGGCAGCCTCTCCAGCGGGAGGCGCCTTTGGGATTCGCGCTCGGGGAGGGAAGCGGCGGCGCTCCCCCAGCCCGGAGCTTTTCCGGTGGACTGCGAGACCGCCGCTCACTGGGTGCGCGCGGGGATCGCTCTGGGAGCCGGGAGCGCCCTCGCCCAGATTTTGGAGAGGGCGGGGGTGTTTTCTCAGAGCTGCTGAAGACGTCCTCCCCGCCCGGCACCTGCAACTTGTTTTGGTTTCCTCGCAGTCCTGCGTGTGCGGTTCCAACATCAAAGTTTTCGGTTCCGTACCCGACAAAATCTGTGGGTCCAGACCCTCCGCCGCCCCCGCGCGGTCGCGGCCAGGCCTCCTCGTCTCGCGGTGAGCCAAGAGCGGGGCGCCCAGTGTGGCGGCGGCGGAGCCGGCGACACGGAGCTGCTGCCGGCGCTCGGGAACCCTCGGCCGGGCCACAGAGCTGGCCGGGCGCGCTCCGGAGGAGCCGGAACCTTCCGGGACGCTGCTGCCTGAACGCTGGATTTAATCCGCTCCTCTCCCGCGGAAACTCATTGAGAGAAGCGCTTGGCACGGGAGCTCTGCGGGACCCGAGCTCCCGGCGGCTCGGGATCCGGTGCCCGCTGCTGCGGAGGGAGCAGAGGCGAGGGAGCCGGCGGATGCCCCGGGAGCCCGAAGGTAGGCGAGGGGGTGGGATCCGGGTTCCAGCGCTCAGCCGGGTTTGGAGAGGGTGTCGGGCTTCATGCAGCCTAGGCTTCCCCCTCTCCCTCCTTTCCCACCGCGCCCTCCCCGGTTCGGATTCGGGCTCAGGAGCCACCAGAGTCACAGCACCCTCAAGGTGCAGTGCCTTCCAGGGCTCCTCGCTTGAATGCCTCGCTGCCTCCTTTTGATGCTGGGGGTATGGGAGCCTCCCTGGGAAGTTGGTAGCTTGCAGATCTTGAGAAGGTCCAACTTGATTTTATTCAGCTTCTTAAAGGATGTGTTTCCTGTGGGCAAGAATTATGGGAAATGGATGTCAGTGTTATAGACAACTGCAGTCCAGCTCAGAAATCACCTTCATACCCCCCTCCCCCCAAAAGTTTTCCCCATGCAAGTTTTCTTAATGTGCAGATGTAGTGCGTGGAGACTAGGCTGGCATTATTAGGTAAAAACTGGGAAGGGGGCTCTCCTGCTTTCAAAGTGCAAGATGTCAAGGACATTGTAGTTTCCTTTCCTTTTCCTTCCTTCCTTCCTCCCTCCCTTCCTTCCTTCCTTCATCCCTTTCCCTATGCTGCCCATGTAACAAAGCCCTGTGAGTGTAGAGAGAATAGAACACTTTTACAATCTGCAAGAATGATGAAACATTACGCTGTTTCCAACCTTGCCTGAAGTTCTTATTTAAATACCTGATCTGTTTTACTTAAAGGAGGTAATTTTGGGGTAAGACTGAAGTAGTATCTTGGGTGCAATTCAGCGTGGTGCGATTTTGTGTATAGTGTGTGTAATCGATCCCTACAGTTGCATGTTAACTAATGATAGAGATTGCACGAGACGATACAAAGAGCCCTTGATGTTTTGGCAAACAATATTTTTGGACCGTGGGGAAATTTAAAAGTCAGTATTGAAATTTGTGCATCAAGAATTCGGATGCACAGATGAAACCAGAGAGGTAAGTTAACTTTAAGACGGTGGTTTATTGAAAATCAGTGCCTGGGATTTCATGTCGACATACGGTAATCGGTGAAATAAATGAAACAGTATTCCCAGCTTGCAATACTCATCTGTAGAAAGACTGTTGTTGCCTTTGCTTTCTGATCTCGTTTGTGGGAACAGAATGGTGTGGGTGGGTATATTTACTTCCTCACACATGGATGCTGTATATTCCAGGATGCCCTGTAAATCAGAAAGAGGCAAGGTCCAGGGTCCAGACTCAGTCCACACCGCCATCTCCCCTCTACAGGGTCCGGGGTCCAGCCTCAGTCCACACCGCCATCTCCCATCTATGAGGTCCGGGGTCCAGCCTCAGTCCACACCGCCATCTCCCATCTACAGGGTCCAGGGTCCAGACTCAGTCCACACCGCCATCTCCCCTCTACAGGGTCCGGGGTCCAGCCTCAGTCCACACCGCCATCTCCCATCTACGAGGTCCGGGGTCCAGCCTCAGTCCACACCGCCATCTCCCATCTACGAGGTCCAGGGTCCAGCCTCTGTCCACACCGCCATCTCCCATCTACAGGGTCCGGGGTCTAGCCTCAGTCCACACCGCCATCTCCCACCTACAAGTTATCCCTGCTATAAGCTGTTCCCGGTAGGGCCTTCTTCTCCTGCTCCTGTACACTTGTAGCTTCCGATGGGAACCTAATCCTCCTCCGTGCACTAGGCTGTCACTCCTGTGTTCTTTCTCACAGGGTGGTGCTGAGTTGGGGTTGCGCTGAATCGGAATGTTCATGCCTAGCAGTAAATGTTGTGCAGGTGTTGGTTACTCGTTACTCAGCAAGCCTCTGTGCTGAGCCAGGTGTGTAGGGGAGAGTACGGTGGCAGTGGGGAGATGGTAATACTGAGCTGGGGACAGGGGCTGTACTTGAGTAGAATGGGGCAGTGCAGAGGGGAAGGAATAAAGCTAAATCTGAGGGGCGTGTTTGTGTGTGTGTGTGTGTGTGTGTGTGTGATTAGAGGATGGATTATCAGCAAATCAGCCTTATTGTAGATCTGCACGAGCAGGTTTATGTCAAAGGTCAGACTCCTTGCTTGATACTTGATAAATGCTTTAAAGAGAATTGGGAATCCCAAGAACATAAACAGCTCTCCACTGTGGTTACTGGCTTCCAAAGAAACTCTTCACTCTCAGGGTCTAAAACAGTTTTTCTCTAATTTTAGTGCCTAAATGCATGAAAATGGAGATTTATGACCCCAAACACATGAGAAAGTTGTTCAAGAGGATCCAGTTAATTGCATGTTTAACACCATGGGTAATTCCAGTTCTCCTAGTTCAAGAATTAGTTTGTGAAATATACAGGCTTAGTGTTCATGAACTTGCTTTTAGGGAGGGTATCATACCTGCCTGGTAAACTGAAAATTTTTCCTACTATTTGTCATCTTCTTGAAGTTTCCTTATTTTCCATGATCAATGCCATTATTGTCACGTCTGTCCTGTGATGAGATGGCTATTCTCGAAGACCAAACTTCTGTCATTTGTAGATTTGAAATTATGGATGGTGGCCCTTGGAGATTCAAACCACTGAGGTGATAGAAATGCTTCAGGATTATTGAGATTTTATGGTTTTAAAAAACTCAGTGTGCTGATCGTTTGGCTCAGTAAACTTTATCTCTTGGTCACTGGACGTGGAGGGAGGACACGTATTAAAATGTTAATCTTTTTATTTCATATATTTACAGATATATTTTTGCTAATAGGGCAAAGTAATTCAGGTAGCTTACATGAAATTAGAAAAAGAGAAAGTAAACTTAAACATCCCTACAGTCAGTTTTGTCTCCTCTCTCCATTTCCATTAATAAAACCTCACGAAAGTGATGTAACAGCAAAGGAAAGGTTTGGTGAACTACTGAACCCATGAAAAGATTGGCCATTTCTTTCAGATCTTTTTTGCAAGTGGCATTTCCATGAAATTCTTCATTTTTCCCACTCTTCCCAAACAAAGCAAGCTGGTCATTCTTCGGCATGGTCTTCAATGTGTGTGGTGTTTGTTGGTGTTTTGGTATCAAGGTTCCCATTCCTGTGTTTTATTGTGTTTTCTATACAATGTTGCCCGTGCAGAACATGTTTTCCCATTAATGAGCATTTAGCGCTCTCTCTACGAACAGTTTGCACCGTAAAAGCACAGCATCACATATTGATAAAGGAAGAGGATATTGTATTTGCTTATTTTCCTTAAAAAATCACTTTCATTCAATTGTGTACATATGTTGGTTGTCGACTACTTTAAATTATGTGCCTGTTGAAAGTTTTTAAAAATACGGCTTGCCTGTTTAATAACATATGTCCTCTCAAGTGATTTACGGCACAGATTAATATGAATTACATGGTAATTTTTGAGTTGAGTTGTATTTTTGTTTTTTGTTGAAACTCCAACAGCCTTTTTAGATACTCGGTTGATGACACCATAAGAAGTGGGAAACCTGGGAAGGAGATCACAAAATTAGTTTAATCTTAGCAAGACAACCTTAACATAAGAGAGGTATGTGCTGCTTCATATGAGCCCCAAATCACAGATGTTATGATTGGTGGAGGTTGGTAGAAATGCGGTTCCGCATGCTCCAGGACTCCAGCCACGTGCTTAAGATTTTTGTAGAATAATGGCATCACTGAGAGCAAAGACAGTTGATTTCTACGTTAAAAAAAAAAAATGTAGGATTTGACGTAGAAGTTCTGGAAGCTTCTTTTTCTATTACATAGCCCCTCTCCCCATGGGGTGAGAGAGAGAATTGCCCACATGGTGGCGCTATTGTGATGAATAATATCTTACCTAATTCTACCCTGGAACGGTCTTTAGGTACCAATGGAAACATTGGACTTTTCTCTAGCGATAAATTTTCTGACACTATTTTCCTAGTAATATGCAATTTATTAGCTCTTAGTGCCCGTTGTCGCCAAGGACAGCCTTCTAGAAAAAGATTTCCCAGTCTGTTTCCAAGAAAACCTAGAAGCCACGACTCCTATATTTTCTCCACTGTCCTCTGTGTTCTTATATAAATGACTTCATATCTATCTATAATGGAAGATATTATCTCTTGAAGTGATTTCACAGATACTATATATTTTTTCATCAACCACCATGTTCAATATACTCTCATCTCTGTTTTACATTCCTAAAATGAGAATGGCTTGTCTTCTACATATACCACCTCTGTTTACCTTAAATTCATCTCTGCTAATGTGAAAAAAATCCATTCACAGTCAGTGATGTAATGGACTCCTGAACAAGTCACTTGCATTTTAATAGAGGACCACTAGAAGAAGCCAAATCCTAACACATGTTTGCAGGGGGAGTTTTCAGGTCTTTAGACAAAAAATCCCACCAGTTACAGCTTCGCCAACCGCATTCGTGGGTATAGGAGGCCAGCTCTACCACCTGGTTGGGGTCTGCGGGTATCAGTGATCTCACGTCTGGAGTGCCAGGGCCCATTGAAGACTGAGCATGTGACTGAGTGCATGACTGAGTACTCACTACATGACTGAGATCTGGACAGGGGAATAGAATGTTATACTCATAACTCCAGGGAACAGGAGATTGAATCCCAGGACCAGGGGCACGTTAGAAAGGTAGACTGCACACCAGTGCCTGTCTTTCTTGGTTTGCCATCGGCCAGGTGTGTGAGAGGGGTCACAACTGAAGACACAGCTGTGGAAGAAAAAACAAGTCCAAGGTGCAAGAGAGGTCCCAGCGCCCAGGGCCCAGTCATATGGTCTTTGGAAGGAGAGGAAGGACGTTTGCCAATGTCGCACATTTCTTCTTTTGCAAGACATTTGAGAAATTGTTTCAGAGGATGACAACTAAACGTTTTATTCCTGGTGAAAAGAAATTCTTTATTTCTTTCTTTAATTCTTAAAACCATAACATATTGTCTTCTAAGAATTACATTTCCTTGGTTCTGTATAGAGCAAAATGGCTGTGGTTGGTCAGCAACACTCTTTAAAATGTCTTACAACTTATGTAAGAACAGTGAGGTTTTTCTGGACTGCATCCTAGGGTGAAACAGAAAAACTGGCTTCCGTTTTAAAGATGAATAAAACATTAGAAATGATTTATGTGACCTTAGATGTTTTCTAACTTTCCTACTGTTTTTATTTGTGAATTAGTCCTTAAATCCCCACCTCTTTTCAGTGCTGAATTCTTTCCATGAGTAGGAAGAGAAAGGAATTAAAACTGTCAGTTTTGACTTAAGATAATTAACTAGGAATCATGTAAAAAAAAAGCTCTCAGAGTTATTTTCTTGTATTGTTTTTCTTCTTACATGTTTCAGATACCAATAAACAAATCCTATATATGCAATGTGTTTCAGAAATACATGTATAGGGGCGCCTGGGTGGCTCAGTCGGTTAAGCGTCTGACTTCAGCTCAAGTCACGATCTCGCGGTCCGTGAGTTCGAGCCCCGCGTCGGGCTCTGTGCCGACAGCTCAGAGCCTGGAGCCTGGTTTGGATTCTGTGTCTCCCTCTCTCTCTGCCCCACCCCCGCTCATGCTCGATCTCTCTCTGTCTCTCTCTCTCTCTCTCTCAAAAATAAATAAATGTTAAAAGGCTATAAAAAAAGAAATACATATATAGTATGTATCAGAATATATACATATTAAATTTTTTCTATTGAACTTTTCATTCCAATTGCCATATTTCTCCCTTTTCACGTTGAAGTCCTTTCTCCACTACCAAGGACAGACTTTTCTGAGAAATTAAATAATCGATTATTCATTAATCTAATGGTTTGATTCAAGATTCCTTTTTAAGAGTATTTTTAAAAGGATAATTAACAATTAGATGGGTATAAGTTAAAAGTCCATAAGGTCCTGGTTCGTATTTTCCCTCTCAGCTGATGCACAGAGGCCAAATCTATTCAATTATTATTTGTACTGTGCCTTCTGATAGTTTTCAATATATTTAGAAGAGTAAAGATTATTTGTGTTCACCAGTATTGTGATTTAATCCCTTGATGGAACAATGCAATCTAATTACTGTATTTTAAAACAGTTCTTTACTGCTTGAAACGGTATTACTATTTTAAAAATAATTTTGTAACATTAACAAAGTATATATTATTCAGAACAGTTTTTAGGTAATGCAGTATGTATTACATTAAGATCTGCATAACAGTTTGTGTTCCTTCACATGGGTTTGTAAATGTTAAACAAAATTTAAAATTATTAAAAAGGTCTTTAAAATATTTTTTAAGTTTATTTATTTTGAAAGAGACAGGACAAGTGGGGAAGGGCAGAGAGAGAGAGAGAGAGAGAGAGGAGAGAGAGAATCCCAAGCAGGTTCCGTGCTGTCATCTCAGAGCCTGACGTGGGGCTTGAACTCATGAAACCTGAGATCATGACCTGAGCTGAAACCAAGAGTCGGCCTCTCAATCAACTGAGCCACCCAGGCGACCCTAAAAGGGTCTTTTAGATGTGAAAGTGTTATAAAGTTGAGTTGATATCATTATTTGCATTCTATTTTATACAGTTTAAAGTGCTCTAGATGCTGAATCCTGAAAAATTAATAAAATTGAAAAAATAACTTATCATACTACGACTAACTTATATATTAGCTGTGACTTTACAATAAACCTGAGATGTAATACTCCATTTTTTTCAGGTGTTATACTGTTTCGTCTAAGAAACATTATGCTGGCTCCTTGAGCATATTATGGTAAACTTTTAGGGCACAAGTAATTATATTCTTCTTGATCACTGTGTGACAATGTGAGGGAATATAATTTGATTCTATATTTTAGTATCTGGAGGTATAAAAATAATACCCTGTGCAGATATGTACAACACACACACACACACACACACACACACACACACACAATTTCTAAAGATGCCCACAGTCACCAAACTTGCCAGTTGCTCACCATCTAAAACATACCGTGTGTACTTAGCTCGAGAAATTGGTTTTCTGTTGGCATTTAGAACCCATCTGGCCACGACATCCTGATGATATTTGGCATGTGTGAAGGAATTACAAATTCACTTGTAAACATTCTGTTTCCAAAAATAGCAGATTAAATTTGGTAAAAACGCAGTGAGTCTGCATTAATTGTGAACATATTCTTAGGAAGGAGCATATTAATTAGCAAAAATGGTGGAGGGGAGGAGAGCAGTAACACTTTGACTCATCTTTCTAGTGGGGAAAAAATGACTGTATGCTTAGGAATACATCCGATGAAAGAATAATTGCGCTAGGCAGACATTTAACAAATTAATAAAAAGTTGGCCAATGAGGACTTATGAGCTTTAAACTGATTAAAAATTATGGCATTCCAGTACTTGTAAAATAAATATTATGTATAACTTCTACATTAAATGCTATTCTTCTAGAAAGCTATATTTTTCTGCATGATGAGTAGTCAAAAAAGCATTTTAGAAATTAAAAAATATGTAATATCTTTATCTTCATAAGATAACTATGCTTAGACTAAAAAAATAGATAACACAGATTAGCAAAAATAACAATGAATTATGTAGCAGTTTATTTTGTGCCTCTTGTTATTTCAAGAACTTTACATTCACTAACTCCTTTAAGGCTTCTGAGTTCATAATCTTATTGTTTTCCCAATTTATCAATGAGAAAATGCATGCTCAGGAAAGTGGAGACCTTTGACCAAAGACACCCAAGAAGAGAGAGAATTTGAATCAAGACCCCAGGTTCTATGTTCTTGAATCCTGCGCTCTGAGGGCTCTTGACGGTTTCCCACATACGGCCAGCCACAGTTTTACTGCTTCTGGTGGACTTTGCTAAGTTCGCATCTAGCAGATTGTGACTGCTCATTGGCAGCAGCGGTTTTGCTTTGAAAATTTTCTATTTGGATACATTTTTACACTTCTTATGTTAACAAACGAGAAAATGCTGCCCTTCCTTACAAGTCTGTGTTTTGTGTTTTTCGAAGTTAACATTGTATGACTACTTTTTTTTTTCCTTCATGTGCTTTATGAAGGAAATTCTTATTTTCAGCATTTAAGGAACATGGGATGTTGGGTTCAATATCACCATATGTGGGCGCCTTGTTTGTAAGGTAGAAACAGCTTTTTCCGAAAAGAAAGTTTTACCTGCATCGTGTTAACAGAGTATGTTTACGATCCTTATTGTTTTCCCGTATTTAATTTTTACCTTCATTCCAAACTCTGTTGAGCTCCTGTTTTACGAAGTGCACTCCAAGGTCTTTTTCCCGATTCTGCAGTCATCACGTTAATCATGTTCTTTTTAAGTGGGTTCATCCAGCTGGGGCTACTGGAGGGCGAACATCGTTCAGCACACCAGGGGTCCTGGGGGGATCATCTCCCCTGGACCTTTTCTCGGTCAGTACAAACAACAGTGGTTAATGGTAGAAGGTTGGTTGGGCTCCTGGGCTCTGATGTTTAGTTGCTCTTGAAACTGGACATTTTTTCTTAAAGCTTTTATGCCAGTTTCCTCAGTGCTAGGACCTCATGAGTATTGCAAGGCTTTAATGAGATGATTCAAGAAACACGTTTATGGCCATGCTTGACACACAGCTCGGGCTGCTGAAAGGCAAACATGTACAACTAGTGTTTGGGAGGAAACAGTAGAAAAGTATATCAGATATGTATCAGTATATGTGTGTGTGTGTGTATATATATATATATATATATATATATATATATATATATATATATATAGTTTGTGTGTATACAGATACTGTCTTCTAGAATAAAAGTGATTGTCATGATCCCGAAAGGGAAAACATGTATTTTTATATACTTAAGTGAAAGTACAGTCACAGTTGTTCACTTGTTTTTGCTATTTGGACACTCTTAGGAAAATTACATTTTCCAGCTCTAGGTGAGTAGATTCCCAGACAAAAAGCTACAAATAACACCTGACCTAATAATTCTTGTGAAAGGTCCCTGAAAAAGTTTTACCTAAGAGAATTTTCATAGTGAATGACTAATTCGGTTTTAAATGACACGACAAAACAAAACAGATTAACAGCAGGTTTGTGGGCGTTCAACATCTCTTTCAGCAGCTACAATTAAAAATAAATAAATAAAAAGCAATTCAATTAAAAAAAGCAACCTGGCTTTCTCCTGGAATTGTATTTATTCTGTATTATTACACTTGTTGAAAATGATCTGAAATGAAAGTACAGTTATTAGAAATCATTGTATTTTTTTTTGTTCAGACTCTGCATTCTATCCTGATTTCATTAGGGTTACCCGCCTTTCTTTCTTCATTTGTTTTTCAGAACAAAACTGTGGCCTTCAGGCTTTTTTTACTACTCAGTAGCATCGATTAAAAGTTAGAATTGAATTAACTTAAAAGTTTAGAAGGAAAACAACGTCTTAGAATTGTGTTCAGTTCTAAAAGCTGATTACTCAGAGAGAGAGAGAGAGTTGTGTCTCAGGTGAAGTCTTCGGCCTTAGATCTGTGGCCAAAGTGTCCTGCTCACTTCACTCCGAACGGAAGGGTGTAATGCAGTTGGTGCTTTCCCAATTTAAATGGTCATTATCAGATAACTAGGAGGGTAAGAATTAAAAGAGAGCACTGGAGAAGTTCTTGGACAATTTCACTCTAAAACAATATGGGATCAGTACGATTTCTGTGAACATTCGCGCAGTCATTGTTGGAAAGGGATTGTAAGTGCGGGGGGTTGCCTGCCTGGAACCCTCTGATTGTGCCGGCGAGGCGTGTGATGATGTGATTCTGCTGACACTCCTTGATCTACCGAATAGCAGTTTGCTTTTTTTGTATTTCTCAACAGCAAAAGTCTGGGCACGTTATTGGGCTCTCGTGAACACATTGCCTGTTACATTAGAGTCTTCCATTGCTTCCAGCAATTGGAGTGATTACACCTTTTGACTGGAGAAGTATTAGTAACGTGAGTCTTCGTAGTCTAAGTCTCTGCACGGGGGTCTCCTCTCGATCTAGAACTTGCAGCTAAAGTCTGTCCCCTCTCCGTCACATTCAGTGTATGATAGGACATGAGGACAAATACGTAAAGATAAGAAACACCCCTGTTTGGGAGGGAAGAGAATGAGAGTGCATCTCAGACAGTGATCTCTGTGGGACGTATTTCATCTCACTGCTGCTTGCAGACTGGGGCTTATTCCCAAGGTCATCTGTTCCTTGTCATCCCTCCCCAGTGCGGGCATCAGCTGTCGTATGGTACTGCTGTTCTGTATTCTCACCTGTGCTTTCTGGCAGGAGACCTTTACCAGGTGGGGCTCTATGTCCTGGGCTGCCTCAGTCCGCTGTGTCCTCAGCGTCTCACTGTCGGGGCTCCTGGGGCGCCTTCTCGGGCTCCAGCAACCACTTTCTTGCCGCTCACCGGCTGATGCCGAGGTGGGGTTTCACTGGGACACCCTCGGCTCCTCAGTGAAAACTTCTGTATCCCTCAGAATGCTCTTTTCTCTCCGCCCGCTCCCGAATTGCAGAATAGTACATCCCGATAATGAAATCTCGAAAACTACAGAAGGGAAAAGACGTCATCAGTTCTACCACCGAAGGATGTCCTTGCTAATTTCCAGTGGCCTGGGGTCCTTGTCAGCCTCATTTTTCCTTTAAATAGAATAGACTGCTTTTGTCATTTGTACGTTTACTCTGAACATTTTTATGGCAACAGTTTCCTGTCACACGGTGGTTTTACCAACATTATGTGGTTCCGTCATCCAGGGTCACAACCCGGAATCAGGCTGAGTTAGACCCGGTGATGTGGTTTATTGTTACTGTTCACAGCTTTTTAAAAGTTGACTTTACTGTCAATGCTTGCACGTTGAGGATTTTTGGAATTTTCTTCTTTTGAAAGGATGGGAGATTCAGAAAGAGTAGGACACCTTTGCTGCAGGGAGGGAAGCCCTCCCTTGTGGCGTGGTGGCTCCATGTTACATCTGTCACCACCCACCTTCGTCCTCACTAATCCCCTTCATGGCGCGTTCATTTTGTAGCACTATAAAGATTGCTTCTAGAACAGTCTCACATGTCTCTGTGCATATCCTCAAATATGTTCTTCTTCTGTATTTCCAGGGGTAGAAAATTATTGGCCTAAAGGATATACGAAGAAAGGAAGCAGTTTGCACTTTCACTCAGGAACATATTTTCCAGATTTTTTTGCTGTTTTACATTGTCTTTTTAGTGGGGAGATTGACTTTAAATATATGATAATTAGGGGGCCCCTGGGGGGGTCAGTGGGTTAAGCATCCGACTTCAGCTCAGGTCATGATCTCACTGGTTCCTGGGTTTGAGCTCAGAGCCTGGAGCCTGTTTTGAATTCTGTGTCTCTGTCTCTCTCTGTCCCGCCCCCACTCACCCTCCATCTCTCTCACCCTCTCAAAAATAAACGCTAAAAGATTAAAAAACAAATATATGACAATTTTTTATTTATATACCTCTATTTTTGAAATGATTTCATGCAGTTTTGAAGTTTTCCTAATGATTGATTTGTTATTGCTTATTGTTCTTTTTCACAATTTTACACCTTTAACTTTTGATGGTATATTTGAATGCATTTATTATTTAGAATTTTATGTCTGATCTATCAATATTTCCATTACTTTTGCCTTTTCATGATTTGCCTAAAGAGCTTTTTTACTCTTTTTTATTATTTGAATGTTCACATTTATGTCTTTTATTTTTAAGTTTTGTTTTATGTTGCATTGTAGCCTGAGTTAATCGTAATATAAGATATTTATAGATATCTGATCTTTGAATAATTTTCCAAGTAATTGACCAATTAGCTAATGACTATTTGTCGAACAGTTCAAATTATATTATGCTCCACTTTAACGTGAAGGCTTCCCATAAAAGGGAAATTATTTCATGTTGTTTTAAAAGACATGCCCTGTAAAAAAAAAATTTTTTTTTAAAAAAAGGGGCACCTGGGTGGCTCACTCGGTTGAACGTTTGACTTCAGCTCAGGTCACGATCTCATGGTTTGTGGGTTTGAGCTCCACATTGGGCTCTGTGCCGACAGCTCAGAGCCTGGAGCCTGCTTCGGGTTCTGTGTCTCTTTTTCTCTCTGCCCCTCCCCTACTTGTGCTCTTTCTCTGTCTCTCAAAAATAAATAAATGTAAAAAAAAAAATAAAAGGCATACTCTGCTTTTATTTGTATAAGACATCTTGTGTATTTTAATCAGATGTTATTAATTGGACATTATGTCATCCTACCAAGAAAGCCTTGGTTGTCACAGTCTCTTGGTATGACTCATATAGTGCTGCTTATTAAGTCAAACTTGACGAAAAGCTATAGAATTCCCTAGGGATGATTATTACAAACAAATCAAGCATTTTGGCTCATGTAAACGTGATGGTTTGGGGTTGATCATACAGGAACAGTGACCAAACCACTTTTAGCAAAATAGATATTAGCAAACTTTTAACATCAGCAGAAAATATTATTCCTTTAAAGGTCATTCAAATTCATATCCTAGTAATGGCTATTTAAAGTTGTGTTCAAATTTTATGTGGAAATCACCTTCAGAAGAGAGGGTATTGTGAGTTACTTTACTGTAGGTCATTTCTGTTACAGAAGATGTATGAGAACGGAACTGTCTAACAAAAATATCTCCACGCCTTGCTTTATCACCCATGCATTTCAAACACTGGGACAAATTCCTTCTCCTCAAGCATCCAGGTAGCTCCTGGGTGTTCTTTCCCGTAAGATAGACCTTTTTATGTTTCTCCGTGAAACCGAATGAACTGCTATAAAATTAATGAGTGTGTTTGAATTCATTACGATCCCTGCAAAGATGGGCTCCTTCTGTCTGCTGGTCTCTTTTCCAAGATGAGTTTAGGAAATCATACATCCCTGTTTTAGGTAATATCTACCCAGAGATAAGTTTACTATACACTTCTTGACTGTTAAATAATACACCTTCGGCATTTCAAATTGAAATAAAACTTCAGTGGTAAAAAAAGTTTTAAAATTACTTTTCTTTTTTCTTTCTGTTCTATTTTCCTATTGGAATAGAAATATGTAGCATGACTTGGTTACTTACCGCTTATATCAGTAACGGGCGGGAAATACATTTAATGATTGAAACCTGCGTTAACATTTGTCTTTTGAGTAACGCGTGTCTTTTCCATTCAGCTTGGAGCTACTTGAGTAGGACTTTCTAGAGGATCGGCAAGAAGAATATAATTTTAGGGACTAAGAATAAGAAGTTTTGCAGACTCTTCGACACGTAGTTTGGAGACCACCTGCACGTTCAGGAGAGCAGAAGGAGAACGAGAGATCCTTGTCAGAGTTATCACAAATGATCATCCTCTGTGCACGCCGTGCGCTACAGTGTGCTTTCCGCCAAATCCTGTGGGCAAACGGGTGGGATGGACTTGTTTGGTAGAGAGCATACCTGTTTGGAGGTTGAACTGTTGGCTCGCATATTATAAGATGGGGCACATATTCCAAAGCATAGAAGTAGTGTATATCCCAATTCTGCTTTTTGTTGGTGCTGCCTCTGTGGTGCCCACAAAATCTGGTGAGAAGGTTCACGGGAACCCTGGGTGGTACGGTGGCGGCCAGAGAAAGGCTGGAGGCCACCGACTCCCTTCAGAGGATGCAGACCATTGAGCCCTGAATTGTCTTCACCCGCAGCTCAGGTTAGAGGGGAAGGGGAAGGCAGCTGGGCCACATGAGGCAGAACTTGTCACGGCTTAAACAAGACCTGTGTGGGGGAGCCAGGAAAATTCTGGGGAATGTAGTCAGTGTGGGAGAATCTCGGCTTTCCCTCCAGAGAGAAACTACTGTGATGCGATAGCTTGAGGGCATCGTCCCATAGCTTGTTTAAAAATGCAACTTAGGTGGTGGTTTTAAAGTATAAAGTGTGAATACTTGAATTCCGTGAAATCATACGGGAACCATGCAGATTTATTAAAAGCGATGTTCAAAGAGTTAAAGTGAATTACTGTAGGTTATAGAGACATGGACTGGCAGAGCTCGGATGAGACACCAAGATTTCTGACTTTGATTTTAATATTTTGCCATTGGCACAAATCTGCCATTTTGTATACCGTACTAGAAGCTGAGACACATACTTAGGTTTGGCTGGTTTGATAGGTTTTCAGAAACGCAACAAAGTCCTTTGTGTATGTCATTCGCCTTAAGTCAAACTCCGTGTTTTGAAAGTTTTAGGTTAGCACAGAGGTTCAGTATCCCAGGGGGTGATGAGAACCTTTTTTGGAATATCTGATTTTCTTCTAATAGTATCATACACAACTGATTAAACAATATAACGTTACATGCAATAGTACCCTCAAATTCTTGTTTTGGGGAATGCATTCTTTTGGACATCCTGTATTTAATTCTAATTTCCAGGAATCGCTTTGGCATGATAGAAACTTTTTAAAAATCTGAATTAAGATGTTTGTATTCATGCTCAGCCGCGTCTTCTATTATCTGTCTAATCTTGCATTAGCCTTTTACAATTTCCGACTTTCAGTTGCAAATTCAAAAAATGCAAAGACATTTAAATGACCTAAAATATTTCCTCCACCACTGGCATTCCTTGATTCTACAAATGTGCATTTTATTATTCATGAATATCTTCTCTTCTGGTAACTTGCATGAAGTTCTTAGGAATAATTTCACTTCTTTCTCCATAGTAGATTTGTGTACGTCAGACAAACACCCAAGTGCTCCATTTAGATGTCGTAATGATGGAATTCTGGCAAACTATTCAGCATGTGGGTTGTTGTTACCCCAAAACACTCCGATCATTAGACACTTTGATGATGTGCAAGGCTCACTCTGGGGGCATGATTGAGTCGTCATTGAGCACTGTCAAAAGAAATGTCTAATCACACCATTCAGGAGGTTGACTGCTGGATTCTGAGCAGGGCCTTTTATGCTTTTAAGGAAACACAACAGAAAAGCCTCAGCCCTTCATTTCAGTAGCTCTCGGATTGGAAGTGGCTTGCCATATTTAACGAGAGCCTCAGCAACTCAGGATGACTTGTACTTCTCCGTACCCATCTCCCAAAATGCTGTTTCCCCAGCTTTAACGCCATCTGTAACTGAGATTGGAAGTTAAGGGAGATAAAAACCAGTGAGTCAGAGCTAAGCTCAGCCATTAGAATAGCTTTTTCCCCTTCTGTCAGCCAAACATGTGAATGATCACATGGACCCTAAGGGTATAAACCTGTATCACAGTGAATAATGAATGACTTAGGTCCAATTAAGAAGTTTCCTTTTAAACAGAACAAGTGTAATGGACCTCTTTCGGATACATTAAAGTTATCTGGAAAACGCGGGTTTGTTAAACACACTTGCACTGCTTTTCCTTCACTTTTGGGGAGCCCCTGAAATTGACCGTGTGGCCTTGCAGGGTTTGTGTTTAGAGCTCGCAACTCCCTTCTGACGTAGAGTTGGCCGTGGCATCTCCAAGTGAGAAGTTCAGACTAAGGATTTTGCTCGTTTGTTTTTGGTGTTTATGGTCACCTAAGAGATACCTCTGGAGGTTTTCAGTATAAAGTGCACAATGCTTGAAGAGTCTATTCTGTTTGGCCTGTTATTTAAAGATAGTTTGAGGGGCATCTCGGTGGCTCAATCGGTTAAGCGTCCGACTTCGGCTCAGGTCATGATCTCACGGTCTGTGAGTTCGAGCCCCCGTCAGGCTCTGTGCTGACGACTCAGAGCCTGGAGCCTGCTTCGGATTCTGTGTCTCCCTCTCTCTCTATCTGCCCTTCCCCTGTTCATGCTCTGTCTCTCTCTGTCTCAAAAATGAATACAAAAACATTTTTAAAAATTTTTAAAAAAGTTAGTTTGAGCTTTTTTTGCACCTCATTAGGACAAGTTAAATATTGTTTACAGAGGCATTCCAACTTACTTCTGTATCAGTTAACAAAGTATGATTGACGTTTATTTCGCAAGTCTTAGTTTTACAGAGCTGTGATTTCTCAGAGCGGTCCTGCACAAGAAGCCTCTGTGCAGAACAGCAAGATTATTTACAGTGCAAAATGTTAGTTTATTTCATGAATTATTTACAATATCACACATATGCTTGGGCATAAGCATACTGTCATACTGTAGAGATAGCATGATTAAATGGCTAAAGAATTTCATACATACTCATCTTGTGTACATCATGTTATGGACACTGAACATCTGGCTTAAATATGTGATGACAATATACAATATCTTTATGTACGTAAAGGAAGATGCTTTTGATTTAGATTCCATTGGTTGGGTATATGGGGAGATATAAAGGTCTGAACAGTGGGTACAACTTTCAGTAGCAGAAGTTTACAGTCGATAAATCACTTTTCCCTACATCACCCACACGATTACTGTGAGAGCCGTGAGGATGTTAGGGCAGGTGTGTTGACGCCTCCTTACAGACAGAAAGACCAAGGTCGAAAGCCTAGTGCAGACACACGTTCACAGTGATCTCAAAGCGGCCATCGCACGCCACATCTCTTGACAAACGGTGTAGTGTCCTTTTCATACAGTGACGGTGCAATAAAGTTGGGTTGGTTAAGGTCATCTGAAAAAGTACAAAATCTCCCTCACCTGTTTTGCATATATGAGCATTGCCCCTGTTTATAATCAGGTAAGATTTAATTTTTACCTTTGGGAATAGCCCATTATGAAGCATTTGGAAAATGAACATAAGTTCATAAAAGAAAGTCACCCAAATATTGTGTGCATTATAATATTATATACAACTATGTACAAAATATCTGGGTAACATGTAGGTGTATATGTATATATTATATATAATGTATCAATCAGTTATGAATATCCAGAGTTTGAAATACACTCATGTTAGAAAGGATCTGATATTAACTAGCCAGCGAAAGACTGGAAATGCGTTGGTGGGAACAGAACCATCTCTCGTCTCTCGACTCCCAGGAGTCAGGATCTCACAGTGATATCCATACCCCCATGTTCACTTTAGTTTGGGGATGTTCCCTCCTCTTCCATGTTTGAGAAGGACTGACACCAGTTCTTGTTAAAATGCTTGGTGGAGTTCACCCATGAAGCCATCTGGTCCTGAGCCTTTTTTGTTGGGTGACTTTTGATTACTGATTCATACTGGTTGTAGGTATGTTCAGTTTTTTATTTCTTCATGATTCAGTCTTAGTAGCTTGTATATTTCTGGGAATTTATCCATTTCTTCTATGTTATCCAGTTTGTTGGTATAAATTATTCATTAATAGTCTCTTATGTTTCTGAGATACCCGTTACATGTCTCCTGGTTTAATTTGGCCTTTATTTCAGTCTTCTCTTTTTTCTTAGTTTAACTAAAGGTTTATCAATCTTATGATCTTTTTGAGAAGAAGTTCTTAGTTACATTGAACTTTTCTATTTTTCTAGTCTCTATTTCATTTAATTTTTCTGCTCTGCTCTTTGTTATTGTCTTCTTGTGATAATCTTGGACTTGGTTTGTTCTTTTTCTAGTTCTTTGAAGTGAAAAGTTAGGCTGTTTGAGATCTCTCCTTTGTCTTTAAACATTCATTGCTATGAATTTCCCTTTTAGAACTGCTTTTCCTTCATCTCGTATGTTTCCGTGTGTTGTTTTTATTCTCATTTGTCTCAACATATTTTTCAATTTCCTCTTTGATTATTCAGGAGTGTTATTTAATTTACGCACATTTGCTAATTTTCCAGATTTTCTCATGTTACTTAGTTCCGATTTCATACCCTTGAGGTTGGAAAAGTCACTTGATGGGATTTTATTCTTCTTAAATTTGTTAAGACTTTTTTTGTGACCTAACATATGATATATACTAGAGAATGCCTGGTATGCACTTAAGAATGTGGGTTCTGCTACTTTAGGATGGGATGTTCTGGATATGTCTGTTTGGTCCATTTAGTCTAAAATGTAGTTTAGATCCAATATTTCCGTATACATTTTCTGTTTGGATGGTCTATCCCTTGTTGAAAGTGGGATATTGAAGTTCAGTGCTGTTAATGCATTGCTGTCTCTTTCTGCCTTCAAATCTGTTAATATATGCTTAATATATTTAGGGCCTCTGATGTTGGGTGCAGATATATTTACAGTTATTTTATTCTCTGTATGAATTGACTCCTTTATCATTGTATGATGACTTTTTTGTCTTTAGAAGCAGTTTTTTTTTAATTTTTTTAATGTTTATTTATTTTTGACAGAGAGACAGAGCATGAGCGGGGGAGGGGCAGAGAGAGAGGGAGACACAGAATCAGAAGCAGGCTCCAGGCTCTGAGCTGTCAGCACAGAGCCCAACGAGGGGCTCGAACTCACAAACTGAGAGATCATGACCTGAGCCAAAGTCAGACGCTCAACCGACTGAGCCACCCGGGCGCCCCAGGAACAGTTTTTTACTTAAAGTGTATGTTGTCTGGTACAAATATAGGTACCCTTGCTCTCTTTTGGTTTTGCACGGAATGTCTTATCCATATCCATATCCTTTCAGCCTATGTGTGTCTTTGTCTTTAAAGCTGAAGTGATTCTCTGTGTGCAGCATAGGGTTGGGTGCTGTTTTTTGCGGTAACTCCATGCATTCTGTGTCTTTTAATTAGAGACATTAGTTCATTTTCATTTAATTACTGATAAGGAAAGACTTATTACTGCCACGTTGTTAATTATTTTTTGGCTACTTTGTAGTTCTTTTATTCTTTTGTTCCTCTTTTGCTGTCTTTCTGATTTGATGATTTTCCATGGTGGTATGCTTTGATTTATTCTTTTTCTTTTGTATATCTACTATAGGTTTTTGCTTTGTGGTTACCATGAGGCTTATATAAACATTTTATATTAACTTTTTTAAGCTTACAACTTCGATGATATACAAAAGCTGTCATTTTACTCATTCCTCCACACTTTATGTTTTTGATGTCACAGTTTACATCTTTTTATCATGTATATCCATTAAAAATATTGTCTGTACAGTTTTAATATTTCAGTTATTTAACCTTTATGCTTAGAGTGATCTGATTTACACACCCCCGTTACAGGGCTAGAATATTCTGAATTTGAATCTATACCTAGCTTTACCAGAGAGTTTTATACGTTCATATGTTATGTTACTAGTTAGCAACCTTTAATTTCCTTTTAAAGAACTCATTTTATCATTTTTTATAAGGCAGTTCTAGTGATGATGAACTCCCTCAGCTTTTACTTATCTGAGAAAATGTGTTCTTCTCCATTTCTGAAGGAGAGCTTTGCCAGGTAAAATATGGTTGGTTGGCAGTTTTTTTCTTTCAACGCTTTGAATATCCCATCCCGTTCTCTCCTGATTGCAAGCTTTTTGTTAAGAAATCTGCTGGTAGCCTTATGGGGATATCATTGTAAGAGATGAGTTGTTGTTGTTGGTTTTGTTTTGTTTTGCTTCATTTGTTTTGTTTTTGCTTTCAAAATTCTTTCTTTGTGATTTTTGGCAGGTTTATTTATTTATCTATTTATTTTACTTTAATAATGTGTCTAGATGAAGTTCTCTTCTGGTTGAAGTGTATGGTGACCTATGAGTTTTGAGTACCTGGATATCCATATCTCTCCCAGATTTGGGTAGTTTTCAGCAATTATTTCTTTAAATATGCTTTCTGTCTCTCCCTTCTACTTGTCATGGGACTCCCACAATGTCAATATTGTTATACCTGATGATGTTCCATAATTCTCGGATCCTTTCTGCTTTCGTTGCTCTTTGTGTGTGTGTGTGTGTGTGTGTGTGTGTGTGTGTGTGTGTACGTGTGTGTACGTGTGTGTGTGATCTTTTTTCCCTTTGGATAATTTCAAGTGCCTTGTATTGAAGTTCACAGATGCTTTCTTTTGACTGATCAAATCTGTTACTGATGCTTTTTATTGCATTTTATTTTATTTCATTGATTGTATTCCAGCTCTAGAATTTCTGCTGATTTATTTTTACCATTTCACTATCTCTCTTAGGTATCTCCACTTTTCATGTACTGTTTACCTGATTTTGTTTAGTTGTAGGTTGCTGAGCTCCCTTAAAACAATTGTTTTGAATTATTTCTTTGTCCAGTAATTTGTAGATCTCCATTTCTTTGTGTCTGGGTGGTGCAATACTATTGTGTTCCTTTGGTGGTGACGTATTTCCTTGATTTTTCATGTTTCTTACAGCCTTGTATTGATGTCTGCATATTTGAAGGAGTGGTCCCCTCTGACTGACTTTATAGACTGGTTTCATGGGGAAAGACGTTCACCTGTGGGTGGGAGTGAGGGTGCCAGCTAGGGAGAGTGTGACGACTCCTGCTCCAGGAAAGGACCAGCGGTGTTTCGGTCAGCTGAGGTCAGAGTCTGTGAAGCTTGCGGGGATCCTCAGTGCCAAGGTTATGTGTGCCTACAGCTGTGTCAGGGGCTGTTGAGGTTTTCAGTGGTGATGGCTGCTGATCTCTTTTTCTTTTTTCTTTTTAACGTTTATTTATTTTTGAGACAGAGAGAGACAGAGCATGAACGGGGGAGGGTCAGAGAGAGGGAGACACAGAATCTGAAACAGGCTCCAGGCTCTGAGCTGACAGCACAGAGCCTGACGCGGGGCTCGAACTCACGGACCGCGAGATCATGACCTGAGCCGAAGTCGGCCGCTTAACCAACTGAGCCACCCAGGCACCCCTGCTGATCTCTTTTTCAACTAGGAGGTATGTCACGGCAAGGGGGTCCTCCTTGGCCCCAGGTTGGCTCACAGGGCACTCTCACAGATGACACTGATGTCTGGTGTGTGCGTGTCGATGGGGCAGCCATGGGCTCTAGAGAGTGAGGACTCGTGGAGTGGCAGCGGCTCTGGGCTTACCTAGCTCGTGGCCATGGTGGGTCCAGTGCCCGAGACATGAGTACGTGGAGCACCCGTGGGGCCGGGTTTTGAAGCAAAAGTATGGCAGCGCGGCCACGGGGCATGGCTCTGAAGCCTGGTGCACACGGAGGAGGTGCAGGTGGGGGGCCAGGATGTGTGTGCGGCTCAGGGCGGCAGCTCCTTTGTGGAGGGTGTGGTAGCATCTCTCTCTCTAGGGCATGAGGGGCGGCGATGGCGTTGGCCCCCTCAGTTGCTAAAGCTGCCACGTCCTCTACAGAGCAGGCCTCCCGGGTCAGTGCCAGCCAACACTATGGGGTCCTCCGCTGTGAGAGCCGTAGGTCGTCTGTGGTGTCGTAGGAGCTGGAGGGTCCCGCAGTGCGGGCCACTGGGGCAGCGGCGTCTGCCGCTGGTGGACACTGAGAGCCCCCGTCCTGCTCCTTTGCTCCCAGCCACCCCCAGACATCTCAGCTAAGCTGACGCACTAGACAGTCCCATATGTGCGGTAAGTAAGTCTCCATGCTGTGCTCCACCCCGGGGTGGGATCTTCCTGGTCAGAATACTGAGCTTTCCCAGAGCGACTTCCAGTCCCGGACAGGCGTCTAGATATTTTGTGGGGAGAAGACAGCTGGTGTGGCCTGCTCTCCTGTCTCACTCATGTTAACCCTTCATTCTCCACATCGTTGCCGTATTCTGTCAGTCAGTCATCTAGATACTCATTTAATCTTTCCATCATTACTGTTCCAGCCCACTTGATTAACATCGTTGGCTTCTCATTATTAGCATCACGTTGTGTCAAAATCCTAGTATTATGCATAAATCTGCATAATCCAGTCCCAACCTACTTCTCCCAGCTCAGATCTCTCTAGTATTTCCATCTGTGGCCTCTCCTTCTACCAGGGACTTTCCCCCAAAATCACATGCGTGAAGGTGACTTTATTCACCCCATTTCCATAGAATCCTCTCCTCGTTCTCTTATCAAATTTGTCTTCCCAAAAGATCCAATCCACCTGGTTTCTCTAACGGGAATTCTCTCCTCGTCGCTAGGTGGAATTCAGCATGCTGTATATATGTTGTCACATCGTTCCCTTCACAACTTTCTCACAGCACTTCTGCATTTTATTGACATTCTCTTTGCCCACTTGGTCCCCCTCATCATTAACTGAGAGCCGTCTGTGGGGAGGAACAGTGTGTGATTCTTCTGTGAAGTCCTTGCACGCGGCCCAGCATAAGGCATTATAAGTTCCCCTCCGGAGTTTACTGAAACAATAAGGGGTCATGGAAAAGGGAAAAGAAACTAATTCTGTACTTTCATAAGTCACAGACCTCAGGAGAGGTGGGAAGGTGCCATAAATATAAATAAAAGTGTGCTGGCCTCAGTTTATCACAGCTCCCAGGATGAGTCTCTCTCTAGTTAGGGCTGAGAGTAATGGATAAGGGCAGTACCTTCCTGGAAGCATAATAGCTGGGAGTGCATGAGACCTGGGCTCTGATTCCACAGAATCACCCACTAGCCAAGTGACTTCCATTGTCTTTCTCTATCGCCGCCTACAAAGGAAGGAGATAGACGGTAAATGTTTTCACGATGGCATTTACGGGCTGTTAGAAAGATTGACTTCAAGTTTCCCAATGCATTTAGAACAAAGGGTAAATTGTCTAAAATGCAAATTTGTGTCATCTTGCATGGGCATTTGCTTCAAGTTGATATCTTCAATAAAATACTTTTTCAAGTTCCTCAATTTAATTGTGCCTTTTCTCCTGGCATGAGTTGGTAAGTGAGTACAGTGTGCCATGGCTTATAGGAGCTTATGAACTACATTCATTGATGAATTACAAGGTACCTTTACTATCAGATGTAATCAGGGGCGCCTAGGGGGCTCAGTTGGTTAAGTGTCCGGCTTCGGCCTAGGTCACGATCTCGCTGTTCCCGAGTTCGAGCCCTGCATCGGGCTCTGTGCTGAGAGCTCAGAGCCTGGAGCCTGCCTCAGGTTCTGTGTCTCCTTCTGTCTCTGCTCCTCCCCCGCTCACGCTCTGTCTCTCTCTCAAAAATAAACATTACAATAAAAATTTCAAATGTAATCATACCTTACTTTTCACACAACACTGTGAACTTTGTGAGGTGATTTTTTTAAATCTCTCATTAAAGTTTCTAATAATCTTAGGGAATAGGGGGAGTAGATTTGATGTTCCCTGTTTTAAGTGGGCTGAAAGTGATGATGATATATTAAATGATTTTCTCTGTGTTACTGAGCCACAGCACCATAGAACTAAAACTTTACTGATTATTTGCAGTGCATCACGTTTTTTCTAAAGTGTAGTGAGGCCAAGGGACTGAGTGCAATGTTCAACTTTCCTGGGACACTTCTCAAGGTATTGGTTCATATTGGTTCTTTTTTGTTGTTGTTGTTAAAACAAACACACAAACAGGATGAAATTAGGCAAGACAGAATGTTTTGGTAGGTTTAGGCTCTCAAAAACATTTCCTACAGCCATAAAGTGTCACATCACTTTCTTTCCATGATTTCTAAATCTGTTAGTTTTGGTATTTCTGTGTGATGGTGTAATCAACAAAAACCACACATGTCCTAATCATAGTCATCCAACATGGTTTTCGAGTAAGTTTTGACCAGGAGTTAAATTTAACAGTTCTTGAAACTCCTCAGTTCCGGGGTCTATACTGACACCTTCCTCTCTAGAAGGCTATTGATTATGCAGTTAGGATCAATAACCATACATGTTTTCAACCTCGTAGTAAGCAATTAAGCATTATTATGAGAATTTCATACTGACACTAGACTCTAAATCCTGATTGAAGTTACTGACTTCAAAACAGAAAACCTGTTTTATAGATAGGAGCTAAAAGAATAGAATTATAGGTTTAAAATAATTTTAGAATTTTTGAATGAGATATAAAAATTTTATATTAGAATCAAAATAAAGATGAATATCACCATTCTCTGATAATTACGGGGAAAAGTAGATACAAACATCTCAGTTTCCAGGTCTTTTATAATCTCAGCTACAAGGTGAATTCTTGACATGTGATTGAATCACCTTGGCCTCTAGTTACTATGATGTACAAACATCGATATCAGCTCAATGAGTTTTTTTTTTTTATCTCACTTACATGTAAGTTGCATTTATTATTTTGTGCAGTGGTTCTCAACCTTGGTTATACCTGAACTTTTAGAATTTTTTGAAAATTCTAATTAAAAAATTGAAAATGTTTAGAATTTTTAAAAAAACACTGATGCTTGGGTTGGGGGACCAAAGATTCAGTGTGAATTAGTCTCAGATATTGCCCATTTATCAGAATATTAAAAGTTTTCCAGTTCATTCCAATGTGAAGCTAAATGTGTAAACACATTCAGTCTTTTATAATGAGACCAGGTGTAAACATAGGGTCTCCATGTGCACTGTTTTAAGTTTGGGAGATGTTTTGGTCACATAAAGCTGGTTAATGCAGATATAGCTTTAAAAGAAATAGGCCCTCACTTATCAGATATACTATTACTTTATAGAAGAAAGATCATTTTAAGATAATTGTAAAGAAAAAATAAACCTTTCAGATCATCGAACCTATGGTTAAGTGCCCTACCTTTTCAGTCTTATACGATCTTGGTTGATGGTTCAAATGAAATTCTGAAGGATCTGAATAATACTCTAGTGAAACAAAATGATATTTGCATAATTTTCATGTCTAACATATTTCAGTCAATTTTAATGACTAAAAATCAATAATGCGTGGATGATATATATAGTTTTGCATTGCCAGGACTGTTTTATTAAGTGAAAGAACCAGTTCCCAATAGAGCAGGAAGTCACTGCCACCATTTGAAGAAGGACTCCAAAAGGCAGTGTTGGTATGCGTGGGGTCTGTGTGTAACCCCCGAGTCATGGCCTTTCAGTCCAGCAGAAGACCTTTCTTGTCACGTCACCTGCCCAGTGAGGTAGGGCACACCACAAGGGAACTATTTACTGGCCTCGGCAGCAGTCATGATCCAGAGTAAAAGCTCTGTTTTGATACAGTAGCATTTATTCAGAATCATTTACTATTCACATAACATTTGACTGAATGGAAAAAAGTGTTTACAGTTGTAATTTTTTCAGCACGCAAAATGCCTTATGCTTTGATTAATTCCAGCTTCTTGCAGTCACGCCTGTATAATATTTATGTCTCTGATTTACCATTTATGAGAATTAGCAGCTTTTCTATTATAATTATACAACCCCACCCTTCAACATTGTCTGAGATAGCTTAACTTTTTCCTCCGGTGAAATATTTTAATTTATATTTTATTTTCTGGCTTCATTTTTCCATTCATCCTTTTTGGAATGTAACTTCAATTAAAAAAAATGGAATTGGTTCTCACTAATTTGCTACTAAACAACTCTAAGCAGAACATGCATTATTAGCATGCTGTCAGGAAAAATGTTAACAAATCTGAATTGACTCTTAATGATTGCAGCAGTCAGGAGGTTTACATTACCACGCACGCACACACGCACAATCCTTTTTTCAAAAGAGTGTTTGGTGTTACTTATGAGCTGGAAGCATAGTTTCAAATTTTTTTCATTAATATCTGTATTTATATTGTACAAGTTGAGGAGGTAGCTATAACACCGTGAACTTGGCAAGAATAGAGAAAAGCAACGTGATTTCCAGTCTCCGAACACAAGTCTTGCAGACTAGGACAGCGGCCCTCTGACATATCATCTTCATATCTGACATCTCACGTGTTTGTATTTCTTCCAGTGGGTACTAAATATGTGAACAAAAATTGTCGTCAGTTGAGCTGCATGATGATGACAGTCCCCAAAGGGCAATCCAGCCGTCTGGATATTTTAGATTGTCCTAACCGCATCATATGAGGTGGATGTAGGCGCCATACAAAGGTCCCTAGAAAGCCGTTTCCTTCGTCTTAGATAATAGTTTTCAGTGATTTGGTGAAAAATCACAGAACTCTGCACTTTCTCTTTTGAAATTTTTTTTACCAGTGGTTGATACAGTAAGTGATAACACAATACTTCTATTCTGTCAAAAAAAAGTAACACAGTGATTTATCTTAATGCGTGTTAGGTATTCAGTACCTCTTATTTCCAGATCTACAGAATAAATTCCTTGTATAGCTTAGAGCTGAAACCAGAGGGAAAATTGTTTCTCTTTATAAACCATGCATTCTGTTTCATCAGATAAGGAGAAAAGCAAAACTCATCTTTATCTCCTTTCCTCTATTATGTGGCTTTTCATTTTGATTTTAAGAGTTGAACTTACTGATCTTATCTTGTTATATAAATTATACATGTTCAGTGTATATAGTGTAGGTGAACAGTAGGAAAAGTTAAGAAACAAAAACAAAAACCACAACCCCCCACCCGAAAGTAAAACCCCCCTTATAATTGCAGGAAAGAAAAATTTCATTTTAATGAAAATATTACCTAATAATGTTTTTTACTTTCCCTAAATGTCATGACTTTCATATTAACATACATTTTCAAAAAAAAAATCCTATCTCCTTCAAGAACATACTTTTGTTTCCTTTTTGTGTATTTTGAACATATATTTGCAGGCACTAAGAATTATTTTAAAAGCATAGGTTTTATTCCTTGGTATTCCATAGCTAGCAGTGATAAAGTTGGACCTTTGGATTGATTTTAATTATTCACTTCTAAAGACTGGTTGTGTTGAATATCCTGTGGTAGCTAAATCCAATGACACACCCAGTGATCTTTCTTTAGAATACATTTTCAGAAGTGGTTTTGGGGCGCCTGGGTGGCGCAGTCGGTTAAGCGTCCGACTTCAGCCAGTTCACGATCTCGCGGTCCGTGAGTTCGAGCCCCGCGTCGGGCTCTGGGCTGATGGCTCAGAACCTGGAGCCTGTTTCCGATTGTGTCTCCCTCTCTCTCTGGCCCTCCCCCGTTCATGCTCTGTCTCTCTCTGTCCCAAAAATAAATAAACGTTGAAAAAAAAAAAAGAAGTGGTTTTACTTCTTGAACAGGTATTAAAACATTAAGGCACTTGACCTACACTTTTAAAATGCCCTTTAGAAAATGTCTGTTCCTTTAATACATCAATTTCCTGTGTGTCTTCTGTTACAAGTTGCATCAAGTATATCTTCATATGCATGCCATATACCAGAAATGCAAATACAAGTGCATAAAACAACAGCTATGACACCTACTACATAACAGATGGATACATTTTTACGGATATTTTCAAAAAATACTATGGTAAACCTTTATCAAGTCAGTTCCTCATATAGTTTTTTTTAAAAGGTACAGAAAACAAAGTATTTAAATTTACAAATATTGGAGTTGCGTATTCAGATTCCCAGTGGAAAACTGTTGATATGATAAAATGTGGAATTTGAGAAGCTCTATGTTTATTACATATAAGGACATGGGCATCCTATAGGAAAGCCACATGGGTCCTCCTCTCTCCATTCAGCCTTCTGGTAGTGCCGAACCCAAGTCACCCAGCAGAGGAGCCCAAGAAGTGATCTGCTCTGTGTTCAACCTCCTGATCCTGAGTGAGTGCGAAGGAAGCAGTAATGGGGTTGGGAGACCCGAGACGTGTCTTGTGCTGTAGGAATTGTCAGGAGGTATTTTCTTCCTTTTTTTTTTTTTTCTTTTCTCATGACTACTTCTAGACTGATAAGAAAGCTCAAGTTCCTACTTGAAATACTTTACATATATTTGTATATAATCACTCTCATAGCTGTTATTTTAGTGAGATCATGAAAATCCTAATCACTTGAATCTGCATAGGTAGAACTCAATACTAATAATAAAAAAGAGTTTAACATTAATATATTTGTGTCATGTAGCTAATATATTGTATGCTCTCGATATTTTTACAACCTAGATAATATACCACACCAATATATAAACTAAGGATAGACACATAATACTTCTGTTATTCTGTATTATGTATTTTGTTACTCTTTGTAATAGAAAAAGACAGTTTGGTTTGATGGCCATTTCTGTTAGATGATGAAGACTAAACACCATACCCTAATAGATAATTATATTTATACATAAAACAAGAGAAATTACTAGCCCTACCTACCTATTCATCTTTGTGCCTTCCCACAAACTCATACGTTATTTTCAGGTGAAATTTTTCAGAAAAGGAAAGCAAAAGTTGGTAAAAATAGGTTCATTCATTCATTTTTAGTATAGTTCGCATACAGGGTCACATTAGCTTCATGTGTATAACACAGTGATTCAACAGTTGTATACGTTACTCCACGCTCATTGTGAGAAGTGCACTCTTAACCCCCATCCCTATTTCCCTCATCCCCTCACTCACCTCCCCTCTGCTAACTATCAACTTGTTCTCTGTAGTTAAGAGACTGCTTTTTTGTGTCATTTTTCTTTTCTATTTGATTTGTTGCTTAAATTCCACATATGAGTGAAATCATACAGTGTTTGTCTTTCTCTGACTTATTTCACTTAGCATAATACCCTCTAGATCCACCCATGTTGTTGCAAATGGCAAGATTTCATTCCCTTTTTTTTAAATTTTTTAAGTTTATTTATTTTTGCCAGAGACAGAGTGCGAGCACGAGCTGGGGAGGTGCAGAGAGAGAGAGAGGGAGACACAGAATCAGAAGCAGGCTCCAAGCTGTCAGCACAGAGCCCGATGCGGGGCTCGAACTCACGAACCGTGAGATCATGACCTGGCCCGAAGTCGGATGCTTAACCGATTGAGCCACCCAGGCGCCCAAGATTTCATTCCTTTTTACAGCTGAGTAATAATCCATTGTGTGTGTACCATATCTTGCTTATCCATTTGTCTATGGATGGCCATGTGGGCTGCTTCCAAAATTGGGCTGTTGTAAATAATGCTGCAGTAAACATAGGGGTTCATATATCTTTTTGAGTTAATGTTTTTGTATTCTTTGTGTAAATACCCAGTGGTGCAATCACTGGATTATACGGTAGTTCTATTTTTAGTTTTTTGAGGAACCTCCACACTGTTTTCCACAGTGGCTGCACCAGTTTGCATTCCCACCAGGAGTGGATGAGTGTACCTGTCTCTCCACGTCCTTGCCAACACTTGTTGTTGCTTGTGTTTTTGATGTTAGCCATTCTGACAGGTGTGAGGTGAGCTCACTGTGATTTGGATTTGGATTTCCCTGATGGTGAGTCATGTTGAGCATCTTTTCACATGTCTGTCGGCCGTGTATGTCTTCCTTGGAGAAACGTCTATTCAGGTCTTCTGCTCAGTTTTAATTGGATTGTTTTCTTGGTGTTGAGTTGTATAAGTTCTTTACATATTTTTGATACTAACCCCTTACTGGATATGCAAATCACCTCTCCCACTCAATAGGTTGTCTTTTTGTACTGTTGATTTTTGTTATTTATTTGATTATTTGTTTTTGGTGTTTATTTGTTTGCTTTTTTTTGTGTGTGTGCAGAAGGTTTTTATTTTGATGTACTCCCAATAGTTTATTTCTGCTTTTGTTTCCTTTGCCTCAGGAGACATATCCAGAAAGATGTTGCTATGACTGATGTCAAAGAAATTACTACCTGTGGCCTCTTCTAGGATTGTTATGGTTTCGGGTCTCACATGAGATCTTTAATTTATTTTGAGTTTATTTTTGTGTGTGGTGTTAAGAAAATAGTCCAGTTTCATTATTTTCCATGTAGCTGTCCAGTTTTCCCAAAAATAAACTGTTTTAAAAGACCGTTTTTTTCCCCATTGCATATTCTTTCTTCCTTTGTTGAAGATTAATTGATCATATAATCATGGATTTATTTCTGGGCTCTCTTTTCAGTTATTTGATCTGTGTGTCTGTTTTTGTACAAGTACCATACTGTTTGATTACTAGAGCTTTGTAGTATATCTTGAAATCTGGAATTGTGATACCTCCAGATTTGTCCTTTCTTCTTTTTGTAAGGGGTCTTTTGTGTTTCCATACACATTTTAGGACTATTTGTTCTAGTTCTGTGAAAAATGCTATTAGTTTTTTGATAGGGATTGCACTGAATCTATAGATCACTTTTGGTAGTATGCACATTTTAACAATATTTGTTCTCTCAATTGATGAGCATGGAATATCTTCCCATTTGTTTTTGTAATCTTATTTTCTTTTATCAATTTTTTATCGTATGGTCTTTCAGAGTATGCTCTCTCACCTCCTTAAGTTTATTTCTAGGAGTTTGTATTCTTTTTGGTATAATTGTAAATTAGATTATGTTTAGTTGCTTTTGGCTACTTTATTATTAGTACAAAGAAATGCAACATATTTCTGCATATTGATGTAGTGTCGTCCAACTTCACTGAGTTCATTTGTCAGCTCTAGTAGTTTTTTGGTGAAGTCTGAAGGGTTATTTATATATAGAATCATGTCATCTTCAAATACTGAAATTTTTATTTCTGTCTTGCCGATTTGGATGCCTTTTATTTCGTTTTATTTTCTGATTTCTGTGGCTAGGACTTCTAGTACTATGTTGAAAAAAAGGGGCGAGAGCGGACATCCTTGTCTTGTTCCTTATCCTGTGGCAAAAGCTCTCAGTTTATTCCCCATTGAGTTTGATGCTAGCTGGGGGTTTTTCATTGCTGGCCGTTATTATGTTGAGGTGTATTTTGTTGAGGGTTTTTATCATGAATGAATGTTATACTTTTTCTGCATCTGTTGAAATGATCATATTTTTTCCCTTTCTCTTATTGATGTGATGTATCAATTTGATTGGTTTGCAAATATTGAATCATGCCTCGTGTTCCAGGAATAAATCCATTTGATTGTGGTGAATGATATTTTTAATGCATATTTGGATTCAGTTTGCTAATGTTTTGAGGAGAAGTTTTGCATCTGTGTTCATCAGAGATATTGGCCTGTAGTTCTCTTTTATTTAGTGTCTTTGTTTATCTAATTTTGGTATCAGAGTAATGCTGGCCTCAGAGAATGAATTTGGAAGTTTTCTTTTGTCTTCTATTTTTTTTTTTTTTTGGAATAGTTTGAGAAGAATAGGTATTAGCTCTTCTTTAAATTATTTGGTAGAATTCACCTGGGAAGCCATCTGGTCTTAGACTTTGTTTGCTGGGAGTTTTTTGATTACTGATTCAATTTCGTTGCTAGTAAATGGTGTGTTCAAATTCTTTGTTCCTTACTGATCCAGTTTTGGGAGGTTATATGTTTCTAGGAATCTGTCCATTTCTTCTAGGTTGTCCAATTTGTTGGCGTATAATATTTCATAATATTCTCTTACAGTCCTTTGAATTTCTCTGGTATTGGTTGTTGTTTCTTCTATTTATTTTCTGATTTTATTTATTCGAGTCTTTTTTTTTTTTTTTTTGTGCATGGCTATATGTGTATCAATTTTGTTGATCTTTTCAAAGAGCAAAGAGCTCCTGGTTAAAAATAAGTTATTTTTTAAAATCTTGGGGCGCCTGGGTGGCTCAGTCGGTTGGGCGTCCGACTTTGGCTCAGGTCACGATCTCGCGGTCCGTGAGTTCGAGTCCCGCGTCGGGCTCTGGGCTGATGGCTCAGAGCCTGGAGCCTGTTTCCGATTCTGTGTCTCCCTCTCTCTCTGCCCCTCCCCTGTTCATGCTCTGTCTCTCTCTGTCCCCAAAATAAATAAACATTAAAAAAAAAAATAAAATTTAAAATCTTTTATTTCATTTTAATCAATAATGTTAAGTTTTACCTGTTGGTTAAAGTTTTATTGTTGTCCCCTTGCTTTTTCTTTTCCTAAATAAAATGTCGAAGATGGAAATACCTATAATGACTTTAAAGATTTTACATAGTAGCGTGGGTAGAATGCCAAAGAAATCAGTCTCTAAAAAGAAAACTGTCTTCTGTATGTTTAATGGGAAATTAGGTGTTATTATTTAACTGGGTAAACTGAGGAAATGGAATCTCTTTGTGAGGTTTTGTTACTTTATCTTTTTGTTACTGACAATATTTCATAATTCTATTAGAACAGATGTTCACTTCCCCATTTTTTTTCCTTTTAAAATATCTCAATTTCTCCTAACTCTACAGAATTTTTTTAGAAAGTATTAAATGAAAATATCTGGTAACATTAGGGATCTTTTCTTCTTTCTTTCACCAAGATCCTCAAATGTTCTCACACGGCAATAATCATTATGACTCTCATTCTAATGAAGCCCTACGTTGGTATTTGACTAAATTGTTATTGTAGTATCAGAACTAAGACATATTCCCGTGGGCTTCTGGCATTTGGGTAGGCTTTCTTCTTCTAGTTAATTAATTAATTTTAATACAAAGCATCGTCTATTGAGTTGCTAGGTGGGCCCGCCATAATACAGAGTTATTGTAAATTCATACGGGCTTTCTATAGTGGAAATCATTAGAAACAGGCAGTTTACAGATTCGGGAGTTTTTGTGTTTTGTATCACTTAGACAATAAAACAGTCTTAGAGGTCAGCAACTTTTGTTATGAAATTCTAACTTTTTGCTGTCTTTGCCATACATATTTCACAGAAAGTAAAAAAAAAAAAAAAAAAAAAAAGCAGTCTTGCATTTTGCTAATAAGGTGCCAGAGGCCCGAGGCAAGGCACCATCAACACAATACCTCCTATACCAGAAGTAGGAAGTGCTTGGGTATCAAGGGCCCATTCACTCTGTCCCTGAGGAAAGGTCAGCCCGGGTTGATCTCTCGCTCCCACTCACATGATTGCTTAGGCCTTGGCCGTAGACTGTGGATGCAGAACTTGTGCGAGCATCGGCAGTACAGCTGTCTTTTGCTCTGCCTTTTTTCTTTTCCTTTTCTTTAGCCTTCTTTGGCCGTGACTCAGATAATTTCCGTTCCGTTCAGACAGCGGGGGCTGCACACACGACCTGAGCGTCAGTGCCGTGCAGATCCGGGCCTCAAGGAACTCGAAAGCTACCAAGTGACCCCTTAACCAAAAACAAAATCTTGAGGAAAACATTTCAAATAGCGTATACATCTTTACATCTCAGTAAGCTTTTTCCAAGGCAGATGGATCTAACTGATCATTTTATCCAAACCACCACAGTGAAATATCTTTTCTTTAAAGTGATTAAAACTGAGAACTCTCCTTTTACGTGCGATCTTCATAAATGTTTTTTCTTTTGTCAATTCTAGAAGATTTTGATGTATTGGTTATTGGACAACCAGGATTGTTTCTGAGTGATAACTAATGAAATATTATGGACACTAGGAGCACTGGACAGTGGCCAGGCACGGGTGGCTGTGGGACCATGGGAGCAGTGGCCGGTGGCCAGGCATGTGTATCTGTGGAACCACAGCCTCTCCCGGAAGCCCGGTTATTGTGTCTCCAGCACCAGGGCCAGTTACTACGAATGCTAATAGTCATCATTTATTTAACATTTAATACATGCCAGGCACTGTGCAGTGCAGCCATAGGTAGTAATGGGGCAGGCAGGCTGGATCCGGGAACCCAGGGAAAGTTCCCACAGGATCAGCCAGGAGGGTCCTTGGCTTCACGTAAGATAGAAATCACACGTGAGCCGGTGAAAGTGATGAAAACAGTTTCTTGAATAGCGTGAGTGACAGAAAGAGAATAGCAGACGGAGTGTCTGAGAGACTCGGGAAGGAGAGAAGAATGAGTGTAGCCATTGCTGGGGTTAGAGGTTTATAGTGGAAAGGCACATGGGGTACATGTTCATCCAGGAATCCAGGGTAGGGTCCAGTCAAAGGCAAGTGTCAGGTGAACAGAGTGTGTTATTCTGTAACTCATCAAAGGTGGGGCTATGGTTGCCCATGTCAGTCGAGGTTTGTTTGAAGCAGATGTCCTGGAACATGTTTGGGATCTGGCTCTTCTTAGGTGTTATCAGGTGTTCGGGGTCTGGGATGAAAGTCAAAGAATGTTTAACTTTCTTGTTTCCCCTTGAAGTGGGAACATAGCTTCTTTGGCTTCTTCAGAGGCAACATATGAAACGTGGTAAATGGGACCCAGAAAAACAACAGAGATGGAATCTTACTAACATGGCTCCTTCGGGGCACCTGCTGGCTCAGTCGGGTAAGTGGCCAGCTTCGGCTCAGGTCATGATCTCAGGGTTTGTAAGTTCAGGCCCCAGTTGGGCTCTGCGGTGATAGTGTGGAGTCTGGAATTCTCTCTCTCTCTCTTTCTGTCTCTGCTTCTTCCTCACTTGTGCTCTCTCTCTCTCTCTCAAGATAAATAAATCAACTTAAAAAAATAAATAAAATGGAGTCCCTTCAACTTCCCCTTCAGTACCACTTATTCAATTCACTTACCACGCTTTGAGGTAAGTGCCTTGATGATTCCCGTTTTGGAAACAAGGTTGCTGAGCAACAGTTTCAGGAGCTTGGTCCAGATCACGCAGTAGCAGAGCCAGACTCTGGACGTATACAGGTCAGGTCGTAGATTCCACAGCCTTGACCACCATTGAAATCAATGTAATTGGAGGTGACTTCACAGACAATTCTTTCACACAGTTGGTAGGTAACATAATGGATCATTCAGCTCTCAGTGTGGTTGCAAACATTAATTTAAAAAATACATGATTTAAATAATACATTAATTTAAAAATATATGTATTTTTTAAGTATAAAAATACATATAAGCAGATCTCAAATACAATATTGAAATCTATCATTTATTTATTTGTTTTGTATTTTACATTCCACATGTGAGTGAAACCTTATGGTATTTGTCTTTCTGTGTCTGATTTGTTCCACCTGGCATAATTCCCTTGAAGTGCACTCTTGTTGCAAATGGCGAGGTCTCATACTTTATATGGCTGTGTAATATTCCACACTCTGTATATTCACAGATACAGAGAACAGACTGATGACTGCCAGAGGGGAAGGGGATGAGAGGGTGAGAAAAATGGGTGATGGGGGAGGGAGGTACAGGCTTGCAGTTGTGGAAGGACAAAGTCACGGGGCTGAAAGGCACAGCAAAAGGAATACTGTTAGCGATACTGTGATTGTGTTGTGTGCGGACAGGTGCAGACACTATACTTGCTGGGAGCATCGCAGACACGCAAAGATGTTGTTTCACTGTGTTGTACACCTGAGAGTAACGTAACACTGTGTGTCAACTACTCAAAAAAACCCAGATAATAAATAAAAACAGAAAATAAATAAAAATGTATATGTATATGTGTATATATACAGTAAAGCCTTGGATTGCAAGTAACTTGTTCTGTGAGTTTTCTGCAAGATGAGCAAACATTTCTAATAAATTTTAACCTGATGAATGAGCAATGTCTACAATATGAATAGTATGTGACCCCAAATGTCACATGATCACAACTGAGACAATCTCTCTCTCCCTCTCTCTCTCTCTCTCTCTCTCTCTCTCTCTCTCTGGGATTGTAGGTGATCTTCTCCCATTCTCAGATGCTCAGTCTCAGGCTGTGGTGTTTGGCAGAAATGAGTGATTTTTCAGGATGTTGGAAAGTGCCCACAACTGGCACTGGTGTATTTTCTGTCCCTTCAAAGCACCTGTGGACAGTCCTTTGCTTTTCCAGACAAGAGTAAGGTTAGGAAGGCTTTGCTTCATTCTCGGTCAGGCTGCCTGCAGATAGAGACCCATTCCTCTGCTGCCCTATTGCCGGTTACATGAAATACAGTACATGACAAGAGTTTATTAATACCATACTAAGTCAACATCCGTTAGTGGGTAGTGAAAGTAACCCTCCTCTCTCTTGTCTCCCTCATATCAGTCATGAAGGTTTTCAAAGGTAAGTGTGGGTTAATTTGTTTTTTTTTCTTACATTTTGTATTTTCTTTATTATTTTGTATTATATTACAGTATTGAAATCATTTTTATATGAATATTTTTGGGTTGTGGAACGAATCATCTGAGTTTCCATTATTTCTTCTGGGGAGATTCACTTTGGTATACAAGTGCTTTGAATTACAAACATGTTTCCGGAACAAATTATGCTCTCAAACCAGATTATGCTCTCAAACCAAGGTATTATCGACTACATTTTACCAAACTGTTCCCCTCATGACTGGCATCTGGGTTATTTCCCCCACTGTCAAAACTGCACAGTGGAGAACTTACTGGAAATCACCATTTTTAGGCCAAACATAGTTTAATATTTACAAGTTCATACTATTAAGATATAACCTTGATACCTGAGCAAGATGTACTCTGGATCGTACATACAGACTTTTAAAAATGACACTTAGAGCAGTTTTGGGTACACAGCATAACTGAGAGGTATGGAGAGTTCCTATACACCCCTGCCCCCCACAGCCCCCCTCCCTCCACTGTCCACATCCCCCACCAGTGTGCCACATTATTTACAGCTGGTGAACCTACGTTGACCCACCATTATCACCGGAGTCCATAGTTTACGTTAGGACTTCCCTCTGTTTTACGTTCTATGGGCTTAGACATGTTCATAAGGATGCGTATCCGTCGTTATGGTATCTTACAGGATAGTCTCACTGCCATGAGAGCCCTCTGTGCTCTGCCTGTCTATCCCTCCCTCCCCCACCCCCTGATCTTTTTACTGGGTCCCTACTTTTGCTTTTTCCAGAGTGTCCTATAGATTCCAACTATAGATAGGAACAGTTACAGTAGGTTAATGGTTCAAGATTGGCTTCTTTTACTTAGTGGTGACTCTTCATGGCTTCACAGCTCATTCCTTCGTAGCACTCATATTCCATTGTCTGGTTGTGCCACAGTTTATTTATCTGCTCCCCTAATGAGGGAATCCTAGTTGCTGTCAGGTTTTAGTAATTAAGAAGGAAGTGGCTGTTGGGGCACCTGGGTGGCTCAGTCGGTTAGGCCTCCAGTTCTTGATTTCAGCTCAGGAGATATATGTATGTATATTTATATATACATATATGATTGAGAGTGCTTAGCACAACTTAGATGTCTTCTCACTGTGTAATGCAGATCAAGAGACAAAATCAATTTGTATTTAAAATAAAACATGCTGCTCATTGTCAACACTGAATGTGGTGAATTTGAACTCATTTAAATCATAATTAAGGGCCTTAAATAAGAATATTGTTCCCATTAATGAGAGCACAAGTGGGGGAGGGGCACAAAGAGGGGGACAGAGGGTCCAAAGCAGGCTCTGTGCTGATGGCAGGGAGCCTGATGCCTGGCTTGAACTCCCTACCCTGAGATCATGACCTGAGCCACCGGAGGAGCCACCCACGAGCCCTTCATTATTTTGCCAATTTGAAAGGGAACACAAAAATAAGTAATTGAAGAGTCTGCTTGATAAATTATACAACCTATGTCTTTACTAAGTGACAATATTTATAGTGAAGAATTATGATTATAAAAATGTTTATTTTCACTGTATAATCTTTTTCTTAACATGAAATGTATAATGTGTGAGACACTTTTAGTTTTACTGTGTTTCCTCCCTGTTAACAGGGCAACAAAGGGGCAGGTGCCTAACACTTTATCTTTGCACAGCCAGAAAGCTTAGATACAAATTCTGGTTTTAATACTGGCCAAGCATTGGCCTTTGTTATCATTGTTATTTTATTTTATTTTATTTTATTTTATTTTATTTTATTTTATTTTATTTTATTTTGTATTATTTTATTTTGTATTATTTTATTTTATATTATTTTACTTCATTTTATTTTATTTTTGAGAGAGAGAGAGAAAGCGCGCGTGTGTGCATGTGCACATAAGTAGTGGAGGGGCAGAGGGAGAGAGAGAGAGCGAGAGAGAGAGAGAGAGAGAGAGAGAGAGAATGTTAAACAGGTTCCATGCTGTCAGTGCAAACCCTGACTCAGGGATGGATCCCAGGACCCTGTGATCACCACCTGAGACAAAATCAGGAGCCAAATGCTTAACCGATTGAGCCACCCAGGTGCCCCAGGCTTTATCATTGTATTTCTGTCTGATTTTAACCATACTTCAGTTTAGATCCTTAAACTTTAGTTTAGTTTCTGTGTTTTTTAGATGCCTATATTCCCAGTGTAAGTTTCTTCATATCCTTAACTCAAGAAGAATATTAATGTATGAATAAATACATCTTTATTGCAAATAAAATGAAAATAGAGGAGGCACATATAATTATGGGGATGTGAAATTTTTTACCAAAGTTCATCACTGTCTAGTCATAACAGCAAAAATGTGGTTCCCATAGTACAGCATGTTAGTAATAGACATTTACAAATGCAGCCAGCCATATGTTTAATCAACATAAAACACATTTTGGAGGACTTAAACTTAGCTACATAAATGAAAGAGTAATGAAGTTAGTTACAGACTTTTTGGATACATTTGCCACTTCCTCTAATTAAGAAGATTAGTAATATTAACATTTAATGCTGCTTTATATTTTCAAAAGGCTTAGCTCATTAATGATTATAAATTTCCCTGGCATGTCCGCAATTATCATTATTCTCAATTTTATAGATGAGGGAATTTGCAGAAGAAAGTTAAGTACTTGGAATAGATTTTGAGTCCACGGGATTTCAGTGGGAAGACTGGCCCTCTGTGGTGCCAGGCACTGGTAGACTGCACTCATCACGGGAGAAGAAAGCAAAAAACAAACAAAAAACCTGTATGGGTTTTGATCGAATCTTTTAAAATGCAGGGGTCTGCAGTCCAAACGAGTTCAAAGACGAGCCCTGTCCCTTACTAGTTATGTCTTCTTGAGTGAGTTACTCTCATGGGATTTATATACATGCTGAATCAAATGACCTTCTCTAAAGACTCGGAATACAGCAAGCATTTGGTAAAGTTGAGTGTTGTTATTTTGACGATGGTGGCGACGATGATGATGATGATGGCGGTGACCAGACAGATGAGGTGGAGGTCAGGTGCAGAGGATACTTTTCAGGTAAACCGAAATGCAGAGATCTGTGCTACAGAAAGACCCCAGAGGGTGGGAGTAGCAGACTAAGATCAGGAGTTGACCAACAGAACAGTAGTTAAGGTCACCACTTCTCCGTTGCTCCCAGAGCGTTGCTCAAGTTGCTGGTTGGCTGGCCTTAGGAAGGAAGAGAAAGTTCCGTAGGGACAGATCACAGAGGTTACTTTACAGATAGTCCGGTGATATGGATAATTTGTACTTCCTGTCCTCTGCATATACTGTGATCAGATTTATCTTGCTAAGCAGTAAGCTTTTAACAAATTAAGGGTGTGAAAACGAACTTTTTGGGGGTCGTAATAACGCTGCTTATGAATCAAAACATTATTTTCAAGTACCTAATATAATTTATGCATAATTATGTGCTAGTGTAATAATCACCCATATATTTGCAGGCTGACATTTTATAAAATTTGAAATACATGCAACTCTCATCTTCAACAAAATCCTGACAATTACCAGGCATTTATATCTGTATTTACATCTTCATTGTTTCTGCATCTCTCTACCTATTTTACAGATTAGAAAGCTAAAGTCTTGGAATTTTAATTGATTTTTCTAAGGAAAGTGCCTGAAGTAGAATTCCAACTTGGCACTTTTTACGGTATTTATATTGTCTTCCTTAATATGATTTTCTCCTATTCATTTGATGAGGACTGACATTTAAGATCTCTAGAACTTGGGAAATCAAATAATTTCCATCCTCTAAAAATAATAAAAGATGCATTTATATTAAGAAAACATATATAGACATACATATCATTGCTTTTCAGAAGATGCTCATAAAATAATTTCCGAATTTTGTTATGGTAATTTTTTCTGAAAATGGTAAGAAGATTGGGTTTATGAAACTGGTGATACGGGATTGTCTCTGTCATGACGTAGAGTTATGTTCAGTCAGAACATTGGCCACACTAACTGGGGGAACGAGGAGTTGGTGAGAAGCATTTGGGGTCAGAACGAATTCTATCAGAGCCATTTAGATTAATGGAATATGTTAAAGATGCAAACCCATTACATTTGCATAATTTCTCCTGTGAAAACTTTAATCATTGGTCTCAATCTTTCTACTTTACTATAAGCATATGATTGGTTTTAATGTTTGTTACACTCATTATATTTGCAGTGTGATTAATGTGCAAAATAGTAAGAGTGAATGTTAATTCTTTGTAATTCCATTTTAATCATTCACGGAGATTCATAATTTTTATTAGAAATGTACCTCTTTTCATAATAAAGTGAATATTGATTATTTATAGGAAAAATGTAAATACATTTTGATATTATGAACATTGATGGTAAAATTTATGGAGAAACAATTTGCTATCCATCGACTTAATTTATGTCGGTTGCTCATGATACTCATTAGAAATAATTTTAAATGCCTAATAATATTTCATGGATATATTAATGCCAATTATATTTAAACTATCAAAATCTAAATCTGCATTCAATTTTAAATATGATTTTAAGCCATTAGTGAAATATCCATCAATGACTTTCTTCTCACATCACATTATTGGAATCACCATTCTGGACAGCTGCTGCCTCTTAATATATTAACTCTTCAAATCCTCATTTTCAAGCGATAAGCGAACATTTAATAAGTGTATTTTTACCTTGTTGACCTGTGGTTCAGATACTGTTAACGCTAGCTTTATCATATTTACCTTTAAAAATACAGGATGCCCAGTAAATTTAATTTCAGATAAACCATTCATATATTTTTTAGTATAAATATATCCCTACATTTTGGTATAAATAAATCCCTATTTTTTTTTTTTTTTTGGCTCTCCTCATTAAGGCACATGATACACTGGGTTCCTCTTCACTCTTTTAAACTAAAAACTGAGTCTGGTTGCCTCAGGGGATGTGCAGGATAACCTCTTTCGTAAATTGAGGGAGAAAGCATTTCCATGGTGAGAAGACAACTGGGGTGGGGTGCTCAGGAGGGCAGATGGGGGGCTCTAAGCCTTCTCCTCCAGCTCTCTTAGGATTCAAGAGAGCAAAGGCGAGACCTTTGGAACCACTGTCACCGGGGCTCAGTGAGGTTCTCGGGGCAGCGAGCCCTGTGGGGCACTGGCTGGTTGGAGGGAGCAGTGCCTAGGGGAGGATGCCAGTTGGTAGCCTGTGCAGGGGCCCCGGATCCGCTGGGGACCCACGTCAGCCCCGCCAGCCCCTGCACAGGAAAGACCATTTCTGGAGTCATAATTTATAAAGGGGAATATGTGTGCCTGTAAAACCACAATACATATTTTGCAACAATACCTAGAAACAAAAAGAGACAAATTTGATATTAAAGAACCGTGGTCTGTGAGTGGAGAGGAAATAGGAGTAGGAGAGAAAAACAAAGGGACATTGATTGAGAACTGATAACTGGGGTGCCTGGCTGGCTCAGCTGGAAGAACATGTGACTCTTGACTCGGGGTCTTGAGTTAGAGCCCCGTGATGGGTGTAAAGATCAGTAACACAAAATAAAGTAAAACACACACACACACACACACACTGATTACAGATTCTTCATAGACTCTGCCCTCATCATTGATACTTTTGGCATGTTAATCATTTGCTAGTTTTAGCCACACAGATGTTCATTCATGCCCTTTTTGAAGCAGTCACTGAAAGTCTGTTTTGTGCCAGTTTGTACGGCACCTTTGACAGTTGCTGATAAAGAGGCAGAAGACAGAGAATCTGTTCAGAATCTTGGGGAATCAGAGAGTCACCTGAGGGGTCAAATGGGAACATAGACTCAGGGCTATTGTGGAGATGAGGTGAACAGGGGCACCGAGGACCACGGCCGCAAGACCCAAGGGGAGTGTGAAGCAAATCCAGAGTGACTTCCCGGAGGAGGTCAGGGCTGCTGTCTCACTCTTGATCCCTTCTGCAGTAATTTAAAATCTTAAGTATTTTTGTGGTGATGATGCCACCTGCCTACTGATTAATCTGAAATCCGTGTATAGTTGCGTTTTATGATTATTGTTTCCATAGTAACAGTGAAATGCAAAAAAGATATTTATGATACTAATGCAATAAAATAATGTTTATGTAATTCTCTGTATCGAAATTCCAAATTTAGTAACTGGATATGAATAAATAAACAAGCAAACCTCTTCATAGTTGACACCTGCTATATAAGAAAATTATTTAATTAATTAAAAAGTATTGATGATTCTCTTTTGCTACCAAAACACAAAAGCTTGGAAAAATGAACATATTTCAGAGTTACAATCTGAAATTTGAAAAAAGCGCATTTTCTATTTTCACGTGGATAAACGTGAAAATCAGCAGCAGTGAAAACACTGTTGGCATACTTGAACCACATGTAATGATTGACCCATTGGGAATTGTCACTTAAAGAATGTTGTGTGCAAGGTCCCTCGAGCTTTTAATGCTGCTTTATTCCATAAATTTGGGGAATTTAAAGACCCTGAATTTCTTGTCATATCTATTGAAATCATGGGGGATACTAATCTTACCTGTTTAGATTTATACTATTAAACGTATTTTGATGGTTTTTCACTTCTAACTCATTATGGTTTAATGCTAGGGACTGGGGAAAATGACACATAGTCTCTCCCACGTATATTTTTTAACCCTACTTTAATTATAAGATTGACTCTTTAAAAAAGGCTAGCATTTCTTTTTTCTCAGGGGCTTAGAAATCGAAGTTACTGAATTGCCGTGAAAAGGGCTCTTCCATTGGATTTAATTTCGTGCACAAAGTATCAGCAAGTTAACAAGCCAATTCATATTTTAAAGTATTGCTAGACAGAGGTTATGTGGATTGATCTTCTAGGTTAATTTAGCATTAATCCTTACCTAAAAAATAAATTTTTATCTAAACCCCTGATAAATGACTCATCTAACCTGATTATCAGATTCCATTCTGTTTTGCCTTTCACTGTGAGTTTGGTGGTTCCCCAGAAGAACGGTGTTTTTTCTACATGTAAAACAATGTGTTAGAAAGTCTTCAGAATAGTTACTACACAGACAATAATAATTTACATGGTATTAAGTAGATAACAAGTTCTTATGAATACAGCTAGAATAAATAGTTGTAGGGTATACTGTAAAGATTGACTTATTATAATTCTTTTTCTTTTTTTTCAGGTATCTGCATAGAATTTAGCGTAATATAGTATTTAAATTGATGTTAAATATATACTGACTGCATAAATTTAAGGGTCTAAAAATATTTCTAGATGTTCATATATGTGTATATATGGAAATCAAATCTGAAGAATAAATTTTAGCCAAGTTTAAATATACTATTCCAAATATTTTCAAGACAATTTTAAAATTTTTGGTCTGAAATATACCTAGAACTGTTTGAATACACACATGTGTATGAGTGTGTGTGTAAATAATAGATTTGCTTTATGACAGATTTGAAAAATTCTGATTCCTTGGAGATGTTATGAGAATGAGGCATACTTTAAGAGAGTTTTAATAAAAGCAGATAACAGATAATTCTTCTAATTTTTTTTGTCCAATTTTGTTTTGTGTTTCTGTATTTTCATTTTTAAACATTCATTTTCTAAAGCTTCTGTTATTTTGTTTTTGGTATAGAAACGATAGACTGGGACAAAATCCATTTTACCCTGGTTAGGTCAGAGCTGTAATAAGATATCATTGATGAGGTGATGTAAGCAATAAAAATTAATATCCCATCCGACTTCGGCTCAGGTCATGATCTCATGGTTCGTGAGTTCAAGCCCCGCGTCGGGGTCTGTGCTGACAGCTCGGAGCCTGGAGCCTGTTTCCAATTCTGTGTCTCCCTCTCTCTCTCTCTGACTCTCCTCCGTTCATGCTCTGTCTCTGTCTCAAAAATAAATAAACGTTTAAAAAAAATTAATATCCCAAATAATTTCCTACAGTTCTGGAGGCTTAGAAATCCAGGATCAGAGTGGAACATGGTGGGGTCTGGTGTGAAGCACACAATTATGTTCTGTGTCCTCAAACGGAAGAGAGCAGAGTGGGAGGGTTAGCTCCGGAGGCCCTCCTCTCGAGGGCACTAACCCCAGTGTGGGGGCTCCACCCCCAGGACCCCTCATGGTCCCGCCTGCTAACACTATCACCTTGGGGGCTGGGATTTCACCATAGGGATTTTGAGAGAACCCAAACAGTCCATCACAGCCATAGAGCATTTCATCGTCTTAAAAAAATGGTTTATATTGATTTGAAAATGAAAATACCTTCTTGTGGATGAATGGAACTTGTTGTTATGATTATAAATATGACAGAGAATTGTACCATTCCTGCGTTTAAGTGTGAAACACAGTTTGAAGTCTTCATTTGCGTGTGACATCAAACATGCACACACACATCATCCTTATCACAAAGTGTAGGGCAATCAATTCAGGTAAACCAAGAGGACTCAGTAGGTGGCGAGCAGAGTAAATGTGGACAGTTCACCGCGAGCCACACTACCCACGAGCGAGTGCCCGTTCTCAAGCGTGTTGAGTGGTGAAGACATGGTAAGCCTTTCAGAGAAAGCCTCTCTTCAGAGGGTACCTGTTCTATTTCGTTCTGTTCTTTCTGAAGGTACGACCTTTTCTAAGTTCCTTGAAGAAGTAAGGGTGATATTCAAGTATCATATTTTATTGCTGGTACAAAGGGAGTTGGTCACATGTGATTCTTCAAGCATCTGACACTTTTAAAGTGCAATATGTTTTTGATACTTTCAGGAAGGAAAAACAAAATCTTGAAGAGAAATGTACTGTTAGTGTGCACTTGACAAGCGAACAGAAAATGGCAATTCTAGCTTTGAAAATGTGAACGTTTATTGATGTTTCAGCTCTGCGATTAGAAAAGAACTCCTTCCAAAGAATACTCTTATAGGTGCTGTACTTCAGACCGTGGACGCGATTTTTCCCTGGAGATTCGTGTTGTCTTCCACATTGGGAGGAAATTCATGGCCTCACCTGGCCACCACCACCTCAGATGATGCAAAATAAGAGGGTTTTTTCACCGCATATTTCCACTTTAATTTGGCAACTGATTCTACCTGGGGAAGTTTCTGACTGAGCCTGCATTTTTTTTTTTTTAATGAAAATCGCATCAGTCTTCTTTCACCTCCAGCGGTAAGGATAGGTTATAAGTCATTGTAGAGTTAGAAGTTCAGTGTATTAATCGTGAACTATTTGAAAGCATTTGCTTTGGCGGAATCAAGTAGCAGCAGGGCTCCAACTGTCCTGTAAACCACTGGGCTGTGCTGCTCTGGGAATCCGCTGTGTTACTGGACTAGTTCACCTCCTTATAAATGGTGGTGAGTTTCTCCCACCACAGTCCAGACAGCCGGGGTGAGGGGCAGAGCACGGGAGGAGCTGAGAACTCCAAGTCGAGTATAACTTGGAGGAGTTGTCTTTTATCATTACATAGCTTCTTATTGGAAAAATAGATAGAAAATAATTACTTGGCAAATTACCACACATTTTCAAGGTTCAGTCATTTAGTGGATAGATGTTACTAACAGCTTGCTCTTCTGGGGGTGCTACCAAGGGGGCGCCCCCGGGTCTCCAAGTTCACGTGGTGCCTACCTCCTAGAGCCTCCACAGGAGAGCGTGCACAGTACTCTCACCGCCACTGCATTTGACCCTGGGACATAGACCTCTTACTTCCATGCGATCGCTGGTGCTGGGCAAACCATTATGACTGTGTTTTATTTTTCTTTCTTTCCTCACTACAGCCATAGAGTCTTACAACCGGTAATAAATAGCACAATGAAAATCACGTTGTGGCTTGATTCCACATTTTGGAATTTTAACACATTTCCAGTGTGACCACGGGATTCTGACTGTAAGGGGGAAAGGTCAGGTTTCGGAACAAGATCTGCCTCTGTCTCTTTACCTCTGTAGTGGAGAAAATTTACTTTTTTTGTATGTAACAACACCACCAAGGAAAAATCTCAAATGTCACTGCAATGTTAGGTCACATCGATAAGGATACCATGCTATGCTAACATGTTTTTCATTTCATGATGTTAATATATTTAAATAAATGCATTACGTTTTCTCGATATACAGTAGTTAAAACAATATTTGAAATCATTGATTTCAGATAAGAAAAGGAAACATCACAGAACCTGTATTGCTTTGCACAGATCATGGGTCAATCAGGATATAGCATCAAATAAAAGCCTATCAAATGAGTAAGCATAGCTTTTGAACATTAGTGTTGAAAACTGTGCCTCTCCAGTGAACACGTAATTTGATGCTTCCCAGGAAAAATGTTGTTAATTGTGATTTTATTTTGTATAAGTGGTGAAAACATTAACAACATTGAAAGAAACCATTACGTTTCATTATTTTCAGCTATCCCAGCTTTCTGGTGAGGTTATAAAATTCCGTGGAAACGGCGAAGGGCCCGAGGAAGGTCTGTCTGAGTGAGTGGTGTGGAGAGCGGAGGGTTTGAGAATTTTTATCTGGAAACCAGACCCCGGTGTCTTGCTGTATTTTCCCCCCGAACATTCAGTATGCAGCCCCCGCTGGGAAGCAAGGGACTGCAATTCATAGATGCCGTCCGATTCCTTTCAAGTTCAGCCACGCCGCCGGCTGGCAGCTGAATCCTCCCGGCGTTTCATTACTTCTGTGTTTGTTTCTTTAAAATTTTTGAATTTTTATCACCTACGTTTTACTCAGCTCTTCCTCACTTATGGAGAGGCAATAATAGAGAAAATCATTACCTCCACAGCTGCAGACTAATGCTTTCAAAGTGCGTCCCCTGGTGCTAAGTCGTACTGCCACCTGTCCCGAAACAGAAGTTTCCTCTTCGGCCTCTGTCAGTGATGCATTCCTCTTCTCACGTTGTATTCTAAAGAAAACACGATTTAACGATTAGCAAAATTTTCAGAGAGAAGGTACTTCACACGAAAGGTCGGTGCACTCGCCCCAGCTCCCTCTCTGACGTCGTTTTCTCTTTGTCGCTTCTTGGCTCAGCCACACCGATGTCCTGTTCTTCGAGGATGGTGAACACCCGCCCTTCTGGAACTTTTAAATTTCATCACCGCCGCTTGCGTGAACACTCTTTTGCCTAATAGCACGCTTTCTCCCTTCTTCACTCAGCCCTCTGCTAAAAGGGCACCTTCACAGCGAGAATCACCTGCTCACAGTATCTGAAATACTCCTTTTGCCACCCGCGTCACTCTTTGTTCCTTACCTGCTTTATGTTTTATCGCAGCAGAAATCCCTCCCTGGCATATTCCATATTTGCTTGTCTATTATTTATCTCTCCTCATCCACCCTCTACGATTCATTCCTTGAAACTCTTCAGCAACTTCATACAATATTGAAAAAACTGGTATTTTGAATGAACCTCTCGGAGGGGGTTTACAGCAAGGGAAGCAGCAGGTGTGGAATATGGCGGTGGGCATGTGCCACACTCGGTTTCCTACCGTCACTTCTCTCGCTTTGCAGAACTAGAGTTCATATGATGACAAAGTAAGCATTCTAAGAACGTAGGGCAGGTTGGCACAGGTGGTTCAGCTCACGCCCGTGGGACGGGGTACCTGTGTCCAGCTCCTGACTGTCTTCCTCATCGTCCTCGCGTTGATGAGTCAGTGCCGCGTCCTGTCCATACTCTGTTCCAGGCTGTGCGGCCATCCCATCTGTACTGTGAATTCAGCCTAAAACAAAGGCCGTGGGGTACTCAGAAAATAATTATTGTTTACCTTATAAATTACTTTGAGAGGTCAGGAACCAATGTGACGACAAATGCTGTAGCTGCGATCTTGTGAGTGGCTTGTGTGGCGTATTCACTGGGTTATGTGGAAATACTTGCCTGCACAGTTCCTAAAGTATCACGTGGTACTGCCATGGTATTTACTCATTACCTGTTATTATATTGAAGGCCTCTACGTAGTACTTCTATGAAAACTAGGAATGTACAAATCAATTCACATTTATTTGAATGAAAACCATTCAGAGGATTTTGTGTTGGGTATTGCTTTTGTAATAATGCCCTTCGCAAGACTTTTTTAATGATAAGAAACAGCTGTAATTAATGATTATCGCCTTTGTTAATGCCAAGGGGAACAGATACTGACATTTTGAAAGAAATAATTTAGATCAGATAATAAGGAAGTGGTGACAAAAATTAAATACGTTTTTAGAAAGTCAAGCTTTGTGTTAAGTCTGAATGGAAACCCATAGCATTGGAAGACATTGACTCCACCCACATGTTTATTAGTGTGCGTGTGTGTGCGCGCGCATGCACACACATATTGTATGTATATATATACATATATACGTGTACGTATATAATACATATATGTACATATGTACATACATACATATAGATGTATATATACATACATATATAATGGTAAATTACACCCTCTAGTATAACTCACTATATTCCCAGCATAAGTAAATATATATTACTTTATACAAAAGAGGCTTTCTTAAAAGTCATATATAAATCAGGTTTTATGCTCTCTACTATCAAGCCATATTTTCCCAGTGACTGACAATGTAATTTCAGAGATGTGCTCCTGAAGAAAATATTGGCCCTGAGCCTCCTAAAATGTCATGTTAGAATTCATCAAACCTCTTATAATCTTAAATTTTAAAGTAAATTAATATTTTTGTAATAAAATACGTACAGTGCGATTTAGGTCAGATACCACACCCACACTCTCGTAAAGAATTGGCGTAATCTGAACATGAATAGATACTTTTCTAAAGAAGGCATCCAGGTGGCCAACAGGCACAGGAAAAGATGCTCAACGTCACTCCTCATCAGGGAAATACAAATCAGAACCTCACTGAAATACCACCTCATGCTGGTCAGAGTGGCTCAAATGAACAAATCGGGACTATAGATGCTGGAGAGGATGTGGAGAAATGCCAACTGGTGCAGCCACTCTGGAAGACAGTGTGGAGGTGCCTCAAAAAATTAAAAATAGATCTACCCTGTGACCCAGCAATAGCACTGCTAGGAATTTACCCAAGGGATACAGAAGTGCTGATGCATAGGGGCACTCGTACCCCCAATGTTTATAGCAACACTTTCAACCATAGCCAAATTATGGAAAGAGCCTAAATGTCCATCAACTGATGAATGGATAAAGAAGATGTGGTTTATATACACAATGGAATACTACTTGGCAATGAGAAAGAATGAAATCTGGCCATTTGTAGCAACGTGGATGGAACTGGAGAGTGTTATGCTATGTGAAATAAGTCAGGCAGAGAAAGACAGATACCATATGTTTTCACTTATATGTGGATTCTGAGAAACTTAACAGGAGACCGGGATGGAAGGGAAGGGGGGAAAAAGTTACAGAGAGGGAAGGAGGCAAATCATAAGAGACTCTTAAAAACTGAGAACAAACTGAGAGTTGATGGGGGGTGGGAGGGAGGGGAAAGTGGGTGATGGGCATTGAGGAGGGCACCTGTTGGGATGAACACTGGGTGTTGTATGGAAACCAATTTGACAATAAATTTCATTAAAAAAAAAAAAAAGAATTGGAAACCTGTGCAGACTGGTTTCAGACTGTGGAGAAAGTGGCCTTAGCTCGCATAAAATTACTTCATTCTTAAAAGTTGCTTAAGAACTCTTTTAGTGTTAGTTTATTTCATAGTGGCTCTGTTTGTTCAGTCTAGACATAGGGATTACAGAAAAAGCTCTCAAAGAAATGCATGTACCAATACTTTTAAGAAAATTCCAGTACTTTTAAGAAACAAGAGAAACGATTCATAAATGCAACATTTCCATAACCAGTTAACAGTCTGCAAAATTTCTGATGAGAAATTTTCTTCTTATTATCTCATATTTGAGAGCAAAGAACCATTTTTCCCAGTTTAAAACACATATATCTGCTTTGCTTTATTCTGAGCTTTTCTTTCTGTAGGGAAAAAAAATAGCATTTTTAATTGTAAACAATGTCAGTGTCAGCTTGTAAACTTTTTTTTCGCCTGAATAATTATCCTCATCATCTCTCCTACGTCAAAAGAGTCATCTTTAGTTTAAAAAACATTTGTAAGTATTAGGGTGATCATTCATAGACATTGACAGAAATAGGTTCATGCTTGGTAGATTATTCCAAATGGGTTTACAGTTTTATTACTGTGCTTTTCTGAAGTGTGTATTTTCTTATTTCTGAAAATAGATTATTTTAAGGGAAATAATACTGATTTTGGCAGTGAACTTGATAGTTTGCCCATATGTCCTCAGGAACCGAGTTACATGATCTGGAGGTATTCTCACGGCAGTGTTTCGTTCGAAGACGCTGTTTCTGTTACACTTGTGTTTGATAAAATTGTAAGAAAATTCAAAGATAAATGAATTTAAAAGTCTTTCATACAACTTGGAAATTTTTGTTTGTTTGCTTTAAAAAAAAGAACTTAAATTTCACCAGTGAAGAATTGGGCAGCTGTCTGCCTTGGTGAGAGTGTGGGTGAGCCTGACTGCACGCGTCGCTGGCTTACGGGGACCATCACCTCTGATGTGGGAGCCACAGGCTTGTCTCATGACATTTCCATCTTCAGTAGAAGAACTCACATCTTGTATGGGAATTTTGAAGGTATCAAAGCCTCTTACTGGGTAGAGGATGGTCCTCTCTTCATGACCCATAAACCATGTAAGATCTTTTTTTTTTCTTTTTTAAGAGGAAAAGGAATTTATTGGAAGGTTATAGGATAGCCTGTAGAATTACAAGGCCTGCACGATTTTTGTGTGCTTTTTGCTAATTTGTCCCAGCAAGTTTTCCGTGTCACTATACTAACAAGCACGTGGTCATCTCATTCTTTCACACTGTTCCATGACAGTTCATTTTGTAGGTAGGTATCTGCTATCTGTTGTAAAACAAACCACATCAAAGCCTAGTGGCTCTGAAAGGTCAGGTGCACAGTTTGTCTGGCTTAATACCCTCTGACTGACTTCTCAGGAGCTTTCTGACACATCTGTGGTCAGCTGGCAGGTCAGCCGGTAGCTAGATGGTCTAGAACGGCCTCATCCGTGCTCTGGAGGTTGGCTGCTATCCGCCGGGGTGCCTCAGTTATTCATGTGCCGCCCCCCCCATCTCCTAGCAGGCTGGTTCAGGCTCATTTGCATGCGATGTTAGGGTTCTAAGCACAGCAAAAGGTTGGTCTCCAATGTGCATGCCTCTTTTGAAGCTTACGTTGCTAGTGTCCCATTAGGCAAGGGAAGTCAGATTCAGGGAGTAGGGAAGCAGACTTCGGCTTTTGTCAGGGGGGTTCGCAACATAACATTGGAAAGGTGTAGATGCAGGGATGGGAGGAATTTGTGACCCGATTGACCATCTAGAGTGGTCAAGCACGTTGTATTCATTCACTCTCTTACCAGGGGACATTTTGGTTGCTTCCAACTCTTCACCATCGCAGGAAGTGTTAGGATTAATAGCTAATGTTTTAATAGCCTCTCTTTTGGAGAAGTTTTAGAGTCACAGGAAAATTGCGTGCAAGGTAAAGAGAATGCTCATCTGTTCTTTGCTCCGGCTCACGAATGGCCATTAGCAACATCCTCCACTTGGTAGAGCTGATGACTACATCAGCACGTTGTTATCCACCCAAAGTCCATAGTTTACAATTCACTCTTGGTGTTGTGCATTCTCTGGGTCTGGACAAATGTACAATGGTGTGTATCCAACTTTATAATATACAGGGAGTTTTATTGCCCTAAAAAAACTCTGCCTGTATTGGTTCTTGGCCTTTTGGCTAAGATCAAGTGTAAAAAAACTCTGCCTGTTTATTTCTCTCTTCCCCAGTCCCTGGCCACCACTGATCTTTTTACTGTTTCTATAGATTTGCCTTTTCCACAATGACATATAGTTGGAGTTATACTGCAGGTAGTTTTTTCAGATTGGATTCTCTTTCTTGTTAATAGTACACTTAAGTCTTAACATACCTTGATAGCTCATTTATTTTTGGTGATGAATAATATTCTACTGTCTGAATGTCCCCAAGCTTATTTATCCACTTACCTACTGAAGGACATGTTGGTCACCTACAGGTTTTGGCAATTATAATAAAGCTGTTATAAACCTATGCGTGCAGGTTTTTGCATGGGCATCATACTCCAGTACCAAGGAGCGTGATTGCTGGACATTATTGTAAGAGTATGTTTAGTTTTATACGAAATGTCCATAGTGGCTGCCCATCTTGCTTTCCCACCCCCGACATATGAAAGAGAGTTCCTGTTGCTCCCCAAGCTCACCAGCATTTGTTGTTGTCAGTGTTCGGTAATTTGGCCGCTGTGATAGGTGTGTAAGTGGTACCTCCTTGCTTTAATTTGCATTTCCCTGATGACATATGATGTGGACCGCCTTTTTATATGCTTTTTTTTTTGCCATCTGTATACTTTTTTCAGTGAAATATCCGGCCCATTTTTTAACTGAGTTGCTTGTTTTCTTAATGTTTCCTTTTAAGAGTTCTTTGTGTCATTTGGGGAACAGCCCTTTATCAGATGTATCCTTTTCAAATATTTTCTCCCCGGGCTGTGGCTTCTCTCTTCATTTCTTGACCGCAATTTTGTTGTGCAGAAGATTCTAATTAATGAAATCTGACTTATCAAGAATTTCTTCCATGGTCGTGTTTGTGGTTTTCTAACGTAAAAGTCATCTCTAGATCCAAGGTCATGTGGTTTTCTGGTCTGTTGTCTTTTAGAATTTTTATAGTTGTGTGTTTGCAGTTAGGTCTGTGACCCAGTGTTTGCGAGGGGTATAAGGTCTGTGTCTACATTATTCTTTTTTTCTTTTTTTTTTTTTTTTTGCATGTGATTGCCCAGTTGTTCTGTCATCATTTGTTGAAATGACTGTCAGTTCATGTGGGTCTGTTTTGGGGCTCTCTGATATAGTCCATTGATCTCTCTATTATATTCCATTGATGTGTCTGTCCTTTTGTCTTACAACACTGTCTTGACTACTGTAGCTTGGTGGCATTTATGAAAGTCAGATGATGTCAGTCTTCTAACTTAGCTTTTCTCCCTCAACATCATGCTGGCTGTTCTGGGTCTTCTGCCACTCATACAACTTTTGAGTCAGCTTCTCCTCATCCACAAAATAACCTGCTGGACGCTGAGAGTGCATTGAATCTGTAGGTCAAGTTGGGAACAACTGACATCTTTGCATTGTTGAGTCTTCTATTTATAAACGTGAAACAGTTCTCTAGTTACTTAGTGCTTTTCTGATATCTTTCATGGGTGTTTTGGTTTTTCTCATACAGAGAAACATATTTTGTTAGATTTGTACTTAGGTTTCATTTTTTTAGCTGTTAATGTAAATAGTATTGTTTTTAATTTCAGATTCCACTTGCTTATTGCAGGTGTGTAGGAAAGGATTTACTTTTGTACATTAACATTATAGCTTAAAAACCTTGCTAAGATTGCTTGTTAGTTTTATGAGTGTTTTGGACTTTTCTGACAGACAATAATGTCATCTGTGAATGATGACAGTTTAATTTCTTCCTTTGAACCAGAGTACATTTTTATCATCTATGATCTTTAAAAGAAAAAAATAAATAGCATTTCCCAAAGCATACGTCACAGACACGGTACATTAGAAGCTTAGGAGCAAGCAGGGTAAAGAGTATTAACCTGAGTGTGGCAAACTGCCAGGTGAGGGGTGGATATGGTGACTCCTTGCCCTGATCCCCGTTTAGGGAAGGATGGTCACCCTAGCATTAGGGAGTGCTGTCTGCAGACTTTAGATGTCATCCCCCTCCCCTTCCCCAGGGGTCCCTCACGGCCTCACCCACCGGTTCCTTCTGTGGGAACCCCCACGCAGTGACTAAAAGACAACATGCTTTAAAGGCCTCGTCATCTTTGCCCAGCACTGGACAGTTCGAGACCGTTTTAGCTGCACGGTTCCCTTTTTGTGACGCTGTGTGCGGATGACGCAGCAACGTACGTTCCTGTCGAGATTCTCTTCTGATCTTGGAATCTGCGAATGACAGTGATGATAATAAATGGCATTAAAGCAGCTGCCATATGCCAGAACTCCTAAATAATCCTGACATGCCAACTCCTCTTGTCTCATTCGCTACATAACAGCCCCTTCCAGTACCTCAGTGATGTCTCCAGGTGAGCTTGTCCAAAGCCAAACGGTTTCAGCCTTCTGAACCAAGCTTCTGTAGAGCGTTTCCACGTGTGACATCCCTGTCTATGCGGTCACGTAGACGAGAAGCATATGCATCCTTCTCTTTGCCTACACATATCATTCTTCACAAAGGTCTTTCAATTTTGAGTCTAAATACAACTTAGTTTTATTACTGTTATTTGAATCTTTTCGATTTTAACTTCCAAATATCACTTAAATAGTTTTATTTACTATTGCATGAGTCTGTTTTTTTTAATGTTTATTTATTTTTGAGACAGAGAGAGACAGAGCATGAATGGGGGAGGGTCAGAGAGAGGGGGAGACACAGAATCCGAAACAGGCTCCAGGCTCTGAGCTGTCAACACAGAGCCCAACGCGGGGCTCGAACTCACGGACTGCGAGATCATGCCCTGAGCCGAAGTCGGACGCTTAACCGACTGAGCCACCCAGGCGCCCTGCTTGAGTCTGTTTTGATGTTTACTTATAAATATCACTTAGTCTTATTCACTATCATTTGGATGCCTAAAAATTGCTGACCATGGATTTCTTGCATATTATCTTAATTAAATATCTTGGCAGCCTGACATTTCCAGGCATTCCCGTGCGGACGCAGAGTTTATAGAAGCTCACCATATTGCTGAGCTGAGTGGCAGAACGGGGTCTTGACTACAGGTCTGCTTGAGCCTAGTCCTTGAGATCTGGTGCGCCATGATGCCTCTCCTTTATTTCTTGAAAAATCAACCTTTGCTTATGCCAAACAGAAGTTCTGAGACATTTGGGGCGCCAGGTGGCTCAGTCGGTGAAGTGTTCCACTTCGGCTCAGGTCATGATCTCGCGGTTCGTGAGTTTGAGCCCCGCGTCGTCGGGCTCTGTGCTGACAGCTCAGAGCCTGGAACCTGCTTCTGATTCTGTGTCTCCCTCTCTCTCTGCCCCTTCCCCACTCATGCTCTGTCTCTATCTCAAAAATAAACATTAAAACATTTTTCTAGAAGTTCTGAGACCTTTATAAATATAATGCAAGATTTTTTCTACCATATGTATTTCCATTTTTTAAAGAAATATTTGATTTAGTCCTTAGAGCAACTGTATAGATAATATTATTTCCATTTTGTTAATGAGCTGTGTATAAACCAGTAAATTAGGGGTGACAGTGGCATTAGTTATATAAATTTTCATCTGAGTCAAATTTCTGTGTTCTTAGGTGTTTTGTTATAATACCTCCTTGGAAGAGCAAACCCTAAAATGCTGAAGCAGTGATGTATTAAGTGACATCGCCGATGTTACTAACCTTGACGCTGTAAGTGTGGAGGGCCAGAGCAGTGAGAATATGGCAGAAAATCAAAGGAGGCTGTGGGGGAAACGTGTTATAATGTTAAATACAAAGCACAAAGGTGAAAGTTCGGTTAATTCTAAGTATTCTGAGATGCGCCCCTGATTACCAATCACAAGATGACATTTAGTGTCTTAATTGAAAAGTTAAGTATAAACTAGGGCACTCTCTATAACCAGCAAATGTGATGCTTGTGACAATAGTGGGAGTCATTTCTCGTTTCATGGACTCTACTACTTGCTTCCCTTTTTCTTGTCCTCCCAAGCTGACTCCTAGATGCAAGAAGACAGACAGGCGGCAGCTGTTGGCATCCCCGCCTCTCCCTCTTTCTGTGGGTTTCCCTAGTGTTCCCACGGGGCCAGTGATCTGAGTCTTCCCAGTGAGGTGGCAGTCAAGTGATGCTCCGGCCGTTTGATTTCTCAACATCGTAAGTAGGTTCAGGGGGACGTTTGGGGACAGGAGCGTCCTATCTACAGCCCTCATGTCACGTTGTTCCAGAAGGTGGCCTTTCAGAGGGTCGTACTTGGTACATGTGGCGACAGATGAAGCGCAGAACTACCCTCGTGGACCTGACTGTTGTTTTGTCCGGCTGAAAAGTGTAGCTACAGACCGCTTCGCGTAAACATATTCTAGCGATTCCATGTTATTGTCAAGCAGGTGTGGGGGTGGCATTTGGTTGGTGTCATGAAGGAAAAAACGAGTCCGGTTCTAAAAATCCAAGGGCTTCGTATTAATCTGGTTTTCTTAAAGTGTAGCATGTACGTCCTGACTTGGCTGTAAAATAAATTTTATATAAAATGTTTAATGATGTGGAGAATTGTTAACTTCACAGTTTTCAAAGGTCATTTCAGCCTTTACCTTGCTTCCTTCTTAAAGATGAATTTCTCAGCTTTTGTTCTGTGAAAGTATTCTACTCAAACTTCAACTTGTTCCTTAAGTGATCTGAGCTCTTTCTCAGATGCATATTCTCTCCCGTTTTCAGACTGTTTCTAAATGACCTATCTGGAGTATCTTCAACAACAACAACAAGAACAAAAAAAACTATCGAACTTTTTTTTTAAAAAACTAGCAAGTTTTACCAACAAAAATGGATCTCTTATTATTTAAAATATGAGGAAAGTTGAACTTAGGTTTTAAAAATTTTTGTGGGGAAAAAAAGCTACTATCACATTTAATTATCTTTATCTTCCATAAATAAGAAATATTCTTATTTGTAGCTCAGCCATTTGTGGCTCCCTGAACCTGTCCTCATCAGTGCAGTTGCTGGCTCCTCGAGTTCCTGTTGGGCAGAACAGGCATATGACCTTGTGTTACAATTGGTAGACACGTCCCAGGCCGTAGAGTGGGAAACCAAGCAACAAACGCTGTCAAAAAAGGGAAAATCTGAGGACCACTGCTATCGTCTGGTAACATGATTTTTTTCACCACAGCGGTGATTTACAGTTGCCTCATCACCGTGTTTTGTTAAGTGATGAGGGACTAGTGCTCCCGAAATGCCTCCACCACAATAGACCGAGTCCTGATCACCTGGGAGGTCCCAAGCTCCAGCCGAGATCAGTGGATCAAAACTCCTGAGTTATTTCTCAAGGGGATATTTTTAAAAGACCCGCAAGTACTTATACTTCGTGACTAGTTAAGACACTGACTCTCAGTGCTCACGCTTACCAGTGCTGTTCTGCATGATAAATTGGGGGATAATGATGACAAAACATCAGGGCTGCTGGCCTGAGGATTACTAGATTGTAAAACCCATGCATATCTTGCATTTCTCTGTATTCTGGCCACTTCTCCGTTGTTTGTTTGTTTGTTTGCTTGTTTTTTTGTTTTGTTTTTTGTTTTTTGTTTTTTGTTTTTTTAACCTTCATTTGTTTTTCTCTAACGTCTGAGAGGAAAAAAGCACTATGGAAATTTGCCCATATTTAAGAATCTATCAAAATAGCCTAAATTATTATAGAAGCTTAATTAACGTTTCGGAAAGCGTCAGGCCGTCTGAACGATGGTGTTGTGTGTTACTGTGTAAGCACTTGAAGGGTGAGAGTGGGAGGTTCACCGACTGTCTGCGGATTTAGCTCTTCAGTGCATTGGAGAATGGTTTGACCTTGATGGTATGCAGTACTTTATGAGTCTGGGGATAGAATTAGGGCTTCTTTATAGGTCATTTGTGGTCCCACGTGGAAGCATCCTCAGTGATCATTGAGAGCTGTAGTGTGTTTGCGTTAAGATTCACTGGTAGTGTAAAATATTATGTAAACAGAACTGTACAAATGTTGGAAAACATTTTTCCTTATCAGGGAAGATTACACAGTTGCTGAAGAAAAGTGTGGGAGGAGGTACACACTTTCATATTTTCATATTCATATATCTGAATTCCAGCTCTAATTTCTTCTTACCCCAGAGAATTCTATTGTATTGTGCTAACATTCAGTACAATTTTTGAATTTTGATGTCAGTAGTTTACCTTAAAACTAGTAAAAACAAGTCTATTAGCTACCTTTACTTGTTGTGATAAAGCACATAGTATTCTGATAGTATTCCCAGAACACATGCTTTTGTGCATGTCTCGTCTAGGAAATAATGGCATTCTGCATGTAGCCTTCTGGCACCTGTCATTCCTAATGGCTGTGTATGATTTTGCTGTTGAAAATAGCTTATCATAGTTCTTCCTTCTTCTTTAGAAATCTACCACTTTGCACCATCATTATGTAATTGTTTTTTTTTTATTTTTTTTAACGTTTATTTATTTTTGAGACACAGAGAGACAGAGCATGAGCAGGGGAGGGTCAGAGAGAGAGGGAGACACAGAATCTGAAACGGGCTCCAGGCTCTGAGCTGTCAGCACGGAGCCCGACGCGGGGCTCGAACTCACAGACCGTGAGATCATGACCTGAGCCGAAGTCGGCCGCTCAACCGACTGAGCCACCCAGGCGCCCCCATCATTATGTAATTGTAAAAACATTTTAATGTAACATTCCCTTACAAAATGTTAAAACTCAATTAAAATTAAATTAAAATTAATTAAATGTAAAATTTAAAACTCAGTTTTCTTTTTTTTTTTTAATTTTTTTTAATGTTTATTTTTTGAGAAAAACAGTGTGTGAGCCAGGGAGGGGCAGAGAGAGAGGGAGACACAGAATCAGAAACAAGCTTTGGGCTCTGAGCAGTCAGCACAGAGCCCAACGCGAGGCTTGAACTCACAGAACGTGAGATCATGACCTGAGCTGAAGTCGGACGCTTAACTGACTGAGCCACCCAGGCGCCCCTAAAACTCAATTTTCAGTGTGATGCTTGAATAAAGATAGGAAAATATTTATCAGTAACTGAGAACAGTTACGGGCCATGAGGAACCTTGGCCTAGATTCAGTTCCATCAAGGTGTTTGTCCTTCTAGAAGATGTGTGGTGTGCCTTGTGGCATGCTGTGTAACGGGTGGTGTGGGGGAACAGGGTCATTGTCAAGGACGAACTGCAGCTCTTACACTGGATGCTTCCAGCACTCTCTGGTCTCGGATGGATGGGGAGTGGGCAGGGCAGGGGGCGTGAGGGGTGGGGAGTGGGCACAGCGGGGGCCATGGGGGGGCTTCTGCAGGAGTGTCCGCGTGCCAGTTCTTCACCAGCGTGTGCCTTACACAACTGTAGTCACCTTGTGACAGTGTGCTGTGCCCTGCACCCAAAACATTCTTCCTTTTATAAGTTCATCAGGGCGACTTGTGCCCAGCCCTCCCACCTCCAGTCTTCTCCACTTTCTCACATCGTATCTGTGCCCCTGGCTTCCACCTGGTGCTCAGCGCCCCACCTCCAACATGTCACATGTTCCTGTTTGGTCAGCTCTCCTGGGACACGCCGACTCTGACCAAACCCTGCTGCTGACGGTCAGATCTGATCATGGGCCTGATGACAGAAAACTTGCCAGAAAAGCAAAAATTAGTAAATACTCTAAAACTCATTTTGTAAGTCTACCTTGTCTCATTATATTAATATACTAACACAGGAGAATTACAGATTAATATACTTATGGATATTGATTCAGTACGTTGACAATCTAGCAACTTAAATTCAAGGTGTATTAATAAAAACATATCATAGCCAGATTTTATTTTAGTATCAAATGTTGGAGAATGAGAGCATAAATCATAAAAAGATGGGTGAATTTGGCTCTATTAAAACCAATTTAAGGAGGGGCCCCTGGGTGGCTCAGTCGGTTAAGCATCTGACTTCGGCTCCGGTCATGATCTCACAGTTCATGGTTTCAAGCCCCGCGTGGGGCTCTGTGCTGACAGCGTGGAGCCTGCTTGGGATTCTGTCTGTCTCTCCCTCTCTCTCTGCTCTTCCCTGAACTGTACTTTCTCTCTTTCTCAAAATAAATAAATAAACTTAAAAAAAAAAACTGATTTAAGAAAGTTGTGAAAGCTGTGCCCGGGTGGCTCATTTGGTTGAGTGTCCAACTCTTGATTTTGGCCTCAGATCATGATCCCAGGGTTATGAGATCAAGTCCTGTGTTGGGCTCCACACTGTGTGGATCCTGCTTGGGATTCTCTCTCTCCCTTTCTCCCTCTCTCTCTCTCTCCTTCTCTTTCACTAAAATTAAAAAAAAAAAAAGGAAAATTGTGGAAAGGAATTTGCACATAACGTGAGTGCAGTGACTTCCTGTCCAGAATGTACCCAGAACTAAAATTTCTTCAGGTAAAGATAACTCCCTTCTGCCAGATGGCTAGACAATATGATAACAAGATGACACGTGCAGTACTTTTCACTGTGACACATTTGTCATATCAGAAATCTGGAAAAACCTAACTATCCAGTGAGACCATGGATATATTGTGACATGATCATAAAATAAATGAAGACCTAGGAACCAGCTACACAGAGGGAGGAGAGAGAGAGAGAGAGACAGAGAGAGAGAGAGAGAGAGAGAGACAGAGAGAGAGAGATGTAGAAGAATTTTTACAGAAGTTTAAAGTTCTAGAAAGCTAAAATGTATAAAAATAAATGCCTTAGATGCCTACGTACAAACCCAAATTAAGAAAGTTATCTGACTGACAGCTAAAAATGAGGGGACTGATAACCGCAGGTGGAGGTGACCTGTAGGGCAGAGCGACACTGGGACTAAGGAGAGCTGCTGACTGTAATAATTTTAAAAATTAATTCTGTTCTTCAGCTATATGGTGGGTACTCCGGCAGTCTTTAAATGTTTATACCTTTCATGTACATCCACAGTAGTTAGACCCCATTCTTTAAAATCGTCCAAATGGGGAAAAGAACTGTCAGGCATGCTCATTACTTCCAACCTGTCATTCAAACATTTTGCAGAAACTGGAAGGCAGGATATTTCCTACTTCGGTGCCCCCGTGTCCCCTTAATATTTAATTTCGGGTATAGTGTGTGTCAAATGAATGGTCTTCAATTACTTGTTTTTCTTCCTTTAAGTCAAAAACCGGGAAGGGGTATTCTCTAGGGAGTAGTAAAACAGCTATTTGGGGGAAACTACACCGTATCACCATTGTCTGTTTCTAAATTCAGTTTTGAATCAGCTTTAAATATTGGAGAAGCAGAAGAAATTTAAAAGAAAAAAACATGCTCGCTTATACGGAAAGTGGCGTGTAATATAGTGCTTGGAAACGGAACCAAGCAAGTTTATGGCCCAGTTGTGCCGCTTATGGGCTGCGTGACCAGGGAAAATCACTTAACTGCAGAACCCATTTTCATCTTTTTGAGAATAAAGATAACCCGGTCTACCTTTTGGTCACTGTGGATTCGACATATTAGAAAAAAACTTCAGCATGTAGCAATTTTTAAAAATTAGTAGCAATTAGTATTGATTTTAGATCAGTTTAGAAATACCTTTACATCTCAAAAGGTAGCTTTAATGTACAGTTTTAAAACTACTTTATAAATCGTGGAAATTCTGATTCCCTAAAAATAGCAGGGAAGGAGTAGTTGCTGTATTGAGGAAAGAGTTAATTAAAAAGCTTTTGAGACCACCAAATCCATAACTCCAGTCTTGTCATGAAAAAGCAAACAAACAAACAAACAAAAAATTCTGTTGAGGGGCAGCACACGATGTACATCATCAGTCCTCCTCAAGGCTGTCAAGGTCACCAAAAACATAATCTGGGAAACTATCACCAGCATGAGTCACTTAGGGGACAAAACGTAATGTGTGCTTTACAAACTGTAGAAGTAAATGTGAGGCGGGATCCTGGATGGGATCCGAGAACAGAAAAAGGACATTGGGTAAAAAGTAAGGAAATTGGAGTTAACTGCGGACTTCGGTTAGTCATGAGGTATCAGTATTGGCTCACACTAACCCATGTACCACACTGAGGTGAGAGGTGCTGATCATAGAAAGCCTGCCATAGGGTCGCATGGCAACTCTGTGCCGTCTGCTCAGCGTTTCTGTGAACCCAAACCGTTCCTCAAATACATTCTAGTAGTTAATAGAAAAGTAAGTTCCTAGAGGATTCTTTCATACTTGCAGAGAATCATAAGAAATGCAGCCATGCCCGAATTAAAGATTGGAGAATTACGACAAGAGAAAGTTAGAGTCCGTTACTGCTGAGTTGACCCTGGAGGATAGACCTGCCTTCGTGAGCATTGCGTCCTGCCCATCAGATCCCTGGCTGCGCACCGAGTGTTCAGAAAGGCCTTTGGGTGGGATTGAGGTGGCGTGGACCCACGCCATCTCCCGTGTGTGGAGCCCATAGCCTTCTTGAAGACTCGGTGTTCACTAGGCCCTCAAATGCACATATTACAACCATTAACTCACTTAGTCTTACAGTGATCCTGTGATGTAGATGAGTTTCGTCTCTGTGATGGAGATGAAAACATTCGAGGTCACTTACCCTTGTTCTCACAGCTAACAGGTGACTGGACCACACTGCAGGCCCAGGACACCAAGGTGAGAGCCTCGTTGGGCGTATGCTAGGACCTAGTGTCGGTGTGCTGCCCAGGGGACAAAACTGGAAGGAAACACACCCAAATGACAGCCAGTGTTCATTCGAATATAGAATTTTAATATTTTTATAACGAAAGCACTTTCTTTAAAAAATTATGCGGCATGTTCAACTTCTTCCGAGCCTTCAGTGTGTGGTAGTGATTTATTTAAATTTGTGGATTCTAAGGGACCTGGGGGGCACAGTCAGTTAAGCGACTGACTCTTGATTTCGGCTCAGGTCATGATCTCACAGTTTGTGGGCTCGAGCCCCACATCGGGCTCTGAGCTGACACTGTGGAGCCTGCTTGGGATTCTGTATCTCTCTGTCTTTCTCTCTCTGTCCCGCCCCTGGTCTCCCTCTTTCTCTCTCTCAAAATAAATAAACCGAAAAATGTATATTTAAATTAGTGGATTATGTGTCAACTTTTGCTTTACAAAACTTTAGGGGTTACATTTGTTTAATAATTCAACAACTATTTATGAAATATCTTTTATGTGCTGGGTATTGCTCTAGGATCAGATATCCAGGGATGAACACACAAATCACTATGACTTTGGAATTGATGTTTTATTATTACCCTAGTGGTAGAAAAGAGCTAAGCTAGGAATCTAATCCCTAACTTATATTGTAATCAAGGATTGTCCCTACTTTAATTATGAGACAATTTAAGGGAGTTTTAGGGACATGTTCATATAATTCAGATCTTTATACCTTTTTTATGCACTGTGTATAAATTAAAAAAAAAAAGTACCCTTCTGTTATTTATATTTTTTGTCCATTTCTTTCCATAATTGATTTTCTTATAATTAAAAAAACTGAAGTTATTGGTATAATTTTTCACAAGATCACACTAGGAAATTTGTTTTCTATTATTTTTTTAATGTTTATTTATTTTTGAGAAAGAGTGTGTGAGCAGGGGAGGGGCAGAGAGAGAGGGAGACACAGAACATGAAGCAGACTTCAGGCTCCGAGCTGTCAGCACAGAGCCCGACATGGGGCTCGAATCCACAAACCATGAGATCATGACCTGAGCTGAAGCCGGACACCCAACCGACTGAGCCACCCAGGCACCCCAGCAAATTTAATTTTAAAACATTCATAAGGATATAAACATTATTCAGCATTCTCTTAATTAAAAAAAAAAATCCCCCCCCCCCAAAAAAAAATCCCTTTTAGGTGTAAAAAAAGATTTGGTTGTTTTTTCTCTTTGAGTTTCTAAATTTATAATGGTTTAAAATAAAGGTTATTGTATTATATTCCTTATGTACATCAGGCATTATATTTTCAAAGATATTTGGAATTGGGATTCACTGACTAATTCTTAAATAATCCAATCAGTCACAGTAACCTTTCTTTCCACCAGCACAATGTTGGCTGTAACAATCATGTTAAATGCCTTTTTTAAGTTATAAAGTACTAATTACTGCTTATATAATTAAGCGGTTCTTAGCCTTTGATTAGGAGCACAAAGAAATTAAGCCCACAATTACAATAAATATTCATAATCAGCTCTTCTTAACCCCACATAGTGGAGCTTATACTAATAACACAGCTTTATTTTTACCCCCAAGTGCATAAAATATTATTATGCAAATTTTGGCTGTACTTTTCAGATATTTAAGTGATTAAGGTTCTGTTTTCAGAAAAAAAATGAAACTAGGTTTCCCCTAAAAATGGGTATGTACACATTTTCCTTGTTTATGTATATAGTTCAGGATTGAAATCTACCAAATCTTCTCTGTTAACTTAAGAAAGAATTATTTGCTGCTCTAAAGTAGTTAAGTCTCTTCTGAAGAAGTTTGGGGTAAACAGAATAAGTATTTTTTTTTAATGCGTTTGCTCTAAAATCTAGTGTTTACACATATGGGTAACTACTTTTTTTTCCTTTATATGAGTTTTTAAGGAGAGCTTCAGGTATAAAGTTATTTTTTGTGAAAAACCAAAAGTCAGCATTCATAAATATCTTTTAAGGATAGCAGTGTTTCTCTTTGATTTCACAGGGAATACATCCTCGTTATAGAAAATTAGAAAACACGGAAAACTGAACATTTGAAAACCACGTTGGTAGTGGTTAATTTTCCAATCTTTTGTTTTTATTCATATATCTTTTCACGATCTCCCCAGATTGAAAGTATACTGTTATAATCTGAGTGTCTCACTTTCAATAATGTTAACTTTTTCTGAGAACATCACACTAAATACTTTTTTACAAGGTGATGGTAAAGGCTGTAGTGTTTTCTCTTAACTTGTAAAATTAGCATTTGTGGAATTAATTAATCTGTCATGAGACCCAAAGATGAGTTACACATTTCATGAAATATTACGATGGATTCTGTAGAGCCTTTGCAAAAAGCGTATAATGCCCGTGATTGTAAGCAGCATCAGGGAACCACAAAATTGATGTTGCCAACAGTAATCGAAAGAGTAAGGAATGGGCAGCTGAATTGAATTTAGCAATGGGATTCATTCCTACAGATGAAAGAGTCTGTGGCTAAACCTAGTGTCCTAATAATTTGCTATAAATAGCTTCTATTTTCATAATGGCTATAAAAGACAAAGAGAGGAATTTCGGTGTTTTGAAGTATGGCACCATGAAGGGGACTGGGACACTGTTGTTTGTGCATGCTGACAGCCACTGGCAGGTTGTGAGCCGTTGTGTCTCAAATATTAATCAGGTGTCTGTTATTTTGTGGCTCTGTCTTTTATAAATGAGATTTGTGCCAGGATTTTCCTTGTCTTAAAATGTGCCAAGACATTATAATGTAACTGGGCCTCCGATTCATTATAAAACCTTTTGTCTCAAATATTGGAGGGAAGATCATATGTCATTTTTTATTATATTTACAAACCTGTACGTCAAGGCGTATATCTTAGGAGAGGCAATCATTCTTGAAACATGGAAAACAAAAGAAGATAAGGTGATATAGACAGTAAGAATTTCCATGGAATTGAAGAAAACATTCTTATTTTTGTTTTCTTTTTAGTTTGTTTTGTTTAGCCTTTCTTTTTTTCTCCAAGTGAGTATACACTAGATATACGTTTCTTCCTTTACTGAGAACAGATTTAGTGAAACGGATTAAAAGACAGCAGGGCCAAAGACGTCTTTAAAAATGTTACATAATCGTAATTCTGTATAAAATTAGCATGCTTATATGTAGACACTTGGCAACATAATCACTACTTGCAGGAGCATTCCAAGAATGGGGCGGGACCTTTGTGCCCAGGACCTTTGTGCTGACAGGACTGGGCGCTTACTGTCACCCCCAGAAGGTGGCGCCTTCCCGATGAAACCACACATCCCCAGCCACAGATTACAATGGTGAGACATTTTATGCATAGGAAACAGTTCTCCCAGCTTTTTTAAAACGTATCACTAGCATATCCTTGGATGAGAAGTGACAAATTGAGCTGCACCTCACATCATTTCCACAACCCAAAAATGGAAGATAGAAATATGACGTGATGGTAGGGAGACTATATTAGGAGTACACTCCTTCTTTTGGTTGTTCTCTCTTTCTCTCTCTCATACATTACAGAAATTGCCCTAGGCATTGAGATTGAGAAAAGTTTTGATACATCTATAAAACAAGAAAAGGAAAATAGATATGAATTTGTATGTATCAATGTAATGGGCCAGGACTCAGAGACCATAGGGAAAACATAACAAGATGATTGAGGGAGGTACAGAGCCCCCTAAATTAATACAGTCCCTTTCCCTCTGGACCCCCCTTCCCCAGTAATGATACAAATAATAGAGTCTTGATCAACTGCTGTCTGTGCTCTTCTGTCGCTACTGTACCAATCAACAATGAAGACAACCCAATAACTGACCCTTCTAAACCAAGTCTTCCCTTTGTCCCCTCAATGACAGCATTAATAATCAAAGAGGTGATTAGTTTGCGTCCAGACCCCTTAGTCCACCTATTCAGGCCGGAAACAACATCGTTTCAGATCCTAAGGAAACTCCACCAAGACAGTGAGTGCATCCAGACTGGGACAGACAGACATCTTGGCTAAATTAAAAGGCAAAGTAAAACAGAGAAAAGGAAAGAAAAGCAAAGCAAATAAAGAGAAGAGAGGAGAGGAAAAGAAAAGAGAAAAGAAAGCAGGAAAAGAGCAAAGAAAAGAAAAAAGAAAAGAAAAAGGACAAGAAAAGAGAGAAGGGAAGAGAAAAGGGACTTCTCTTTCCCTCCCTCCCCTCACTGTCCCTCCGGTGTAGTTCCTGACATTCAGCTTCTAGTACTTCAGACAAACTCCTTCTGTTCTAAGTGCACGTCTGTTACACAGAGCCAGAACTGCAGCAATTAGAAGGAAAATATGCTATGATGTTTAGTTGATCTCAGAAATACTTGATTTTTAATTTTTAGTTATGTTGTATTGATTTTCTTTTTTTTTTTAATTTTTTAATGTTTATTATTGAGAGACACAGAGAGACAGAGCATGAGCATGGGAGGGGCAGAGAGAGAGGGAGACACAGAATCTGAAGCAGGCTCCAGATGTGGGGCTTGAACCTACAAATTGTGAGATTATGACCTGAGCGGAAGTCGGGCGCTTAGCCCACTGAGCCATCCAAGTGCCCTATATTGATTTTCTTAAAGCCAAAATTTTATGGTTTTTGTCATATAATTTTAAAGTATTTTTGAAATGTTTATTTATTTTGAGAGGAGAGGGAGGAGCGGGGAGAGAGAGAGGGAGAGAGAGTGAGAGACTCCAAGCAGGCTCTGCGCTGTCAGCACAGAGCCCTGTGTGGGGGTCACGCCCATGAGATACTGACCTGAGCCAAATCAAAAGTCAAACACTTAACCAACTGAGCCACCCAGCGGCCCCAATTTTAAAGTATTAAAAAACATAACGTTTGTTTCTTTTTGAGAGACAGAGAGAGAGAGAATGAATGAATGACTGGGGAGGGGCAGAGAGAGAGACACAGAATCTGAAGCACGCTTCAGGCTCCCAGCTGTCAGCACAGAGCCCGACATGGGGCTCAAACTCATGAACTGTGAGATCATGACCTGAGACGAAGCCGGACGCTTAACCGACTGAGCCACCTGGGCGCCCCTAAAGTATTTTTAAATGGATATCAACAAAGTTGACTTAAACTGCCTGCTATCTGTGAACACATTAGACTTCTGTTTCTTGCCAGTCTTATTAGAGAATATGTGTTGGTTAGTAGTTCAGACAACGGAAATCGGTAGTATGGGTAATCTGGACGTGTGCTGAAGAAAACAGTACTGCTCTGCCCTGATGAGATATTGCTTCCTCAGCAAGCGGATTGTAGCTGTAGTCATTGAGGCTTCCAAGTGATGTGGGGTGGGTGAAATGAGTGTGACCCCGTGCTGTTTTACTGTCATTTGATTTTGTTTCATACTTTTAGCCCTTCTGGTTCTCATCCATTTCTAATCAATGTGCCGAACAGGTTAAATATCTGAAAGTAATGGTTTCTGTTCTAACCATTAGTCTCCCAAAGGTCTCTTTCGTTTCACCAGTTCACCCCCACATTTACTCATCCTTCCTTCTGTTTTTACTGTCTTTAACTCCTGCTGCCATCCCCCCACCCTCTCCAAGCCGGACTTCACAAATTCCGCCTCCTCCAAAGACATCCCCGTCCCACTCTCCCTCCTTCCCCTCACTTCCCTGTGCTGGGATCTGCCTTTACACCTCCCCCTCCCACCGTCCCTGCAGGGAAGACTCCCCCCCACCAGCCACCCCATCCCTGCAGGGAGAACTCTCTGGTCATCCCCAAAGGGTCAACTTTCAGAGCCCTTACACCGCCCCCTGTCCCTGCAGGGGGGACTCCTTGGTCATCCCCAGAGGGTCAGCTTTCGAAGCCCTTACATCTCCCCCCTCCCCATCCCTGCAGGAAGGACTCTCTGGGTCATCCCCAAAAGGTCAGCTTTCAAAGCCCTTATATCTCCCCCCATCCCTGCAGGAAGGACTCTCTGGGTCATCCCCAAAAGGTCAGCTTTCGAAGCCCTTATATCTCCCCCCATCCCTGCAGGGAGGACTCTCTGGGTCATCCCCAAAGGGTCAGCTTTCAAACCCCTTATATCTCCCCCCATCCCTGCAGGAAGGACTCTCTGGGTCATCCCCAAAGGGTCAGCTTTCAAAGCCCTTATATCTCCCCCCATCCCTGCAGGAAGGACTCTCTGGGTCATCCCCAAAGGGTCAGCTTTCAAACCCCTTATATCTCCCCCCAATCCCTGCAGGAAGGACTCTCTGGGTCATCCCCAAAAGGTCAGCTTTCAAAGCCCTTATATCTGCCCCCCCATCCCTGCAGGAAGGACTCTCTGGGTCATCCCCAAAGGGTCAGCTTTCGAAGCCCTTATATCTTCTCCCCCCAATCCCTGCAGGAAGGACTCTCTGGGTCATCCCCAAAGGGTCAGCTTTCGAAGCCCGTATATCTCCCCCCCATCCCTGCAGGAAGGACTCTCTGGGTCATCCCCAAAGGGTCAGCTTTCAAAGCCCTTATATCTCCCCCCCATCCCTGCAGGAAGGACTCTCTGGGTCATCCCCAAAGGGTCAGCTTTCAAAGCCCTTATATCTCCCCCCCATCCCTGCAGGAAGGACTCTCTGGGTCATCCCCAAAGGGTCAGCTTTCGAAGCCCGTATATCTCCCCCCAATCCCTGCAGGAAGGACTCTCTGGGTCATCCCCAAAGGGTCAGCTTTCGAAGCCCTTATATCTCCCCCCACCATCCCTGCAGGAAGAACTCTCTGGGTCATCCCCAAAGGGTCAGCTTTCAAAGCCCTTATATCTCCCCCCCATCCCTGCAGGAAGCACTCTCTGGGTCATCCCCAAAGGGTCAGCTTTCGAAAGTGGAAACTTGTACAGCTGATGTGCGTTGTGCACTCTGGCACCAGCTCAGTGCCTCTGTCCAGTGGACAGCCTCCTGCGTTCTTTGCCTCTCAAGACTGAGCTCCTTTTCAATCCCCCATCGCTCTGAGAATGAGCTCAGACACCTGGGCGGTGGGGGGGTGGGGGTGGCGGGAGCGAGGCCATGACACTGTGACCCCCGGCCGTCTCGCAGACCAGCTCTGCTTCAGCTACCGATCGCTGTGTCACAAACCACCCCAGAGCTTGTGGCATAAAACAACATCCACTTTATTAAGCCCACAGTTGTCCTTGTCAGGAATTGGGCAGGGTTTAGCAGGGACGGTTTGTTCCATTTCTGCTCAGGGACGACTGGAGTCTCAGGGAAGGTGCCGGAGACAGCTCGGGATCTCTGGAATGGTTCGCATGAGGCTGTGTTCTCCGTCTGGCTTTCATCTGGGTTTCCCTTTCTCACTCATGTCGTGACCCTAGGGCTGGGATGACCAGATGGCTTCCCAGCTGACACATCCACACACACAGCTGGACGGCTGGATGGCTGCACGGCTGGGGCCGGGTCGCCTCACCTGGTGGCCTCTGCTTCCTCCCTACACGGGGATACGAGGGCGGCGGGTCGCCCGCAAGGTGCTGGCTCCCCCGAGTGCCCATGTCAGGAGGACTGGAGATCTGCAGGGATCTTTGGGACCTAACCCCAAGCGTCCCGGCTGGGCTGTCACGTCAGCCGCATTCTCTTGGTCAAGGGAATCAGAAGGGGAGTCTGTCTTCAAAGGGAGAGCAGTTATGGGGCGCTGGGTGGCTCCGTCGGTTAAGCGTCCGACTTCGGCTCAGGTCACGATCTCGCGGTCCGTGAGTTCGAGCCCCGCGTCGGGCTCTGGGCTAACAACTCAGAGCCCGGAGCCTGCTTCGGATTCTGTGTCTCCCTCTCTCTCTGCCCCTCCCCACTCACACTCTGCCTTTCTCTCTCAAAAATAAACAAACATTAAAAATTTTTAAAAAAATGAATAATAGTAAATTAAATGTATTTTGAGAAAACAAAAATAATTGGATGCATTTTGTGTTGTCAATAGGGTTGACGCTCAGCAGTTTAAAATACTAAATACTGCATTCCTGTTTCAACCATCATATTGTCTTTAGTTTTTTTCTTCCTCCTCTTGTATTTTTTCTACCGTTTTAATTTTCGTTTAGTTTTGCCATGCAATCTCTGGTTTCTGAAATATCTAAAAGTATTTGTGTTATCAGCTTGTGATCGGTGTCTAGAATTCTTAAGAGAAAATTGCCAAATGAATTTGACCAACAAAGGGAAAAAATGACAATACACTTACATTGAACAATTCTTGTGGAAATGGTGAAAAATAGTTGGAGTAGGACCTATTTAGAGATAGCTCACTGGCATTTCTTTGAAAATAATATTTCTTTCCTCCTGACTGTAGTATGTTGATAGGGTTTCAGGTAGAGTTTTCTCTCTTCCCCTGTAAGTTTTGTGGTTTGACTCAGCCCTGTGCCACCAGAGTGTCATCTGCTTCCTACATGGGGGATATGTGATCTGTCCCTGCTAGGAAGTGGCCTCTGGTGGCCTCACCTGTGGTGTATTCCTACTGTCCACTCTGCTTTATGCAGGTTAGTCATAGCTGCATAGTGTGTGTGTGTGTGTTAATGACAAAAAAAGAACCAGATAAGAATTTCAACATCTGTGATGCTCTCTGCACAGGATTTATGAGAGTTTTCTGTGTCCTGTGGGTACGTTGGGATTGAATGTGAAGGCTTAAGAAGAGGAGGAAGACATTTACGACTACCAAGAAAGACTTTCTCCTAAGAGTAAGGCAATGACTTACTCTTTGTAAGAGTAAGGCAAACTCAGAGAATTTAATATTTCTAAATGCAGCAGGTAAAACAATAATCATCCTGTCCTTAGTTTGATTTCATGTTAGGGGAGATTTTAGAGGAAGTTCTGTTCAAAAATATGAATAGTTCATGGGGCGCCTGGGTGGCTCAGTTGGTCATGACTTCGGCTCAGGTCATGATCTCGCTGCTAATGAGATCAAGCCCCGCGTCGGGCTCTGTGCCAGCCGCTCTGAGCCTGGAGCCTGCTTCCGATTCTGGGTCTCCCTCTCTCTCTGCCTCTCCCCCCACTCTCACTCTGTTTCTGTCTCTCAAAAATAAGTGAATGTTAAAAATTGTAAAAAAATTATGAATCGTTCAATTTTGAGTGAAAAACATGCATCAGGGATTTTGCTTTTGTATTTCTTTCACTGTCACACATTTAACATAAATATGGTTTGTAATGAAATCTAGTATTTCATCTGTCATTAAATGGCCTAACAGTTTTGTCTCAGATGATTTAAAGTTATTTGGGAAAAATTAAATGTGATAACTTGAAATGTTTACCCAGCTACAGTAAGCCTAAGCATAATTTCACATATATATTTTACAACGTTAAGATTTATTTACAAAACTTCTTTGTTGTACAGAAAGTACAAGTGCTGTTAGAATTCTAGTGTAGCTGTAACCACAGGCAGCCGACGAACTGGTCAGAGATGTTCATGCTGGTATGAGAATGTCACGTGGAAACATAACAACACTTAACGATTTTGTTGAGTAAAGGCCCCGAGCTTGATGGCGGGTTTACAGGAAGGACTAAACGGATGAAGGTAGGATGTCACAGGAACTATTCTTGGTCTCATTGGGTGTATGGGTCTTTTAGGGTTTGTATTACAGCTACCTTTATTTCTAAATATTTACAGAAGCGATACGAGTAGTCCATCCAGCCAAAACTGAACAGTATTTTTGCAGATTTTTTTTTGGATCTGAATCATTTTCTCCTTTATTATGTTTATATATAATGTGTGTGTGTGTGAGAGAGAGAGAGAGAGAGAGAGAGAGAGAGAGAGGGAGAGAGAGAGAGAGACCGTGAGTTATGGCTTACAGTTAATGTAATTACATGTTCACACTTATCATGTATGGGTTTATGTAGAGTACACACACACACATACACACACACACGGATATTTGGAAGAAAATTAGAGGAGAGTTTTAGAACTCACCTTATCTCAATCCTACCTGGTTCTGTGATAAATGGCTTAATGAAAGGTTGATTAAGTCATCCCTGTAAGTACTGAACTACTTTTCTTTTGAACAGAGTTCTCATATATTTATGTTATGAGAGGGATTTCCAAATTCTTGTGTGTAAATGGTGTATTTTTGAGAAATGTATCAAAAACAAATGTAAGAAGGAAAACAGAAACTTCAGTATTGCAAGAAAGAAAAAGGCAACATATATTTTAAGGACAAAGACCTTAAAATACAATGATATTTGATGGTAGCTCATGTATTTATTATCACTAATTCCTATTTTTTTTTTTTTTGGAAAAAACTTACCACAGTCTTACATTGTCCCTGTTATTTTGGGGAATAGTATCCTACCCAATTTCAGTCTTGTGTGAAATCTCAACATCCTGGTGCCCACTAGCTTAGAGGAAAAAGCAGACTTGTGAAATAGACCTGAATTTAAATTCCATATCTTTATCAGCTGCCTGATTTAATCTCTCCAAATTCCAACACTGTTATCTATAAAATATCCTGAGTATTTTTCCAGAGTGCCGTTAACAATTATGTAGCAGTCCTGGTAGCAGTCTTCGCATAATAAGTGGCTCAGCTCATTACATATTCCTTCTTTTTCCCTTTTTTATGGACAGCTATGACCTTCACATGTATGCACTGATTTATCTGTGATCATAGGTGGCACAGATTTTTTGTTTTGCACCTGACAGAACGTTTCATGCCTCGCATTCTGTCATTGGAAGGTAGAGATATCTCTTCTTCCTGCTAGATTGACCTGGAGGTAATCTTGGAGTCCCTTTCCAAAGCTTGTCCCATTTTTCCACCTCAGATCTATATATTGTTTTCATGTCACTTATCTATTGTGGCAGAGTAGCAATAAATTAATCCATTTAGGACGTTTAAGATCTTACAGCTTTACCTGTCAGTGGTTCAGACAAATACTTTCTTTAATTCTAGCTTCTGAGGGAGGTCACTGTAACACGAGTGTAGATTGTGGCACTACACTTTTCCTGAGATGCTTGAGGTCTCCTTGGGACATCTTTTGGTGAAAAGGAAAATACAGTTAAAATGAATGAATAAATGCATGCATACGAAATAAATGGGGAATTTTGCTGTCTTAACATTTCATTTCAGTCTTGCTTTATTGAAAAGCCTGTGGATGGTTTTTAATAGCTTTAGAAACTGTAAAATAAAACAACATTGATTCAAAGTAAAGCTGTGCTTGGTAATTTTCTCAGTACATCAGATATTTTTATATAGAAAAATGGAAATGAAATGAAAACCTACAGGACATATAGGCAAATACATGGCAGTGATTAGAGGGGAGTTAAATGAAAATGATGAACCCCTTCATCAGATATCTTAGTGGTAGCCTAGCTCAGCTTAATCTCTTTTCATCTCCCTGTTTTTTTTGCTTGGAAAATAGTTTGAGGATGTAGATTACTGTCCTCTCTTCATTAGTCAAACTTTTAATAGGGTCCTAAGACTACTGGGTATAATTAGATTAAATGACAGAAGAAATCCTCAGGGATAAAGTTTACACCAGGGACAAACTTTACATCTAATGTAAAGTTTACACTAGAACTTTAATTATTTTTTTTCTTTCTTAATGCCGCTGGGTTTCTTGATTAGAACAGCAGGGGTTCCCATGAAGAATGTTTGAAAGTTTATTAGTATAAATCATATTCTACATTTAGATTGCTTGAAACATTTGTTTCAAAAACAAAATAATGAATATGTATTCCTCTTAGCTTGTAGCTACAACGTTACCTATTTCTAAATTTTTCACTGCCTATTAATGAACAGATATTTACTAGACACCCATTCTGGGTAAGGTCCTATGCCACATCCTAGGGAAATATACACAAAAATTAATAAGTAAGAGAAATTCCTTTTAATTAATGAGTTTTTTGCTCTAATATAGACAGTTGGACATTAACATGTGATCACAGAAAAGTTTAAAGAGAAGCTTTATGTAACAACATCAGCAGTTTCATCATAGACGATGCGTTTAGTACCTTAAATACAATACGACATTGTGTCATTGTAAGAACGTGCAGCTTACTGCTTACTTCTTCAACTTCTCTACCAGTTGCAAGCATGATATATGCCTTTTCATGAGTTGCAGTAATCAGACAATTTCATTCAAATGACACACTGTCTCATTCAGTAATATTTGGGGCAGCATTAGATTTTCATCTATGAGATAAAATTGCAGGTCGAGGTGATGCAGGAAAGCCTGTCCTGTAAAAATACTCTGTCATGTTTTCTTAGAAGACTTTGATGGTTGCATTTGTACTGTTTTGAATAAATCTAGAATTATTTCTCTTGGATATTTGAATATATTTGTTCTCAGTCTGGGCCTGTGCCTCCTGAGAGCCCGTAGCGAATTACTTCCTCACGGAACATGGCCCCTGGATATTATGAGATACAAGGATGCTATCCTTCCCTTCTCCTTGCCATTGTCTATTGCCAGCCCAGCCCTGGCTTCTCTCATCCCATCAGTTTTCATTCGGTTCCTCCATTTGCTTCAGGCCCATCTGATTTTAATGATGGGAAAAGACAGAGGCATCGTATTTTATGAAGCAGGAATCCAATCTATTCACTCTGCAGCTTGCTTCTTGAAACTTTTAATAGACTCATTGCATTATATTTTTAGAGTCATCGAAATTCAGTCCGTTAAAAGTTAGCCTAAAAATTAAAAATGCATATGCATTTATTTTTTAAAAAGTGAAGCTCAGAGAAGGTGATCTACCCCAACTCACAGACTGGCCCTGCATTAAAGAATTAAACTAGATTATGATCTAAAAGCTGCCTCAGCTCACCATCTCTTTGTACTGTAATGTATGCTCATTTAGCAGCTCCGGTTAAGAAGGTCAGTTGTACCAGTTCATCTGTGGGGTGTGAATCCCAGAGGTACTACTTCCTAGTTGTGTAATCTTGGGTGGGTGGTTAACCTTTCCATGCCTCAGTTTCCTGTTCTGTAGAATGTTAGTACGTAACTCACAGAGTTGTAAGGATTTAATAAGTTAGTGTCTGTGAATCATCTTCCACGGTAACTGGGCCATTTTGGCACTCGGTATGTGTTTGCTCTTACGGGGCAACATCTGAAATAAAACATCTTCAGTTACTGGAGATAGGGTTGAAGAAAAAAGTTAAGTTGTATAGTACGGAAGCTCTAAATAACTTCAGTTTTTGAAAGGGAGATAACTTCTGAAAATTGAGAGAGGCGAAAATGAGCTTTTGGAAAATAGAATATTATTTAACGGTTGCTATCCAGAAACATTATTGAACACGAACTTGCATGTAATACTTCCAGATGTATGGTATTACAACAGAAAAATTTCAGGTTTTTTTGGAGGCATCTTATTAAATTATTTCTTCTAGGTGCTGCCTAAAGGTGGTTTATGTATGCTTTTGAAATATTTAATCAACTTAATAATTCAGACAAAAATATTAGGGCATACAGTACTCTTGAAATAATTACTTCGTAGAAGTTCAAGAAATGATGTAGATGATGGTGATGATGATAATGATGATATGGATGTAAATATCGTTATTATTTCCACTTACATTAAGAAGAAGTAAAGGATTTCTCATGTTTCTAGTTGAGTGACTGTGGGTGGCTCTGATTAAAGCTATCTAGTGATTTCTTCAAAACCCCTTGGTTAATGTTCATGGTGGGATAGTTTTTGAAGGAAACATATCAAAATGAATAGGAAGGGAAACCGTATCTTATCAAAAGAAGGAAGAAAGGGAGGAAAGAGGGAAGAGAAAAGCTTTCTGTGGCCTGGATGAGGATGGGGTGATTTAGTTAGATCTGTACATACATAATGATACTTACTGTTTAAGTACAGTAGTTCCACCATGAAGTGTTCAAATAAAACTGGGAAATGTATTGACCTGGAAGGTTTAGACAGTGAGTTGCCTCCTGAGCTGGAAGGTGGGGCAGAGGCCAGCTGTGGTCCTGTGGACCGGTCCCAGGGCATGGATTGTGCACCAGCCATGAGGATGAGACCGATCCTGGATATCAGGCATTTCTCAGGTTACCGTTTCTTTCTTTCTTTCTTTCTTTCTTTTTTTTTTTTTTCCAACGCTTATTTATTTTTGAGAGACAGAGTGTGAGTGGGTAGGAGCAGAGAGAGAGGCAGACACGGAATCCGAAGCAGACTCTAGGCTCCGAGCAGTCAGCACAGAGCCCAACGCGGGGCTCGAAATCACGAACCGCGAGATCATGACCTGAGCTGAAGTCGGACGCTTACCGACTGAGCCACCCAGGCGCCCCTCAGGTTAGCGTTTCTAATTTTAAAATCAATTGCGGTAGTTGATTCAAGTGTGATTTTGTCATTTTCTCAAAATCACATAGTTTTAGCATGCATTTGAGACTAGATCCTCGTCTGATAGGTATGACAAGATATACCCTTGTGCTGATATGACATACAGACTTGCCAAATCACTATGTTGTGCACCTGAAAATAATGTACAGCTGATATTGTGTGTCAGCTGTACTTCAGTTAAAATAAATAAATCAGAATTTTTAAAAGGCTAGAATCCTATCTTTTCAAGGAGGAGCAAATAGAAAACATGAATGTAGGGGATTCAGGTCTGTGCAGGGCTTTGATACCAGAGGAATAGGAACTCTGAAAGACATATTTTTATATCATTTTCTTACAGGGTCAGGAGAGATGCTAATAAGAGTGGAAACACCTAGTGGTCAGAAATGGCAGGTGCTCACTGTGGGCCAATACGGGGTAGTGTGCAGTAAAGAGATGATTGTGCACACGCTTCAAGCAAGACAACTGCAGAATGACAACTGCAGGATTAATCATAAAATCATCCCCCCACAGTTATTTCTCTTAATATGAATACACATTAGGGATTTCTGTTTGCATCTGACATGCCTTGGGATATATTCCTGTCCTTCTTGTTTTTAGTTCTATCTTTCCATCTGGCTTCACAGCAGACACAGGTATTCGTTTTAACAAGCAATCCTAGTCTGTGTTGACCTCACTTAAAATACAGTACAGATTCTGAACCACCCAAAGGGAAACATCTGAGAGTTTGGGGTCAAGTGACAAGAATAGTAAGCAGCTCATAGAAGAGCACAGGAAACAAAACAAAACAAATCACGTTTTATGAACAAATAAAATAGCTGTGAGTTTAGAATGCCCAGTTTATGACAATGAGGGAAGACATTGTCAACAATGGCTCATGTCTGTGAAGAAAGAATTAATTTAGACTCTGTGCTGATGAGTAGTTGGGGGATAGAGGTGATGTTATGTTAAAACTGTAGTTTCAGTAAAGGAAAATACTATGGAGAAAAGCTGATGTATCTTGTGTTGGGTGAGTTGACTTTAGCTACTGTAAGAGTGAGAAATGGCATTTCGACTACAAAGTTAGAGACTCAAACCCGAAGCTTAAGTAAGAGAAAGCATTAAAATATACACAGGTGGGGTTGCCAATATCAGCTTCCCTCGCCACTTCTTCTCTCCAGGCAAAACAGGAAGGAAGGAAGAGGGGTGTTTCTTTCACATGCTTGTGGGCCTGTAGCCTATGTGGATGGGAGGAGTTGCTCATTGGTCAGGAAAATGCAGGAAAGAGTAGATATGCAAATGATGCTGGTATTTGCATATTTTCTCCTCTGGTTTTTTAAGTGGAGGAAATCAGGAGCTTCTCCAAAACTAAAGACAGAAATACTTCCAAAGTATTTTTGAAAGGGTCCTTTGAGCAACAGCAGTACCGATTAAACGCATTGATAGTGTTTAATGGCATTGGCAAAATTTGAATAATGTGTTGTGTCTCAGCAAATATACTGGCAATCATATGAAAGGAAAGTGTGTGAAATTTCATTTATATGATTTAGGAATACAACTGTGTTAGGAAATTAGAGTATAAAGGGCATTCATCAGTTTCATATTTTGATGTTTTAAAGTTCAAAATTCATGAAATAAATGCATCCATCAGGCATCTTAAAAGCCTCAGGAAAGATTGGTGATAAAGAGCAATCAATTGAAATGGGGTGTAGCTATTTTTAGCATACATTTTTTACACCTAGAACATGTGGATGAATTCAGGTGTTTTGCATTTATCTAACGCTATAGGAGGGCATAATGTTGCAAATCGAAGGACAATGTTGTAATTCCAAATATGTGATTTATGCACTGAGACTCTTCTGCACAATCCACCTGACAAACAGTGGGTGGTCTGGGGAGTTTTAACGTCACTGCTTTTAAAGATGACAGTTCATAATATTGGGGGGTGTTCCTGAATAAAGCAGGGATAGACACTACCTTGATGTGAAGTATTAAGGAAAATTGTCTAAATTTTGGAAATAAGACCAAAGAAAGTACATGCTCTTTCATTGTCCCCTTGGGGCATATTTTAATAGGCCTACCTAAATATTATTTAATTCTTTGGGGTAATTTATTGGCTTTCACTTTGTTTTCTGCTAAATGATCATGCCCTAGAAATTATAACGTTAGATGTTAGCTTGTAGATCTCCCTCTGGTAGAAAAGTTGATCCCGAAGGTTATGATTTGGGCTCCCTATAGTTCACTATCCAGTTCTGTTTGTAACCTGGGGATCTTACTCTAATATATGTATTTCAAATGCCTATAAATACCGAGTTCCTCAAATGTGATTAGACAGGTCTTTACCATCTTCCTGTTTCGGTCATTAATGACATCATAAATATGTGACATTTGTGTTTTCTGCATGTAAGTGGGAATTGTGTTTTTAGTTTTTGAAAATCTACCTTGATCGGGATTCATTTGGCTCGTGACAGAGAAAGGAGAGGCTTAGGAATTGATAAATTAATGTCCCGAGAAACCATGAAGAAATGTCGACTTTCCAAAATGGTGGTTAGTTCCATTTTGCTGAAGCCTCGGGAGATTAATCATGAGCAAACAAGTTGAGTAATGACAGGGACATGTGAACTGGAATTCTGCTAACGGGGACAGCAGCGGTGATGGGTGCCGGGAGGGCGTTTACATCAGGGGCGCTTCACCTGCTGGCAGAGTCCTGGAATTCTCCAGTCCCACCTACGCCTCCTTCATTTTTGTGTCGACCCGTCATGAGCGACAGCATCCGGCTGTTCTCTTCGCCAGCAGAGCGGCCCAACAGAGGGGGAGGCATCCGTGGACACACGAAGCTGCCTCAGCAAACCCACATGGGCTGCAACTTTTAAGATCGGAACTCTTTTTTTGAATTTTGCCTTAAGATACTAGGAAACTAGCTTCACTAAAATACTGATCTCCTACTTCAACGAAGAGAGCAACTCTTTTGTTTTATTCGGCTTTGAATCGGCAGCATCGATTACAGAAGTCGCTCAGAGAATACTTGGTGACGGAATGCACAAGTGAACGTTCTGCAGGAAGTTGGACCTGATGGGGCCTCTGAGCGCGGCCGCCCCTAATCACCGAGCAGGGCAGGGGCCGCGCGCTAATTTGATCGAGGACTCCGCTGCAGAAAAAGTGCCAGAGATTTTGCTGTTGGTAGATTTCAGTTCAAATCCAGTTCTGCCTTTCCCTGGCTGGGTCAACATGAGCAGCCGCGGTAACCCGTCTAAGACTGTTTCCTGATCGCAGCGAAAGGAAGAGCTGCCGTGTCCGGTTGAGATGTGCTATGTGTCTCACAGTCCTTGAATCGCATAGTAGCCGCTCTGTGAGTTCTCCCTTCATCAAACTGCTGTAGGATAAATTTGAAAATTATAAATAGCTACCCACAACTGTTATTCGCGCTCTTCTAGATAGTTCATCATTCATTCAATTTTATTATATACCCTTGCTAAAGTTCCAACTGCAATAGCGTAGGTCTTTAATTTTATCACAAATAGTATGTGCTTATTGCCTTCTTAATATTCACTATCTCCAATAATTTTCTTTTTAGTTTTCCTTTCCAGATGTAACCATTTCTTTCTGTCAAGATGCTCATCATTTTAAGGGGTCTCTTACACAGAGCTCACTCTAAACATTTTATGAACTGCTATCACTTACTCTATTAATTAACATACATAAGATCAATCAGGTGATGTCATATTTTACAAAATAATGCTTTGTGTTAGTAGTTTCTCATTTACATGGATGTGAGAATGATCTGGCAATCTGGGTATAACATCTGTTACTCAATTACTGGCCAGAATAATTCTATAGATTTCAGTGACATTAATCACTACCATAGGTGTGTCTGTCCTTTCTTACTAGAGGAGGATCTTTTATTAAGTCTATATATATATATATATATATATATATATATATATATGTTTATATGTTTATATATATACACACATAAATATATAAAATATAAACTAAATATATATTTTTGTACATAAAAATATATATAGAATAAATATATAAAAATATAAATATATATATATATTTTTTGGGGGGGGGGAGATCATGAGCTGGGGAGGGGCAGAGAGAGAGGGAAATTGAGAGTCCCAACCAGGTTCTGCATTGTCAGCACAGAGCCCAACACGGGTCTTGATCCCACAAACCCTGAGATCATGACCTGAGCCAAACTCAACTGACAGATGCATAACCAACTGAGCCACCCAGGTGCCCCCAGAGGACAATATTATTTTTTTTCCTACTTTCATTTTAATTATTTTATTTTTATTTCTTTAAATTTAAATCCAGGTTATTAACATATAGTGTAATAATGACTTCAGGAATAGAATGTAGTGATTCATCACTTACATATAATATCCAGTGCTCATCCCAAAGGTGCCCTCCTAATGCCCCTCACTCATTTAACCCATCCCCCCACCACCTCCCCTCCAGCAATCTTCAGTTTGTTCTCTGTATTTAAGAGTCTCTTCTGGCTTGTCTCCCTCTCTGTTTTTATTTTATTTTTGCCTCCCTTCCCCTATGTTCCTCTGTTTTATATCTTAAATTCCACATAGGAGTCAAGTCATATGATATTTGTCTTTCTCTGACTGACTTATTTCACTTAGCATAATACCTTCTAGTTCCATCCATGTTGTTACAAATAGCAAGATTTCATTCTTTTTGATCACTGAATAGTATTCCATTGCATATATCAGCCACATCTTATTTATCCATTCATCAGTCAATGGACATCTGGGCTCTTTCCACACTTTGGCTGTTGTTGATAGTGCTAACATTGGGGTGCATGTGCCCCTTCAAAACAGCACTCCTGTATCCTTTGGAAAAATACCTAGTAGTACAATTGCTGGGTCGTAGGGTAGTTCTATTTTTAATTTTTTGAGGAACCTCCATACTGTTTTCCAGAGCAGTTGCACTAGTTTGCATTCCCACCAGCAGTGCAAAAGGGTTCCCTTATCTCTGCATTCTCACCAGCCTCTGTTGTTGCCTGAGTTGTTAATTTTAGTCATGTGACAGGTGTGAGGTGGTATTTCATCATGGTTTTGATTTGTATTTCCCTGATGATGAGTGATGCTGAGCATCTTTTCATGTGTCTGTTTGCCATCTGGATGTCTTCTTTGGAGAAGTGTCTATTCATGTCTTTTGCGCATGTCTTCACTGGGTTATTTGTTTTTTGGGTGTTGAGTTTGACAAGTTCTTTGTAGATTTTGGATGCTAACCCTTTATCTGATATGCCGTTTGCAAATATCTTCTCCCATTTCGTTGGTTGCCTTTTAGTTTTGCTGATTGTTTCCTTCACTGTGCACAAGCTTTTATCTTGATGAGGTCCCAGTAGTTCATTTTTGCTTTTGTTTCCCTTGCCTCCGGAGACGTGTCAAGTAAGAAGTTGCTGTGGCCGAGGTAAAAAAAAAAAAAAATTGTTGCCTTTGTTCTCCTCTAAGATTCCGATGGTTTCCTGTCTCAACTTTAGGTCTTTCATCCATTTTTAGTTTATTTTTGTGTCGGTTGTAAAAAAGTGGTCCAGGTTCATTCTTCTGCATGTCGCTGTCCAGTTTTCCCAACACTGATTGCTGAAGAGACTGTCTTTATTCCATTGGATATTCTTTCCTGTTTTTTGAAGATTAGTTGGTCATACGTTTGTGGGTCCATTTCTGGTTTCTCTGTTCTGTTCCACAGATATATGTGTTTGTTTTTGTGCCAGTACCATACTGTCTTGATGCTGACAGCTTTGTAATATAGCTTGAAGTCTGGGATTGTGATGCCTGTAGCTTTGGTTTTCTTTCTCAGGATTGTTTTGGGTATTGGGGGTCTCTTCTGGTTCCATAGAGATTTTAAGTTTGTTTGTTTTAGGTCTATGAAGAATGCTGATGTTATTTTGACTGGGATCACCAGAGGAGGATATTCTTTTTTTTTTTTTTTTAATTTTTTTTTTCAACATTTATTTATTTTTGGGACAGAGAGAGACAGAGCATGAACGGGGGAGGGGCAGAGAGAGAGGGAGACACAGAATTGGAAACAGGCTCCAGGCTCTGAGCCATCAGCCCAGAGCCCGACGCGGGGCTCGAACTCCCGGACCGCGAGATCGTGACCTGGCTGAAGTCGGACGCTTAACCGACTGCGCCACCCAGGCGCCCCGAGGAGGATATTCTTAATGAGAGATATTTAAAAATTTGAGTTGAGTTGTAAGAAATGAAGGTTAGTCATACTGCTAATAGGAAAAAAAAATTTTTTTGAGTTCAGAATTCATTTCTAGTATAGAATCTCTTGGGGCTCTGTTCCCAGATATTAGGATTTATGTTTCCGACATGGGCCCCACACATTGGTAAATAGTTTTGGGCTATTGAATAGCCATGAGTAATTGCTATGTAGCTCTCAACCTGCTCATCTTTTTTAGAGAGATGACATGTTTCAAAAAAACCCAGAAAACAAAACAAAACCAAAAAAACTGTTCCCTGGCCAATAACCTCAAGTAAGCCGATTTGAGGTAAGGAAGATAACATTTGGTTCTAATGTATCTCCTGCCTGTTCTGTTTTTTTCTACTTGTGCACCAGTGGAGTTTAATGCTAACACCATGAGGATAAAAACCAAATGCATACATTGAAAGTAAACTCATCCATGTGTTTCTTATCTTACCTAGATTTGTGACAGAATTTTAACTTAGTAGGTTAAAAATGGCTGATGCTGTTCAACTACTGGCTGCTATTGAGACCCAGTACCGAATCATCTGCCTTTATTTCCCCTTTTAAAAGGGAAAAATGCCCTGCTTTGGAGAATTTGATTTCATGATGCAGATGCTCCGGTATGGCTGAAAACTAGCTACCTCCCACATGACATCAGTGAACATGTAGTTGGGCAAAGCTGTGTACAGACTGTTGGGGACGGTACGACCCCACAGCCCCAGCATACTACTTGTAATGGAAAATTGTCAGGGCAAAGAAACATGCTGTTTACTTCTTCCTTGCCTGGAATTGAATTAAATACATTTGGCTAGCTTAAAGTGATTAATTTTCCAAAGATCAACTACAAAGGAAATTTGGATGAGATTCAGGCCACCACAAAGCTGAAAATTAAACCAAAGGAAACATACACTATCTCATTCATTGGAGAGAAAAGTATCCTTCCTTCCTACATTTTGCTGTATTGATTCAAAGCCCTGTGTTGATTATTTTTTATTAGAGTATCATGATTTAAGGCAAAGACAAAAATGCATAGTTATTCATTTGTAGATGTCTGATCATGTAGAGAACATAGCCCTACAAAGCAAAACTGTTAATAGCTGCAAAGTCAAGGTGGATTCCCACTCAGTATTTGGTTCTGACGTCATTAGTGATGGACACACACACACACACACACACACAGCAGAGTATAGCGGGGCTCTCAGTCTGGTCCAGAATGGCCTGCAGTACCTTAAAAGAACCAGGAAAGAAAGCTGCTTGGGTTTTGTTTTGTCGTCGTATTTCTGTGTCCGTGGGCTGGCTGGGAGAATAGGGCTGGTTTCCTGGCACATGGTCTCCAGTTCTGCCAGGGCCAAATCAGGGGGCCTTTTATCCGCTTCCCCAGCTCTGGGGCAGAAGGTGAAGAAGGCTTAGGTTGAAACGATGCTGACAATCAAGCATCAGAAACATGGAGCCACACTCTTTGTTATAAAACAGACAGATACAATCTCATTATATATCACAAACACATAAGGGAGCAAGGTGGCTTGGATTGAAAGAGTTGAAAAATCATGGGACATGCTCATTTTAATAAATTTTAATAAAGGTGACTTCACCTGCTCAGAGTCCCTTGAGGTCACAGGGAAGTGACCAGTTGGCTGCTTTTTAATCTTCATGGTGACTGTGTCGAGGAACCTGCTTTAAAAGGACATGCTTTGAAATACTCAATAATACTTTTTGACAGTTTTAGAGTTGAATCATTCACACTTACCAGTCATATAAATAAATCCACAAGAGACATTAACGTCCGTCAATGAACAAAAACCCAGATCCCTTTACTTACGAATACTGTACTCCCAGAACTCTTTTAGGGTCTGTGATTATTAAAAAAAGCCTAGGGGTTACAGGTGGATAAGATGAACCTTGCTAGTGAGGAGCCCTTAGTTACATGTGTCAGTCACCGCAGAACAGCAGACCTTGCAAGATCACTCTCAGCAGATGTGATCCTAAAAAGAAAGGATAAAACCCAAATGCATCTATCGAGGTAAAATTTGTCACTACATCTCTTACATGGATTTGTGAGTAAATTGTCATTTAATAAAATAGCTGAAGCACTCCAGTGAGCTGCCCATTGAAACTAGTGTCAATGTTTTCTCTCTCCTCCATCCTCAAAAATACGCTATTAACTCCTGTGTGTTAAGCACTCAGAAGAGTGTTTTGCTTGCCTAAAGAGAAAATTGTCTATCTCCTTGTCAGAAGAGAAAAACATCTATTATTCGAATATCAAACGTTCTATTTGTTGTTTTCCCCCATGGAAGGCTGCAATTTCAAAAATACATTCACACTACTTGAAGACAGGATTGTTAGAGTGACAAAGCACTGAATTCAAGTCATATGTCAAAGCCAGATTTTTCTGCTGTCGTCTCCTCTTTCTCTTAATAAATTGGATTTAAATAAATAAAGCAGACCACATGCAGATATGTCCAGAATTTTATGTTGTTAACGAATGAATCGTATCCTTCAAAAATTCATATTCACCCTGATCCCCAGTACCTCAGACCTTATTTGGAAATAGGATTGTTGCAGATGCAGTTGGTTCAGATGAGGTCTTCCTGGTGTGGGGAAGGCTCCTGACTCAAATGCCTGGTGTTCTCACACAAAGGGGAACCAGACCCATACACGGGAAAATGCCATGTGTAGGTCAAGGCAGAGATCTGTGTGGTGCCTCATCTACGAGACAAGGAACGCCAAAGACTGTCAGCAGGGCACCGGAAGCTAGTCCACCACAGATCTCAGAAGGAGCCAGCCCCAACATCTGATCGCGGACTCTAGACCCCAGAGCTGCAGGGAAGCCAGGTGGATCTTCAACCACCCGGTCTGTGCGCTTTGTGATTTCAGCCCTAGAAAGCTCATACACCTGTACACCACACACAGATGCCGTCTTTAAAATCCATCCATCCCATCTCCGATTGCCTGATGCTGCAATTTGTAACTTAAAAAAAGTTGCCGTCTAGCTCAACCACACTTTGATGCCACCAAAGTGAAAATAGATCAAGACCGAACCATATATACATATAAAAAAACATATAGTAATATAAATGGTGCTTGTGGGTGAGGGGATAGCCTTCTTTTTTGTATAAAATAAAACTAGAGAGATAATGTGCAGACGATTGTGAAAAATGTGTCCTGCTACCCCCTGACACTGCCTATGGAAATACAGCCTAGGAATCACTACTGAAGATTTTTAGCAATACCCAGTGCCTTTGAATTAGATGACTTCTGTCGCCTAACACCTAATTTGAGAAGTTCATAGTCCTTTGTTTTTAATTCTACGAGTATACTGTATGAATCTCTTTAATTAGAAAATTGTAAGTTTGAGACGCTCTAGTGACAAGCCTTAATGACACAATCAGGAGTATAGATTACAAAGTGATTATGTTGGTTGAGTGTGTTGGCCTGTCAAAGACCCTGAATCAATATTAACAGAGTGGTGGAAAGATAGGTTTCAGGACAAGATGGAAAAACACTGCTAAATGGAGAGCACTTCTGTGTAAGAGCGATTTTGTATTTTAGAGAGAGCCCCACAATAAGGTGCCATGCTAAGGAGAAAATATTGACAGGGGACCTTGCCGGATATTAAGAAAGCAAAGGTAAATGTTAATTATCATATTCCAAGGCCAGTCACACTGCATATACCAGGTGGAGATAAACAGCTGCGGAAGTATTTGGTTAAAGGCGCTAGTGATTATTTTGAGGTTTGTCATCCATGAAATCCACAAAGATTTATTGAGCACATCCTGTTTCCTAGACATTAGAAACACACAGATAAATGTGTCTTAAATTTCCTAATAATGCTGATTTTGAGAGCACTAAATGACTAGATTATAATTATATTATCTTTTAGAAGTCAATGCGTAGGAAGATGAAGCAGCTAATTTGTTAGAGAACAGCCATAGTCTTGCCTATGAGTAGCACAAACATATTCCAGCTCAGAAGCATTTATTATCACCCGGTAGTATTGAAGGACACTGAGTACATGAAAATGTAGGAAATTAGGTTGACTGTATATTTAAAATGCACATTATCGGTCCTGACAGCTGTCAATCTAACGACTCATTTTCATGAAGTAGAGTCTTGTCAGGATGATTAGCTGTTGTGCAGGATGCTGTCAATCACACGAGTGCGAAGGTCTCAGCTCCTGTTTTCTTGCCTGGTTCCCTGTGCTGCTCGCTGCCACGCAGTATTGATTCCACCTTATTTCTGCGGTGATGAATAGTGAAATTATAAAGACAGATTTAGGAGTTACTTGGATCCCATCCTATGAAAGTCCTTTAAAAGAACCTGCTATATTTCTGAATGTATTTCATTTCAATAAAAATTATATTAACCACCAGATTGCAAAGTTTGTGTTTTGGGGGGTTTCGGAAACTTGGATAGGTTTTGACATTGCCTAATAACCCCCGTAAATAAAGACAACTTAGAAAAGGAAATGTATAGAAACTAAAGGCAGTGTTTTATGAATCAAAATATTTAACTTGAGTGATATTACAATGTGTATTTTGATAACATGGTTTTAATACAAGAAGTGAGAAATTTCATTTTAATATATGTAAGCTTCCCTTCAATACATGTACCATCATTTATCTACCCAGTGGCTTTTTTCTAATATGAAAATTAGAGTGATAGTAAAATATCTAGGAAGGGAAACACACCTTCACATAGTGTTAGTAGCTACGGTAATTGGTTGCAAGGTTTCTAATTCAAATGTTTCCGTACAAGTGATTTGTCTATCAGAATTCTGAGATATGTACAATATCCATCCGCGTTCTAATTTTGTTTCTGTTGTTTAAACTCACAATACCAAAATCAAATGTGTCTTTCTGTTGCCTCTGCCTTTCCATTTCATTCTAAATATTTCTCCAAAATCAGTCTACTATACTTTTCAGAGTCCTGCATTACACTATTCTTCTCTTGGGTGCCAGCTACTCCAAATCTAGACCAAACATTTAAAAATATATTAAAACCATGTGGCGGCAGGAGTTAATGTGCACGATCCAGCAAAGGTGGAGGCATTTCATGAGTACTTAAAGGAGATCTGTAACTAAATATGAATTTTGAGTTTAATTGGTTTAAAGATACCATCTCAAAGGTATGACTAAAGTTGTTCAGTGGAACTCAACTCCTGGCTTTAATGGGTGTTTACATTTATTTTGTTATATTAAAAGTGATGTTAATGAGAAACTACTCCACCAGCCTTTCCAGAGTCTCCACTATGAGCCAGGCATACGGCTGCTTTAGGAATAATAGTTAAGCCATGGTCAGTGACTCCAACAGCTCCATTGATTGGTGAGGTATTAGAAGATACGCATGCAGCTCACCACCCTACAATAAGGTGGAAATTGTTTATATGTATAATTCCAATATCCAAAGTATTAAAAGTGTAACAGATGATCACTATATATAAGTTTATACATCTTGGCTATTGCAAACATTGCTGCAGTGAACATAGGAACAGATATATCTTCAAGATCCTGATTTTCATTATGTTGCATATATTCCCAAAGGTGGAATTAATGAATGATATACCACTTCTATTTTTAATTTTTGGAGAACCTCCATACTCTTTTCAATAACCACTATACCATTTTGCATTCCCAGTAACAATGTACAATGGTTCCAACTTCTCCCCTCCCTATCCTCATTAACACATTTTTTTAATATATAATAGTCATCCTAACAGGTGTGAGGTGTTATCTCATTGTGGTTTTTGATTTACATTTTCCTGATAATTACTGATGTTGAGTGTCTTTTAATATACCTGGTGGCCATTTGTATATTTTATTTGTAGAAATGTCTAAGTCTTTTGCACATTTTTGTAATGAAGTTATTTGTGTTGTTTTGTTTGTTTTACTGTTGAGGTGTAGGAATTTTTTATATGTTTTGGAAATTAACCCCTCATCAGGGATATGATTTGCATATATTTTCCTCCATTTCATAGGTTGATTTTTCATTCTGTTGACTGCTTCCTCTGCTGGGCAGAAACTTTACAGTTCGATGTAATCCCACCTGTCTATTGCTTTTGTTGCCTATGCTTTTGGTGTCATAACCAAGAAATCGTTGCCAAGATCAACATCAAGAAATTCCCCCCTATGTTTTCGTCCAGGAGTTTTATGGTTTGGAGTCATATTTAAGACCTTAATCCATTTTGCGTTGATTTTTGTGCATGTTGTAAGGCAAGTGTCCAATTTCTTTCTTCCTTTTTTTTTTTTTTTTTTGCATATGGATATCCAGTTTTTCAATAAACACTTCCAAGAATTGAAAAGAAAGGAGCACTTCCAAACTCATGTTACGTGACCAGCATTGTCCTGATGCCGAACTAGAAAAATACTTCAAGAGAAGAAAAGTACATTCCAACATTCCTGATGAACATAGATGCAAAAATCATCAATAAAATATTAACAAACTGAATTTAACAGTACCTTGACGGGATCCTAACACCACAACTGACTGAAAGTTGTCCCTGGGATGCAAGGACATTTTAACATCTACAAATCAGTGTGATGGACCACAGTAAATGGCGTAAAGGATCAACTTTGCATGATCATCTCAATAGATGTAGGAAAGGCATTTGACTTAGGAGAGAAGAACGGTCTACAAACTGGGTATAGAAGGAATGTACTGCAAAATAATAAAGGCTGTTTGTGACAAGCCCACAATTACCATTCTATGTGATGGTAAAAACTTTAAGTTTTTCCTCTAGTATGAAGAACAAGACAAGGATAACCCCTCTCATTACCTCTGGTCAGTGTAGTACCGGACGGCCTCGCCAGAACAGTGAGGCAAGAAAACAGGGATAAAATGAATCCAAATCAGGAAGGAGTAAAATGACCTCTCTTAGAAGATGGCATATCCTATATGTAGAAAATTCTAGAACCCCCCCCAAAAAAACAGAAGTAATACATAAATTCAGTCAAGATACAGAATACAGGTCAACATACACAAGTCAGTTGCATTTCTATACACCAACAACGAACAATTGGAAAAGGAAATTAGGGGTACAGTCTCATCTATGATAGAATCAAAAAGAGTAAAGTATTTAAGAATAAGCATTTTACAATAGAGTCAAATGTTACAATTCCAAGAAGACTTTTGTTAAATTATCTTTCAAAACAGTAGCACCTTCTATTGAAAATAGTATAAATGTATACACTCTTCCAGGTCTGAGAGCAGATCTTACTTATCTCTATCAAAGAGTAAATAAAATATACATAAGATATAATAAGCTCAGAAATCAACTTTGGGATAAATAGATGTGGTGGAAGGCAGATTGCGAAAACAATTTGGGGGTCTACAGTTCGGTCAAGGGGGCTGTTTTTCCCCGTATCAGTGGTCTGTTCTTCTCTGTTGTGGGATAGACTCCACGGTGTGGCTTCGCCCCGGCTCATGTAACCATTCGCCTGTGGGAGGGCACCCGGGTGGTGATCCGTTTTGAATGTTGCGGAGAAAGCTTCCGTGAACACCTGTGTGCAGGTGTTCGTGTGAATGTAAGTCTTCACTGTATGGGAGAGATTGCGGGAGAGTGCAGCTCCTGGGTGACATGGCGGTTACACGTCTATTTTGGTAGATGTTGCCAGTGTGTTTTCCAGAGGGACACAGCTGCGGGCAGTGTGTGAGGGACATGTTCCTCTGCCTCCTCGGCTTTGCAGGGGTCGCTGTTATTCCATTACTTGCAGCCCTTCTAGTGGATGGGCAGTGACACCTCTAGTAGATGGGCGGTGACTCTTCCTTCCCTAATGGCCAGCAGCATTGACCTCTTCTCACGTATGTGTCCTTCCTGGTGAAACACCTGCTCGTGGTTTTGGCTCACTTTGATTTTTACCGTCAATTTTTAAGATATCTTTATGTATTCTGGATACACCATATTTACACAAGAGGATATTTAGGAAATCTTCAAAGATTTATTAAATTTATTATGTATTGTAATACTGATAATAGTAAAGCCGGGGTTTTGTGGGTAAATCAATTCCCACAAATAAATCTCTGTCAATTTGGTACAGAACCATGAAACTTTGGCTTAAAAAAATCATCATTATCACTCTTACATAACGATCATTTCTGTTCTGTTTATTTGGCCCTTTTTTGGTCGTTCATTTCTTCCACCAATCTATTTCTCACTTAATAAAAGTTTTCCTAGGTGGGCATAATTTTATTTTATTTTTTTTTCAACGTTTATTTATTTTTGGGACAGAGAGAGACAAAGCATGAACGGGGGAGGGGCAGAGAGAGAGGGAGACACAGAATCGGAAGTAGGCTCCAGGCTCTGAGCCATCAGCCCAGAGCCCGACGCGGGGCTCGAACTCCCGGGCCGCGAGATCGTGACCTGGCTGAAGTCGGACGCTTAACTGACTGCGCCACCCAGGCGCCCCTAGGTGGGCATAATTTTAAGGAGACTTAAGAGAGTCTCATTCAATCAATGGCTGACACTGAAATTTGGGGTCCAAATCTGAGTTTTCTCGTGTATCTGGTAGTCTCCCAGTCAAATATAGCACAAGTGTTTTGGATCCTAAGATAATGAATACTAGTAAGAGTCAATGCTCAAAACTTTAACATTTTGTTAACTTGTATCCTGGCTTCTCCTGGAGATAAAACAAGCCACAATCACAAGGTTTGCATCTGACCAATTCACAAGTGTAATATTACTTGAAGGAGCTTGCTTCTGGCTATTAAATTTGTCCAATTTTCATGAATTTTTCACCTCTTTCTTTCCTCTGAAATCATGTTAAGCTACTTTTATTCAGCCTTTTAATTTATATCCTTTGTATCCTTCAAGAACTCTCAGTAGTTCCTTAGCTAGTTAATTTAGCTTTTATTCATGTAATATTTCTTTAGAAGTTTAATTTGCCTTCACAGGATTTGTGCATCTATATTCATTGAACAACCATCAACTTTTTAGTGTCGCTTTAAACTTGAGTATTTATAGTTGGTAGCAATCTCTATAAGGCCTCCATTACCTGACCTAAGATTACAAGGGGGCAATTATTGAAATACACAGTCCATGTGATCAAATTCACACACACACAAAATCTAAAGTCATTATTCTCCTGAATGGTGATCTAGCAGATTGTATTAAATTTTGGCTTAAATTGCAGTCACAAAGCACTAAATATCAAATATGAATCCCTAGACATTTCGTCAAATATTCCTATAAAAGAACTTACTACCTCTGATGCTGCTTCTCTCTAGTAGGTTCTAAAATTTATAGAGAAGAGGTGAGTGGTAAAAAAGTTAACAACTCTATGATTTGCAGACGTGTGGGTTGTGTTTCTGACTTTTTTGACCTGCCACCGTGTTCTTTAGGTCTTCACTGGTGAGGGTTTGAGGAAATGTGCATAGAGTGAGGCCTGCAGAAACCAGTTAGTATGGAGAGTAAATAATTATCCAGATGTATAAGGGCAAAAAGCATACTTCTCAGGGAGATAAAAATCTGTGTGAAATTTGAAATTGAGGGACACCTGGATGGCTCCGTTTGTTAAGCGCCCCACTCTTGATTTCGGCTCAGGTCATGATCCCAGGATCCTGTGATCGAGGCCTGTGTCAGGCTCTGTGCTGAGTGCGGAGCCTGCTTGGGATTCTCTCTCTCTGTCTTCCTCTCTGTCCCTCTTTCTCCCCCTCTGCCCCTCCCCAGCACATTCTCTCTCTCTCTCTCTCAAAAAAAATTGAAATTGAATGTGGCTTAATGGTTTACAAATCTGAATTTCTACAATATAAGCAAATAAGGAATATAGGTATATTTTTGAAGATCTTTTTGAGAGACAGACCCAAACACATAAAAAATACTAATTCACAAACTTTTGGGCAATTCTCTTTTAAGTAAAAGAGAAATAGCCACATAAGGAGGCTGATATATACATGTGAAATTCTTTGATTCTCATAACAGTTACGTTTCTTTTAAGTAGTAGCTTAAACTTTTCAGCCTCAGGACCTCTTTTTCATTCCTAAAAGTTATTGGGACTCCCGTGGAACTTTTATTTATGTGGGCTAAACATACTGATAACTAGGTTAAAAATGTTAATTGTGACACTTTACAATTTGATAATTTGACAATTACCAAAATAATTTGATAATTAACTTAAATATAATAATACTAAACCTGTTATTTATTAATATAAGTAAAATACTTCAATAAGATATGATTACTTTAGCCAGATTATCATGTCTGCTTCTGCAGTCTTTTACAATATGTTCTTTTTCTGGAAATACATGAGCTAAATTTTGCCACCCATAGATTGCCATTGGAAGACAAAGGGATATTTAGTAGCCTTTCTGGATAATAGAGAATATTATTTTTACATACTGCACCAAAATTTATCAAGTGGCAGCTTCTTAAACGTAACTGCAATGGGAAATATGTAACCATATTAAAACAAACAAAGAAAAAACATTTTACATTGCACTTTGTTAAAATGCAGTTGCCAATCTTGTAATCTGATTGGATTTTTTTTATCCTGCATGATTGTGTAACATCATGCATCAGTCATTTGGAAAATATTAGTCACTGAGTTCTTTCATTTACTGAAATATTTCATTACACAAAATGATCACACATCGTGGATCTTTAGGAAAGTGTCACCCTATGCTCTTTAACAAATGGATGTGGGAAAAATAAATATCATCTTATTAATATTATGGAATTATTTTGCCCTTGAAGTCCCCTCCAAAGGATGGCAAGGAATGCCAGCGCTCTCCAGACCAGCCCTTTAAGAATCCTTGGTTTGATGGATATAAGATAAAATTTTACGTCTGAGATGAGAACTTGAAAATAGTTCAATGTTTGGCACAGTTTTTTAAAAATGGATTTGGGGTAGAAGATGGGGAGTAGGCTTCAAAAGATAGCTTCTCAGTGGGAATCCCTATACATAAAGCATTCTCAAAAATAATCATGTCTTGGGCCAAGATAGAGTAATAATTAGTGTCTAAATGTCTTCTCTGCTTGAGCAAATACGAAAAGCATATTGCTATAGAGATGTCAGAAATACCAAGATTTATAACCATTACTCTTCCTGCATCTCTAAATTGTTCTAATATATTCAGTAATAGAGAATGCTTATCACCATTAAGTCCCATCAGATGCAAAGATCCAATATTAAACAACTCATTTGCTTTTCCCCAACAGTCTTTCCTTTTTATAAATTGGGATGTAATTGTGTGTGTTTATTCCCCAAAACTCCTGATACTTGTTTATTGTATTTTTTAAAATTATCTTTGATCTGATATTCTAACAATGAGCTTTCATGCAAAGCCAAGTTGTATAAGCAAAACAAGGCATGAGCAACACTAGAGGACACTGGATGGGTGACCAAGGTCACGTTTCAAGAGGACACTGGATGGATGACCAAGGTCACGTTTCAAGAGGACACTGGATGGATGACCAAGGTCACGTTTCAAGAGGACACTGGGTGGATGACCAAGGTCACGTTTTAAGCAGAGAAGTTTAACTTTTTGTTCACAGAATCAAGTTCAAGGGTCAGGTTTTGATGTCACAAATAAAACAGAAGCACAGTCTGCATATAGTTACATCACTGAGTTAGAGACTAGCTGTAGCAAAATTAGCCCTTTCTTATGTATTTGTTTCATTTGTTTCTTAGAACATTTTTACGGGAGGTAGATTGTCGGCTTCTCTAAGTTTCCACAAATAACGGTATCAATCATGTCTTGAAATGTGCTCTACTGTTAAGACTTGCTCCTTACTATTCTTTTTGCCAATAATAATTCTTTTTCCTTTTCAAATTTTTATTTAAACTCCAGTCAGTTAACATCAGCGCAATATTGGTTTCAGGAGTAGAACCCAGTGACTCATCACTTCCATGGAACACCCAGTGCTCATCCCAACAAGTACCGTCCTTAATGCCTATCACCATCTAGCCCATCCCCCACTCACCTCCCTCCATCAACCCTCAGTTTGTTCTCTATCATTAAGAGTCTCTTATGGTTTGTCTCTCTGTCTCTCTCTCTTTTTCTCCTCCCATATGCTCATCTGTTTTGTTTCTTAAATTCCACATATGAGTGAAATCATATCTGCCGGTAATTAGTTAATCAATCAATTGATTAATCCCCAGACTTACTAAGTATCACATATGTGTTAACACACTGTTCCAAATAAAGTCAGTGTGCACACTGACACTTTGGTAATAAGCTGCTGCAAAAGGAGTTTGAGATTTAGGAAAACCCTCAAAGATTTACTTCTCCCTTAATTGCTCCCTTATTTCCAGAAGTTAACAAATTGCCATTGTCATCTTGGTTTCCTGTAGAGAAGGAAGAAATGTTATTTAATTACTTCTCGCTCTGTTCTCTCCACACTGGAAGAGCAAGTGACAGAGGATGATTAAAACGCTGAACTGAAAGTCTGAAGGACTAGGATTCGCTAATTCTGCCAGCGGCTTGGACTGGATCCCTGTGGTTAGAAAACAGTCTTTAGACTAAATATGCTTCCTTCTTGCAACTGCCAGTCGTGTTTACAGAAGCTGTCAGGGTAGAGGCTGTCTGTGGTAGCTGAGGAAGGATAACCCGGGGACTCCCCCTGGTCAGTGCACTGAATGGATTCTCACATATGTGTTGGTTGACCTGATGGATGGTCCGCTAAAAACCAAAGAGGAAGCATGTAGGCCGAGAGGCGTTATTCGCCTGAAGAAGGATCCTGTAGTGCAGTCCAGGCTACAAAGTGCCGGGAGCCACATTTCATGAGATGTATTCTAGGGGCACTAACCACACAGCGTATCCTGGAATAACAAATTGATTCTTCAGACAAATGAACTTAGAAATTCTAAGTATTATGCCCCCATCATAGAAGGTTACCATAGCTGATTAAATTATCTTAGAAACATTTAAAGAAAGAAGCCAGTTTATCATTGTGTAACTAGTTGTCCTCAAACTTTTTATAATGAACCATCCCTTAAAGTTCCATTAGTCAGTTTTCTGGTAAATGCCACTTGGGAAAGAAACCTTGACTTTCCGATCTAGGAAAATGGAGCAGCCCTAAGTAATCTTCACTTCCAGTACCCTTTCTGATCGCATCTTCTTGAAGCTTCTTCTGCACATCACCGAAAATACTTTTTATCTCTTATGGAAATGTTCCCCCCACCCCTCAGAAAGGATTCTGCAATTACGTGTCCGTCCGTGCACTGTCCAGGAGTCAGTGTCCTAAGCTGTGTCCACATCCCCTGAGAATGCCCGGTGTTCAGGGATTTCCATCACCGTGAGAAGGTGCGGGTGGCATTTATCTGACCTCTGTTTTTCCCTTGAGTAGCTGGATAAATATTGTGTAGTCAGTCTCTAGATGTTAATAGTATCAGCGTTTCAAAGGCCCTATATTATCCTCATGAGCAGGAAAGTAGCAACTGTATAACTCTGAGGTACATTTGATTTGGGCCGGGTAACAAAGGTGGCTTTGTGAGAACCTTGGAACTGCGGGGACAGGGATATACCGACTCTGTTTATTGGCCAGGTAAAGATGATCAAAACTGTCTTGCAGGGCGTCGCCAAATCCTCACTTGGGGTGGAGACATTTTGTGGAACATGTAGCTGAAACCTTAGAAATTTAATGATTTCTGTCCAAAGGGCAGCATTTTATTTTAATATCAGAAAAAATATGTGAGGACAGACTTCTAGTATCAAAGTAGTGTATTGATAATAATTTTTTGAAATAAAGAGGAAGAAACTAAGACATGACATTGTATCAGCTTCTGTATGGTGGACAGTATTTCTGATTTGTGTCCAAATTGTACATTGTATTAACTTGCACATACAGATTTGGTTAAAGTTTGAGAAAGAAACTTAGTGTCTGTTGCCATAAAACATATATCAGAGGGTAAAAGGAGAATTTAGGTTGCCATGATTGTGTGAAATAAATGAATGTATATGCATATAAATGCTTAATTTACTTTTAGGAGGAGAATCAAGAAACTAAAATCAGCTTTTTTTTCCTCAGGGGGAGAATTAAATAGTTTGGGGTCTGAATTAAAGGAAAATTCATTTTCTACTATTCTATATCATGTTTGCTTTTGAATTTTGAAGTTTTCTCCGAGAATAAATAAATTTTAAATTTTTAAAAAATGTTTATTTATTTTTGAGAGACAGAGAGAGACAGAGCATGAGCAAGGAAGGGGCAGAGAGAAAGGAAGACACAATCTAAAGCAGGCTGTAAGGCTCCGAGCTGTCAGCACAGAGCCCGACACGGGGCTCGAACCCACGAACTGTGAGATCATGACCTGAGCTGAATTCGGGCACTCAACTGACTGAGCCACGCAGGCACCCCAAGAATAAATACATTTTAAGAGCTACGTAACCAGAACAAATAAGTAAATGCTCCAAAATCTAGTTTCATCAGAAATTAGCTCATCACATCGTTTAGTAAGAAGCTAGACTTTTCAGAATAGGCGTGATGGTAGGGGGACCTGGGTGGCTCAGTCGGTGGAGCGTCCGGCTTCAGCTCAGGTCATGATCTCACAGTTTGTGACTTCGAGCCCCGCGTCGGGCTCTGTGCTGACAGCTCAGAGTCTGGAGCCTGCTTCGGATTCTGTGTCTCCCTCTCTCTCTCTTTGCCCCTCCCCCGCTCATGCTATGTCTCTCTCCTTCCAAAATAAATAAAAACATAAAAAAATTAAAAAATAATAATAATAAATAAAAAGAAGAATAGGTGTGATGGTAATTGAGATGTTCACAGCTTAGAAACATTTTTTTAAAGATTTAAAGGAGAAAAACACATTTAACAATTGATTTTAAACCATTGCTTTTCTGGTATTTTTCTCTAAATTCCATAGCACCACATTCCATACTTCTGCAATCCCTTTGTAAGTTTAGGGCTCAAAGTAAGCTGAACTTGGAGGAAAAATTTACCGATGATTTAGTTTTGGCTTCAGCAGTATTTTATTTCAGATCAGTCTGTGATTCTACCATATGAAGAAAATATTTTTGTCTGCTCCCATTTTTTCAAAAATATATTGTGGTTGTTGAAACATTGTCTATAAGCAAATGGTGTTGCTATAATTTACTACCAGAGAAAATCAAACACATTATCTATTAGCTCTTAAAAGTAGCATTTCTCGGAGTTAGAGGTCCACTAGGTAGACCCTTGGGCACATCTGTGGCCGATCACAATATGAAAATGTCCCCGGTGTTAACCTGTGTTGTGCACCACGGCCAGGGACGAGTTACAGTGGAATATCGTAGCAGAGTTTTCATTCAGTCCTGTCCTCATTACTAAACTGCTGGGCCACCTGCCAGACTCTCAGCTTTATCTATGCAGGTAACTGCTTCCTCATCTATAGAATGATTCGATTATCCCCAAGGTTTCTTCCAGCTGGGAGTTTCAATAGTGCTGTGATTTGTGACTCAGAGGCCCATTTATTCCTCACGGATCATAAATAATGCTTCGTTGCTGCCTCTGGCTTACAAACTTAGAACCCAGTTTTCTTCAAGCTTAAAATGAAGTGTAGATTGCTGCCAGTGTCGTCATCAAGTTGAATGTGGGGATATTGAGAAATCGTGATAGTAAAAAGAAAATATAGTATACACCCTACATGACTAATTTTGATGACGAACGTCTGGATGAATTGTTCTCAGTTGGTGTCGTTATTTCAATGAGACAGTCACATAAAATCACATTTACGTTGCTAAATGGTGGATTCTCCCCCAAGTGAAGAGCAGGATGTATGTAAAGTAGGGTTTGTTAGTTCCTGTAACCTGGAAGTCCTCGGTGAGTTATGCTCAAGGTATTTCTGTAAACCAGGAGACTCTAGATCTGAGAGCCTGTTTTGGCTTCCAGATCTGCTTGTTGAATTCTGGTTTGCTTCGGGATTCTGGTGTGGGTTTTGGCCACGCACTGTTTATTACTTTCAGGGTGGAGACCTGTGCTCTGAGAGCACGGTCTTTGCCTTTTAGTGGTGTTGCTTCTGTGGGTGTGTGGATGGGTTTTCTGCCTTCCTGGATCCTGAAAGCTTTTGTTTGGGACATCCATCCTTCTTTTATTATGTGAATTGAGACAGACCTTTAAATGTGCCCTTGATTGCCTTGACTTCCCTCTGGTCATCTTACTTCAGCTTCTTAAATAATCAGTTTATCTGATTTTACCCTGTCATGTGTTTGCATCAAGGTTACTAAGGAAAGAGTATATTAAATGTATTTTTTTGTGTTTTATGGATTTTAAGCTTTTTCTCATGGATTTATATGTAAATAATGTTTTGTTTTGCTTGGCCTTGGTTATTTGGACCTATTTTGAACTTGCGGTGTTAAGTAGCTTTATGTAGGATAATCTGATGTGAATTTTTTCTCAGAGCTTTGTTACTGACCTTTCTCTACTATCAGACTCCTTGTTTAACTGGCTTCTTATTAACTTTTATTTTATTACACTGCGTACAGTATAGTGGAGTGTCTAATATCTTTTTGGGATAGACTAAATAGAACTTCTAAACGAAACTAAGTAAAATAATTTTCCCCAACTATTTTAGAAAGCCCATGGCCTTGAAAATGTTTGTGTCGGCTTATAAAATTTAAAGTTATATACAGACAAGTGATGTGAGAAAGTAGTTCATAGTTATGAATGTGAAAGATTATTTTTAAAGGAATAAGTATTCTACCTATGCTGATCAAACAAGATCATGGCCCTTGCCTAATATAATCATATTTTTATGTCATAGTTTGGTCATGTTTACTGTGATGGAGCCATAACATGTAAATATATCACCCACTTTAATTATGGCCTTCCCTACTAAGGTGCAATAAAATCTGATTTTATTTTTATTTATGTATTTATTAAATGTTTATTTATTATTGAGAGACAGAGAGAAACAGAGCATGAGCAGGGGAGGGGCAGAGAGAGGAGGAGACACAGAATCGGAAGCAGGCTCCAGGCTCCGAGCTGTCAGCACAGAGGCCGATGTGGGGCTCGAACCCAAGAGCCATGAAATCAAGACCTGAGCCGAAGTCAGATGCTCAACCGACTGAGCTACCCAGGCGCCCCTATATTATTATATTCTAAGGAAGGCTATAGTAGTCAGTTGTTACCCAACATATCTGGACTTAGCATGTGTGTGTGCACTTGCACAGATATTGATGATAGCTGTTTACCTCTCAAGAAATGTTATGCATTGTAACATTATGATTATGATTATAATGAAAATTAGTATTTCGGAGTAATTTTGTGTGTGTGAGGCGCATGAAAAATACTTTATATGTACTTTCTGTTTTTCGCTTCCTGTTGACTGGGATTCATTTGTAGAAAATTTCAAAGCTTTGATTTCATGCAATCTCCAAATAACATTTGCGTTATAATATGCTAAAATACGTAGATGACATAGTCAACCGCTTATAAGTTCATGTCTTAAAGAATTCAAATGTATGTCTATCAACATATATAGCTTAACTTAACAACTATTCCATGTTTTTATGTGCTATATTACTATTTCACGTAGTGATCTTTAAAATCTGTGAATACCCAATCAGCTTTCAGAAACTGTTATTGTAACTCCCAATCAGCTTTCAGAAGCTCGTAGCTGTTATTGTAGCTCCCAGAATAATTCCTGTGGAAGAAAAGAAGTAAAAACTATTTGTTTTGGGTTTAAAGAATGTATGACAAAATTGCAAACTGGATACAATTATGAAATCTGGACATCCCTGAGAAAATGGAAACATCAGATATGTGAGATGTTGTGTAGTATACACACAACACAGGATCGAGAAGCTTACCATGCAGTTTTGTTAATGACACCAACTCTCACAAGTAGAAGATAGAGCCTTAAAGGAAGTATTGAGTTTTCAAAGTGCCAAAATGTTTACTTCTCCTGCATGTCTCTTCTGGCGACCTTACCCCTTTTAGCGCCTGATTTCTCTTTTTGACGCACACCATGGGTTTGCTTTGTGGCTTGGCTGTGGAGCCTAGAACGTGTTCACTAAGCCCACCCTCTTTCGAAGCCCTTGTCTACTTCTGTGGCTCCATTCATGTCTTCTAGGTGGATGACAGAGGTGCCAGCAGTACACGTGTGCTTCCCGATCTAGTCACACGGGCCCTCCTGTCATGCCTTGGGCCACGTGTCCAACTCCCTGTGCAGTGGCTTCTCTAGGGTGCTTCACGGGAGCCTACACCCATTGCGCTCAACGCTCATCACCTGCACCTTCCCCACAGACCGTGTCTTCTTCAGTGTCCTCCCTGCTGGTCAGTGGTGCCATTGTCTACCTAGTTCTCTACCTATGGTGCCACCAGCTTCCATCCCGAGGAGCCAGACAGATGGCTACCTGGTGTCCACACTCAGTGTTGTCCACCGCTGATGATCTGAAGTCAGTGACATCAAAATCTCCTCATACTGTTCATCTATTTAAAGAACTTACTCAGCTCAACACCGTCTACTTAAAGTGTTTCAGTGGAATCACAATAATCTAGGGCTACAGACTAAAATCTAAACCTAGCCTGAGGGTCATATTCTGACCTTCTGTATGTTCGAGCACTCACTGCTTCCCATATGCCTTCATATCCTTGTTCAGTTTTCAGTCTCCTTTTTACTTAGTCCAACGCCATCAAAGTTCAGCCGAACGACTTAGTCCAGCATCATCGAAGTTCAGCCAAAGGGACACTTCTGCAAGGAAGCCTTCCTGGACCCCAGAATTCTCTAAGGCAGGTCTGTCATACAGGACTCTATAACTGATGGCATAGTTGCTCCTTTCAGAGGTGCTCCCCACCTAGGGTGATGCCTCATGAGGAAGAGATCTCCCCGGTCTTGTTGAGGACTGTATTCTCAGCATTTGACACAAAGTTACCAGATACCTTTGTGTTGAGTGAATACGTAAAAGTGAATAAGGGACGTGAATTTGGTATTGAGTTGCCATCTCAAACCCCTCAGGACGGACCAGAGGACACGGTGCTCCTCTGTAAGGCACATCCTCCACCATCGTGCTTTCTCTCCAGCTCACATGGTTTTGACTCTGTTACTCTGTGTGTCTCCTGTTGTCACAAAGTTATTGTCTCCTGTGCACTCATTCCACATAGTCTTTAATACCTGCCTCACCTTGCGGTGTTTTCCCAACATCTTCATTTTTCAAACCACCATAAACTCTAATTCCAGTTAAATGTCCGTAAGGACTGTCAGTGATCACTGTTACCGTCCCTCACCCATGTTTTTTTTTTTTTTTTTTACATTTTATAATGTTTATTTATTTTTGAGAGAGAGAGGCAGAGCATGAGCTTGAGCAGGGGAGGGGCAGAGAGAGAGGGAGACACAGAATCAAAAGCACGCTCCAGGCTCCGAGCTGTCAGCACAGAGCCCAGTGCAGGGCTCAAACTCATGGACCATGAGATCATGACCTGGGCCGAAGTCAGATGCCCAACCGACTGAGCCACCCAGGTGCCCAACCTCACCCATCTTTAATAGCCCTCAGTTGCCTAAAGCATTAATTCAAATTACTAAGGTTAATTTCACGATGTATTCCAGATTATTCTCAGACTTTATCCGTTACCTAAGCATTTAGCTTTACTATATATTTTTTGTATTAATTATTCGAATATTTCCTGTGGCTTCTTATGAGTTCATATCAATTTTTTCTAGAAAAAAATCTTGCCATCATGAAATCTTCCAAGGCGAGCTGGAACATTTTAAGCCCTGGAACTGACTGTTCTGTGAATCCCACATCTGTGAATGGGTTGAAGGGCTTAGTTTGACATGTTTTGATCTGAAATATTTTCTCTGCCCTCCCCCAGCCACCACCCCCCCGCCACCATCAACCCTCAGTTTGTTCTCTGTGTTTAAGAGTCTACCAACTAGCCAGCCAGGCACCCTAAAAAATGAAGTTAAAAAATAACCTATCTGTGTGATTGTCTATTTTGTGCTGGTTAAAAGTAATAGATGAGGGGTACCTGGGCGGCTCAGCCATTAAGTAGCCGACTCTTGGTTTCAGCACAGGTCATGATCTCAGGGTTCATGAGTTTGAGCCCCACATTGGGGGGATTCTCTATCTTGGGATTTTCTATCTCCCTTTTCTCTCTGCCCCTCCACCACTTTCTGTCTCTGTCTCTATCTCATAAATAAATAAACTTAAAAGCAAGTAATAAATGACACTGTAAAGTCTTTTTTAATGAAAAAAAATTGTCTGAATAAAGGATAACTGTAGCACTCCAATGTGTGTTTTGGTTTGGATTTTCCTAGTGAGTATTTTCCAGGAAATATTTTGGTTGCCAAGAGGAACATATTTAAATTTATGCATTAAATCTGTGTATTTGTGGGTGTTTTGGATGGTAAATCAGGAACAGTTTTGTCACTCTTATTGGTTTTTTTTTTTATTTTTTTTCAACGTTTATTTATTTTTGGGACAGAGAGAGACAGAGCATGAACGGGGGGGGCAGAGAGAGAGGGAGACACAGAATCGGAAACAGGCTCCAGGCTCCGAGCCATCAGCCCAGAGCCCGACGCGGGGCTCGAACTCCCGGACCGCGAGATCGTGACCTGGCTGAAGTCGGACACTTAACCGACTGCGCCACCCAGGCGCCCCAGTTGTCACTCTTATTGGAAGTAACGTGGTGTCACAGTTTCAGTAACGCAGCCGTAATAATAGCTGCTGTCATTGAAGGCTCACCGGATGCTTCCACTGTTGGAATTTTCTCTTTTCCTTCAAGTTGGAAAGGCAGATGTTTTTCCTTCCCTGTTTTATATGAAGAGAGACGAACCCCCGAGAGCTAAACAACTTCCTTAAAGTCACACAGGCTTGGGCATCGTGTCATTAAAGCCAGGAGCTCTACTCCAGAGCCTGTGGCCGTGAGCACTTTACCCAGTTTATTGCATTTGTTCTTTTTAAAGCTTCGCGTGTAACATGTAAGTACTTTTTTTTATTACTATACCGTTTGTAATGTCCATTTCAATGCTGTATTATTCTCATATATTACCAATTCTTTTTAAAAATGTATCTTTGGTCTTTGCTATGGCTTCCTAAGCTAACTTTCACAAATTGTGCAGAAGCCTAAGAATGCAATGTGACAAATTAAATTTCATGATTAACATGAAATGAATAAAGGTTCTAGTGTATATCTTGGGGAAATGTTATTTCACTGGAAGAAATATAATCTGTGCACATAAAGGTTCTACCAATTTGTGAGAGCCTTTGTTTATCTTTGATAATTGTAAAACATTGTAGTTTTATTGAGGAAATTATGTGAAATTCTTCAAAGTCGGGAGATTTGTCATTATATTTCCACCTTGAAACCTCACACTTAACTCATAATAGTTATAGTTAGGATATGTGTTTATTAAATCCATTCAGATCTGACCACTGTAGTTTTTTAATATTTGTTTTTTATGTTTATTCATTTTCGAGAGACAGAGAGAGACAGAGCATGAGTGGGGGAGGGGCAGAGAGAAGGGAGACACAGAATCTGAAGCAGGCTCCAGGCTCTGAGCCTGATGCAGGGCTCGAACTCACAGACGCGAGATCATGACCTGAGCCGAAGTCGGTCACTCAACCAACTGTACCACCCAGGAGCCCCTGACCACTGTAGTTTTTTAAATGTTTATGTATTTATTTGAGAGAGAGAGAGAGAGAGAGAGAGAGAGAGAGAGAGAGAGAGAGAGAAGAGGAGGGGCAGAGGGAGAGAGAGAATCTCAAGCAGGCTCCACACTCACAGTGCAGAGCCTGACGTGGGGCTCGAACTCATGAACTGTGAGATCGTGACCTGAGCAGAAATCAAGAGTCAGACACCTAACTGACTGACCCCTGTATTTCTTAAGATTGCTTTCATATTTGATGTAAGTTTTTCTATAAAAAAACGAATGGATTATTTAATATGTATGAATTCAGAAGAGTGTGTATCATTCTGGAATTGTTTCAATTGATCATAAAAAATATATCCCTTTATTTACACATTCGTTTCTCTCAAGTAACATTTGGATAAGTAGTTAATTAGTGGAAAACTAAATTACTTAAAAGCATTTTTTAAATATTAGAACTGTTTTTCAAAAGAAAAATAAGAAGAGGGATGCCTGCCTGGGTGGCTCAGTCGGTGTCTGACTCTTGATTTTGGCTCAGGTCATGTCTCATGGTTAGTGGGTTTGAGCCCTGTGTTGGGATCTGTGTTGACAGTACAGAGCCTGCTTGGGATTCTCTCTTTCTCTCTATCTGCCACTCCCCTTCTTGCTCTCTCTCTCTCTCAAAATAAACAAAATAAACTTGAAAATAAATAAATAAGAATAATAATGATAAATAATATAACTAAAATTTGAGTGTGTACTAAATTTCAGGCTATATACTAAATTCTTGACATCAATTCCTTCATTTAATCCCTCTAGCAACACTAATATTGATACTAATTAATATTCATTTCCTGGATGTGGAAATCGAAACTCAGAAAGGTATATAGTTTGGCAGATCTAACAATTAGCCCAGTTACTGTCGAAGTCTAGAATGGAGTTTATGCAAATGAGTTTTTAAGTACCCGTCAAATATGGTTCATAATTGCATTCGTTTCTTAGGGCTTCTGTAACAAAGTGACACCCCAGCATTTAGTCTGTTAGCTGCCACTCTGTATTTTCTTCTTGTGAAAAATGTAATCACACACCTCTATTTCTGGACTAAGAAAACATCTCACTATTTATTAAGTTCCAAACACTCTTTTAGGTCTTAAAATTGAAAAAGCATGTGAAAACATACTTTATCTCTGCAAAATGAGATATATTTTGAACTGATAATAAATATAACAATCCAAAGTGACATGCAAGTTATGATGTAGACATACATGTGATGATGATACTGTATCCTGGGGGCATCTGATTGATGCAGTCTTTCTCGAGAAAGTGATTTGTTGAGTGCAAAACTCACAGGGGTGCTGTCTAGGCAAGGAGGAGGGGAAGGACGCCCACTGCAGACAGCAGCATGGGGCAGTGATCTGTTGCTACAGCGAGAAGATGGCATCTACAGGGAACGGTGTGAAGGCCATGTGGGTGGGGTGGAGAGAGAGGCAGAGTTGTAAGTGCCATGTGATGCTGGAATGACAGAGCAAGAGCAATGATGAACCGCTGTTATTTGATTCTTTTAAACCACCTTTTACTTAGAGGAATGCTTTGTTGTGTAGGAAGGAACTTTTAATGCAAAAGTGTTGGTTTAGAGATCACTTGTGCTTACAAAGAAAGATACAAGTTGGAAGGAAGAGAAAGGAATAATGCTGTAACTAAAAATATTATTTATTTTGTTTATATTGTAAGATACCTTGGGAAAAGAATGTATCTTCATTCAGATTCCAGTAGATAGCTCAATGTTTATCACAAAGTCGACATTGATGATTGGTTGATTTATTGATAACCAAGGGATTAATTTTTTTTTTTAATCATAGTAGTACCCCTTTCACCATACAACCCACAGGAACTTTAAACCATGCCTTATCACTGAGGATCTCTTAATTTATTGCTATCATTCATTATTTGCACGAACCATTCAGCTACTCTAAGCTTGTATTTTTAATGGATATAATTACATTTTCTGGCTTACATGACCATTGTACGATTTTAGAGGAAATTATGAATTTGTTAAAAGACATAATTTCTAAAGCACTCTCTAATCATCAAATGGTACTGTTAGAATTTTTGTTTGTGTTTTATTTCACTAGCTCAGTGTAACACTACCTGTTACAGCTAAAAGGAATAAATAGAGGAAACTTAGAAAATGAGTAATTAATAATTAATTATTATCCAATACTGTTCTGCAAATGAGCTTTTAAGTATCCCCCCCCCCCCCATATGATTAAAAATTGCATTAGTTTCCTAAAGCTTCACATAGACTGGGTTGCTTAAAGCAACAGAAATGTGTTCTTTCCCTGTTCTGGAAGTAATTCTAGAAATTTGGTGGTTTCTAAAATCAGGGTGTTAGTAGAGCCATGCTCCCTCTGAGCTCTTAGGGCAGGCTCTTCCTCCTTCTAGCTTTGGTGTTCCCTGGCTCACAGTCTGTCACTCCAGTCCCTACTTCTTGTGTTACATGGCAGTCTTCTCCTGTCTGCCTCCTCGTCTTCTTGTGAGACAAGTCATATTTGATTAGGGCCCACCCTACTGACCTCATCTTAGGTCGACTGTGTGTGCAAAAGAAACTGTTTTCAAATACGGTCCTAATGATTAGGACTTCAGTGTATCTTTTGTGGGGATGCAGTTAAACCTGTGACAATAACCAAACCATCATTAATTTTGATCGTAAGATCAACCCTACTTTGGAATGTGTTGAGGTCGTCTCTCATTAGTTGATTAGAATCAACTAATCAATATATATTTGTGAAATTAAAAAAATAGTCGTGGAAGGAATAACAGAGACAGAATTCTGAATTTGTATGCATGCGAAGATATTACCTATTGTTCAAGTGATCTGTAATTTACACTGGTTGTCCAAAGACTTCAGAGGAATGAGGTGGTGAACACACAGAAGCCCATTAGAAATGAAAAATTTAGGTCCCTGCTTCAGTACCACTGAGTTAGTGTCTTCATTGTAATACTTTTCCTAGGAAATGAATACTCAAGTCCAACAGTGAGAACTGCTTCTTTAGAGAATTTTATCAAGTCGTCAGCACTCTATGAAGTTATAAAACTTTCTCGTCCCCTGGACATCTGTTTTGTCCACTACCTAATATAAAAGACATAATAATGGGCTAATCAGTTTAAATATCAAAACATAAATTAAGAAATAGCTGCTGCTTTGTATAATTGCTTCAGTAAGTTTAATTGTCCTACATATTTCAGTCTTTTGAGCCTACTTTGGTCAAATTTATCCGAAAGTAATTGGTACAACCTTAGAGAATTTTAAAACATGATACATCCTAATAAATCCTTTCAAGTATTCCTTTTCCCAGTCATTTATGAGAATTCTACTGTTCTTCTAGTGTTCCTCTTATTTGATTTATTAACCTATATTCAATTTTAAGAGACTGTTCCCATAATCCTCATTAACAATTGCTTTTATGACTATTACAAGTCATAGTTATACTATGACTCATAGTTACTAACATATTTATCATAGGTATTATATTTTCTAATACCTTTTCTCATTTAATGGAACATGGATTCTCATAATTTTTAAATTGTGTGTCTTTTTATATTCACAGAATAAAAACACACAATTATTTCAGTGTATGATGTTGATTTTTAAACATCTTCCGTGTTTACTTAGCCTAGGCTATGTGATCATTGAAATTTTTTATTCTAAAAGGAAATATCATTAAATAAATCTAATTTTATTACTTTGAGACATTAATTTTGATATTGTACAAAACCTTCAACTTTGAACACTTCTCATTTTAACTTGCTTTTTTTTTTTTTTTCAACGTTGATTTATTTTTGGGACAGAGAGAGACAGAGCATGAACGGGGGAGGGGCAGAGAGAGAGGGAGACACAGAATCGGGAACAGGCTCCAGGCTCTGAGCCATCAGCCCAGAGCCCGACGCGGGGCTCGAACTCACGGACCGCGAGATCGTGACCTGGCTGAAGTCGGACGCTTAACCGACTGCACCACCAAGGCGCCCCTTAACTTGCTTTTTAAAAATATTATAAATTAGTGCCTGGGTGACTTAGTCGGTTGAGTGTCCAACTCCTGATTTCAGCTCAGGTCATTTTCTCAGGGTTGTGGGATTGAGCCCTGCATTGGGCTCTATGCAGAGTGTGGGGCTTGCTCAAGATTTTCCCTCCTTTTCTCCCTCTGCCCCTCCTCCTGCCCTCTCTCTCTCTTAACAACAACAGCAAAGTACAAAACATTATAAATTAAGCACAAATACGGACTGTCATTCCACTTAGAATGTTTTGGGACTATTTGTCTAGAAATCCTAGAAAATGCATTTTTAATTGGAAAACTTTTTTCTATTTTATTTGAATCCAGGTTTGGCTGGGACAATTAAACTGAAACAGAAGGTATAAATAAGTGTAAACAAAATGGTGAAGAATTTTTTTTGAGCGTGAGGATTCATAAACCTGGAATTGTAAGTTGTAAAAGATGCAGCATAATTTGTATATGTGGAGAGACTGAACAAGGAAGAGAGTGTAAATTTCCCACTCGTGATGATTTTAGGGAGCCTGATAGCAGTTTGTTCTCGTATTCAAAAGTATTTTTTTCCCTTCAGGTCATTTGAAAGGTCATATCAAAATGGCATCAGCCTTCTGTGGCTGCCAGACAGTTACCACAGATTTGGCCGTTTTGCAGGAACCAGTGTGTATTATCTCCCATTTCCCTGGGTCAGGAGTCTGGGTGTGGGCAAGCTTGATGTTCTGTTCAGTGTCACCAAGAGGAAATCAGGTGACTTGATGTTCTTCTCCGTGTCACCAAGAGGAAATCAGGTGGACAAGCTTGGTGTTCTGTTCAGTGTCACCAAGAGGAAATCACGCCAGCTGAGGAGGTGATCTCCTACGAGGCTCTAGTCCTCTTCTAGACTCGGTGAGTGTGGGAAGATTCAGTCCCTTGAGATTGTAGGACTGAAGCCCTCATTTTCTTGATGGCTGTCAACTGGAGACCATCTTTGACACCTAGAGAATGGCACTCTTCCCTTCCGGTGGCCTGTCAACCTCACAGCAGTCTTCTGCTTCAAGGCGACAGGACAACGTGTGGTGCCTCTTTGACTCTCTCCTCTTTGAGCATCTCCGATGTCTGTTTCTGATGTCTAGACTCTATTCTAAAGGGGCTCATCAAATTAGCCTCTCCCGCTCAAGAGGAGAGACTGTTGTGCAGGCAGGTGCCCAAGGGGGTAGGAATCTGGGGACTCTGTTTACCACAAAGATCACTGTCAGCTTCTGCCTTAAGATTCCCCAATGTTTGGGTGCAAGCCTGTTCCAAGGATGGCGGGCACCAGAACTATGTATACAGTACTTGGCTCATTTCGTATTTGGCATGGTGTAACCTGAGTTTTCATCCCACTGGGACACACAATGCAGGGTTCAGTGGTGGTGCTACATGGAACCAAAATTCATCTGTCTCTCGAGGGTATATCAGATATATGGCACGTGCGTGTAGGCCTCAGTTCGCATTTGCAAGTGCCTGGATGAAAAGTAAATGTTGAGCTTTCGTGGGTGTTTTCTTTCTGTTTCTTTGGGCTTGAGATAAATGGACATGCGTTGTCGAATGGGGTCCTTCATTGGCTTTTGCGGGTGTATGCAGCGGTCGCTGACATTTGAAAGCACACCAGTGGTTGATTCTGCAGCCGTGTCTCAGCTCCTGGGACGATTTCTAGGCTCCTACGCGTCCACGAGATTTAAATAGGCCGGGCCTTTTTGAAAACTTTCATCAGTTGCAAAGCTCCAATGAGTCAGTGAGACCCAGAAGGAACCTCAAGTGTAATCCTCATTTTAAAACATAATCGTTCCAATTACCTAAATCTGTTTAGAACCATTTCGGTGGAGATAATTGCATTCTGCACCCAGTCATTTTATAGTCGAAGGGGGAACATGGAATCTTTGGAACCCATAGCCGTCTTCAAAAGCATAAACATTAATGAAGATGCGCTTAAGAGTAGATATGGGCTAAACCCAACAGATTTATGCTTATCCACAGATAAAAGAGAATTTAAATCAAAAGACTCCAGAAATTGCCAATCTTGTACAGTTTGAACCGGATAGAATTGCAAGTCAGTTCACTCTGCTCATTTCACATCTCTTCACTTACATTTATCTACATGTGGATAGAGTCATCTGCCAGATATTTGATGTAAGATTATGTGAAAAGTGAATTCTAGGACTGTGGGAGACAAAGTGGCATTCAGAGAGGAAGATTCTCATGAATGGATCTAAGAAAAGTTCGTCATTCTTCCAGAAGTGATTTTGACCGGGCATTCACGAACACTCTTATTTTATTTTTGACTAGTTATTTTAGTTTAAATGTTGTTTATTTTTCTTTAAAAGATAATTCATTTTTAACATAAAATGTTTGTCCAATGGAACGAACATTTAATGGGAGGAAGTTTTATGAAATTATATCGATAATCAGTTCATCACACCTGTGTTATTATTACTTACACAAAATATAGCCAGCCCCCAATTTTTTTTAAAAGTGTTTTAAAAAGAATACATCTTCCATTATATAGATATATGCTGATGTTTTCTTACCTCCTTTGGTTTTTTATTTCCTCTTTTAGTTGGTTTAATTTATTCTAGCCTGTCATTTTTTGCAGAACATTTTTACCAGGAAAAATAGCTCAGAAAAGTATTTTGTGGTCAAATAAATCTCAGGAAACTACATATTTTGTGCATTTTTTGGAGGTTCGTGAAACAAATTAGCTTATTAAAATCAATGTGAAGTCATGCAGAAATGGTTAATCTTATTACCTTGACCTTTTGAAAAATTAACCAAACGTGAAATCTCATATCTTTTCTATATTACATCTGTCAACAACAATTGAAACATCAGTTTAAAAGAATTGGAATTAGTGATTTTGTTGTACATTTAGCTTTTTCATACCAGTTTTCCATAATGTGATTAATGTATGTATATATGCATGTGTGTATATATGTATATATATGCATGCATACAAAGCCATATCTATACACACATAGATAATGAGTCTCTCTCTCCCCCTCTCCTTCTCTCTGTCTCTCTCTCTGTCTCTCTCTCTCTCTATATATGTATATACATACATTAAACTGTAAGTATACATATGTATCTATGGTATTTCCACAGTTTTATGGATATGTTAACATTAAAATGAGTTCAAACTAGTACCTCTGTCTTAAATTTAGTGTCACAGGATTTATTGTACCCTCCTCCCCTACTTATTTGTAATGGTGTAATTTTTGGCTTGCAATCCTTTAAGGATATTATTCCATTATCTTCTCATTTATGGAGTTTCTGAAGACCAGTCTGTGATTTCTTTCTTTCTTTTCTTCATATGTAAGTTTTATTGAGATATAATTCACATGTAATGGATTTCACCCTTTTAAGTGTCCAGTGCAAAGTTTTTAGTGAGCTCACAGTGTTGTGAAACATCACTACAATCTAATTTAAAATCTTTTGTTTCTCCCTGAAAGGAATACCCTGCCCTTCAGCAGGTCCTTTCCATATTACACCCCCGGCTGTAGGGAGCCCCTCATCTACCTTTTGTCCTATAGATTTGCCTGTTCTAGACGTTTCATAAAAGTGGATTCCTACGGTATGGTCTTTTATGACTACCTTCTTCTACTTACCATATTTCAAACATTTATTCATGCTGCAGCACATGTCAGTAATTCATTTATTTTTACTAATGAATAAGATTCCATTGTTTGTTTATTCAACATTTTATTTTTCCATTCAATTAATTGACACATGAATTGTTTCCACCTTTTTTGGCTGTTACTAATAAAGGTGCAGTAAACATTCACATGCAAGGTTTTGGATGTATTTTTATTTCTCTTGGGTATAGAAAAAGGGATGGAGTTGTTGGTTCATATGTTTAACATTTTGAGAAAATGAAATGTTTTTTTCTTTTTTTAAAACCCATAATTACTTTATTTTTTTATTTTTTTTCAATATATGAAGTTTATTGTCAAATTGGTTTCCATACAACACCCAGTGCTCATCCCAAAAGTTGCCCTCCTTAATACCCATCACCTACCCTCCTCTCCCTCCCACCCCCCATCAACCCTCAGTTTGTTCTCAGTTTTTAAGAGTCTCTTATGCTTTGGCTCTCTCCCACTCTAACCTCTTTTTTTTTTTTTCCTTCCCCTCCCCCATGGGTTTCTGTTAAGTTTCTCAGGATCCACATAAGAGTGAAACCATATGGTATCTGTCTTTCTATGTATGGCTTATTTCACTTAGCATCACACTCTCCAGTTCCATCCACGTTGCTACAAAGGGCCGTATTTCATTTTCTCTTTGCTATGTAGTACTCCATTGTGTATATAAACCACAATTTTTTTTATCCATTCATCAGTTGATGGACATTTAGGCTCTTTCCATAATTTGGCTATTGTTGAGAGTGCTGCTATAAACATTGGGGTACAAGTGCCCCTATGCATCAGTACTCCTGTATCCCTTGGATAAATTCCTAGCAGTGCTATTGCTGGGTCATAGGGTAGGTCTATTTTAAATTTTCTGAGGAACCTCCACCCTGTTTTCCAGAGTGGCTGCACCAATTTGCATTCCCACCAACAGTGCAACAGGGTTCCCATTTCTCCACATCCTCTCCAGCATCTATAGTCTCCTGATTTGTTCATTTTGGCCACTCTGACTGGCTATGAGGTGATATCTGAGTGTGGTTTTGATTTGAATTTCCCTGATGAGGAGCGACGTTGAGCATCTTTTCATGTGCCTGTTGGCCATCCGGATGTCTTCTTTAGAGAAGTGTCTATTCATGTTTTCTACCCATTTCTTCACCGGGTTATTTGTTTTTCGGGTGTGGAGTTTGGTGAGCTCATTATAGATTTTGGATACTAGCCCTTTGTCCGATATGTCATTTGCAAATATCTTTTCCCATTCTGTTAGTTGCCTTTTAGTTTTGTTGGTGGTTTCCTTTGCTGTGCAGAAGCTTTTTATCTTCATAAGGTCCCAGTAGTTCATTTTTGCTTTTAATTCCCTTGCCTTTGGAGATGTGTCAAGTAAGAAATTGCTACGGCTGAGGTCAGAGAGGTCTTTTCCTGCTTTCTCCTCTAGGGTTTTGATGGTATCCTGTCTCACATTCAGGTCCTTTATCCATTTTGAGTTTATTTTTGTCAATGGTGTCAGAAAGTGGTCTAGTTTCAATCTTCTGCATGTTGCTGTCCAGTTCTCCCAGCACCATTTGTTAAAGAGACTGTCTTCTTCCCATTGGATATTCTTTCCTCCTTTGTCAAAGATTAGTTGGCCATACGTTTGTGGGTCTAGTTCTGGAGTTTCTATTCTATTCCATTGGTCTATGTGTCTGTTTTTGTGCCAATACCATGCTGTCTTGATGACAGCTTTGTAGTAGAGCCTAAAGTCTGGGATTGTGATGCCTCCTGCTTTGGTCTTCTTCTTCAAAATTACTTTGGCTATTCGGGGCGTTTTGTGGTTCCATATGAATTTTAGCATTGCTTATTCTAGCTTCGAGAAGAATGCTGGTGCAATCTTGATTGGGATTGCATTGAATGTGTAGATAGCTTTGGGTAGTATTGACATTTTCACAATATTTATTCTTCCAATCCATGACCACGGAATGTTTTTCCATTTCTTTATATCTTCTTCAATTTCCTTCATAAGCTTTCTATAGTTTTCAGCATACAGATCTTTTACATTTTGGTTAGATTTATTCCTGGGTTTTTTATGCTTCTTGGTGCAATTGTGAATGGGATCAGCTTCTTTATTTGTCTTTCTGTTGCTTCATTGTTAGTGTATAAGAATGCAACTGATTTCTGTACATTGATTTTGTATCCTACAACTTTGCTAAATTCATGTATCAGTTCTAGCAGACTTCTGGTGGAGTCTATCGGATTTTCCGTGTGTAATATCATGTCTTCTGCAAAAAGTGAAAGCTTAACTTCATCTTTGCCAATTTGGATGCCTTTGATTTCCTTTTGTTGTCTGATTGCTGATGCCAGAACTTCCAACACTATGTTAAACAGCAGCGGTGAGAGTGGACATCCCTGTCGTGTTCCTGATCTCAGGGAAAAAGCTCTCAGTTTTTCCCCATTGAGGATGATGGTGGGCTTTTCATAAATGGCTTTTATGATCTTTAAGTATGTTCCTTCTATCCTGACTTTCTCGAGGGTTTTTATTAAGAAAGGGTGCTCAATTTTGTCAAAGGCCTTTTCTGCATCGATTGACAGGATCATATGGTTCTTATCTTTTCTTTTATTAATGTGATGTATCACATTGATTGATTTGTGTATATTGAACCAGCCCTTCATCCCTTCATCTTTTCTTTTATTAATGTGATGTATCACATTGATTGATTTGTGTATATTGAACCAGCCCTTCCTTCAGTTTTTGTTTGTTTGGGAAGACCTTTATCTCTCCTTCTATTCTGAATGACAGACTTGCTGGATAAAGGATTCTCGGCTGCATATTTTTTCTGTCTAGCACACTGAAAATCTCGTGCCAATTCTTTCTGGCCTGCCAAGTTTCAGCAGAGAGATCGGTCATGAGTCTTATAGTCTCCCTTTATGTGTTAGAGCACGTTTATCTCTAGCTGCTTTCAGAATTTTCTCTTTATCCTTGTATTTTGCCAGTTTCACTATGATATGTCGTGCAGAAGATCGATTCAAGTTACGTCTGAAGGGAGTTCTCTGTGCCTCTTGGATTTCAATGCCTTTTTCCTTCCCCAGATCTGGGAAGTTCTCATCTATTATTTTTTCAAGTACACCTTCAGCACCTTTCCCTCCCTCTTCCTCCTCTGGAATACCAATTATGCGTAGATTAGTTCTCTTTAGTGCATCACTTAGTTCTCTAATTTTCCCCTTATACTCCTGGATTTTTTTTATCTCTCTTTTTCTCAGCTTCTTCTTTTTCCATAATTTTATCTTCTAGTTCACCTATTCTCTCCTCTGTCTCTTCAATCCGAGCCGTGGTTGTCTCCATTTTTATTTTTGCAGCTCAGTTGATAGCCTTTTTTAGCTCCTCCTGGCTGTTCTTTAGTCCCTTGATCTCTGTAGCAATACATTCTCTGCTGTCCTTTATACTGTTTTCAAGCCCAGAAATTAATTTTATGACTATTCTTCTAAATTCACTTTCTGTTATATTGTTTAAATCCTTTTTGATCAGTTCGTTAGCTGTTGTTATTTCCTGGAGATTCTTCTGAGGGGAATTCTTCCGCTTGGTCATTTTGGATAGTCCCTGGCGTGGTGAGGACCTGCAGGGTGCTTCCCCTGTGCTGTGGTGTATAACTGGAGTTGGTGGGCGGGGCCGCAGTCAGACCTGATGTCTGCCCCCAGCCCACCGCTGGGGCCACAGTCAGACTGGTGTGTGCCTTCTCTTCCCCTCTCCTAGGGGCGGGATTCACTGTGGGGTGGCGTGGCCCATCTGGACTACTTGCACACTGCCAGGCTTGTGGTGCTGGGGATCTGGCATATTAGCTGGGGTGGATAGGCAAGGTGCACGGGGGCGGGAGGGGCAGGCTCAGCTCGCTTTTCCTTCGGTGATCCACTTCGGGAGGGGCCCTGCTGCACCGGGAGGGAGTCAGACCCGATGGAGGGATGGATCCGCAGAAGCACAGGTTGGGTGTTTGCAAGCAAGTTTCCTGGCAGGAATGGGTTCCCTTTGGGATTTTGGCTGGGGGATGGGCGAGGGAGATGGCGCTGGCGAGCGCCTTTGTTCCCCGCCACGCTGAGCGCTGGCGTTCCAGGGCTCAACAACTCTCCCTCCCGTTGTCCTCCAGCCCCCCTCCCCCCCCCCCCCCCCCCCAGTTCTCCGAGCAGAGCTGTTCACTTATGACCTCCCAGATGCTAAGTCCCGCTCGCTGTCCAAACACACTCCATCCGGCCCCTCCACTTTTGCCAGCCAGACTCGGGGCTCTGCTTGGCAGCCCCTCCGCCCCTCTGCCCCGGCTCCCTCCCGCCTGTCCGTGGAGCACGCACCGCCTCGCCGTCCTTCCTACCCTCTTCCGTGGGCCTCTCGTCTGCGCTTGGCTCCAGAGACTCCCTTCTGCTGGTCTGGTGGTTTTCTGGGTTATTTAAGCAGGTGTAGGTGGAATCTAAGTGATCAGCAGGACACGGGGTGAGCCCAGCGTCCTCCTACGCCCTGAAATGTTTTTTTCTAAAGCATCTGAAATCTTTTAAATCCCCATCAGATTGTGTGAGTATTCTAATTTCTCCACATTCACCAATATGAGTTGTTACGTGTTTTGAATACAGTCACAGTAGTAGGTGTGAAGCTATGTCTCACTGTGGTCTTGAGTTTCATTTCTCCAATGATGTGATAGTGAGTATCTTTACGTATGCTTTTGGTCATTTGTATACCTTCGTTGGAGAAATGCCTCGGATTTTATCATTGGATTGTAAGCATTCTTTATAAATTCTGAATAAATCCCTTATTAGATATAGGACTTTTGGATATTTTCTTTCTTTCTTTGGATTTTCTTTTTACTTAATAGTGTTATTTATAGCACAAAGACTATTAATGTTTATGAAAGGCAGTTTATGTATTTTTTGTTGATTATAATTTTGGTATTGTGTCTAAAAAAACATTGGCTAACCCAAGGGCATGAAGATATACATCTTTGCTTTCTTACAAGAATTTTATAGTTCAGATCTTACAGTTAGGTGTATGGTCCATTTTGAGCTAACTCTCGTGTATGATTTGAGAAGCGGTCTCATATTATTTTTGTATGTGCGTACCCAGTTATACCAGTACCATTTGTCGAAAGATTTTCTTTGCCCTTTTGTCAAAAACGAACTGGCCATAAACACAAGGGTTGTTTATGAATTCTCTATACTATGATATTGATCTGTATGTCTAGATTTATGACAGCACATCGCTCTTGATTACTATAGCATTGTAATAGTTTTGAAATTAGGAAGTGGATTCTTCAACTTTGTTCTCTTTTTTCAAAATGGTATACCCGCCTATCGAAGATTATGTGAAGCAATAATTACAACAGAGGGTTATTAAGTCCTGTATCTTAGATTTCCCCCCCGTGCATTGGTAACACTTCCTTGCCTTTTAAAAGTGTATTGTTGAATTAAAAGTAGGTTATAGAATTCCTGATCCTGACCTTATTCCTACATACACTCCCAGAATGTGGCTGTGGTTGTACACCTGGCCGTTTATCTGAGTAGTGACTTAGTGGAACTAGTTTTGGCAGGTGTATTTCCCCTGTCCTGTACCACCTCTGAGCCCTTGCTCACTGGTTTCCTTCATCATCTTCTATACTGGTTGTCTAAAAGTAGCTCCTGGGATGGTACAAGCCATTTATTTGTCCAAGATTGTGCCTAAGTCTCTTCAGCCAGTCAGTTTGTTCCACCGACCCCTGGATATGTGGGGGATTTGAGGGAGGGGCTGCTTTCGCATCCTGAGTGTGTGCGTTTGGCCCCCATGGTTGTTCTGGGACTGGAAGCTTAGACCGTCTCTGAGCATTTCTGGCAGTTTGCTGTTTGGGTCATGGACACACTGCAGCCTGTTCTTCTAGGAGTCACCTGTAGGTTAGAGGCCAGATTGTTAGATCAGCAAGAGGGCAGGGCAGAGCCAGTGAGCCTGGTGCTGTGTGCCCCACGCCTTGCCCTCCTCCCTGGGTGGCTCGGCAGGTGCGCACGGGGGCATGCAGACCTGGGAGGGTCCAGTTAGCACCCCCACCCCTCCTTAAACCGGCACTGTGCTGTCGTTGCTCCTGTGTGGGGCTCACGTTTCCTCTTCCCGGCTGTCCGCCAGGAGTGGCCCTGGGCGTGGAACTACCCGTGTTCTGCTCCAGTAGACGCAGTCCTTCCCCCGGGGCTGCCTCTTTCCTTGGCCGCCCCTGCAGCCCGCACAAGCCAGGGCTAGGTGGCCGTCCCTGGTGTGGTCCCCGTCCCCGCTCAGCTCACCTAAGGAGCGCCTGGGTGGGCAGGATGCAGCATGTGTACCTGCAGGACCCGGACCCGGACCCGGACCCACAGCAGGTGCAGGGCGACCTGGCCGCCTGGCCCCACGCACCGGCAGGCTCCCTGGCTGTCCCCGCCCGCTGTGACCCACGTGTCGCCCCTTGTCACCGTTCCTGCTGGAGCTGGCAGCGTCCGGAGACCAAGTTCTTCTCCACATGCTACCTGGCCCACACCCACCTGTCACTCGGGGGGATATGGTCCTGCCAGGGGCCCCATCCCTGCCCTGCTGGCCCCGCGTGGTGTGGGGCTCTTACAACAGCCTTCCGCCCCACTGTATGAAGTCTTCTCCTGACCTGTCTTCATGGGAGCTTTTTTATGTGTGTCGTCCTTGGGCTTCATTGAGCTTTTTGATCATCAGTTTATACTGTTTATCAGATGTGGTAATTCCTCAGCTGTGATTTCTTCCAGTATTTTTTCTATCTCCCACGCATTTCCCTCAAGGCAACACGCTTATACATATGGTAGGCTGATGATACCCAGTTCAGCTCGCTTTAGTTATATTGTGTTTTGTAGACTTCTTCAGGAGAATCAGGAGTCCCCGCCTCTAGGCTGTGTAGCTGCACCGAGGGGACCGGCTTGTCTGGGGTCTCTAGGAAACCCCCCTGCATCTAATGATGTCACTTCTCTGCTCCTGGGTTCTCACGAGATTCTAGCTCTTTGTGGGATCTGGAGCGGGGTTGCTTAGAAGCCCCCTGAGGATTCCCACCCTTGTTTTGCTTAGCCCCAGGCAGTTCATGTGCACCTGGTCACCTGAGCCCAGACCCTTGGGCAGCCCTGTGGTCCCAAGCTCCTTCTGGAACCCCATCTCTGTAGAGCTCCTTTCCTTACAGTTCTCTGTCTTGCAAATCCAGGTCCCTTCGTGTCCGTAACTCGGGTCCCTCTCTTCTACATGTGACACACTGCAGTTGTTAAACTGGCAGAATGGGAGAACGTGGAGAACTCACCTGGTTGGTTCCTGCCTACATGGGTCCTCTGCCCTCTGTGGCCCAGGACACAGGAAGAGCAGTTGCATATATATATTTTTTTCCAAGTTTCTGTTTATTTTGAAAGGGCAGGTTTTATAATAGTTGACACTTCATGGGTGAAAGCATATCTTGAAGCAGAAAAGATGACTGGTAACAAACTCTTAGTTTATTTCTAATCCTAGACACTGCTTCCTAAGTTCCTTTAAATTTTTTCTTTTTCTTTTTTTTTTTTTAACTAAATGTAAAGGGTAAATGCAAAAGATACAAGGGTTAGTAATTCTTTGCTGTTTAGTGCTTTTAATTTTTCTTTCATCTTTCCCTTATGGTGCTTTCTCTATAGCGACAAGTTAAATTTCTATCTCCTATACTTTTAAGAATTAACTAATTTTTTTTTACCTAATTACTTTATGCTAATTGGCTTTATGGTTGTTTGGGCTAGTTTCGGCTCCAGACGGTCAGTTTGATATGAAATCTTCTGGGCATAAGCCAGATGCTTTGTTTAAGCTACATTTTGTTTTACCCAAGCACACTTTCCAGTGTGCTGACCTTGTTACCAGTCGTCTCCTCTTGTGGTTTTGGTAGCTTGAATAGATTGCCTTTGAGTTTTGTCCCTTGAGGAGGGCGACAGGCAGTGTGTCGTGCTTCGTGGCCCAATTCAACTGACCTCTCTATTCTCAATTGGTTCTTAATTTCATAAGGACTTTCGTGGAAATATGTTCTAATGTAGAAAATGTCACCCATTTCTTCCCACCTCATAGGTTACACCTTGACCTAACTTTTTACTCTTTGATTCCTCACGTTTCAGTTAATATTAAAAACAAAAACCTGCGTAGTAACTTGAGTCTTCACTTGTGTAGTTTTAAACTGAGACCAGAATAAACATGTACGTTGACAAATATTTGCTGCCCAAGCCACTGTAATGTTTCCATACTTCAGGGGTGGTGAGAAAAAATACAAGCACATGGTCCTATGGTTAAATGTGAGCTTTAGGGATTTTGAAAGGAATATGTGATGTTACCTCCTCCTGTCTCTGATGAGGAGATATAAATGGAGCTGTTTCTTGCTTCAGATGTGTGAGAGATTTACTGAGATAACTTTCCATACCAGAATTATTCATGGACTAACAGTGGGAAGTAGGTTTCACATTAGGAAGCTAAGTACTGCCTATAAAGTGTAAGAACACATATTTTAGAGTGAAGATATTCTCTGAAAAAAGTGAATGTAAAAATGACATTATGGGATTCCATATTTATTCCTTCTCAATGGGTTTTAAATAAAATTTTATGATATATCAAGACAGTTTTGTAACTGCTGGTACGGCAAAGCTAACCGTTTTCTTTCTGCCACATTTCTCACTGGCAGGAACAAAATTCTATAATCACTATGTAGATGACAATTTTTAGAGGATGTTGAAAGATAAGTAATGCATTAGCTTCCTGTCTTACAACTAAATTCATAAAATTGTTTCAGTAGGTAATTACCTGTCTTCTAAAAGACAACAAAAATTATTGTGGTTAAAGTATTTCTAGTGCTGTACATTTTTTCTTATTACTTTTTTCTTATTTTAAAGATTCTTCTTATACATTTCTGCTTCTCTGTTTGGATAACTGACTTATTATAATCAAAGAATATAAGTATATTCATAAGCATATGGAATACATCAATTATTCCATTATTTAATTATGAACTTTAATTGGATTTGAATGTATTAGTGGTAATGTCTTTCACAAACTAGTCATACCTTGGTGATTCTTAAACTACTTGAAATGCCTTTTTATTTTTTAGGTTTACTTATTTTGAGAGAGAATGTGTGCGTGAGCAGGGGAGGGGCAGAGAGAGAGAGAGAGAGGGAGGGAGAGAATCCCAAGCAGGCTCCATGCTGTCAGCACAGAGCCCAAGGTTGGGCTTGAACCCATGAAACCATGACATCTTGACCTGAGACAAAACCAAGAGTTGGATGCTTAACTGACTGAGCCACCCGGGCGTCCCTGAAATACAGTAGTATTTGATTTGCGGACATAATTCATTGTGGAAACATGCTTGTAATTCAAAGCACTCTATATCAAAGCGAATTCCAAGAACCATTGGCTCAGTTGTGATCATGTGACATTGGGCATCACATACTGTTCATATTACAAGACATTGCTCGTTTATCAAGTTAACATTTATTAGAAATGTTTGCTTGTCTTGCGGAACACTCACAGAGCAGGTTACTCACAATCCCAGCCAGGTTTTACTGTACGTTTTTTTAGAAACGGATTACAGCACCTTTTATTGCATTATTTTCTGAATGCTATTCTAGCTTACTTATTAACTCATTCCTGCATAATGTTTCAGCTAACAGAAAACAAAAACAAAAACAAAACCCCTTTGTGTGTTTTTTTATGAAATTTAATATTTAACTCATAACAATGGCCTCAAAAGTAGTTTCGTCAAGAAAAATGGACTGCCTAATATTTACCTGAAATGTATAGAATCAAAATCAATAAGTTTTCTTCTGCCTTTAATGAAAATATCCAGTCTAGTCCTTCTGCCCCAGGGGCTCCGACATGACTGCCTGACTTGCCATCCATGCACTAAACTTCTGCTAATGTGTGTAATAGCTCTTCTGTTTAGATAATCCCTTAAGGCAATACAATGTAGACGGTCTCATCTGTATGGATCAGTTGTTTCTCAGGGAAAAAGAAAAAACCTCACCGGCAAGAATATCTTACATTAATTTTAGCCCAAATAATCACATTATGTTAAGAAAGGATAAAGCCACATTTTGAATTTTAAAAATAAAATTTAAGATTATTCTTTCAGCTGAAAATGGTAGGTGGGACACTTGTGGCTTCGAGAAAAGTACTTTGCATTTATTACCTAAACATGAATTAGCAGTGACATATTTAGAAATTCTCTTTATCTTTATATTAACCACCTATAAAACAAATGGCATATTGGATAGGATCAATCCTCCAAGATCAAACCTATATTTTAAATAATTTTAAACAATTCTGGATGCTAATTCTCCTTCTAAAATTTAATTCCTTATCATTGATCATGACTTTGAATTTACTGAAATAGTATGCACCTCTTTTTAACTTAAGCATTAGCTCACCCATGCAGTTATGAGGATAAGTATCACAGATCGAAATCATAATGTGTTAGGGTTAGTTAGTCTTGCAGAAGAGACTCCAAAAGACTTCAAGGCTGTAGAAATGGACCCTACAGATGTATGTTTGTTGTGCCCAAATGCATGTGGATGATCCATAGGAAAACCAAATAATAAGGAGGCACCTGAAATGAAATGTGATACATTATCGTGGCATCAGGTTGTGAATCTGTCACATCATGTATGTGAATATGACAGCTCATTTAACCAGTGGATTATCAGAGAGCATTCAACAGAAGGGCAAATCAGGAAGAGTGTTGCGTCTGCTGGCTGTGGAGCGGTGAGTACGTGTGTCCCGGGAGGTGCTGTGAGAGAAGGAAATGGGAGAAGGCAGGCGAGGTCACCTCTCCGTGTGTGTACATGACTAGCAGGTGCACAGAGGTTCAGAATACCAGGGGCTGGTGGGAAGCATCAGGCCGCGTGCAGATAAGGCAGACGGCATCCCGTGAGGACAGAGCTCTCGTGTGGTCCTGGAATTGTGTCCCTGAAGGAGGTGACAGTGGACGAGTTCACGGCTGATCTAGAGGAAGGTTGTGAGCTGTTTCACTGCTCTGTTTGAACATGGGTGAATATACCAAAATTTCAGAGTCTGCAGTGAGAACCCGTAAATATCAGAATAGTTGATCAAGCGAGGTGACCTACATGTGGGAGGGTTTGGGCTTATAACAGACTCTCAGTGGTTTATACAACTGCAGGCAAGAGTGAGTAGGCTGTGTTTGCTCACAGAACTCATACTGTGTGTGGCCTCAGGAAACAGGCCCTGGGGAGAGAGAAAACTCCAGCCGTAATGCCTGTGTCAGATGTCCTAGGGGCTCCCTCCCGTGGACCCCAGGACATCAAGGTGAACCACCCGGGCTTCTGCACTTTGCAGCCTCCCTGGATCTGACTTTCGTGGTAGCCTCTGCTCCACTCAGAGGCACCTCCCCATGGCTAGCCTTTTCATCATGTTAGTGTGTATCTAGCACCGAGATCTCACTGGGCAGAAAAACTCAGCCGTCACCTACAACCTCAACATTTTCACTGAAGATCTGTCCTACATGCTTGACTTCGTGGGGCGTGAATTTTCCTTTTCCTCTTCCTCAGAGAACGAAAGTTCTTTTAGCTGAAGAGCTTTGCAGGCCTTGGGCCCTCACCCTGGTATGTTCTCAGTGTGATAAAATATACACATAGATGTAGATGTGACTTCTGAATTTATTTTTCACCTTCTTATATATAATATTGTGTTTTTAATATAAATCCTGACTCATTTCTCCAGAAACAACTTATTTTTGTCAGACGTGTAGAAGAATAATTTATATTTCCTCCTCTACAAGTCACACAAATGGAATAATTATAGTGTACAGTCTTTTTTATTTGATTTTCTTCACTCTGTATTATCCGTTTTAAGCTTTATCCATGTCCCTACGTAGATCAGTATGTTGTCCCTTTATGCCTCTGAACTGGGTAGTGTGGGTAGTCTGCAATTTATCAGTTGATGCATTTTGAGTTATTTACAGTTTTTAAACTATTTTGGAAAGTCCCACTATGAATATTTGCACACAAGTCTTTTTGTGGATATATGTTGTCATTTCTTTTGGGTAAATATTTCCTAATGGAATTTCTGGGTCATGTGGCAAGTCTGTGTTCAAAATTTCGGGAAACTGTCCAAGGGTTTGTGAGAGTAGTTATACCATCTTGCATTCTTACTAGCAACGTATGAGTTAAAGTTGTTCTGTTTCCTTGCTGACACTTGATAATGTCAGCCTCTTTAACTTTAGCCATTCTGGTGTTGTGTGTTTCGTGATTTCTTGTTGCATGCAGTTCCATTTTTCCATGGAACTTTTTTTTCCTTGTTCCAGTTTTTCCTTGTCCACTCATACATCTTCTTTGTGAAGTATCATTTTAAATATCTTCCCATTATTTAAGTTTGATATTTTATTTTTCTTTAAATGTAAGAGATTTTTAAAATATGTATTTTACATATTGAATTCCATTGTCACATAATAGGTTTTATGGGTATTTTTTTTTCATGTTGATGAAATACATTTTAGCAGCTTTTCTTTTATGAATTACTATTTTTTCTCTTGAGAAAGTCTTTGCCTTATGCAGTGTTCCTGTTTTTCCCCCTATTTCAATAGATTTAATGCCTACATTTAGTTTTGTAATCTACTGTATGTGTGTTCAGTGTGGTGTGAAGTGAAAGTAAAAGTTTATTCTGTTTCCGAACAGACATCCAGTTACACCAGTACCATGTATTGAAAATAGTATCTTTGTCCCATTGATTTATGTAGACCCCTTGTCAAAAGTCAGTTGACTGTGTAAGTGAAGGTCTATGTCTTGACTCTATTCTATTGAACTATAGGTCTGTCCCCAGGGAAACCAGGCGTTATTTTGGTTACCACAGCTTTAGAGTAAATCTTAAGATCAGGTAGTGTAAGTACACCAAACTTTTTCTTTATAAGATGGTTCTGGCTATTCTAGTTGATTTGCTGTTCCTTTTAAATTTTAGAATCAATTTGTCATTTTGTTCGTAAAGACCCGCTATGATTTTTACTGGGAATGCATTGAATCTATAGATCAATCTTAATAGCATCGCCACCTTAATAAATTAATAAATGCAAAATCAGTGTGTCCAACTGTTATAGGCATGTTTTGGCAGGTAGCTGTCCAGAAGAGTCGTATGTAGTCATTACTAAGAGTGGAAGTCATTATCCATATTATTTTCAAGATAGACATTTTTTTTTGAGTTTTATATGTTTACTGTACATTTGAGTTTTTTGCTTTACTATATGTTTGGGAAAGTACAAACGAAGAGCAAGTGGGAAGTCATCCTAACATACAGCCAGGCGTCATTTTATCATGTTGTTAAGTTAACCTTTACGCTTTCCTTCTCTTAGGTGTGACATCCAAATGATACCTGAACTCACGAGTTTATCCATAAACAATGATCTAAATTTATTTTCATGCACAAATTATGTGGACTCCAAACCCTAGTTTGACTAACGGAGGACATTTGTGCCTCCACTTGATTCTCTCTCTTTCTTATCTATTTCCGGGAATCAACAAGGAGATTCTTACTCCTACAGTGAGTAGTACCCATCCATCCAGGAAGAGTCATCACGTAGTGCGTTCAGTATTCTCCCTCCCATGTTGAGGCTTGCAATTCATGCATCCATTCAGCCTACTTTGTATGAAGCGTGGTTCTAGGCCCCTGGGTGGAGCATCAGCATAGTAAGTACGGCCCCTGCCCTCGTAGATACTGAACTCCAGTCAATGTTGGAGGCAGAAGGAGCCATTCTAAGAATCTGAATGATGATAGGCTGACGTCATCTCTTGTGAAATCATAGGTGTCAGTGCCAAGCATTTTGTTTCCACCATGCTCCCCACACCTGTAATCCACAGCATTGATGAGGTTTGGAGTGGTGTGGAGAGACTGACCCTTTTCCATCCGCCAGGCTGCACTGTCCGAGCCCTGAGGCAGACCTGCCCACGATCAGAGTCTGGTCTCTTCTGAATGGTCTTTGACTGGATTCTTGAATCCTTGTCTTTCGTGTCATACTTTTTCTCTGCACATGTTGAGGTTGCATTTGGGCCTCATTCATTTGAACTTGGTTTCTCAAACCCATCCGAGGAGCCGTGTTAAAAGAGAAGCCACACCATCTGTTCAGGGCTCCACCTCTGCCCCCGACCCCTGCTGCAGCCACATGGTTTTCTCCTCCCTAGAGTGGGAGACAACCGTGTCCAGCCATGAGTGACAACTTTATTTTAATGTTTGGATCTGTGGGGAAATGGGAAGAGTGTCTAGTTCTCTATCACCCAGTGATACGGGTTCTCTATCACCCAGTGGAAGATATACGGGTATACATACATAATTTGTTGTTTCATATTTAACTGTATTAAAATGTAACATAATTTGGCAATTTACATGCTTTTTTGTTGAATAAGGAGTGCATTATAGAGCCAAAAATATCATGAAAGTCAGGAACATAGGGTTGAATTTGTTGCCCTCAGTGTGTAAGGGCAAGGGGGGGTTAGACAGCTCAGTAACTGAGGAAATCACAATAAGGGGGCACTTTGTAGAACATTTGTTGCCTTGAGTAAGTAGAGTTGCAATTCTCTCTAATTATACTTGAAAGGCAAGATAGCTTAGAAGGAAATCATAAGGTGCTTAACATTGCGATAGGCAAAGCATTAAGCAGATCGAAGAAGGTTGGATTGATTTTCTTCATGTTTGAGCTTTTTTTAGATGAAAGAACATGTCAGTCAACCTGAAATTTCTTTTTCTATAAGTCTCTTCATTGCCCTTTTGGAACTGGGATTTTCCAAGTATGTCATGATGAGAATGCAGCTCTTGTCATGGCTACATTAGATTTTCTGTGCAGGGTCAAGTTTTTCATTCTCCCATTTCATTGTAACCTTTTTAAGTCATGAGGTGATATTCAGGCAGCATTATCGACTTTTTCCAAGCACCACCTTTTCGGAAGACCCTGAACCACTCGGGTTTTGGGAGTGGCTGTGTGATGGAGTGAGAGACCACATAATGGGAATGACTCATGTGACTGGTGTGTGTCTCCTGCTTCACCTGCTTCTGTTCATGGTTTGTCCGTGACTAGAATGATCTCTGATGCTCCATCCTCCTAGGCGATGACTGAAGGTTGAAAGTATTATTTAGGTCACGGGACACTTAAAAGATTAGGAAATTCATCCCTCTGCAGTTTTCCTAGAAACACAATCCACACCCTGGCATGTCCATGGCAGTCAAATTCATTCCGTAATTGTTGCCGCGTACATTAATTTGGCCCCTACGATTTTGCACTGGGTAGGAAGCAGTGAACTAAACAACATTCCTGTCTCCATGGAGCCTATTGTAATGGGGTCTTAAAAGCAACAAGCACTTGGATGTATAAATTGTGAGATGCATTGGGTCCTGAGACAGTGCACCTGAGATGGTTCATGTTTAGCTGGGAGCTGACTCCCGCTGATTGTCGGTCAGTCATCCCTGTTCAGTTCTCCGTTATGGGTTGGGCTGGCCAAATTTCTGACCTGCTAAGGGTGGGGAAGGGGTGGGGCAAGTTAGAAAGTTATTGCCTGGTGATTGGGGCTTCCTTATTTCAGAATAGTTTTAACAGTATGGACCTGATCTAAAAATGTTTTTGACAATAGTGTAACCTTACAATAACGTGATCCCTTAATAATTTAGGATCTTATTTATTATTATTACAAAGTCTTACTAAATAATGCCAGCTGGAGGTGAGTGCTATAATGAAACAGCACATAAGAATTTAGAAAGTAATATTGGGGGATTACTCATTTTAATAGGATGACCACTAATGACCCCTTTGACAAAATGAATTTGAGCAGACTGCTAAACACCCAGGGAAGCAGATCATGGCTTAAGAGTATTTGGAAGGTAGGGGTGCCTGGGTGGCTCAGTTGGTTAAATGTGTGACTTTGGCTCAGGTTGTGATCTCATGATTTATGAGTTTGAGCCCCATGTCTGGCTCTGTGCTGACAGCTTAGAACCTGGAGCCTGCTCGGATTCTGTGTCTCCCTCTCTCTCTGCCCTCCCCCACTCACACCCTATTTCTCTCTCTCTCTCTCTCTCTCTCTCTCTCTCTCTCTCTCAAAAATAAACAGACATTAAAAAAAAAGAATAGTATCAAGGCTTTCAAAAATGTAAACTATCATTTTATCTTTCAGCATCTGTTAGGAGGATAATTTTAAGTATTTATTAATTGTGGCCAATAATACGATTCACAGTATTAAACTATGTGATTAATACACTTAAAATTAAAAAAAAATTCTGTCTTTTTTAAAATCCTTTTGGGGCTTTTGTCCCTGACTTGAGCCTATCAACCAAAGTTTAGAGGCAGCAAAATGAAAGAGTCAACATTTCCTAGCCTATTTGAAAGGATGACACCCTATTATGGTTATTTGTTTTAAATATTTAACATTGTGAGTATATGATGAAACATTGTGATTTAAATTAAGTGAATTGCAATAACGTATTTCTATAATTTTATGATAAATTAGATTTTGTCAAATATTTAAATATTTAAATATTTAAATAAATAATATTTAAAATGTTTAACATTGTGATTGTATGATGAAACATTGTGATTTAAATTAAGTGAATTGCAATAACGTATTTCTATAATTTTATGATAAGTTAGATTTTGTCAAATATCCAAGGCCAGGGATAAGGCTAGATCCCTGTCTCTGAATATCCCTATTAGCTGACTTAGGAGAAAATTTAATGTGGTGATAGTCTGAAAAATACACATACTTTAGAAAATTGCTAAGTAAACTGCTTATTTTTCTCTCTGAAGCCAGTTGTAGTGCTCAGTGTTTCAAAAAATCTGGAATTGGTTTTATTATGGTGTTATTATTGTTATTAATATGATGCTACTCTCTGCTCTGAATGTCATTACTCTTCCAGCCAATCAGGGTAGACTTCTGTGGTAAGATCTCCTCCCTCTGAGACATTGTCCATTTCTCTTTGTCTTGATGTTCCTAATCCTTTCTATACCTTGTACGGTTTTTATTTATTTGTATCCAGTGTCAAAATTAATATACACAAAGATGTACATCTTAACTTGAGCTTTGTTAACATTGAAAATAGGGTTAACTCACGTTGGGGCACCTGGGTGGCTCAGTCTGTTAAGTGTCCAGTTGTTGATTTCAGCTCAGGTCATGATCTCACGGTTCATGGGTTTGAGCCCCGCGTCAGGCTCTGTGCTGACAGCATGGAATCTGCTTGGGATTCTCTCCTCTCCTCGCTCTCTGCCCCTCCCCCACTCATGCACTTGCTCTTTTTCTCAAAATAAACATTAAAAAAAAAAGAAAATGGGTGTATGTAATTCACCTTTTTATTCCTCAGCCCCACGTGAAGACAGTATTGTACCATGGCAGACAGTGTGGTCTGTCGTGCCAGCTACACTAAGTTGCACATCCTGGTTTTGCACTTACTGGCCACTGGAGAGATTGGGTTGGGAAACAACTTCCTTAAGCCTCAGTTTTTGCCATTGTTTTAACATATAATTGTCAAAAATAAATAAAATAATGCATAAACGAGAATAGAATCTTCTATGTAATGAATAGTTAATAAATGTCAACTATTGGGGCGCCTGGGTGGCTCAGGAAGTTAAGTGTCCGATGCTCAATTTAGGCTCAGGTCATGATCTGACAGTTTGTGAGTTTGAGCCCCATATCAGGTTCTACACTGGCAGTGTGGAGCCTGCTTGGGATTCTCTCTCTCCCTCTCTCTGCCCCTCCCCAACACATGCTCTCTAAATAAATAAATACATGATAAACATTAAAAACTAATTTTAAAAAAGTCAACTATTATTGTTTGGCTTGAAAACAATGATGGATAAATAAATGTTTGACCACATTTATTTACTCTGGATAGGCAAAGCAGTCTTGAAAAGGAAAAACAAGACTGGACGCATCATTATTCCAGACTGCCAGTTATATTATGAAATTGTAGTGATCAAAACAGTATGGTACTGGCACAAAAGTAGACATGTAGGTCAATAGAAGGGAAACTCACCCCACCAAAAACAAAACAAAACAAAACAAAAACCCATAAATATACCCATGATTATATGGTCTATTAGTCTTCAACAAAGCAGGAAAAAATATGCAATGGGAAAAGACTGTTCAACCAAATGGTATTGGGAAAACTGGACAACAACATTCAGAAGAATGGACCACTTTCTTACTCACTACACAAAAGTAAAGTCAAAATGGATTGAGGACCTAAATGTGAGATCTGAAACCATAAAAATCCTTGAAGAGAGAATAGGCAGCAACTTCTTTGATATCAGCTGTAACACCTTTCTAGATATTTCTCCTGAGGCAAGAGAAACAAAAGTAAAAATAAACTATGGGACCAAATCAAAATAAAAAGCTTCTCCACAGCAAAGGAAACTAAACTAAACCAACGAAACTAAAAGGCAGCCTACTGAATGGGAGAAGATATTTGTAAATGACATATCTGGTAAAGGTTTAGTATGAAAAAACTATATAAAGAACCTCTATAACTCAACATGAGAAAAACCTACAAATAATACAGTTAAAAATGGGCAGAAGACATAAACAGACGTTTCTCCAAAGAAGACATCCTCATGGCCACCAAACACATGAAAAACACATCACTCATCATCAGGAAAATACAAATCAAAACCACAATGAGATACTATCTCATACCTGTCAGAATGGCTAAAATTAACAACTCAGGAAACGAGTGTTCGCAAGGATGCGGAGGAAGGGGAACCCTCTTGCACTCTTGGGGGGAACGCAAACTGTTGCCACCACTGTGGAAGACAGTATGGATGTTCATCAAAAAATGAAAAATAGAACTACCATATGATCCAGTAATTCCAAAACGGGGTATTTACCTGAAGAATACAAAAACACTAATTCACAGGGACGTAGGCACCCTTGTTTATTACAGCATTATTTACAGTAGCCAAATTACAGAAGCAACCCAACTACCCATAGGTATAGATACATGGATAAAGAAGATGTAGTGTACATACACAATGGAATATTACTCAGGCATAAAAAAGAATGAAATGTTGCCATTTACAACCATGTGGATGGAGCTGGAGAGCGTAGTGCTAAGCAAATAAGTCAGAAGAAGGCAAATATCGTATGATTTCACTCATATGTGGAATTTAAGGAGAAAATGAACAAAAGAAAAAAATAGCTAACTCTAAAACAGAGTCTTAACTACACAGAATACACTGATGGTTACCAGAGGGGAGCTGGGTGGGGGCATGGGCGAAATAGGTGATGGGGAATGAGGAAGGCACTTGTGATGAGCACCAGGTGATGTATGGAAGTGTTGAATCACTATATTGTGCACCTGAAACTATTATTATACTGTATGTGAACAATAAAATAAAATAAGATGAGATGAGGTAAAATAAAATAAAGTAAAATAATAAATAAAATAAATAAAATAGTTTGGTAATTTACTTCAGAAAAAGCACATTAAGTTTTCCTCCCTCCTAGTGAAGGAAACAGAATAGTGGTCGTGGAATTATTTATCAAACATTTTCCCATGTAATGAGAGATCTGTTTTTAGGCCCATATTGAATCAGGGTTATTTTTAGCCACAGGAATATAGTTTAGTTAGTATCTATACGAACACAAGCTCTACTTGTCCTAGGTGTAACTGTCTGTTTTAAGTTAGTCTAATCTGTAAACTGTTTTCTATGGGTGCTCATTTCAAAATCAAATGAGACACTTTATCCCACCAGTGTCCAACGTTTCATTCAAGGCAACATTCTCATTGCTGAGATGATTGGTTTCATGCATGGTCTTTTTGTTAGAGAAGAGAGTAGCCTCTTTGGGGAATGATCTTTTGTGTGTTGTTGTTGTTGTTTCCAAATCTACCCTAGTCATGTTGCTATCTCCTGAGACTCTGGATTTCTTCCTGTTAGGGAGTGTGTAAACAGTTCTATTAGGTCAGAATTACATTCTCGTTGATGGTCAGGAAACACGAGTTGCAACAGCTCCACCAATCTGAATTAACCGTGTCCCGTCTACATCACAGATGAGTCAGAGAACAAAAACAGCTCCCAACTAGTGAGTGTGTTCTTTATTTGCATAAATCCAGACTTACACATCTGTGTTTTAATATTTCTCTTTTCCTTGGAGCGCTTGGGTGGCTCAGTTGCTTGAACATCCGACTTTGGCTCAGGTCATGATCTTGCAGTTCGTGGGTTCGAGGCCCACATCAGGCTCTGTGCTGACAGCTCGGAGCCTGGAGCCTGCTTCAGATTCTGTGTCTCCCTCCGTCACTCGCACTCTCTCTTTTTGTCTCTCAAAATAACAAATAAACATTAATTTTTTTTTAAATATTTGTTTTACTTATCTAAATCAGGACATTCCACTGGGATATTATATGATTAGGTCTTTGTAATGGATAGCAGAGTACTTCTGTAAAGGAGAAGTCCTACAACAGTACATCTGACATTGAGCGTTTCTCAAAATAGCATTATGCATTCTGCCCACTATTAGAACCAAGGTTCTGACACCCATTTTTTAAGAGAGGGCTGAATCAAAACTGTGATGTACAGAACTATCTTCCAAACACCATAGCAGTAAAATACATGAAATGTAAATTGAAGTTAAAAACTTTAGAAGAAGTAATAAGGAATATAATGATAATAGAAAAACTGTATAGTTCTCAACACATCCCTTTTCAGTAGAGCATAGTTAGCATGATACATTAACCTGAAAAATACGATTAATTTGAATGAAATATAAACAGATCCATAGGTTAAATTGGGTGTCCCCCAAAGCACAGACCCAATAACCATTGGATACGGCTAGTTTATTTCAAGAGTTGTTTCAAGAAGGAGAAGGAGAGGGGAAATGAGGTGGAGAATGGAGAAAACCAGTAGAGTCATTTTAGTGAGCAGGTGACCACTGTGGTCACGCCCATGACCATCTCTGACATGCAGAAATCGTGTGGTAGCCAACCTCAGGGTGTCTCGCCAGAGGACAGAGGAACTGGATATGGACCCACCAGTCTCCTTCCATATTGGCTGTGAGTCTCACCCCCCTCCCCCCACCCGCCAGTCTCCTTCCATATTGGATGTGAGTCTCACCTCCCGCCCCCCACCCCACCATGCTCCAGGACCTAGACTCCTCTCGTTTGTAGATTGGCTTGGTCAAGCAAGAACACAGAGAAACCCTGTGATTATTGAATATGCACCCCTGCAAGTAAGAAAAACAAATCTTCAGGTAAAAAGTTCTGAATTTGAGGAGAATTATCTCTCAGAGCTGTAAGGGAACACAGTTCATTCGGGTTTCCCCTGCAGTGTTACATTCTGCCATTCAAATAATAATAATAATAATAACAATGATGATGATGATGATGATGTACCTGCTTTTCATGTGTCCACAAACTAGTTACTAAACAGTACTGGTAGTGGAGGGGAAAGGAATCCAGGTGGATCTAGGGAAAGCAGAAATTCCCTCGCACACTTTGGCACCTGCAGGAGTGAACCGGAGCCCTTTGAAAGCCTGGATTTCTGGGCCCCACCCACAGAAATGCTGATCCCTAGATTTGCAGCTCCAGGCTCCAGACAGTGCTCGTGATGCTGGTTATGGAGCGCATTTTGAGCATTGGTACAGATCATATTTTCTGAACATACTGCATTTTAACAAAAAAAAGTTAACAACAAAAGTAAATGCCAAAACAAAACAAAAGAGAATTTCTTTGAAGAAAGCTAAAGATGCTTTGAAAACATCCCTTGGGTTAAAGATCCATCATTGAATCCTAGGAGCAGAGACAATGAAAACATGACAGTCGGTACCGGTGGGATGCAGCTGAAACAACACAAAAAGCCTCGTCTTAAAAACTTACATTATTAACAGAAGCACGGAAGAAAGAATAAAGCGGATTTAGCATTCTGCAAGAGAATCCACAAAACAAGCGTAAGAAAAATAGGGTAAACATGAATAGAAATAAAAATGGAATATAAGAAGTAAAAATATAATAAATGTGAAGCAAAAATATAGAATTGGCAGTCAGACCTAAGAGGTTTTTCAAAAATCACATGAAATGAACAACTACTTAGGCTAGTAAAGGGTAAAATGAGAAACCACAAGCATATCCTGAACCACAGATAGGAGAATGAATGTAGGAAGAAAGAGAAATACTTCCGTGTCAGTAATAACAAGCAAACGCTTGTGCAGCATATGTGGGATTAGGAATTCCCACCTCCTAGACTGACCTGAGGTAGAGTAACATAGTCAAAACCAGGAAAGGTGAGGAAGGCGATCTGAGAGCTGTATCCCCTGCAAAGCAACAAACCCCAACGGTGTTGAGAGGAGGACGTGATAATTCATATGCCCCACACACAGAAAAAGAAGAAACACCACCTCTTTCTTTTTAAAAAAGAACTGACAGTAATATGTTCCAAAGGTCATTTGCAGACACACACACACACACACACACACACACACACACACACACACTGCATTCATATCATCCGTGTGCATGTGTGTTAAAGTAATCGGATTGATCCACTTAGGGAGGGAGAGGCACAGTGCATTGTTACAATGTTTTGATATCAAGGAATATTTTGATATTTGTTACCAAGTTTGATATCAAGGGATCTGTTGATGAATTGGAGACACTAGCAGGTCAAAGGAAGAAGAAAGCCATACTATTTACATGGCGCCTTTTCAGTCTGCCAGAAGAATCATAAAAATTTTCATGATTTTGTTAAAAAAGAAATAGATGCATATTTCCTTAACATATACATATAGATGGTATCGATATTCACGTGGATGGGTATGAGATGTGTGTGTTTCTGCGTGTAAATTATAGATGTAGCCATAGTTCCGGGTGTGGCCCATACTTAGTAGCATAGACGCCTATCACCATGTGATGACAGCGGGGTGGTGGGAAATGATTGGATTATGATACGTCTTGCGGTGAGTTGACAGAATGTGCCCTGTGTGGAGACATGAATGGAGGGAAAAGAGATGATTGGCCGTTGGCCTGGGTTGTGGTTAAGATGCAGTTGCTTTTAGCTGACACCCTGTGGCACCCTGTGAGCAGCTGGCTGGAAGGGGTACCTCAGAAGCTCAGATCGGGACATACTCATTTACAATAGCTGGACACCTGCAAGGGGGGCTGCAGTCGTCAGCTGTCCCTCAGGCTCTCAGTTTGGGGCTGGTCCAGCCTCCACTTGGGTGTCAACAGCACACAGACTGTATATTTTTAAAGCCCAGAGGCGCTCACGGTGTGAGGAAATGTGAACAACAGAAGACAAAGTGAGAGAAAAAATGGCCCACTGCGATGGAGTGTGATTGCTGGGCAGGAAAACGAGGCTATCTGGGATCAGAGATCAAGGAGTTGAGAAAGTCCAAAGACAAAGACTCTATGTGCACATTCAATTGGGCAGGTGCAGGTGTGGATTTCACCAGAACGTGATCTCACCAGGCCACGGCAGTGATGAACGGTGGCAAAGATTTCTACATCAATATGTCTACAACAGTGCATGTCGCATGGAAGACGTTCAGTATATATTTGTTGAATTAATCGGGCAAATGAATATGTGCTTCCGTGATTTCTGCAGTCTCAAATCCTCTGGTCCCAAAACAAAGCAAAACAGCCTACAGACTATAAAGGCAAGGGACAAGAAGATGCCTTCAGTCTCAGCTTTTACCCCAAATTTCTTCTAAAGAAAAAAAACCAGTATATTTAAAAAAAAATACTTAAAAAGAAGTTATCATCCTTTTTGTATGAATACAATGGTGAATAACTTAAAATATAGTAAACAATTAAAATGTTCTTAAATTAGTTTAATAAGTTCATTGGCAACACCATTTCCATATGAGGTGAATATTTTTACAAAGTATAATATAGCCCAATATAAATTTTTAAAAAACCTTTAAAAATGTGAATGTAGATATGAACTCTCTGAGTGAACTTAATCAGCCATGTTTACTGATGTGTGAGGACTAGTATAAAGTATTCCTAGATTCTATGATTCTACCAAGTTCTATAGGCTGTAGTCTCTCCATTTGAACATGTTGGTTTCTAATAAATTATGTTCAATGAGGCCCTAGTAAATTAACACTACTTTTATTCTCATTAAAATGAAATGAAAGGTGGTTAGAATATATAATCTTATCATGAAACTTTTGGGGGAAAAAAAGAGTGGAGAAATGAGACCTGGCTTATAAACTGTGAAGACCTATTGTTAAAGTCTAGCGATCAAATAGCATAATAATATCCTGAAGACGGTGAACAGCAGGAAGAAAGTGCACAGAGTTCTGTTCCTGTACCAAGCTATTGAGTTAGTTAATAAATCAGTGGACACAAATAACTACTTGGAGAAAATGGGAGAAGTTGGATTCACCTTTGTGTTGACCCAAAATATATTCTAGACAGATCGACAAATGTGTGTGTGTGTGTGTGTGTGTGTGTGTGTGTGTTTTAAAGATTTTATCGTTTTTAAGTAATCTCCATACCCAACATGGGGCCTGAACTCACCACCCCAAGATCAAAAGTCACACACTCTTCCAATTGAGCCAGCCAGGCGCCCCAACAAACTAATGTTTTTATTTTTTTTAATTTTTTTTAAGTTTATTTTTGAGACAGAGAGAGACAGAGCATGAACGGGGGAGGGTCAGAGAGAGAGGGAGACACAGAATCGGAAGCAGGCTCCAGCCTCTGAGCCATCAGCCCAGAGCCCGACGCGGGGCTCAAACTCATGGACCGCGAGATCGTGACCTGAGCTGAAGTCGGATGCTTAACCGACTGAGCCAGCCAGGCGCCCCAACAAACTAATGTTTTTAAAAAGTGGAAAAAATAAAACCATGCAACATCATTAAAATACCTTAATATCATAATTAATATCATAATTTTAATATTTTATTTTATATATCATCTTTCCTAAGCATGGCATAAATGCCAAGGTGCGTGAATAAAATTTTAAAAATTGAGCAAATGAAAATTAAAAACTTGGGGAAACGGTTGTAGTATGACAAAGGGCTCATATTCATAAATATATTATTGCAAATTAAGCAGTAAAAAACACAACCTCAGATGTAAAAACAAATTTTGAAAACTTTTTAAAGAAATCTGTAGGAAGATGATACAATTCACAACAGTAATTTTTAGGGGGAAAGTTGGGATACAAGTTAAATATTGTCAATGAGAAATAATTATATATGATGTAGCAATGTCAGTATTAAAATAGCAAAGTATATCTGTGTCTATTGTAATGGAAATGATTCTATGGTACTGGTAAGATAAGACACACAATAAATGTATTAATCTTTTCTAAAACTTTTGTGACGTTTTGTGTTCATATATAAGTAAACATATATGTATATACATGTATATTTCTAAATACTCACCTAGGAAAACATTTGGAAGATAATTATGAAGCGAATTTTTGCATATTAATTCACTAGAAGAAAAAATATATTGTAATACATAAATGTGGCAAAATCAGGAAAATGCAAATTTTCAGCACAGGTGTTTTCAAGGTCGTTTCTTTCAAGCCATCGGTAACATGTTTCCTTTCCTCTGGAAGTGTCCTGCACAAGCCATGCTTCTCCTGTGTTTGGATTCTAATCCTTATGTGGCTCCGTGTTATTTTTCTCCTTCATTGTTTCTTTCTCTTTAGTTCCTAAGATGACAGCTGAAAAAAATTAATTTGATTCCGATTTATCTTTTTTTTTAAAAACTCTGAAGTGTTTTGATTCACTATCACAGTCGATGAATATAAAGCTAATTTTGATAACTTAGAAGGGGAATTCAAGCACAATTCCCCAAGCATTTGAAGAATTAATTAGGCGACAGTCTGTGAAAATAGGAGATAATTAATGTGATTTTTTTTTTTTTTTGCTTCAAAGCTGGAGATATTCTGGGTTAGGGTTTTTGCTTACATTGAGCAGGTAAATGGTCCTTACAGTTTGTCAGTACATCCATTGACTTTATTCTTATTTACAGCATCGCAAATGAAATCCAAATACTTTTAAAAGTGGGCGTTTTATTTTGTAACTAAAAGTTGACCAAACCCTGGATAAAATCTGTAGCAGGTTTTAACAGTTAACAGGTTATTCGTTTACATTTAGAGGTTTAATTATATTCTAGTAGGAAGATAAAATGTATTTTCATTTTAAAATTAAGATAAATTCCACAGCCTTATGTTTCACAGCAGGGAACATACCTCAAAGTAATTTTCAGTTTTCAGTCTCTACAATTTAAAGGCATAGTGACCTTTTTCTGGAGGGAGGAGGAAGTTTAAGCATTGCTCAGGGATCACCTTCTAGCATAAAATTCCAATCCGAGTTTAGATTATCCTTAAAAGGAAATCGAAATATTTAAATTCCATTTCCTTCTGTCCTTCTGGTGGCCTACAGCCTTTAAAACAGTCGCTAAGCACACCCACCTGGATTCTGTGTTTGGGGACTTTCTGGGGTTGATTTTAGCGTTTTTTTTAGGAAGCTCGTTCTCAAGACTCACATTATTTACACATAGTCTGTTACTGGTAATTTCCTTGTCCTGTTTTTGAGAAACTGCTTCTTTGGTAACTGACTTCTGACAATAAACATCCACGTTTACAGTTTGAGGAAATAACTTCCTTGGTTAAGAAACTGCCATTAGGTGGATGGAAAGTGGGCCTGAAATACTCGTTTATGTTTAATTCTTCGTGACACCTGTTGTTCTTCTTCTGGGCACTCTGTTTGCCTCTGCTAACTACTGGTGGTCATGGAAAGAGGTTATATTTATTTGAAGAAGACATCTGTGAATTTAGTTTTACAGAAAATGTGAGTTTTTATGTTTGTATCTGTAAGTAGATGTTTCTAAACAATTTGTGGAAACTGTAGATTAGTGTATGCTTTCTCATAGCTTTAAAATACATTTTGAAATTCTTTTTAAGGGAAAACACAGCACATTTTTTTTATGACAGCACCTTAATTACCACTATTTCCAGCTTATAAACTGTGGAAAACCCAAAGGTTGGGACACTAAGGGCTCAAAGGAACAAAATGCTTGAACACAGAGGACCACCTTGGAACTAACAGGACTTCTACAAGCACAGTTTCTCTCCGTGTATGTTTGCTGGGGTAATTTTTGCCCCTTCCTGCCGTTTAGGCCGATCTTACAGCTTTGGAGCAGACACGAACCAGCCTGTATTTAGCTGCCTCGTGGAGCAGCAGTGTGAATTACCCCTTTCCACACTCACGCTGTGCTCTGTGAGCCCTCACCCCCCGTGGACCCAGGCCGTGTCCTGCTGTTCTGGGATGTCTAGTTTCCTTAATTCCCCATAACTGCTTCCCCCACTCTCACCATCCGCAATGACATTTACATTTTTATTAAACTGCAAAATAACAGTAAAACCCAAAACAGCCCCTCAGAGAAAAAAAATGCTCAATCATAACAGCATCGTAGAGACTCTTCATCCTTCTGCGTTTTCTCAGCATTAGTGTTCGGGTGTGTGTTTGTGAATGCGCCCTTGGTTTGTAATTATAAAGCTATAAAGCGCATCGCTAGGCTGAGCGACGGGGTGCAGGCCCATTCCCCGCTTTCTTAAACACTTAAAAGTGCTGACTCCACTAAAAATGAGTTGATAGAGTCACGGCAGTTCTGAGGCTCACAATGCTTACATTCCTGTCTTATGTGAATTTGTGAATGAGCTGAAAACACACACACACACACACACACACAAGCAGTGGCTCTCACCCTTTTTTTCTGTGTATTTCCTTTGGGGAGCTCTGTGTGATTCCCTTACTCCCTGAGTGAGAAGCACACTAACACTGAACAATGCAACACGGCTTGATCCAGCCCTCAACAGATCCAGCCTTTTCTCCACCCCAGATGGACTGGGACACACATCATCACCTGGTAAATATTGACGGGACGATGAACAGGTGTGTGGGGAAACAGGTTCCACTCACGTAAATGGATTAGAAAAAAAGCTTAGGGCAGAAAGCCACCACCCCAAGGCAAAGCCCGAGGTGAGCCTGCCTGCCAGGCACTGTCACGGGATCACAAGTGACTCGTTCTGTCACCTGCAGGAAGGTACTTTCCACCTGACGCCCGTGTGCCTTGACCACAAACTCCACTCGCGCCCCCCCCCCCCGACCCTTTGCTTCTTACACACACAAGTCGATGATTACAGTCTGATTGTTTTCTCCATGTTCACGTGGCTAAACTCCCGTTTTCTCCACGTTCCCTGCGAGGCAAAGCCCGTGTTTTCTCCACGTTCCCCACATGGGGAGGATCTTGTGAGGTCAATAAATACAGAGACGAAGGGCCTGTTAGGGGGCTTGTCTCCTTGTGGGTCTCAGCCTTCCCGGCGGGGTGAGTGAGTCCTGCAGACGTGCATTGTGCTACGGGACCAGCTTCCTAGCGGTGTGACCCCATGCTCTCCGGTAAGTGCAGTTTGAGGAACTTTGTTCGAGAACGGGGCTGATGCTCTTTAGTTTACAATTACCAAATCGTACTATAGGTCGTTGGCAACATTCTGTGTTTCTTGTCTTTGCCGGCTTGGTTTTTGCCATGGGGTCCTGACTCCTTTTCTCCCTTTTTTAGCTGTCTTTACTCCCTTCTGTTTTCACACGCAGACAGATGAGGTAGCAGATGCACAGGCTCAGGGTTTTGCCTCAGAAGAATGCTTATTACATAAAACGGCCATGCACTCCTAGAAAAAAAAAAGCCCCGTATAAGTCTATTTAAGACAAGCGCTCATCGAAAGACAATACAGGTTTGTGATTCTGCAGTTATTACAGATTGAGTATGTCTTGCCCGCTTCGTGTTTGCTGGGGTTGGTGAAATTAGCAGCCTTCAAGGTTTATTAAACTCCTCGGAGCCTCAGGGGGGAAAAAAAAAAAACCAGATGGGTTAAACCATACTTCACGCCAATGACAGAAAACTACCGGGGCAATCAAGCCGGACCTAGTGACAAGTAATGCTGGGCTCGAGACTGAATAGGTCTGCTGCATTTAGCAGTAGGACTTTCTCAAGCACTTCTAACCTCCTGGTGATGTACATGCTTTCTTTGGGCTCCTACTGGTTGGCAGTCTGAGGGGACCGTATCCGTGATCAACTCTGATTATGGATGCCTCAAAACAACATGGAAGTACTCACAAATTTTGCCACATTTGGAAGAATTCCTAAGAACTGGCCAGTAAAAGTTTTTCTAAAAAAAATTCTTACTCTAGGTACTCTTAAGTTGTTAATTTGTAGAATGAAGTTCTCCCTTGTTGTTTGTTGTGATACATCCTGGGAAGAATCCCAGAGGACTTGTGGCTTCATGACTATCCATCTCCTTGAAGTAAGAGCAGAGTGTGAGTTCTTCTAGATTATGCTCCTATCCTGAGGATCTGAACACTGGTGTCACTGTTAAATTCATTGCGTTTGGGAGAATGTAAAACTACATAATGTAGCATCTATATAAAGCATTCTTCCAGGCTTAAAATCCAGCGAGTTTTCAATTAACACCACCGCATGTGGAACCATTTTGTATTTATGTAAAAGGTTCTGTGTTTACCCTTGTCTCCTAGATCTGGTAAAAATCTTCATGTCTTCGGACGTTAAGATGATCGCCTTGGCCGTTAATGGATATGCCTGAGTTGTCTAAAGTTGGCAGTGGTGTGGTGATATTTCCATGGTAGGAGATAGCTTCATCAACCATAGAAACTTCACCGGAGGTGATCAAAAACTTGTAATATCGTAGCTTTTTTGGCAAGGGTTAACATTTTTGTTACAGGTCTAAGTAAGCAAACCTACCAAGAAATCGGTCCTAGGAATCAAAATAAGTATTTGGGTGTTTATATTAAGAATTGTAAAACCTTGGCCATTGTTTTTTCCACTGTTGTCCTGCTAAGTTAATAGGTAGGGGGTGCCTGGGTGGCTCAGTTGGTTGAGTATCCTACTCCCAATTTGGGTTCAAGTTATGATCCTAGGGTATTGTAGGGTCGAGACTTTCACTGGACTCTGCTGAGTGTGGAGCCTGCTGGGGGTTCTTCTGTTTGCCTCCACCCTCTCCAGAAGTAAAATAGGTAGTTGAAAGCTTCAAATTTAGGGTATTTAGTCACCTACCTCTATGTGCAGGTTAATTATATGTGATTTTAAAATGAGCCCCAGAAGGCTGTTAAAAATCCACCTTCCGTTGCCTTCTGTGGACACACTAGGAAATCTACAGTAAAAAATATTAAGACTTCCAAAACGGATGGAAGTCTCCGGGTCTCCTCACAACTTAAAGGCTTACAAGGGATACAGCGATACTTTACACCGACTTGGTGCTGAAGTGTTTTTTGGCTAAACCGTAATGAGGGCTAAATCTACCTTCACCCCTGCAGCAGGGTTGATGCCTGAGAGTTAGACAGTGGTGAGCAGAGCTACACAGACTCCCTGGGCTGAGAAATTGAGGGAGAGCCTAAGGAGATACAGGTGGGATTTTTAACAGTAGGCTTCACAGGCACCGAACAGGTGCTCGCAGAGGGATCCCCGGAGAGCTTGAGAGCCACCTCCGGTATCCAGTCGAGTACTGATCCGTGTGTCTATCTGGGGAGATCATCGTAGCTTAGATCAAACCCAAAGGATTAGAGCTAATCGTGCCTGGTAGTCACAGAGGGCTGAGGACGGTGCCTGTCTGGAACAACCACACTGGCAACCTTCCAGAAGGCTGTTGCCTCAGCAGGGAGAAATAATTGAGTCTAGATGAACACCACATGGGTTTTACCTCCCGAATGTAAGCCTTGAAAGTATCAAAATGTTACCAAGTAAAAGAAGTGCGTTCCCTAACAGCGGGCAGGAATAACTTTGAGAACCCAAACCTGCAAAGTCCCCCACAAGGTAAAATACACCAAGACCGGCATTCAGCCTAGGACAGGCGTACAAAGAGGCAGGTTAACGTGACCCTTGATGTAGTGATCAGTCACCCCATTAAAACCAGCCCGGGGCTGGCAGAGATGTTAGCATTAACAAACCTGTTCAAACGCTTAGCAGAACCATTGTGTTAAAACAACAACAACAACAAAACTTGGAGGCAGAACCATTGTGTTAAAACAACAACAACAAAACTTGGAGGCATGGCCTACGTTTAAAAGAGCAAAACTGAACTTGTGGATATGAAAAGTTGATCAGGTGAAAATCAGACTGGGATTAACAGATTTATATTAGCCGAAGGGAACATTCATGCATTCACATCCTCTGAACTGCTTTCTGTGCTAGGTGGAACTGGGCTGTGGCCGGAGTCCCCTTGCAGAATCCTTGCTCCGGTCTTGTCCCTACCACTGCACTAAAGGTGCTTCCAGAGGCCACCAAAACCTTTCTTCATCCTCCTGTAAATCCCCCTTGAGCATTTTAAAGGCCTCCCATTCTGCTATAGACCCATCTCTGGTCTAGAAGTGGCACCATCCACCTGGCTTTTCCTCTCCCCTCTAGCCGTGCGTGTGTGTGTGTGTGTGTGTGTGTGTGTGTGTGTGTGTGTGTGTGTGTGTTTTAACCTCCTGTCTTCCTCCCAGTCTGCGGTTACTGGCGTTGTGCAGGGTTCTGTTCTGGTCACCCTGCTCTGTCCCTGGCCGCCTTCTCTCAAGTTGTTGAGCCATGTTCATGTCGTGTGTAGCACCCACATGTCTGTGCTCGGTCTCCTGTCTGCGCTGGTCCAGCTGTGGGAGTGCATCGGAGTGAATGCCCCAGGCAACCTGCCTGCCTCTGGTCACTGCCAACGCAGAGCAGGGACTTCCGCTGAACTTGGCTGTCTTCCTCTGCCAGCCGGCAATCCCGGCGTCTTTCTAGTGGACCAGTCAGCTCTCTCCAGTCCCTGCCTTCTTCAGCCTCTCCCCACTCCAGCTAGGGCACCCCAGGGCCCTGATCTCTAACTGCTCCTCATCCAGTCTGGCTTTGTGGTGAGCTCTTCAACACACTCCAGACTTGCTCTCACAGGTCCCAGGGGAGGTGACGCTTTCCCAGTTAAGATCCTTCAAATGTTCCTCCTCTCTCCAGATACAACCCTAACTATACACAGGGATTAGAAGGCTGTTTAACTTTCTAGCTTCACCTCTTTGCCATCACACCCACGCTGCAGGCGTACCTCACAGGGAGGAGGAAGCTGTACTTTGCGGACTCCTTTAGCTGAGGATGGAGAACATCCCAGAAGTGGAGAGGCCGCGTACAACCAGGTCCCATGCCGGGAAGCGTTTGCAGGGCTCTCTCCTGGCCCCCAGGCTGTGACGGGCGCTCAACTGTCCTCAGGCCAGGCCGTGCAGGTCCCCTGGAATGAAGAATGGACCCCAGCTCCTGCCTCCGTCCTGCTCAGCTGTGCCCGGGCTGCTCTTCTTGCCCAGGAACTAAAAATCGTAGTCCCTGTGCTCTCCTTTGCTGCTTAAGCCAAACTCTGAACCACTGCACTGGTTCTGCCTTCCTGTGCATAATCCTGCAGAGTCCCCAAACTACCCTTCTCAAAACCCCTGCCTCCACTGCGTTCCAGTCCACGTAGCCTGCAAGACTCCAATGTGTCTTCCACGACGGACTCCTGGAAGATTGGCTCTGCGTGCTCATTCTTTGGTCTTTGAGTCTCCCTGGCCTTTTACTAGGCTATCTCCTGTCTGTGACTTGGCAATGAGCCTTTAACACTTGAATGAAGGATGTTATGTGTGTAAGGGACTCTTCCTGTTTATTGTATTCCTTGCTGCCTGGTTACTTCTGTTTCTCCCCGCCTGCCCGTTGAGTACAATTGACAGTGTTGTTCCTTTCAGGTGCACAACAATGATTGAACCTCTTTCTAGGTCAGCTATGCCCCCAGCAAGGGTAGCTACCACCTGTCTGCACACAACACGCTCACAGGATCACTGACTGTAGTCCCTGTGCTGACCCTTTCATCCCCGGGACTTCTTCCTTTGACAACTGCAAGCCTGTACCTCCCTTTCCCCATCACCCATTTTTCTCCTCCCCTCCCCCTCTTCTCCTCTGGCAGCCATGTGTCTGTCCTCGGTACCTGTGGGTCTAATTCTGCTTCATGTTTGTGTTTTGTGTTTTAGATTCTACATGTGAGAGAAATCCTGTGGTATCTGTCTCTTGACTTCAGTATAATCCCCTCCTGGTTCCCTATTCCTGATCTGTGGCTTACTGACTGCTTTCTAGGGATCTTGGTCTTCCTGTTCACTGGGTGCTCCTTAGGAATACCGTCTTGATAGTGTCTAACATCTTGGGATTCAGACCTGAAACTAAGATTCCTGAGTTACCAGCTCTCAAAAGACCCTAATTATATTGGAGGATTAGAGACCCTACCCTAAATTGATACTTCTAAAATCTAAGGTCCTCAATAAGTGGAATAAGCTATTTTATGAACTTATTAAGAAAGTTGTGTTTTAGTTTTTTGTTCAAAATCAAACGGCTTATTTACAGTAGAAACCTAGGTAAATCGTGTCCCTGCATCATTATTTTATGTTCTTATATTCAAGTCCTCAGTGGAAGTTAGGGATGTAGCTTCAATAAGATCTTAGGGAGTTCTAGGTCTGCTACACTTGAAAGAGAAGGTATTCAGATTAATGATTAGGATTTGGGATTAAGCCATGTAAAAACTTGCCCTGTACGCAATGCCTCTAAATGTTGGAAAATAAATGACTTTGCCACATCTAGGAGATAAGAAAAATCAGACTAATTAACCAAATATAACTTTAGACGTGCTAGATCGTTTGCCTGTGTTTCCAAAGATTCTCTCAAGTTATTGCATCACTAGTAATCTAGTAAATCTGTGCTGCTTCTTTTGATCTAAAGAGCTCTTTCTACCTGCTAATCTGTTTTTTAGGCGATTTATTAATACCGTGACATTCAGTGCACAGACTCCAAATGTAATTTTTCCTTCGATAATGACTTAAAGGAAATACGTAATTTGACTATTAACTTCAATGGTAGATCTTCATGTGTAGAACGTGATCTTTCTATGAAAATTATAAACAGCATATCACAAAGGACCTCTAGTCACTAATAACTAGGACTAAACAGTCGATAGTCACGTTTTTTTATTTTTTTTTACAACTGCATATGCATGACCCACATGGCTTTAATAGAAGCTGACCAGTAGGTGTGAATGCAGGTCTATGTATTTAAGGACTACAGAGAATTTGGTGCCTCTTCCAAGTCTGGAGATGTCTCACATTATCACAGTACTTGTAGTTCTCATTTTTAACTTGTAACCTGTTTTCTCATATTCCCGTATCCACATCATTTTCATAATTCTATAGCCTTTTATTTAAGGAGGATCCCTCCAGGTGGAGGATAGTTGAGATTGTCCAAACCTGAATTTTTCCCTGATGATGCATGTGAGTTGTGTGGTAAACATAGTTATTTAGCTCCATCATGTCTTCTGCCCTTCTTAGGGGCAGAATGTGCGTTCTATCTGGGGATGAAATCTATCTCCTTACATCTACCTTTTGGCCCTTCATTGGCGTTGCAGGTAGTAGATACGTAACTGAAGCTAGTCCCCAAAACACAAGCGCACGTGTTCTGTGGGCCCTGTGAGGTCAGGACCTAATTGCTTTTGGCCCAGCAGTAGGCGGGACACACGTCCTTGCCATGAGGCAGCTATGAGATTCAAAAACTCCTTGTGAAGACCCAGGGCATTAGGGATCTTGGGCCACCATAGCTAGGCTGCTAATTTCCAAGCCTCTTAGGTGAACAGATCAGTAAATCTCCATTTGGTTAAGCCAGTGGAGTAGGGTTTCTGTTGAATACCATGAAATTTGCTATCTGGTACAAACGGCTGATTGACCTATTGGCTTCTGCTTAGTAACTTCCAGATTTTCTTCCATTTGGTCTGCTTCGTGTAGGGTTTCAGTGGACCCAAATCAAGCAAGCTTCTGTTAATTGAATGCAGAACATAATTGCAGGGTAAAGAAATTTGTTGCTGCCCCTTTACTGTCTTGAAAGAGAAATGTTTGACTCACAGAATCCTGTAACGTACTAGCTGTAATGAACCTTCTGAGTCAAGGTTATAACCCGGATTTATTGAAACATTGGCTGGGTTACACAGGGCAAATAAATTGGACAGAGACTGTAAGATTTAGGTCAAATATGTGCCCCTGGAATGCTTTAAAAGTGTTACAGTATAAGGGAGCCGGATGGATATTTTAAAATTACACATTCCATCTCTGCAACTATGGAAAACAAACTAATTCAACAGGAATTCGTGCCATGAGTCAGCTCTGTATATATGATCATGGTTGTATTTTTGCATTTATTGGATTTAATTCTCTACACACGTGTGACTAGAATCCCATTTTCTTGGAAGGAAAGATCATGCCAGATATTTTTCTCCCTGCATTACCAAGTACAGTTGACCTTGAACAAAGTGCAGGTTAGTGGGGTCAACCTGCTGCATGGTTGAAAAATCTGTGTAACTTTGACTCCCCCCAAAATTTAAATAGCAATACCCTACTGTTGGCCAAAGTCTTCCTGATAACATAATGGGTGATTAACACCTACTTTTATATGTAGTGTATAGTGTATTCACATAATCTAAAGAATGTTGAGAAAAAAATATATCCATGGAACTAGATCATATTTATCAAATCAGTGTATAAGTGGACCCACACAGTTTAAATCTTGTTGCTCAAAAAGCGTTAATATGTTTAGTAAACATTGGCAAACTGCTTTGGCAAAGGCCCAACTGTAATGAAGTTGTCAATATGCCATATGTAATAAAGACCTCTGAATTCTGATGAGAAAAATCTGGGAGATCTAGCTAAGCAGTTAAGTGATGGAATCTCTTACCATAAATACTCGAAGCATCAAGTGATGGGTGAACTCGAGCAAAGTGAAAAACATACATGTGTGTATATTCATGCGTATGCTTGTGTGCACATGTGTGTATTGAACCTGCATGATGAGAGGGAATTATTGTCTTTTTCAACGGATTTTATGTTAGACCCCTAAAATCCTAAGTCCTTAAGATCTGGAGATCCTGTAAGTTAAAGGCAGCACGTGAGTGAAGACTTGGAAACTGAGTTGGGTGCAGCTCCCCCTAGTCACTGGTGTGGGGACCCTGTCATCCTGTGCTGAAGACAAAAGAATAAGGGGAGTTCAGGGTTCATCTTTAATCCAGGCCAGTGATTCTCAAGGTATTGATTGGCTTTAGAAGCATCGGGAAATCACTAGAAACCTAAATACTTCCCCTCCCCCCAACCCCCCCCCCCCATTTCTGCATCTGCCCTGAGAAGTCCGGTTCCAGGGGCTGTGATGAGGGGTGGGAGCCATCTTTGTGTGACAAGCCCCAGGTGACTGAGGAGTACTGAAGTTTGAGGGTCCCTGCTCTGCTCCCTTTCAGTGACCATAGTAGTCCTGGAAGACTGTGTTCAAGTGAGAAGTCCTTAGAAAGAATGAATGTTTTAGCCCAGGGAATAAAGTTCACGTGATTTCCACCACCCCCCCCCCCCCCCCCCCCACAACTGTGCCATATGGAAGCACATTTTAACTCCAGGAGATCTTTGAATTGAGTGGTGATTTTCAAACTTTAGCGCACATAAAATTCACATCTTTTTAAATAGCTTTGGGGAAGGTTCTGTTAAGGATTTTTCGTAAGAACCAAGTACTTTCAAAACAAGGTGTTGTCCTAAGAACTCTTGGAGAAATGAAGTAAATGAACTTCTAAAGAGGTAACAGTTCTCATCCCTAACTGTTGGGGGTGCCAAAGTTCTAGAGGTTTTATGCTGGAAAAAAAATTTGTTATGTGCTGTGGTTTATGACTTGGTGTTAAATTATGATTTTGTGTGGCTTAAGTAAAGTGTTGATCAATAAAAACAGGCTTGTAGATCTGAGTAAGCAGCTTTTTAACTGATAGTTGGTGTTTTTGACCAAAGCTTGGTCCAGTTGTGAAGTAGGTACTAACCCTTGTCTACAAAGGTTTTAAAATGTGACCAGATTCAGGAAAGATCCTATCACTTAGGGTAGCAGGTCTCCGGTTCCAGTTCTGACTATGCCTCTTACTACCACAGGACAAGTAAGGTTTGAATTTTTTCCCCTGTGTTGAATCAAGACCACATACTGCATAATGCCTGCATTCTTACAGTAATACCTATTAGAGAAGATGCTTTAGAGAAGCAGTAATACCTATTAGAGAAGGTTCTAGAACTGGGAAATCCCATTTTTTAATGAAAAGCATCTCTTGTTATACCCCAGATTTTTTCCCCTAAATCAGGTGATGCTGGTGTCCTGAGCAAGATGGTATGATATTATAGAATGAATTTAAGGACAAATGTCATGTTTGACTCAGAATAGTGATCTTCTAGAAAAGGACTGAGGAAAGATGGCTGGTCTGAGCATGTGCAGTCTAGCTCGGGAATGTCTGACCTCTTTCTGTAAGAACCATAATAAAACCCATTAGACTTAGAAGAAGTCTCCGCCCCTCAGCAGGCTCCTGCCACCCTTTCATCTCTCTATTCATCTGTGTCCTTGACCTCTGCTGGAACTTGGTAAATTAATTGCTGTCTGTCTCCTTACAACGTTAGGACCTGGCCCTTTTTGGGTACCTGGAGCATACTTGAAATGTTAAACAGAAGACTTTAATTCTGAGTACTCCATGCCTCTTCTCTGATAGCGTTCTCCCGGTGAAAAGTGCTTCCTGTCTGCAGCAACGCAAGCTGTGTGTTTTCTCCATCACATGTGGACATACAAAGAGGACAAGATTGGGTACACAAAAATGACATAACCTGTGTATCACTGTGGATGTTTGATTGCATATTAATGCAGAGGGGCACAGGTTACTTCAGATACTGAATTTTAGGTGATTATTTTGACAGGCACCAAGGATGAGATCATTATTTCTAGCTTATTTTAAAATCCTGGGTTGTCCAAAGTGAATAACTCTAATTGTATTGGTAACATTTGCTTTTCTTACGCTATTCAAGTGTGAATCTTCCCACCCCAGTCCCTGTCTCCCTTTAAATTGCAGGGTATGATCTGCCTTTCTGTATGTTCTTGGCATCCCCTTGTATCTCATGAACTTCTGGATTTTAGTCTTTAATAGTTCTTCAGAAAACTTTTCGTGCGTGTGTGTGTGTATGTCAGAATTTGACTTTATCCCAGTAGCATACAGGTTTGTAATTCCACTCAGGAAAAATTCCTGTTCGTTCTGGTGTTTGACCCAGCAAGAGTAATAAAACTGCATGTGCTAATTAGCCATGTACTACCCGTGGTCTTGACCAGATGAACTGTTAACAGAACCAGACTTGATAGTTTTCCCCTCAGTGGTTTCGGCTTCTCTTGTAAAGATCCAAAAATGAACTCAGAGCAAAATGCGTTCAGAGTCCAGCAAAGCTGACCTCCTGGGTCTGCTGAGGCATACCTGAATTTCCCAGTACCTCTTAATTCAAGTAAATCTCCAGTAATTCTTTATCTTAAAATGTGTGCTTGGTGTTACGGATTGGTAAATATTCAAGAACACATTGTTCCAACAAGTCTAAATAGAAGTACTCCGTTCCATCGATGGGTTCATGCTTCCTCAGGATCCTACCTTTTACCAAAAGCAGGGGAGGGTAGGGGAATTTAAAACCAGCACTTACAGGGGCATCTGGGTGGCTCGGTTGATTAAGCATCCGACTTCTTCTCAGGTCATGATCTCACAGTTCATGAGTTCGAGCCCTGTGTCAGGCTCTGTACTGACAGCTCAGAGCCTGGAGCCTGCTTCGGATTCTGTGTGCCCCTCTCTCTCTGCCCACCCCCTGCTCATGCTGTCTCTCAAATGAATTAAAAAATACTTGTTTCAAGAGTTTTATAAGTGATAGTATTGTCCATCTTTTGAACCATTAGAGTTCAAGATGATTCAAACCATGTGGATAAAGAATAACATTAACTCTGTCCTGTTCACCTTTCCAGTGCTTCTCTTTATTGGTAACTACTGTCAATATTTTCCTGTTTCACTTCAAGGATGCAAATTGATGCATTTATAGACTTTTACATGTCTACACCAGGATAGCTTTGTTTACACAAAGCATGTCCGGCATATTTCCTATTTTGCCTTCTGTCAGATAAGTTTTTAAAACAGGCTCTCTATTGATAACTTCTAATTCTTTTAGAATACTGTATCTATAAATTAGTCTATGAATATATCTGGAATTGGTCAATAAGTTCTTACATTTTTGACATGGGCAAACATACCTCAAGAAGGTATACTAAAATTACACTAACTTCTACGAATTTGAAGGAGTATTATGTTTAATTCATTGAATAGACAGTAAGCAAAAGTACTGATTTTACTTTAACTCAGGCCTACTGTGGCAATGAAGAATGAGTATATTGATCTTTTCTAAAAGTTGTATAACTGCTAACCGTAATATTCTGTGACTTTGCTAAATGGCAGTATGACTTAACACCATTTTCTAGTATTCTGAGAATGAATTCTAGAATTTGCTTGATTAAAAGAGTTGAACAGTAAGCCTGAAATAAGCTTGAGGATAAATATAGCCTCAATGCACAGAAAGATGAAGATGAACCATGGATATTTCACACTTGAGTTAGTGAGCGATCAGTCAACGGACCATCTCTGGCTCCATATTTCACAAGACCGTCCTACCTGAGGCTCCTCCCTCAAACTTTGTCGGGTGGTTGTTTTCAAATGAGTCACTAAAAGCAAAGCAGTCTGTCTAGCTAGAATACTAAACACCGAGAACGGCCTATTGGATTTGAATTGAGATTTCCTGAAAAATCACTTGCACTTTTACTGCCCCCATCCTAAGCGATGCTCAGCATTGACTGAAAATCTAGGGCAAAGTCTTGGTACTACTTGAAAGCACTGTTTAAAGCACGGGAGATGGCCTTTATCTGTGCATGTTTCTCTGTATGTATAGTTATATGTGAATGTGTATGTATAAAACCACTATTAGGAGATCCTATATATACGCTCCACAAATTTGGGAAACGCAAAACTTTGTCAGATTTAATGTTTCAGCATTTATATTTTGCCATTACAGTATATGTATATATAATCTAAACTTCTAAAACAGATGTGAAGTTCTCAGATCACTTAAGACCAGTATATAGAATATTATAATTTGATTTCTAGTCTGGTTTTGCTTTTGTCAGTTGCTATAACATGAAATTAACTAAATTAAATTGGGGGAAAGTTGAATATTTTTAAGAGCTGATGCAGCAGTATTGAAGCTGATTAGGAAAAAAGGCTAAGCAATTTTTAATTGCGCTGAATTGCTTTGCATGTACTCCAAAAAATTTCCTTTAAATAACACACATGAGCATAAACTTCCTAGCTTTAGATTACCAGTGCAGGTGTTTTGAATATTGAATGGGCCGTATTGTCCTAAATGACTCCTATTACCATTGTGTTCTCATCAATAGCATTATAGATGTAATCTTGTCAGTGGCATCATTAAATACACGTGTGCACGTACACACTATCCCATGGAAGGAGACCGAAGTTTCTCTTCTCTAGCTCTTTATACCATTCATACTAAAGAACCAAACAAGTTAAAGATCCCCCCCCAACTTAGGGAAAACGTTTGTTCCTGCTGTTGACACCTGGGGTTTTAGTGTGGTGAAGGTGAAAAGTACAACTAGTTGGACACTGAGTTATCCAGATATCCTAGCCCTCCGTGAACTTCCCACCAACAAACTGTCTTCTCTCAAGCTGTAAAAATACAGTCACGGGAAAACAGTCTGACCAAAAAGTGTGATCAGCAATGCTATTTCTGGGTATTTATCCAAAGGAAATGAAATCCGCATCTTCAGAGATCTCTGCAGGATGCTACTCCCTGCAGCATTACTCTCAATGGCCAACATAAGGACACTGCCTAAATGTCTGTCACAGATGGACAAAATGTATGCACATACAGTAAGTACATAAATAAGTGGAGTATTACTCAGCCTCAAGGAAATCTTGTCACTTATGACCACATGGATGAAAATGATGGTCCTTCTGATCCTCTGGTGAGAAAAGCCAGAAGAACCAAGTTCTATGTGATCTCACACGTGGGGTCTAAAGTGGACTTGGAGCGGAGAGTAGGATGGTGGCTGTGGGCATACAGGTGGAAAGGGGGAGGCGTCGTGCGGGGTGGGGGGGTGCGGAGTATGTCCGGGCACCTAGTATGCTGCGTGGGGATGACCAGGATCCCGTGTTGCGTACTTGAACTTGCTTGGAAGGCTCCTTCAGTGCTCTTGCTGCATGCACACCCACGTGGTAGCTGGATGAGGTCGTGTGTTAACTAGCTTGTGGTGATAGCTTCTCAAAGTATATACTTGTCAAAACCCCAAGCTGGTACCTTAAAAATAATGCCTATTTGTCCATTATACGTCTAAGTTGGGGGGAAATGATGAAAAGCCGAGTGATGCAGGTGTGAGCTCTGGGACGATGTGGCCAGAGGGACCGAGCATGTGGGTTGGCTGGGGACTGCACTTAAGGGATGATCATCACTTGTGCCAGGTGCCTCCCGGCCTGGGCCACTACCTCACGTTATCGTCCAGAGACGTCCTCAAAGCCGGGGAGATGGGAGTGAAAATCCAACATGACTGGCTGACACTGCCCCCCCCCCTCCACCCCACCCCCCCGCCCCAGCCACCAGAAACCAGCTATAAGCCCGTATATGGGAAAAGCTGGCCTCCATATGAAGAAGTAGCCCAGAAAGCGTGCAGAGGTAGGAAGGAGGAATCTGAGTAGCTGGGAAGCTTCAACAAGGGGACTGGCTTTGGGGTATGTTTCTTGGTTAAAAATAGCTGCCTACTAGGTTCCTTTTTTTATAATCCACAAAAATAGTCTATATGGTAATAACTGCAACTCTGACCTGTAAACTCTGGCCGAATCTATAGTCCACCAAAAGACGTTATTTTCTAGAGGAGGAGGAAAATGGGGTTCATAGTTCTGAGTGGGAGCCCTCTGGGGAAAAGCAAGGGTGGTGGTGCTGGTTTCACGTCAGCTGAGGTGCAGGGGTAGTAGGCCTCTTCTAGGAGCCGCAGTGCCCACCTTTTCCCGTTGGGGTCTGAGGCTGGCTCCGGGGAAGGGATGGTGCCTCAGCCCTCCCCCATGTATTGCTGGGGGAACCGTGTTCCTGGTGCCCACAGCTGCCAACCTGACCACTACACGGGGCTGGGTAGGGGCAGGGGAGCGGGGCCTCGGGAAAGTAGGCGGGAGCAGAACCAAAGTTTTCTGCTCTCCACCCAGCCCTCCCCACTCCTGAGCACGTCCTGTTCCTGGCTTCACCCCAGTAGGACTTTTCATGAGCCCTCTCGGCCTGTGCAGGAGGGAGGCAGTAAGAGCTTAGGGGGTGTGTAAGGAGGGGCGGGGGGGTGGGCGTCTGCCCTCTGTGGAGCCTGGCATTAGAGAAAACAGCACTTTGCCAACTATTACACTTTTCCTCCACCCTCCCTGGAGAGGCAGCTCCTTCATGTGTCCTCCTCACGTGCTCTGGGTTTCTGGAAACTTCCTCTGGGACGGAGGCACACTCGGCTGCTGACACATCTAGGGGGACAGTCTTTGTGTCCTGTCAGATTCACTGCAGCAAGGAAATCCTTTCTTGTTCTCCCCCTCTCCACTAGGAAACGAGTTAGCATTCGGTGGGCGTCTCTCACACTCCTTCCCTGGCTGGTGAGCTCCTGCTCTCATGTGAACTGTCCACACAGTCCCAGGACATTGACACTAAAGGTGGACTAAAAGCACAGTGCTAAATACTGTCCGTGTGACCACATATAAGCTCCCTTAACCCTGGAGCAACTGTAGGAAGAGAGGTCTTCTGTGGTCATGGAAGTAGGTTCATGCGGAGGTATTTGTATTTCTGTAGGTTCCTGAATTTAACTATCAACTTAAATGTGGAAGATGATGGTTTAAATTATTGGACTCCCTGCCTGTTGCCTGTCTTTGCTCTGTATTCAAGTCCCCTCCCAGGTGAATCCGACTGTACATTTTATTAAAAGAAATCCATCCCCTATGCAGTGGGGGTACAGTTGGAGATCTGGAGTTGAGGATCTCTTGACTCTGGGACTGGGCACTGCTGCTCAGTCGCTGAGTCCCAACATGCATGTGCTGGCACATGTGGCTGTAAATATACACTAAAATTCCAGTGTGAATGCCTTGAATTTTCTTGGGGTGTGTGAGCGCTAGTATTTCTGCCTCAAAATTGTCAAAGAGGTGAAATAAAACTTTGAATGCAAGAGTTATGGGTTATAGAACTCAAACGGATAGAGCATACTGGTCTGTAAGATGAATTTCAATTATTTGTGAACACTAGGATGAATTATTCGGTCTCCCCTGTGGCCTTAATGTCAGGCTGAGGACTACAATCTGGGTGTCCCTTCTAAAAATCTGGAACTTGGCTGGGTATTAGAGCAAACCTCCTAGGTGAAGTCACACTGCGATCAGTGCTCTGACCTTGGCCCTCATCTGCCCTCAGGGATCCTGTTACCTCCGCACGTTTCTGAATTAGTTTATGGCTCTGGGTCAAGACTGCATGCAGGTCAAAGATGTGGATAATTAGGTTTACGTGAGCCCCACCAGACACAGTGTGTGATGCTCCTGTCTTTGGGTCTTAAGCGACACTCCTAAAATACTTTCAAAGGTACTTGAAATAAGCAGGTCACTTTTTTTTTGAACTTTCAAAGGCATCCTTGTAATACATGCCTAAATCAGGAAGTATTGACTAACGTTAGAATATAACGGAAAAACAAAGAATTATCTTAGTCTGTACTGTGAAATGCTTAAGATGCTGAAAAACTGTAGTAATGTTAGCATTAATATATTTTTCTCACAGCCCATATAACTTTAGAGGTGTAACTCCTCAGATCTACCAATGTGGTGTGGAAATGTGCCTTTATGGACAACAGCGCAAAGACAGTCTGGGGAAATCGAGCTAAAGCTGTAGAATTCTAAGTGTTGAGGAACCACCAGGTAATCCCTAAACCTAGGTACATACATGCCTAGAACACGCTTAGGCCTTCTGGTTGACTTTCCCATAGCATTGGTAGGTTGACTCAACGGCAGAGCTCGAAATAGTACCGTTTTTCTTCGTCAGTGATTGTTGGACCGGGACCCTTGGGTTGATCTCTCCTCTCTAACGGGACTGTACACGATTTGTGTCAGTCGGGAGTCCACGCTGACCACATACGCCCAGATCTGAGCGCGGCACGGACGGGTCTTTAGAGACGGGACGTGCCTCAGGCTCTAGGTCAGGTCAGGGCGGTGTGGTAGAAGCACAAGGACTGGGCTCTGGGTCCTCAGAACCTCGTCTGGGTGTCAGTTGTGCGGACTCCCGGCCGGGCCATGCTGCCGCCTCTGCGGGTTCTGTTCCCACGTTAGAGGTGGTGTCCACAGCAGGCTGGGGTAACACGGCTCCGTGCTCCTTCCATCTGCCTGTGCCTCTAAAATGGGACCATTCTCTCTGAGGTTTAAGAGCTCAGGAAGAACAGCCGTGTGCCGCAGGAGCTGGGGGGTGTGCGAGACTGAGTGGTCAGCGGGAGCGCCCCGCTCCCGGTGTTGGTGATCCCGATGCGAGTTTCTGCAAGACCATGGCCGATTCCTCCGTAAAGCACGTAGCTTGGCCTGCAGCCGGGAAAACCCGCACCCTTGACAAAGTGCATGCTCCTCTTAACCGACCACGTCAAGACTCCTGTCTATATGACGATAAGTAGTGGAAACTGCAGTGAATCTGAGCAGTGCCTCGCCTCGTGTCTCGGGTGACTTTCCTTTGCTCCTCGAGCATTGTCGGGGGGCTGTGTTGGCAGACGTCGGAGGACCTGCCTGCAGGGTCAGTGATCAGGTGCCTCCTGAGGGGTTTGGGGCAGTCCCCACTCCCAGGGCCCCACAGGCACTCCCTAAGGGGGCTCCACGCGTCCTCTCAAACCCTCTCCCCAGCTGGACTGGAATCTCCTATCCAAAGTGACCATGTGTCTCCTCACCGACGACTCTATTCCTTCGGACTGAGGGCATGATAACCTTTCCCACGGTAAATGAACCTGAAAAATCATCAGTTCACGGCTGCATTGAACCAAGCTGTCTGTTCTTTCCCGGATGCTCTCCAGTCTGTTCCCACAGGGAGATGCCCTTCCTTAGCCTCGGGCAGCCTTTTGAGATTGGCCAGATTCCATGTGGACAATGCACTTAGCTTGGTCTTCTAGAGTGTTGTTGTGTATCTCCCCCCACAGAAAGGGTAGATCTCCTTTCTACATGATTGGCAAATGTTTTCAAGCCAAGTCTGGGCTGTTGGGTGTCGGTGTTTAGATCTTCCTTGAATTCCCAGAAATGCCTCTTCTCAAAAGGCGTTATTAATGGAGTGTGATGTTCTCAAGTTCTCCCTAAGGTATTGGGGTTTGGGGGTGAGATAGACGGAGACCTTTTTTTCCTAACATTTTTCCTAACCTTTCCTCATACTCCCTTGAAGAAAAATAGGAAGAAACCATCTGTGAACTGAGGGTTGCTGGGCTCCCCTTCTCTTAGACTGAGAAAGCTGCAAGATATCTTGCTGTCAAGGAAGAATTAAAAGATGTGCAGATAATCCTAAGAGGTTTCTGAGGCCCTTAAAATCAGTATGGAAATCCATAAAATCTTATTACTCCTCTTATACTCGGAGTTGCAGACACTTTCACTGAAGCTTTGTCTTCTCATGTCCAGCTTTATACCCAGTTGTAGTTTTCTTTAAAAAACTACATTCCTCTGGTACTCTGCATGGATCTCCTTAGCTACCATATTTTTTCTCCTTATTTTAGACCGGGCCATCTCCTACCTTCAGTGCAGGTAGGTAGACACTTTGCAGTAGGTGTGCTCTCTGGATTTTATTGCCTGTTGTCCATAGTTTCCTGTGATTTACCATGTTGAACTCTGAGAACGGACTTGATTCCTGGAGTACTTGAGAATCGGCATTTGCCTGATGAATCTAACATTGTGCAAAATAACAAAGAGAATCTTGAAATCCTGTAATAGAATGAATTGGGGTCGTGCAGCTGAGGAACATGGAGAGAATAAGAAATGAGCAGAACTTTGGATTGAAAGGTTTGTAACTGAAATGAGATCATTGGTGACGTTTTTGAGATTTTTCTTTCACTTGAAACTACTTAGAATCTTTATTCCCTTCTAAAGGCAATCTTTAAAGGCAATCTTTAATGTCCACCATTACCCGGGATTTAGTGATATGCACATTTGATTATAGATAGGATATTAAGCATATCTATTGACACACATTGGGGAACTGGAGAGTGTAGGACTTAGAACTTGGTTGCACGATATTCTAAACTTAAAACTGGTGAAAAAGTGGACCATTCTGTTTAATTGCACCCCCCTACTCTGCCTCACCTACTCCTGACCAGTAGCTTCCTGATCCCACTAGAGTGACCAGTTGACGAATTGCTTTCAATTTGTAAGTTTGGTCTCCTCAGTACCTAAGTCTGAGTATGTTGTTAATTATCTCCCAGCACTTGCAGGGTCCTCATGAGTCTCCCTGGATGTTAGGAATAATGATTATGTAAGCAACAATATGTGTGACAGGTTTTCATCAGAACTGGATTCTGCATCTAAACCAGTTTCTTCAGAGAATCCTTGTCCTTTGATGTTTCTAATTTTGTCGATGAAAACAAATCCTAAGTGGTAAACTTGAAAGTGTTATGTTAAAAATCTCAAATTTTCCACATTGATTAAAAAAAAATCTTGGTTGCAAATATTTGTGGACTTCATTCTTTCCTAGATGATGATTTTGTGGGAATAAATTAGTCCCTCTGACCCATCCTCCCTGGACATGGGAAAAAAAAAACCTACTTCAAAAAATGAATTTGCTATATCTGGAAAGACCTACATCTTGATTCACTTTATATGGGTGAGCAGTTTATTAGAAAGGGTACTGTTAATGCACAGGGACGTATGACCCATTCTTCATAATGGTGTTGTCTTAGGCTTGTAGAAAAGGCAGCCCTGTGTTTGATTCCTGACAACTAGGGGGGAGGGTAGGACCAGCTTAGCCAGGTCCTCCTGTCTCCTTTTTTAGCAAAGACTCTCAAGTTTACTGGAAACCGTGGTCTTTAAGACTTTTCTTCTCCTATAATACGTAAACGGGTTCAGATGTGAAATAGCGCACAAAATCCATAATGGAAATGTGCATGGTTTCTTGCCCCAAATTACTTGCACAGCTAAGCGTCAACTAATTTTACTGGGGCTCTTCCTGCAGGCTTTCATATGCCTGTTTGATTTCCCGCTGTTAGACTTGAGGGGTAAATCTACTCCTGGGAACAATGATTCAGCCTCCTTACACCTGCACACGTCTGTACAAACGCTCTCAGCACCCTTTCCTTCACCCGCCTTCGTGCTTTGTTGCCGCACGTTTCTGACTTAAAATATTCTAACTAAACCTCACGATCTCCACCACATGGTTTTCATTTCTGTTTCACAACCCTTCAGAAGTCAGGAGTTGGGGGGGAAAACTGATTTTGTTTGTTGGGCTTAGTTTGCAAATGACTCATTCTTAAACTCTGCAGTCCCTCTTCTGTTTCTGTGACCCCTTTCCTTTCTTGGTCCTCTCTTGACCCCGTTGCTCATGAAACGCGCCGTCTTTATGGAGATATACTACTTCCTGTGATTGGTGTCCGAAACCCTTTCACCCGTCCTTTGGAGGACATCCTCTGGAGCTTACTGAGGAAGCATGGCTGAGCATTAAACATTGCTTATCCTACAGATGGTATCTCTCTATTCTGCCTTCACCCCTCACTATAGAGAGTCTGGATATAGAATTCTTAGATGAAGGTACTTTTCCCTTAGAATTTTGAAGTCTTTTCTTCATTGCCTCCTACGTGCCTGGTGCTATTTTGTAAATTTAGTTCACGATCTCTGACTTCTGTACATTTTATGAGCACTCTTCCTAATATTACCGATGCTCTTACTTAGAAGGTGTGGAGTAATTTCGTATCCATTTTGTTGTGTTGCCTAATGTCACGTGATTCATAGCTATTAGCAATATTCACTCTGACATTTCTTGATGCATTTCAAACTGCAATACTACATTTGCAGTTCCAGAAAACTTCCTTTATTATTTTTCTGGTTAACTTTGAGTTTGGTTCGCTTGCTCTATAATTCAGTCATCAGTTGTTCGGTAACTGACCTCTTTAAATGTGAGAAGCTTACACCGTGCACACCAGGGCTCACCTGTTACTTGTGCTTTCTTGCTGTGGCCCGACTGGGTGGTCCCACTCTACATGGCAGATCATGGTAGTCCTCCTGAGTGACCTGTCCATGTGGCCCTCACACCCACCGGCTGCGAGAGTGTTCCTCACAGGCCTGCAGCTCCCTCACAAGCAGGCCTAGAACTTGCACACTGTTCTCACCACCTGCTTGACCTCAGCAGGGAAGGGGACTCTGCCCATGAGGAGAATACAGGGCATGTGTGCATGTGTATATAGGACATCAGACTTGCAGCCAGTCATGCCATCCATCACCTTCTGGAAATGGTGTTCATGGGATCTTGTATTTCCACCTTTTATCGCCGCTCCCCCCCCCCCCTTTTTTTTTCTATCCTACATTTTTGGGAATTCCCTTTGACTTGTAACTCTTCAATTTACTTTTCAACCATTCTTTTAAATTTCCCGACACTTCCATAAACGTCTTATTTTTACAGTGTCTTGTTCTTGGGAGACCTTTTTGTGTCTGAGAATGTTGATCATGTGTGTCTGCCTGTGTGTGTATGTGTATTTTTTGAGCTACTCTTGTTAGACATGATTGTTCCTTCAGGATTTACTTTCTCTCCTTGGTGTCGTGTGTGTGTGTGTGTGTGTGTGTGTGTGTGTGTGTGTGTGTGTGTCTTCCATTTTAAGGGTCTTTATCTGGTGATCCTCATTCTTATTTTTTTTTTAATTTAAGATGGACAATGAGGGGTGCCTGGGTGGCTCAGTCGGTTAAGTGTCTGACTTTGGCTCTGGTCATGATCTGGCGTTCATGAGTTGGATCCCCATGTGTGGCTGCTTCGGATTCTGTCTCCCTCTCTCTGGCCCTCCCCTGCTTGTGCTCAGTCTCCCTCTCTCTCTGTCCCTCCCCCACTGTGTGTGTGTGTGTGTGTGTGTGTGTGTGTGTGTGTCTCAAAATAGATGCACTTAAGACTGATAATGAAAAAGTTGAGGTGATTCTGTGTACAGGCCTCTTCAGACTGGGGGGCCCCCTGGGCAGGAGAGTTCACAGGTGATGATCTGTCAGTACTACAGGTGGCATGGAACAGAAGTGTCTGGGGTCTCCTTGATTGATAGAATATTTCAGCTAAATCTCTGGTTTCTGGCAGGTCCCCTCCTCTGCAAGTCCAAGTTTTCTGGTTCAGTTTTTCCAAGGAGCAGCTTTTCTTGGACTGTCTCTTGGGGGTGGGGCAGGGTTAGTCAGGTGGACACTCAGCATGGACCAGAGGACCTCAAACCCTACATATGGCTTTGCGCCCTGTCCTCCTGCTTTCAGCCTGATTCACATGCTGCACTTATAGGCACGGTACGCCTCTGTGAAGTCTTTCGCAGTCTCTTCTTTCTTTTTTGTACTTACTTTTGGTAGAGCTCTATGAGCTCCTTCCCGAGGCCTCAAACAACTTTCCTGTAAAGCCAATCGCAAGAACCCAATCCATCCCGGCTCTTGTAAAATGGGCTTACTTTTCTGTGCCTGATAATTGTAGGTGGTGCTGACTTTGGCATCTGGTTGGTACAGTTTGGTACCATTTAATCTCTTAGATGACGATGATGCTGAGGTTCGAGGAGGTCAGAGTGCTTGCCCCATGTCTCAAGGTTGAAACAGAGACCCTTTCACCTCCACTTGCTGGCGATAGGAAGGGGTTGATCATTTTCTCTTGCTGGGGATCTTCATTCCTTTTATTCACTGTAATTTAGATAATCCTCCAGGGATGCAGAAAAGAAGCAAGAAAATCAAGGTGTTCAGGCACCAATTTAGAAACTTAAACAGATTTTTCTGCCTCATTAAGCAAACATTGAAGAAAGAAGAGAAAAAACAAGCCATTGACACTGACGTTTCTATATTCACTATTTCTATAGATGTTCAAACTTAGCCCAATAGGCATGATTGGAACTTTAATTTTCCCCTTTTTGACAGCTTCATTCATATTTAAGCTTTATGTTAATTTTTCCCACTCCCCTGTAGTCAAACACCATTAAAGGCTATGCATCCTTGCCTATAGTGCAAACAGAATATATTTTAAATATCTTCGGCTTAACTCCTATTCTTTATTTTCCCCTCAGTCATAGGATGAACGTGTGTTTAAACATCATTTGTCATAGTTGCAGATGCTTTTCAGTGTTCTCAGCTAAATTTCCAACTGATTTGTTATTCACCACTTTGCCATTTTTGAACAAATTAATGGAACGGCAGCTCCACTTTGGAGGTTTAAGGCGCCAGTCAAATGAGAGACTGACGTTCTGGGCTGTACTGCGGAGAGTTCCTGTCCTTGTCACTTGAGGCCTTGGAGGATCTTAGATTTCCTCTCCCTTCCTGTTTTGGCAAGAGATCTTAATGTCCAATAAACTTGGGCAATTTCTGGGTTATTCTTTAATAATCAGCCTGAAGAATGTCTTATTCTTAATTTTACTTAAACATCAATTGGTTTTTACTTTAGTATGATGAGTATCGGCATGTGAATGGTTGATTCTAGAATTACCTTCCACGTTCCTAACTATAGCTCATCTTAACAGGTCCTCACAACTAGTTATTCATAGGAAACCGGTGAGTTGTAAAGACTGATAGCAGCGTGTGTGTGTGTATGCTTATGAGATAAAAAGCTTTAACAATTAAAAATATTACTAGTCCCCTATTATACTTTCCAAAATAACCAGTAAATTCTAAAGTGTTAATTTCTGTTTTGTGTTTTCTCGTTATCTTGGATTTCATGCTGTAACACCAGTGCTGGAATGTTAAATCCACTCCCCTTCTTAATATTGGAGCAAAATGTGATAGAAGATTATCATTACTTTTGTATTGTTGAAAATCTGATGAAATTCTACCTAATTTTTGATATATGCAACCATATGCGAAAGTGGAAAGCATAGTAGGAGTCTCTGTACTTACGCCATCTAGTCTTCACTATCAATATCATTTGCCATATAATGCATCATCATCTAAAAATGGACCAATGTTTTGGCTGAATTAAAACTTAACAGAAAGTTAATTTTTGAGTCCTAGAGACCAAGGCTTTCCCCATTCACAGATGATAAAAGTGAGACAAAATGAGTTTATCTCCCATTCACCCATAATTTTTTAGTAGTTGTCTTTTCATTTTTATATCTTGGATCCATTTGGGGTTTGCTTTCTATATCCTACAGTGAATAACTCAAAATGTATTTTCTAACCTCTCAAGCTACTGAAAACCATATATGAAAAGACCTGTTTTCATGGTTGAAATTTCTTCAGGTACTGAGATTTATTCCAGACTACTTCTGTTCCATTAATAGTTCTTTGTGTTGACATCACAGTGTTTCAGTTAAAGGGACTTCTGTATAATCTGGTAGGAAAAGCTATCCTTTCTTCTACTTTGTTCTTCTTAAAACTATTTTTGCGGGGTGCCTGGGTGGCTCAGTCGGTTAAGCGGCGGACTTCGGCTCCGGTTATGATCTCACGGTTCGTGAGTTCGAGCCCCACGTCGGGCTCTGTGCTGACAGTTCAGAGCCTGGAGGCTGTTTCCGATTCTGTGTCTCCCTCTCTCTGACCCTCCCCTGTTCATGCTCTGTCTCTCCCTGTCTCAAAAATAAATAAAATGTTAAAAAATAAAAAACAACTATTTTTGCTTTTATGATTTTTTTCAACACAAACTTTATAGTCAACTTGTCTAGCTTAAAAAAAAGGAAAAATGACAGCAACCACACCCCTACAAAAACTTGATGCCCGTGTTACGGTCATGGAAAAACATGTGGGGAGAATTCACATCTTCGTGACCTTTTCTAGTTCTCCGTAGAAATGTTGATATGCCATCCTGCTGAAGTCTACTGGTATCATTTGGAACCTAGATCTTTTTTATAGAGATCCTTGTAAGCTTGGGGTACTTTAAAAGTTTGTTTTTTCCTAGTTATGTGTTGCCGCTTCAGTTACAAATTGCTTCTTCTATTTTTTTCTTTTTTATATGTGCTAGCTTTTGACTTTGGTATGTTAACTTATCATGCTTCTAGACAAATATTTTATTTTTCAAAATAGTTTCCTATTTCATTCTTGTGCTTCTCCATATAACCTATGAGATCATCGGCAAATAACCCGATCTTTACCTTTTCCTATCTGTCACTCATATTCTTATAGTTTTCTCTTTTCAGGTTGAATTGAAATAATACCCCAAAGTAACCTATAACTGAGATTGTGAATTTGCTTCATCCTTGCCTTTGACCTGTCGTTTGAGAGTCCTGCTGGTCCTGGGGGTTGAAATCTATTATTTCAGGTTACAAAATCGGTTTCTCTTTTTCTGAGTCTGTTAATCCAGAGATCTTAAATGCCTTCTCAGAAGCTCAGGGAAAGAAACCTATGGCTAGATAGAATTTTTCTTCTATATCTCACACAGGGATCAATGGATTTCCTGATGCTGAGCTGTTCATGCACTCCTGGAATAAATCTCAATCATGTTTCTTTTTAATCCGGCACATTGTCTTTCCAACACGATCTAAGGTTTTGCACTGGTCTTGTTCTGTGATTCGCCCTTTCTTCTTGACCATCAGGGTTAAGTACCAAATTGGTTTTCTGGGCCAGATACCACTGTTGGGTGGCCTGAGATAACAGCCCACAGGCTGCACCCTCGTCTACTGTCTTTACCCCCTGTCCTCTGTGTGTCTGATGTCCCTCTGCCTGTCTCCTTTCCCAACTCTTGGAATGGCCTTCAGTGTCTATTGGATATTCCACGATGATCCCCTCATCTCCAAATTCTTAACATAACTACTTGTACAAAGACCCTTTTCCCAAACAAAGTGCTACATCAGGTTCTAGCATTAGACCATGGGCGTACCGTTTTTGAACCAGCATTCATTCCACTACAGGTGCCCCTGTTCTCTCCTCTTGGCTGTGATTTTTTTTTTTTTTTTTGAAGCTCATTAGGATTATCTGGTTTTTGAAGTGATAATATCCCTATGAAAACACCAGACTGTGTCTTTGTCATGTGTGGGTAGGATGCAGTTCCTGGGTAAATTGCTACCATTTCCTTAGAAATTTTAAATTCCAATTTTCTGGTCTCTACAGGTATCAGTCTGGTGAACCATGTTTTCTCAGAAAAGTAGCTTATTTAGGCTCCTTCCTTTTACCTTCCTTCCTCTTTGTCTTTACAAATTAGCCTTGTTAAATTGCCAGCGTATTGATCCCGACTTCCCCTTGCCGTTGGTGGTGTATTACTGCAGCCACGTTGTCTTTTATTCTTAGAGATTTTTCCCCCAAAGAAACCGCATGCTTACTTTTTTTCTACTAAAATACATTATTTCTGCTGTCACTTATGGTGTTGGCTGGCTTTTTCTAAATCTTGCATCAGGTGTTCAATAAAATATCCACAAGAAATACCTTTACCTCAGTAAGTATGTTATTTGGCTCTCCTATATGCTCGTGCATTTTGTATCCACATGACTCGTTTTTGCACTGAGGGGTGTATAAAAGTTGCCTGTAATTACTTCCCTTCTGTGACTTCCTTTTAAATCTATTTTACTTTATGGAGACTGTTGCTTATTACCTTATAATTTGGTGTCCTGCCTTGTTTCCCTTTATTCTTCGTGAATTCTGACTTCCCAGGTCCTCACATCCCTGACCTAATTTGGTTGCATGTGCCTTGCATGTCATTGATTGGTCATTAACTTTTTAACCATTCTGCTTGTAAATAATCCTTAAGTAAAGCCGAAGTGTTTTCTTCTATATGCTAATAAGACACTTTTTTCAAACACCTACCCCTTGAGGGTTTTTTTTTTAAGTTTATTTTTGAGACAGAGACAGAGCATGAACGGGGGAGGGGCACAGAGAGAGGGAGACACAGAATCTGAAACGGGCTCCAGGCTCTGTCAGCACAGAGCCCGATGTGGGGCTCGAACTCCCCGACCGCAAGATCATGACCTGAGCCGAAGTCGGCCGCTTAACTGACTGAGCCACCCAGGCGCCCCAAGAAAACAATTTTAATAGGTGAGCCAAGCCTGTCTGGTTTTTGTCAGGACAACTGATCTTCGGTCTCCGTTTTTCACCACTCTGTTACTGTGCATTGTGTTCTTGCATCGTGAACTGTGTTTTCATTACGATTTTAGGTATTACTGTTGTGCTCTTTCCCCCTTAAGAATGTCTTTCATTTTAGTGATGCCCTTTATACCAAAAACCTTCTTATAGCCTATTTCCCTTTCTTTATACTCTGCTATCCTGCTGGCCAGCTTTAAATGAGCTCCTGGACTTAGTACCTACCAAGATATCAGGGAGCTTTTTTTTTTTGCTTTCCTCTTATTTGTCCTCCATCTTTTTTCCATCTTCTAATACATTTTGACTCTTACCCCCACATTTGTTTTAATCTTAAATCTCCAATTTGTTTTTTATTCAATTCAGTTGGGTTTTTGCCCATGTTTGCTCAGCCATCTCTTATAAAATGAAGGTCACCGTTTAGTAGAAGCTAGAGAGTTCAAGCCATGACCCCCTTCAAGGAAAGATTTCTTGAGTTACTGGTTTTAACATTAATGCTGTTCTATTGCCAGACTTCAGGTTTTTTTGTTGTTATTTTCCCCAGTGATCATTTTAAACCTGTGACTTGCCTTCTATTTCCTGGCTCTCTCTTTCTGTATTCTGTGTCCCTTATTGCACTCCTAGTTTGATCTATTTTTTCTCCAGCATCTTCCAATTTTTCTCCTGTACTGCATCACCTATATTTTACCTCTTCCTATTGTTTGCCCCCTTGAGAATAAGCTTGTAGCCATTTTCTTGAGGCATTGTGACCAATGAGGTGAGGGCAAAAATGCATTCAAAATTACACTTCAGACTAATTATCAGATTCTTAAAGATCTAAAACAATGTAGATACTTAGCTGACTGTTTCTACTTCATACCTACTTATTAAAAATTCCTTTTTATGTACTTTATTTTTTTAATTCTTAATCTAGAGAAATTTTGTATCTTACATGGAACCATGTTAACAGTTGTCTCAGGCTTAGCTGAGATTGGAGTAGTATTTAATGAGCACTTAAGTATTTTGTGTGAGTATGCAATTGTTTTAATAGCATAGAGAAAAATTATTTGTCTTATTGTACTTCTTAATGATGCTTGATTCTTCACATGTATTCATGTTGGGGTTTTGTTTGTTTTCTGGATTAACAAAAGAAGTCTTAGGGGAGAGGGAATATGTGAAATGCTTAGTTTGGTTCTTGGTTCTGTTATTACCGTGTTTGTTCCTAGGGAGATGGGCAGTTTCTTTATGAATGGTGTTGATCTTCTAAATCTCTAATACTAGCATCAGTAGAGTACTTTCTGTTACCCTTCCTCGTCCAAAATAGAGACCTCACCATCCAGGTCCCTCCTTCACAACATTGTCGTCTTGAGCTCACACCCTTGCTTCCCAAGTCTCTTCCTTTTAGCTTCCTAATAGCTGCTGTTCTGAATCTCCAGAGTTGAAATGCACCCTAGCATTTCCCACGTAGGTGTGGGGATCAACCTTCTGCATGCGAACCCGGGATCACCCATACTCACCCGTGTCCCTTGTGGACTGATTCTCTAAGGGGCTGCTTCTGGTCCACATGTTTGTTTCTCCAATGATGGATGTAAGGAAGCTTCAAGTCCTCTTGTCTTCCTATCCTTGATAGGAGTCGAATTCAATTTCCTTGTTGATTTGCATGGTTTCAAAAGTAGGTGGAAATACTTAACTATATGGCTGTCACTATCCTCATTAAGTTTTTGTATTGTGATTTTTATCTGCTTGGCCTCACATGTACAAATCACCAAAAAGCCAAATTACTGGAACAAATAATACTTAGGGACGATATAATGTGTAAAATACACTTAGAATTGAGAAATTAAGGTCAGACGGAAATTTAAAGGATTGCTTTTTTTTTTTTTTTTTAACATTAGAAGACCCTTTGCAGAACATTTATTTGCTACAGTAGAGACAGAAGTTTCCTTTTCTTTCCTAGGTGTATGGTGGAATTTTCCTGGTACAGTAAATAGCCCCAGTTCTAATATTTATTTTTGACAGAGCGCATGCACATGAGTGAGGGAGGGGCAGAGAGAGAGGGAGACAGAATCCAAAGCATGCTCCAGGCTCTGAGCTGTTACCACAGAGCCTGACACGGGGCTCCAACTCAGGCCGCCAGATCATGACCTGAGCTGAAGTCCGATGCTCAACTGACTGAGCCACCCAGGTGCCCCAAAATAGACCCACTTCTAATCCCCTGTCTCCACAGTTACCAATTCCAAAATTTAGTTATCTCAACACAACTGGTATTTCAATATTTCGAACTTGACGTGAATGAGTTCTCTTCACACAAACTTGCAGAGAGACCATAAATATCTGCAGACTTTATTTTATACGCTTACAGTGTCCTACAGCATGGGGGCTTTGTGAACTGAGCTCGGACTTCTCACTGACCGTTCATCAGATCTCCCAGGGCAATCTCCTCTCCTCTTCCTAAACAATAGAGGATTCTCTGGAAAATTACCTGAAGGCTAAGGACATAAGGTACAAAACTAAGCAAAACAAAGATCAACCTACAGCCTCTTAGACACTAGTAAAGACCTACATGAGTTGTGGGTCTATAATGGTGAAAGTATTGAAAATGCAGCATTGAGATTGCCATTTTAATGAAACTTAACAGTAGGCATTTAATATCTTTTGAAATATTACAAAACCAAGACAATTTGAAATCTGTATACTTAATTTTTTTGTTTATTTTTTGAGAGAGCGTGAGCAGGGGAGGGGCAGAGAGAGGGAACCACAGAATCAGAAGCAGGCTCCGGGCTCTGAGCTGTCAGCACAGAGCCCAACCCAGCGCTCGAACCCATGAGCCTTCGAGCTGAGAGATCATGACCTGAGCTGAAGTTGGCCTCCCAACTGACTGGGCCACCCAGGCACCCCTGAAATCTGTATATTTTAAAAGCACTGACTCTTAAAAAAAAAAAAATTGTGCGCTTATGGGGGTGGGAGGGGAAGGGAGGGTGGGTGAGGAGAATGGAATGGAG